>NC_090267.1:366183894-366793269 GCF_040414725.1 Anabrus simplex | reverse complement strand
CACTTGCAAAGTAATGATCCTAGCTCCTGTCGAAGTAGTCCCCTTGCTTATCTATACCCAATTGCCAGCGTTTCATGAGGTCTTGGAAGCAAGCAGGGAAATTGTCAACTGCGATACTTGTAAGCTCAAGTGTCACAGCCCGTTGGATGTCTGCGATATCTTCATGAACCTTTCCTTTCAGTCGCAATTTCACTCGCGGAAACAAGAAAAAATCACAAGGAGAGAGGTTGGGAGAATATGGTGGAAGTGGGACGACAGTGACAGAATGTTTGGCCAGATACCCAACAGATAAAGCAGGGTGAGGTCTTGCATTGTCGTGCAGTAAGAAGCAGTTCTGTGATTGCCACAAATTAGGGCGGCGACGTCGAATTGCTTGTCGCAAACGTTTCAAGACTTCGCTGTAAAGAGTTTGGTTCACTGTTTCACCTGGTAGAACGTACTCATGGTGAAGTAACACTTTACTGTCAAAGAATGCGATCAACATTGTCTTGTTCTCGAAGGCTGACGTTTGGCTTCTTTCGAGGCTGGTAATCCAGGACTGCACTGCAGGATTCTGCACTTTGATACTTCGTGTCGGGGTCATACTGGTAACACCAACTTTCATCCCCAGCAATAAACTTTGTTGGAAATGTGGGATCACGTCTGGCTCCATCCAGCATTTCCGCATAAATTCTTCGGCTTTCCACTTTCTGGTCGTCTGTTAGGGTGTGCGGGACGAGTATTGCATTCAGTTTCCGTTTCCCTAAATCGTCGCGTAAAATCTTATGACACACGTCGCGATTCAAATTAAGCTCTTCCGATATCGCATGCACAGTTACACTACGGTCTTCTTGCAATAATTGCCTTACATGCTGCACATTTTCATCAGAATATGCTGTAGACGGGCGCACAGTTCTGGGATCGTCTTTCACTGAATCTCTGCCTTTTGTGTCACTCGAACACATGACTTCTTGACAGTGCATCGCCTCCATATGCTTGTGGAATCATTGTCCACGCTTCACTAGGAGTTTTCCCGAGCTTAACGCAAAACGTAATGTTCACTCTTTGTTCACAATCAGCGTCCATTTTGTCACCGTCACTAAACCAAACAGTGTTGCTAAGCACAGCCCTGCCACCTAGTGCGTGTGCGTGGAATCATGGCCAAGTCCAACTCAGAACGTACACATACCAGGTAACATAAAACCAACATTTGTTCCTTTGTTCGTATTGCAGCCTCAGAAATACAACACTTGTCCCGGAACTTTCTGACAAAGGGTGTATATGGTTGACAATTGAAGGATTCTGTGATATTTTTGAGTGCTTTGTTATGTTATGTGTGTTTCTTAGAGGATGTACGGGTAAAACCTGAACCACCTGATAAGCATTCCTCATAGCCAGCAAACACCACATAGACATGATATAGGCTTTTGGGCTTACGCCGTGTCAAGAAAATAAGGTGAAATTATTTACGTTTCGCAGAGAACTGTGCTCTGTGTCATCAGAAGAAAATCTCGTCTGTCCACGGGAAAGGCTTCTTAAACAATGAATTTTTGAATTTAGACGTTATAATAGAAGTGGAAATGGTACGTTCATTCGTCACCAGATGGCTTCCCGGACGCGGTACAGCGCTAGTGTTCGAAGCGGAAGCTGACAGAACCATCAGAATCAGTATAAGAGGGTCACATAACATGTGACATAGACAGGTATATGATATTGTCACAATGTCATTGTCACAGATATCTTCAGGCATCTAAGAACCCATATTCGGCGGCGACCTTCAAGGCAGATATGATTTTTCCTAATTATCATTACAAGAGACTGGTAGAAATTATCACAGAGAGTAGAACGTGTGTCTTATTTATTGGATGTACTGGAAACGTAAAGAATTTCACCTTATTTTCTTGACACGGCATAAGCCCAAAAGCCTATACCATGTCTATAAGTACGGGCCGTGAAAGCATCAATGGCAAACACCACATAGTTCGGAACGATCCGGTAGATTGAGGTACAAACAGACAATGAGTGCAGTGACGATTGCTGGTTCTTGAAAAAAAAAATATTGATTACGGTTTATATATATATACGTTAGACTACAGTAAACAAATAGTAAATCCCAATATTTTACTCTTATATTTCTTTTGCATTTGTAATTATTTCACTGAGATCTGGGATTATTTTCACTTAAAGCTATTTTCAGCTGCGCCAGTTAGTCAAACGGGATCTGTATTTTTACTTGATATACCGGTAGTTGATTGATGAAAACAGTTGCTCACACAAATAAGTGGAATTAAACATAAACAAAATTTTGGCTGCAAATATCTTAATTCCATGTGTTTAGAGCAACTGATTTTATAGAATAAATATAGGCCTACAATTTAAGGCGCTGATTTCGATGTGCCGTGACGAATTTCCAGTGGAACAATGCCGCTACCCGCTAATGACTGTGTTTCAAGTTTGCGATACAGAAGAGTGACGAACGAATGAGCTTCTACAGTACTATATTTTGCAATGTTTGCGAAGGTCAAGAACCACTCGTAGTTCGTGAATCATTAAATATCCATGCATGCCTTAGAATAACTTAGAGTAAAATGGTAAGACCATTGAATGAACATTGGTTTCTTGGATGAGGTCTGTACCATGAGCACTGAGGCAATGATTAGTAAACGTAATGTCGATTGGCCGACCATGTCATCCGCCTGCCTGGCACACGCCTTCCAAAGCAAATAATGTATTCTCAATTCAAGAATGGACAATGTAATCAGGGATGACAGCAAAAACGACACAAGGACGTTCTTAAGTCTAATAAGAAGCGCCAGATCGACATCACAGCTTGAAGGATGCAGTGTCTGATCGGCCGACATGGCGACACGACTTACTGTCCACGAGACAGACAGAGGCATGTGTCCGATAAAAACATAGAAAAGAGCGATTAGAGAAGAAATGACTATCCGGTTCCATAACAAGTGACAATTCTAATTTTCCAGTATTGTGGAAGAGCTCGTTTCTAAATGACTATCCGGTTCCATAACAACAAGAAATGTGACAGTTCTAATTTTCCAGTATTGTGGAAGAGCTCGTTTCTGTAATTTATTTCTTCAGGCATCTAAGAACCCATATTCGGCGGCGACCTTGAAGCACTTGGAAGACATTATATTCGCCAACGAGTGAATGCTTATGGTGATATTGATCATGATAGGATTCTATGTACTTGTTTTGAAATTTCAACTTGTTTGACATAAAGTGTTCCTGTCCCACAAGTCAGTCTCTGACAACAGCCGATCAAAATTGTCTGAAAGAGGTAGTTTGTTTGCCACAAAACGGTAGTGAAATATCTTCATTGTTTATTCTTATCACCACTACGTTATGAACGTTAACATTTAAGAGGGACAATTAATCTTGTTTCAGGACATTAACAACGACTCTGGGCCAATATTGTTAATTGCTATGGGTCATTAGTTTGTAGAATAAGAAAGATACTTACAATATATCCTCATCATTCTGTTCATCAGCGCTTGTCCCGCCCAGTGGTAGGGTCCGCTCCATTTCATTCATTCGTCGGCTCTGTCGGAGTATATATTTATTCTTTTCATCTTGTGTAATCTGTAGGCCATCGTTGGTCTCTTTCTGACGACTTCCAGTGAGTAGCCCATGCTTCTGCTCGTCGCACGTGTCTTAAAAACCCGAATCGACTTTCGCGCATTTTCTCCCGGATCGGCGCAATTGCGAATTGTTTTCGTATGTCTTTGTTGGAAACGCAGTACAATCTAGACACCAGATGACCGTCCCGGCAACACACTTCATGACACTTAGTCGACGTTCTGCCTCTTTTATAGTTGGCCAACATTCTGTTCAATATAATTCTACAGGACGGACAATAAATAAGGCTATAGATCTTCGAGTTGAGGTTGTCTCCCCTACTACGACCGCAGGTGTGATGACTGTCGTCGCTTGCCACTTCAGCCAGGCCGCATTAATACTCTATTCACTTCTTCACTAAGTTGGCCATCATTACCAATCATAGATCCAATATATTTAAACTTCATCGCACGCGGCAGGTCCACGGCATCAACTTGAATGGCTTCGATTTTTATGAGTCTGACGTCATACATTCGGTTTGGAGGCCGACGGAAAGACAGGCCGTAGCGTGCACGTCACACATTGAACGTCACGTGACTGCCGGCCTGCCTAAAGAATACATTCTGAGGCTGCCGTGAGAGACTATAGTAGCATGGTAAATAAAATAAAATGAAACATAGTGTGTCTTACTATCATCAGTTGACAAAACCTATCTTACTTAAGTAAAGATACGCACACTCATAGAAATAAGATGTTGCTAATGTAACTGGTCAATGTACAAGTATATTTTGAATAACATTCTCGTTGGAAATACTGTATCTTATTGAATCCACGATTAAAGGTAGGTCTATCGTAAGCTATTTACAAGTCTTAAATTTGTTTCACTCCACATCTGACTTCAACATCGTACCTACTTAATTCTTAAGTTTATCGACATTTGTGGAAGTCACATTGGAACAACATGATTTAACATTCGACTTCTTCTCGAAATTATTGAGTCGAATTTTGTTTGCACAGAGATAGACACTTTCATGTTCGTTTAACAGTGTGTTGTTATGAGAACACTTACATTCAGCATTATTAATATCCGATTTCTCTAATTTTGACATGCTTATCTTTTGAGCAACAAAGCGCTGATTCCCAGATGACATAAAGTGATGTATGGAATCTTTTACAAGTAAAGATACTGTATGCCACATCAATCCAACTGTAAATACAACTATCTCAGATGGCAAAGTTAATTTACCCCTGTCCATTTCCTTAACAAAATCATATGATTAATCCACATCAACTTCCTTACTTAACCGAAGCCATACACTACATTATATCACATTTAAATTTTTGTATTTAAAACCGTTATATCTGCATAACCTCCTAATAAGTCAATATGGGCAAAGTGTTGCAAGAAATAACATCAATTACAAATGCTTAATCCTACTTTCCAAGTAGGAACTGCTTTGTAGTGATGAGCTGTCTAGCTGATGATTACAAATTACACTAATATTCTTAAAAACCAGAGCACCTTAAAAGACTAGAGATAGGAAGTTCATATTCAGAGGACATATGCATTAGTATGTTCCTGAAGAAATGATTAGCATTTGACCCATGTCGGCCCTCAGGTTCAAGGTCCACATCGATATCTCAGCGCACCACCACTGACTGGTAAAATGATCCTACGGCTCTCATTGTCGCTATAAACCGAAGGTAATGGATCAGTGTGACTTAAGCAGACGTGCAGGATGCCTCTTCTTCTCCTTCAGCGTGGCGCGTTTCCCTTCCGCTAGGTGTAACCGGGCCTGAAGGGTGAGAGGGGAGCGGTCATAGCCTATAAAAGGAACTGTTCCGGCATTCGCTGTATTGAGGAGAATGGAAAACCACGGAAAAACATTCTCAGGACAGCTGACGAGGGTGGGGCCAGTTCACTGTCTCCCAAATGCAGAGCTCTGTTTCAAGCCATAGCTGTTCGGCCCTTAAGGAACTTTGTAGACAAGAAATTACAACAACAACAAAATTGCTTTACATCGTATCGACACAGACAGGTCTTATGGCGACGATGTAAAGGGAAAGGGCTAGGAGTGGGAAGGAAGCGACCTTGGCCTTGATTAAGGCACAGGCCCGGCATTTGCCTGGTGTGAAAATGAAAAACCACGGTAAACCATTTTCAGGGCTTCCGACAGTGGGATAATCTGCATACATCTGTACTACTTTCATGTTTACTATCTATACGAACCTTTGGAGCAATCCAGAAGATAATCCTTATCTTCAACACTGTCATAATAATAATCTATCAGCTTGCATTCAATAGATAGTGGGTTTGAACCCCATTGTCCACCGCCCTGAAGATGGTTTTTCGTCGGTGGCAATTTTCACACCGTGCAAGTGGGTGGTGCTAGAGGCTGCTTTAATGTTTTTGTTTGCTAGTTACTTTACGTCGCACAGAGGCATATAGGTCTTATGGCGACGATGGGATAGGAAAGGCCTAGGAGTGGGAAGGAAGCGGCCGTGGCCTTAATTAAGGTACAGCCCCAGCATCTGCTTGGTGTGAAAATGGGAAACCACGGCAAACCATCTTCAGGGCTGCCGACAGTGGGATTCGAACCCACTATCTCCCGGATGCAAGCTCACAGCCGCGTGCCACTGACCGCACGGCCAACTCGCCCGGTGCTACTTTAATTAAGACCGCGGTCACTCCTTCCCACTCCTAGCGCTTTCCCATCCCATTTTCGCCTTAGGACCTATCTGTTTCTGTGCGACGTAAAGCATATTTTTAAAATATATGTACGATATTTTCATCCCTAATGTCTCTAGCAAAGGCATCCCCCTCCGAAATAAAAGTGAACTTGACAAATTTAAACAGCATATACGGGTTTTGAAATAGCCTACAATAAATTAGAAATATTATAAAAAACAAGCATTTGTAAAATAAACAGTTGAATTTAACCCATAAAATCTGTGCCATCTGTGAATATAAATAACTAGCAGAAGTGCCCGTTCTTCGTACGGGTTACCAGAAACTGGCTTTAGTTACTCATACTATCGGTGTGACTGACTTCATTAGATATTTATATCACTGGTGTATTTACTTACTATAAGTACGTAGAAATTATTTGTCATGTTTGAAATTATAGTGTAAGTATACTGCCGCTAGATAGCACCACAAATATAAATATTATTGAATGTATTTGTTTGATCCGACATTTCGTAACTATTACAAATATAAGAATAAGATTAGGTCTATGTTATTGACGGGCTGGTCGCAGTACTACGGAGATCTCCGGGGCTATTATCTTTATACTTCACTCCCTTCCCATCCCCGCCCAAAGGAGTGCTATGATCGTCTTACACAACAGTTTATTTTTTCCAGATAGTAAGTCATACAGTATGTGTATCAATTTTGGTTGGCAGTTATGCCCAAACGTGCATGCATAATCTCGCTGCTGTAGAATCCTGGAGCTGACGTTGCCATGGTTACGGCCGTTCGTTTCTTTATCAGATTCCTAGAGCAGGGGTCGTTCCAATATCTCCATAACGGTTGGTTTTAGAGTATTAACGTAGGGTTTACCGAGTTTTGTTCTTTGCGTCAAGGGGCTTAAAATGAGCTTTGTCTCGCCTTTGTACGACAAATTCGAGTTCGCCTATATTAGCCTATTATTTTTATATTTTTATATCTCTCCCGTCGCCCCCCCCCCCCTCGAATTGTTTTGAAAATGTAGCTTTCTGTAGGTGAAGTAATTTTTAAAATCGGTTTAGTAGTTTTTAGTCTATCCGTTACAAGCAAACATGCAAATGTTTTCTCTTTAAAACATAGACCAGTATAGACAAAAATGTGCTGAAAACATAAATGGAAATTTGAATTATGGTGAGATATGCGGATTGTCTGTTTTTCATGTTCTTGATACATTTCCCACCATCAAAATCAATTTCAATAAACATATAAAAAAAAGTGTTAGAGCGTGTTCTGACCACCAGACCGCTATGAATTTACCTTTTTACTTCACCCGTCGAGTTGTAGAAGGTCCATCTTTCTTTCTGTCTTTCTTTCTTAATCTGTTTACCCTCCAGGGTTTTTTTTCCCTCGGACTCAGCGAGGGATCCCACCTGTACCGCCTCAAGGGCAGTGTCCTGGAGCGTGAGACTTTGGATCGGAGAATACAACAGGGAATGAGGACCAGTACCACATCCAGGCTGCCTCACCTACTATGCTGAACAGGGGCCATATGGGTGGTGGTGGTGGTGGTGGTGGTGGTGGTGGTGGTGGTGGTGGTGGTGGTGGTGGTGTTGGGAGAGGGAAAGATTGGAAGGGATAGACAAGGAAGAGGGAAGGAAGCGGCCGTGGCCTTAAATTAGGTACCATACCATCGCGGCATTTGCCTGGAGGAGAAGTGGGAAATCACGGAAAAGCACTTCGACGATGGCTGAGGGGGGAATCTACTCAGTTGACCTCCCGAGGCTGAGTGGACCCTGTTCCAGCCCTCGTACAAGTTTTCAAATTTCGTTTGAAAGTGAAAAAAAAAATTACTATAGTTTCTGTTTACGGACCCCATCCCTCCTCTCCTTCACAAATCATAACCCCCACCGAAAAAAATTCCTGGGTACGGCCTTGGTCTCTAGCATCCATTTTGGAGAGAGAAACGACCGAGGCATTTACTCTGCAATGAATATGACCTTTCCACACTTCTCCAGTTCCATGGAGTAAATCTGACTTACTTCGCTGTTCTTCCAAAAGAGCAGTTGTTTCTCTTCAGTTGAAACTTTTACTGCCATCTGCTGAGTACCATTTAACATATCTATATTTGTACAATTTGCTTTACATCGCACCGCCACAGATAGGTCTCATGGCGACGAAGGGATAGGAGAGGACTAGAAGTGGGAAGGAAGCGGCCGTGGCCTTAATTAAGGTACAGCCTCAGCATTTACCTGGTGTGAAAATGGGAAACCATGGAAAACCATCTTCAGAGCTGCCGACAGTGGGCTTCGAACACACTATCTCCCGAATGCAAGCTCACAGCTGCGCGCTCCTAATCGCACGTCCAACTCGCTCAGTCCACTTAATAGACAGAGAACAATAAACTATACGCGAAAGTTCAGGGTGGCGAATGGGAACCGGATGTTTTTCAAATGAACAGTACTCAGCAGATAGGAGTGGTAGGGAGAGGGAAGAATAAGAATCACCCGTTGCGGGATAACGTACTATTTCGGTTATAATGGGACAGTGCTCGGTGCAACACCGCATGTTAGCGCACGAATCCCATGTTAAAACTGGCGAGTCGTTATCACAACACAGCGGACCTTTCGGCGCCATTTCAATATGGCGCAGTTATTGGCCGTAATACGATCATGAGATGGGTTAAATCTTACAAAGAAACATGAAACATAATGAAGAAGAACCCACCAGGTCCTACACGAACTGCAAGGACACCCGACAACAATGGCAGAGTGAGAGGGGCGTTCATTCGAAGCCCGAGTCGATCCCGGGGAGTAAAGCATATAGGGAGCTGCCTTGGAGCTCCGAGAGTGAAGCCCAATGACAGTGAAGTACATAGAGGGCGTGGTCAAAGGAAGGCGCGAGAAGGCGAGTTCTTTTCGGCAGTCAAATCTATCATAGCCCATTGAAGTGAGTTAGGGGAACACAGATTGTAATTGCGGAAATTTTCAGACGTGAACACTGTACAAAACTGAAACGTAAAATATATATTAAACATTAAGTTGGTGCTGTAGCTACAATAATGTCGTGTTGTGCGTAGCCTAAGTTTGCTCGAATCGGCAAAGCAAATATGTTTCTAGAATAACATTTCACACCTAATAAGGTATTAATTATGTCATATAATATGCTGTATATTATGTATATTAACTGCACTGTTATTGTGCTACTATTTTGAAGTCTAAGAAGCACCGTCCATATTGTGTAAGGATGTTTAGGTTAAATTTATGTTGTTGTCAATGTTTGCTCAGGTTTCCTGCTAATGAAGAAAGGAGAGCAGAATAGATTAAGGCCATAAGCCGGAAAAATTGGATACCTAGGTACTCATACACCAGAATATGTTCAGCACATTTCAAATTGGAATTATTTGACTGGTCCATTAAGAGAGTTATTTTGAAGGAAAATGCAGTTCCAACAATTTTTGACGGATTTCCTTCTTACCTGCATAATATAAGTGGAATTTAACAGTGAAAATTCTTCTAAAATAAAATGAGTACCGGTATATTATAATACTAGTCTACATCATTCAAGATTTATTAACCGTGGAACTTTTCAGGGGCCTAAATGATCACTCAATGGAATTTGAGCCATCTGATTCATGCTGTAGTTGAGACTTACCTTAACACAAGAATAACGCTTTTTGCCAAGTTATTTGTCAGTTGTTATACCTCAAAAGGCAGTTGCACAACAAACTTGTTCTCCTCCAAGGTCAGTAAGATAAAATGTTCATAGGTTAAGATTATGACTAATAAAATACTGTACGTAACTAGTAAACAATGTTGCTAAGTCCAGTTTGGTGATTTATTGCACATTTCCCTCAAGTTTTCAGATTGCGGTATGCCCTTACTAATAGCCTATTCCTTGTCTCTTCCGATATCTTGATGTATTTTCAGAATACTCGATTTATAGTACCGGTAGTCAGCTAGACAGAGATTTGATTTAAGCCTGGGAGTCATGAGAAACGCTTGTCCTACTCACTGGCTGAATGGTCAGCGTTGAGGCCTTCGGTTTGGAGGGTCCTGGGTTTGATTCCCGGCCGGGTCGGGGATTTTAATCGCGTCTGATTAATTCTTCTGACCCAGGGACTGGTGTTTGTGTTTGTCCCAACACTTCCCTCTTCATATTCAGACAAAATACCACACTACCAACCACCACAGACACACGCAATAGTGATTACATCCCTCCAGGAAGGGCATCAGGCGTCAGGAAGGGCATCCGGTCGTGAAACAGGGCCAGATGCACTTGTGCGATACAGTTCGTACCCGTGACCCCACAGATGTGGGAAAAGCGGTAGAAGAAGAAGAAGAGTCATGAGAAACGCTTCTATAAAGTGTAGTAATAAATCGAAAATAGGTCTGCTGGCCAGAACATTTTGTTATGGTTAATCGCGGTGTAGAAGAGCCTCCGTGGCTCAGACGGCAGCGCGTCGGCCTCTCATCGCTGGATACCGTGGTTCAAATCCCGGTCTCTCCATGTGAGATTTGTGCTGGACAAAGCGGAGGCGGGACAGGTTTTTCTCCGGGTACTCCGGTTTTCCCTGTCATCTTTCATTCCAGCAACACTCTCCATTTTCATTTCATAGCATCTATCACTCATTAATAAATCACTTTGGGAGTGGCGAACTCATCCAACTATTACCCTATATAGGCTATGATTCATTTCATTACATCCCTGACCCGGTCAATGACTGGATAACAGGTTGTAGGTTTTTTCAATCGCGGTGTAATTTTGAAAACTATTGTACATAAGTTTGCAATTTAAAGTTTCCCTTCTCCCGATAAAATACATTAGTTTGAATATATCCGAAACGTAGGAACTGCCGTGTTTTAAAGTATACCATGGTGGATGTGCCCGTTGGCTTTAAGCGATTACCACAGGGAGCAGCTCCCTGCATTTTTTTTACTCCCTGGTTGATCCGTGCGTCATCATGCGCGCGAATTAAGGATGAGCTGTGAAAGTGTAAGAAAAATGTTACCGTACGCTTCGATTTACACTTCCACCCATATAAAATGCTGTCGGTTCAGCAGCTCAAAATTCAGGACTATGCAGCCCGAAAAGACTTCGCTGGGCGTATGAAAGTGGTTATGGAAGAGGACTCACATGCAGTAATGATGAGCGGTGAGGCTCATTTTCAGTTGAATGGTTCAGTCAACAAACAGAACATCCGTTACTCTCCCCAACCAACACCTTCGCAGTATCCATGAAAAACCTCTTTACTCTGAGCGTGTGACAGTTTGGTGTGTTGTCGCCCATTTTGGAGCATTCGAGCCGTATTTTTTGAAGAGGCCGGCAAAACGATCACAGTGACTCAGAACTATGCATCCACATGCTGAATACGTTTATGTGATCGGAACTTCAGAGACGACAAATGAATATTATAACTGTTTATTTTCAACAGGATGGTGCCACAGCACATACCGCCAGAGCATCCATGCGAATTGTGGGAACATGTTCCCTGGACGCCTCATTTCGCGTTTCGGTGACGTGCCACGGCTCATAAGGTCGTACACAATTCTTGTGACAGAGATGGGAGATCCAAGGATTTTGATAGGATAGATCATAGGAGACTACGGACGAAAATGAGGGCTACTGGACTAGATAAAAGAATGATTGAATGAGTGGCTAAATTTATAGAGAATATAACTCAGAGAATTAGAGTAGGTGAAGCGTTATTATGATCCTCTAACGATTAAGAGGGACGACGACGATATTATTGTACCTTTGTATTTTCTTACGTACCGTATATAAATGCTATGATTAAAGAGGTGGAATTAAAGATAAGGCTTTTATCGGAAGATGATGTACTATATCGAGTAGTAAATATATTACAGAATTGTGAGAGACTACAAAAAGACCTCGACGATGTTGTGTGATGGACAGCAAACAATGGTATGATGAAAATGAAATGTCGTATGGCTTTTAGTGTCGGGATATCCCAGGACGGGTTCGGCTCGCCAGGTGCAGGTCTTCCTATTTGAATCCCGTAGGCGACCAGCGCGTCGTGATGAGGATGAAATGAGGATGAAGACAACACATACACCCAGCCCCCGTGCCGTAGAAATCAACCAATTAAGGTTCAAATCCACGACCCGGCCGGGAATCGAACCCGAGACCTCCTGAACCGAAGGCCAGTACGCTGACCGTTCAGCCAACGAGTCGGACAATGGTATGATGGTATACGAGGTGAAAAATCAGCTTGCAAGGTTCAACAAGGGGAAAAGAGAGGGCTTACAAGTCTGTGGCAATACCTCAGTTAGACTATGGTTCTATTGTATGGGACATATATCAGGATTACTTGATACGATAACTGGGAAAGGTCCAAACGGAAGCAGCACGATTTGTTCTGGGCGGATTCCGACAAAAGAGTAGTGGGCACGGGAGACTTGGGAGTAAGGAGACGAGCTGCTCGACTAAGCGGCGTATTCCGAGTTGTCAGTGGCGAAATGACGTGGAATGACATTAGTAGACGAATAAGCTTGAGTGGAGTTTTTAAAATTAGGAAAGTTCATAATATGAAGATAAAGATGAAATTCAAGAGGACAAACTGGGGCAAATATTCATTTATAGGAAAAGGAATTAGGGTTTGGAATTTTATCAAGGAAACTATCCAATAAATTTCTAAATTCTTTGAAATTTAAGATTAGTCCAGGTAAACAATTGAAAGGTATCTGCCACCTGGGTGGCAGTCCTAAATGCAGATCAGTGATATTGATTTACTTCTAATTTTGCCGATCAAGTGGCCGCGCGGTTTGGGTCACGTAGCTATCGGCTTGCATTCGGGAGATAGTGGGTTCGAACTCCACTGTCGGCAGCCCTGAAGATGGTTTTCCGTGGTTTTCCATTTTACACGAGGTAAATTGTGGGACTGTTCGCTAACTAACGCATCCTTCCCATTCCTAGCCCTCTCCTATCCCATTGTCGCCGTAAGACCTATCTGTATCGGTGCGACGTAAAGCAAATCGAAAAAAATCATTTCTGATGATAATAATAATAATAATAATAATAATAATGTTATTACCTTTACGACCCACTAACTACTTTTTACTGTTTTCGAGACACCGAGGTGCCGGAATTTAGTCCCGCAGGAGTTCTTTTACGAGCCAGTAAATCTACTGACACGAGGCTGACGTATTTGAGCACCTTCAAATACCAGCGGACTGAGCCAAGATCGAACCTGCCAAGCTGGGGTTAGACCTGAGCCTCAACCGTCTGAGCCACGCAAAGAAAACTTACTCCGAACAGCTTCGAGAGCTTCCTGAATGGAACACGCCTTTCCACGTTCAACGAAAAAGATCGATATCGGTCAATATTTGTAAATAACATTGCAGCCATTGAGAAGGACATTCCAAAAATGACTTCAGAACAACGCCACGTTAGGCGAAACTGAATTTTGTGACGAAAGTGATTACATCAGTGAAGATTGTTCACCTAAAACTAAACTTGGTGTTGTAAATGATAACCACGTTGAGAGTGATGTCAGTCATGCCAGAACTGTGGCGAGAAAATGTCACCGAGCGAGTTGGCCGTGCGGTTAGGTGCGCGTAGCTATGAGCTTGCATTCGGGAGATATAGGGTTCGAACCCACTGTAGGCAGCCCTGAAGATGGTTTTCCGTGGTTTCTTATTTTCACACCAGGAAAATGCTGGGGCTGGACGTTATTTAAGGCCACGGCCTCTTCCTTCCCACCCCTAGCCCTTTCCGATCCCATCGCCTCCATAAGACCTATCTGTATGGCGCGACGTAAAGCAAATTAATAAGATAAGAGAAAATGTTCAAATATTTCCAATATACCAGATATTGAGACTGCTGATCTCGATGTCGTAGGTACGTTGAGTTATTATCAATAACTTCAGTTTCCAAAATATTACGAGAAGTTTCTCGGTTTGTGTACATGTGAATGTTATTGAGTTTCCAAAGGGTTAAACGATCTCAAAGGCCAACCGTCCGTGTAGGAATCCGATCACGGAACCTTTATCGCTGACCGCGATCGCTACGCAAATGTCAGTCAGTACATGTGTATCTCTTCGATACTAAAACTAATGAGTGCTGTTATAGAGCCGATAAATGTGGTCTGCCCCATATAAATAAAGCGTCAGGTTGACTCATTGTCTGGCTGTACCGGTCGATCACATGCGATAACTTACGACTGCCGGTGAATGAGTCTGCCGCTGTGATCCTTGGCAGTGCCCCTCAGAGCTGCGCTGGTCTGGCCGAGTTAGTAGGCCTGCAGGGTTATCTGCGGCTCGACGCGATACGGAGTCTCATTCGGCGAGTGACTGTGGAGGTAGTCGGACGTTCGTTGCTCTCTCTGTATTCCTCCGTGAAGTTTGTACCTACGTCGTGTAATAAGTTGGTGTTTTGTTGTGGAAAATTCTGAACCCGTGTGTGATACTAAATACGTTTTAGGTGTGTATATCAGAATATTAACGTGTAATAGTGATGAGTGAATAATGAGCAAATTTATCAGCAGGTGAAATTTGCCGGCTTCAGTTTATGTTTAAAGAACGCATTGTCAGCAGCGGTGTGTGATACTGTAATTTAGCTGACATTACATGTTTGTTGAAGTCTCGATGGTGTAATGTGATAGTGAAAGTAGTACCGTATTTCCAATTGCTAGTCTTTAAAAGTTAAATTTACCGTTTAACGCTTTTTTCTCATATCTTGTCCTAGAACTATGAGTGTATCACGAAATCTTCCCCTCATATCGTATTGATTTGTGCGTTAAAAATATTTACCCTTATTTTTAAAAGGAAATATGAGAACTTAGCAAGATGAAAACCGAGAACAAGGTTTCTTGTTTGGTGGTATCAAGTTCATTTCTTGGAACTACCATCAACATATTCAGTACCGGTACATACAGTAGCTACATACCAATTTTATCGCGCGTAGGTTAGAATCTCGTCATAATGAAACTACCTTTTCTCACCCTCCTTCCTCTTCACCTTACTGGCCGAAATGATGCGGTATGCTAGAAATAAAAATAAAGAAGCTGTATCTCACCTGTCCATATCGTCATGAGTAATTGCATGTCCCATCAAAAGACCAAAACTGATTCTGTAGCGGGCCACAGTTAAAACTGGAGCAAAACTCTTCGTGCGTTGTTTCTTTCTCTGAATTATCCCACATTCATTCCTTGTAAATAATTGAATTACTCCTTATTTGCTCTTCCGCAGTGCTTTTCTCCTATCCTAGCACTATTTATGTATTTATTTATTCAACTTACACGAACTCCATACGAAAATAGTAAATGCACGTAAGCTAGATGTTACAACCCTTACATGAACTTTCAGAACTGTATAGGAATATTGCCTCTTAGCAATTACTCCAACTTACGTAACGGTACGCTGTAGTGTACTTGTCGAGTCAGTTTATACCTGCACTCGTCCTTCACACTCCCGTCGCGTACGTTACAGGGTCATATATTACTCATGCATTTTACACCTAAACCGAGCGAGTTGGCCGTGCGGTTAGGGGAGTGCAACTTTCATTCGGGAGATAAGTGGGTTCGAATCCCTCCGTCGCAACCCTGAAGATGATTTTCTCTGGTTCCCCATTTTCACAACAGGCAAATGCTGGGGCTATACCTTAATTATGGCCACGGTCATTACCCTCTCTTTCTTATCCTTCCGTCGCCAAAAATCTTCGATATGTTAGAGCGGCGTTAAACAAGTACGAAAAGAAAAAAAAAAAAACTAATAAAAGCCGGAGCCTAACATGAGTATCGAAATAGGCTCTTCGTTTCTTTGCAAGGAGAATAGTTCAAAATTTAGCGCCGACTCTAGTCTTCTAGATAGGCCATTTTTGTCATAGCTCTCTTCATTTAACACGTGGTAACAATTACAAGGTAGGTTTTAGAGAGTAGAGGGAATCAGTTCGTACCCTACCACACCACCATCAGACTCGACTCAAACTATATATATTTGTTTTAAATTTGAGTCTAGGCTGTTGACCAAGGAGATCTAAATCAATAAATAATATTGTTTTTACGTCTAACTACTTTTACGGTGTTCGGAGATGCCGAGGTGCCGGAAGTTTGTCCCGCAGTAGTTCTTTAACGTGTCTGTAAATCTGCCGACACGGTGTTGACGTATTTGAGCACCTTCAAATACCACCGGACTGAGCCAGGATCGAACCTCAACTTGGGCCAGGAAAGACAGTGCCTTCACTGTCTGAGCCACTCAGCGCGTCAAGATCTAAATGATTGATCAATAATAATAATAATATATAGTTAGTCGTACTCTGCATTTTGTATAGATAAATGTTGAAACTTGATAATATATTTTATTCTCGGAAACTAATTCAAGGAACGATTGAACTAATGTGTAATTATAAACTTGTACGTTAAAATAAGTCATTCAAATATTATAATTTCATACTTATTACTATTTGCAGGTCTTGGAACGTGATCGCTGGCTCAAGCCGTTATGCGAGACTTCAGTGCACCCAACAGCGTGCCCGAGGATGCAGTTTACAAGGAGGTTGTTGTAGTGGGTGAGTTATGTGAATGAAGCTGGTTTGTTCATTGAGAGGCCTAATGCTAACTATGTGCATGACGTAATGAAGTAAAGCAAACGTTAGAAAAACTAACAATAAGACGAAAAGAGAGTAGAACTGGTTATACAGAACAAAGAGAGGAATGAGACAAAGTTTCACCTAACAAGACAGTATTACAAAAAGAAATGAAAAAGTAACCATGTAAGGTAAGACTTTGTTTTAATTCACTAGTGGTGTCGGCATTCTTAGTTGCAAAATAGCACTGGAGAACATTTTAGTACCAGTATCTAGTGTGCGTTACATTCTTTAACTGCCCACGACTATTATTATTATTATTATTATTATTATTATTATTATTATTATTATTATTATTATTTCTTTTCAGAACTCAATTGCCGTGCGCCAGCAGGTTAAGAACTGAACATATTTTATTAGCGGGCACACCCAGGAAATAAACTTGTAAATGGTCAAATGAGGTATTAGATCCTTAAATCCCACTTAGATTTTATTAAAATTCTCTTTGAAAATGTTATGTTAAATCTGGCTACTACGGGCATGATTCAAACTAATGTTAATTTGGTTTCAAAGGTTTGGTGCCAAGTGGAAATAACAACCCTGCCCCTATTCATTAAGTAGACATTCAGTTAGTTCTGAATTACATATTATTAGCTACGCTTTTATCTCTCATCTCTTACCTTAAAATGATAAACTTATTTATTGGTTAAAATCCCACAGTCGGCAACACTGAAGATGGTTTTCCATGGTTTCCCATTTTCTTACCAGGCAAATGCTGGGGCTCTACTTTAATTAAGGCCACGGCCGCTACCTTCCCATTCCTAGCATTTTCCCATCTTTGCATCGCCGAAAACCTTGATGTGTAAATGTGAAATTAAGCCACTAGCAGAAAAATCTTATATTTATTCAAAAGTGTCTCGTCATTTTTCGCTATTATATCCTGTGTGTTATAAAGTGAATTAAGTGAGAGGAATGCATATTGTCCGGCAGTGAAAATTATTAGGCTGCCCTTTAGAAACTATTTGGTTCTGTTTAGCACTAAGCACAAGGTGTTGCAAAAAGAAGGTATTAGAAGTAATCTGAATTATAGCAGTTATCACTCGATCTTTACACGCAGTTCAAGGGAATGTGGTTGTACCGGGGTGAAACTGTTTCTTTACCATGTCTGTCTCTTAGGTCATCAGCCCAGAGGATGGCTGGATCCTCAAATAGCACCACCAGTTATAGAAAAACCACAAACCAATGTCAGTACCAAATGAGGCATACTAGACAAGATGAAGAGTAAAGTAGTTTTTCATTGCTTTCTTCATTGGACCAGACAGTGCTATTGTAGCACGACTAACCCTATGAGCAACATCATTCATAACACTCGGATGCACTGGCTTGCTGCGAATGTCATTACTCAGCACCATCCATACTCCAGTAGCTTCCATGTTATCACAGCCATGAATGAAACTGGGACTTCGGTGGAAGGTACATTTTTCTCTGGCCTGTTCCAAGAGATGGATGCAAAAGTACAGTATCCATCAATAAATGACATCAAGCAGTTCTTTACCATACCACACAAAAAGCGTCGCACACCGTGAGGTCTAGGCTTCTGGCAGGATAAGGAAAGGCAGATCCCTTCTACACGACCCTATTCGGATAGAGTTCCTGTGGAAATGCCAGATTGCCATTGTCGATATGCGGAGAAGCCCCGTCCTGCTGAAGGACTTGCTGTTCGAAATTTAAATCATTGATCTCACAAATGTGTGTAAATTAGACATGGAAGTGGATAACGACTTTTAAAAAAAATTTGGCTTTTGGTCCCACCAACCATACAGCCAGCAAATCATTAAAAAGTCACAAGTCACACAGTAATATATATGACAAGCACAGGAAAGAAATGACATAAATGGCATTCTGAAAATATCGCCAGAAACAGTTTCTTTCACTCCATAAACTCCCTGGATGTTCCGACATTCACAATATTTTTTTTAACGTGACTAAAATCAATACAAATGTCGGATATAATAAGAGCGATACAAAAGACAAATTATATATTTAAAACACTGTTTGAGAAATTGGGCTGAAGTCGCTTATACTCTGACAGGAGAAGGAAGAACTGGCACGCTGGTTGGAGACATTCTCGTTCACACCACACACTCCTTGGATGTTCTGACACTCACAATAATCATGATTTGTACTTTTTATAACTTGACGAAAATGAATTAAAAAATTTGAGTAAGTAAGAGAGGTACAAAAAGAGAAAGACACAAATTATTATTTAGATCAGTGTTTTTGAGAAATTCAGCTAAATTCGCGTATACTCTCTGGTTGGCAGGAGAAAGAACTGGCACACTGGTTGGAAATGGAGCGCCAATTTTAATCAACTTTGAGAACATTACTGTTCTTTCAGCACTGTACTTTGAACAAACAAATACAACGTGGTTTAAATTTGCGACACACGGAGGGTCTTACTCAAACGTGGGGGAGTCCAACACTTTTTTACGGTAGAGATGGTCAGCGTAACATCCGTGTCCGAGTCACATGCGTATAAGGGATGCAATGTGACGTCTGACAAGTTCGATGCTGTCGAACTATGGGTTGTTAGGGATATTAGCTTGAAGTGTGGCATAATATCGTCCTTTGTGCAGATCTTGTGTATTCCATTCCATTTACCATTTTCTTTGAGCTTTCATACGGATAATGGGGAGAAAGTCTGTATAAGGGAGTTGGATTGCTCGTAAGTTGGCTGCAGTTGTAGAGTACTTTCTTTAGGGAGGTGGTCTGCTGTTTCATTGTGTTCGATTCCAGCATGTCCCTCGATCTACAGAAAGTGAACTGTTATTCCTCGGAGTTCTGCGTTTCTCACTAATTGCAGAATGTCAGTGATGTACTTATTGGTCTTCGTGCTCCAGTCAGGTTGTTTTAAACGTTGTAACACGCTGAAGCAGTCTGTTAGGATGAGAATTTTCTGGAATTGTTGTGAGGTACCATAAAGTATAGCTGCTTGAATTACTAGCATTTCCGCTGTGTGGATGGAGGTTGGCTCTGGTAGAGACCGGTGTTCAGTATCTGCTGTTAATGGGTAATAGTAAGCATATCCTACTCCTGAAGTTTTGGAGCCGTCTGTGTAGATGCATGTGAACTCGGACCAAGCTGTTTGTAAGAGTGCCTCGACTGTAGTGTTCATATTCGTTCCTGAAATCACTGCATCAGATATAGAGAAAGTGTTCGGTGGTGATGATATGAGCTCATAGTCGTAGCAAAATCCAGGTACTGAGGTGCCCTTGAGTACAAGGGGGGAAATATACGTAGTTCGTGCAAACTCGTCACCAGCAATGGAGTTCGACAATTTCGTAAGTGCTGATATGGATCTATTAATCTACTAAGGATAAGTACTTCTGTAGAAAGAGGATGGTTGATCTGGGTAGCTAGGAGTAAGAAAAATATATCTGATAGCATCGTTCGTCTGATTGAAAGTGGCATTTCGATGGCTTCGACTAAGAGAGTGCTCGTGGGTGAAGAGTCCATAGCACCTAAACAGAGCATGATAGCCCGACACTGAAGGACGTCAAGTTTACGAAGAACGTATTTTGGTGCGTTGCCGAAGAAAATGCTTCCGTAATCCAGGACCGGTCGAAGAAGTGCACGATAGAGAGTTAACATAGTGGACGGGTCTGCTCCCCACCACGCGCTAGTAACAGCTCGAAGAACATTGAGCACACGTCCGAATTTTGTTGTTACGTGGTTCATATATCGACTCCCAAGTCAGACGTCTGTCTAGATACAGACCCAATATTTTTGCTGTTGTCTGAAGTGGAAATAAATATGGACCGATTCGAATGAAAGGTGATGCAATTGACTGTTGTTTCCTGGTAACTATTACCACTGAAGATGTAGCTTCCGAGAGACTGAATCAGTTTTCAAATGTCCATGTGGAGAGAGAATTTTCTGCATCGTCAAGCCATATATATATATATTGCTAGTTGATTTACGTCGAACGGACACAGATAGGTCTTATGGCGATTACGGGATAGGAAAGGACTAGGAGTGGGAAGGAAGCAGCCTTGGCCTTAATTAAGGTACAGCCACAGCATTTGCCTGGTGTGGAAATGGTAAACCACGGAAAACAATCTTCAGGACTGCCGACAGTGGGGCTCGAACACACTATCTCCCGGATGCAAGCCATAATCGAGTGAACCAGAAGCAGGATGAGTAGGCGTAGAGGCAGATATTGTCCGCATACTGGAGGATCTTAAATGTTTGGTTGGAGTAAGGTGTCTAGGTCGGCCGTATACAGAACGTGTAGGAACGGACTGAGGATGGCACCTTGTGGTAAGCCTTTCGTTACTATTCGTGGTCCGTAGTGTGAGTTATCACGTCAACGGATATATATCTTACGTCGTTGAAATAAGGCATGAATCCCACGAAGATAAACTTCGGGCAGACCCCGTCTGTGTATTTTGCGCACAAGAATTGATATAATGACGCTATCGTAGGCTCCTGATATGTCTTAAGAATAAATCTGTAAGAAATCCTTGCTCAAGAAAGGTCATCTCAATACCTGCTGTGAGGAGGCTTAAATTATTTAGTATGCTGCTTGATTTACGAAATCCATATTGAGAGGTAGATAAGATGTTGTGTTCTAACCACCATTCTAGTCTAAATTTTAATAGCCTTTCAAAGGTCTTACAGACGCAAGATGACAAAGCTATCGCTCGATAGGAAGCAGCTTCCTCTGGATCCTTCTCTGGTTTCAAGATCGGTACAATGATCTGTGTAGTCCAGTCATTAGAGAAAATACTTTGCGACCAGAAGTCCATAAAAAGTAGCAATAGAATAATCTTAGCATTTAATGGTAGGTGGACTATCATGGCGTATCGGATAAAGACTTGCTCCCAGTATCTTTCAGCGTTGAATCCTAAATATAGTTACACCTTTACCATCTGAATGAAGTAGGCCTGCGGACTGATGACAACACGACTGGGTATCGCCCGCCTACACGATGACTCAGAAAATAGGGTCTCTACGGTTTGGTATGGCTTTTGGGCAGGCGGCATCATCGGACAAGCTGTGATAGTTAATGGGAACCGATACAGAGAGATAAGAGGCTTTATTTAAAGTTTAATTTCAATGGAATGGACGTTCAAGACTTGTAGTTTCAACAGGTTGGTGGTACCTTTAAGTGCTATAGGCGCGCTAGGTAAGATCATCTTCTGTCAATGATCTCTGAATACTAACGAATTAAGTTGCTTTAAGAATAGAAGCGATAGTAATGTAAAATCTTTGTACACAGGTTATATCAGATTGACACCTGTATTCACCATGGACGACGGAAAGGAAGCGTGGCAAAAATTCATCCAAACTACATGTTCTTCTCAGACTAAAAACAGCAAAGTGAATCCCCATTCGTTATTTTATATTATGCAACTTGAAATGTCGTACAAAAACTTGAGTATAAAATAGTACCTACTAAAAATAGCAAGCTTATAATCTTGGCGCGACTGATAATATCGTGTGCTTATGGTCACTAAATTTACTATTTTTCATGGAACCTAAATCACAGGGACGTGACTTTTCATTTCAATACATCACACTTGCATTAGCCGTGATTTCGAACAAATTGCGCCTTTATGAAAAACGTGTGAATATCACTCGGTTATCGCCAACTCGGGTGTATACGTATTACATGTAAAATATTCAGATTTATAACATTATCCTTCATAGGATATATTCATATTTGCTGTACTGAATTTGTATGGGGCTTTCAGTCTGAGTTCGATAACCTCAGGGACGCCTCTTACAAGCAAGCCCTTTCCGAACGACACAGTAAATGGACGTAGATATGTAGACTATTTGTCCAAAATGATAGCCTTGTCCTACAAAACAAAGCTCATACATTTTCGAAGATACATTTGAGCTTTTCCAGTCTCGTGACGAGTGCAGTGTTTCTCTTCTGTAAGAGGTTTCGATTTATACACTTAGATTTCCGTACAGGTGAACAACCACATGGTGTTAATGATCTGGGTTCCATCGGCTTTACATCACACCGACGCGGATAGGTCTTATGGCGACGATGAGATAGGAAAGGGCTAAGATTGGCAAGGAAGCAGCCGTGGCCTTAATTGATTCGGCTATTTCTGAAACCACACATGTGGCATTTTTGTCGTTTTGAGAAAACTAAAGGTTTTATTCCACCAATAGTGGTTTTCAAGATCTGAAAAAAACGGACATGTTAAAGTGGACATTTGCCAACCATAATGGCTCTGGAAGATATAGGTCAGCTTTGAATTAAAAAACGAATTAAAATATTTGCACATGTGTTGTTTCTGCATTAAAAAACTTTTTCAGTATCTGAAGTACCATACACTTTTTAAAATTTTATACACATGAATATGATAAATAGGCACAAATATTTCACTCACTATAGGGATACTACAGTAACGTGAAAATCAGAACAGTTCCATAACACTATTCTAGTCTTCATCTTCAACATCTGAGGGAATGGCACGAACCAGTTCTTTGTCAGTTGGCTAATTGAGAATCTGACTGTAATACCATTCATAGCCACGAGTGTATATTTCCAGTTCCTTCAAGTCCTCTGTCTTGTTTTTATTAATGTAGACTTTTCCTTCGGGGTATGCTTTCGTGCTAGGAAGAGGAGTACTAGCTGTTTTAGAAAAGCTGAAGGTATTTTGCCGTGGTGTAGGGGTAGCGTGCCTGCCTCTCACCCGAAGGCCCCGGGTTCGATTCCCGGCCAGGTCAGGGATTTTTACCTGGACCTGAGGGCTGGTTCGAGGTCCACTCAGCCTACGTGATTAGAATCGAGGAGCTATCTGACGGTGAGATAGCGGCTCCGGTCTAGAAAGCCAGGAATAACGGCCGAGAGGATTCGTCGTGCTGACCACACGCACCTCGTAATCTGCAGGCCTTCGGGCTGAGCAGCGGTCGCTTGGTAGGCCAAGGCCCTTCAAGGGCTGTAGTGCCAAGAGAGAAGGGGGTTCGGAAGGTATTTTGACAGTCTATTAATTAACGCATTGGTAACTATTATCTGCGCACTTTTTATCGATAGATTTGTGTACGGGTTTGAGGAGTAAGGAGGGAGCAGTTCCGGTAGTACTGCCAACTGAATGTAAATGAAATCTGAATTGAATCGATAATATGATCGATCGATATGAATTTTGCTAAACCTTTGTTATCTTAAGCCAACAACTGTGTCACACACACATTATATAACATTTCTCGATGCAAATCTTATTCCTAGAGTGAATTTTGTAGTTTGGCTTTGCTGTGTAAATAACAACAGTACTAGTACGTAGAAGTGTACGCCAGATGTCGCACAGCGATGCATAAGCGATTCATAGTTTGTGTTTCAAAGGTTGCCAGTACGAATCTCGAAGATTGCCGAGGTCGACCAATTCAGCAATAGGGTGTAAATCTATCCAGAAAAGGTGCGCAGATAATACTTTCCCGTTCTTCTGGCAACTGTAAGAAAATGCCTTGAATGCAGAGATCTTGAAAGGCACCCTGTTTTCCTTGGGCACTCCTCGTCCAGACGAACTCATATGAGGTCTTTGAATGACAGAATATCATTGGTCACTACTTCACGAACGCTGAACCTGTTACTACATAACACTCGCTCGTTTAATGAGTTCACCGTACTGTTCGGGAGTGTACATCCTCTCTACCCTTTCGAATAACTCGTTTGATTCTGCCGAAGTCATGATCACAGTGTAGGAAGGAGTGTCCCCAAACAGGGAAAAAGTGCTTCATTGATTCAAACCAACTGACTGTCATATAAACATAATAAAACTCACAACTATGGTGTTTTTGTTTTGGCTTGCAGCCCCATCACTAAAAAGCAAGAGTTTCTTCTCAGTAGGGGGTAGTTCGCTTTCTATGTAGTCCAATAAGAAGGTATACACTTCATAGAGAGATTTATGAGCCTGTTTCTCATGATATGCATAATATTCTTCTGTATTATTTTTCAAGTTGTGTATACAGAATATGTTGACCCACACTTGGCGGAGGTAAAACACTTCTTGTACAGGGATTAGTGGATGAGGTTGATTTTGCCTATAATCGAAGGCTAGGGCGGCAGCTATCATCCTCATCAGTTTGAGGTGCTGCTTTCAATGTACCGATAGTGTAGAACTTCTTGGCACGTCTACGATAAATAATCATTTCTGCAGTCGCATTCCTTTCCACATTGTCACTTAAGAGTAGGATAACATCTTTACTTTTACATGGGCGCCCGCAGGATCTTTTCCAGGGGGGGGGGGGGGCACATTAACAATTTTCTTGAATATAAAAACCAATATAACGTCAGCAACATTAAATTGTTTACAGAAACTTCCAGTTATAACATATGCTAGATGACTGTCAGTAATTTCAGTTTATGAAATAATCTGGTATGATATTAAACAATTGAACATCAACATCTTTAGAATTCCAGGGGGGGAAGGGGCAAGTGCCCCCCCCCCCCTTGCGGGCGCCCATGCTTTAAAAATTTCACATTTGCTGCACACGTCTACTTGTAGTCTGCCAAACGTACGAGTATAATAAAAGTTTTCTAAGTATTTTCTGTAGAAACTGTATTTAACCTTATTTACATATTCGGGGTGACCATTCTCATGCATAATCTTTACATTTACATTTAAATAAAACTTCAGTCTCCCACCATAGTGACTCTCCTTAACTTCAAGTTTGGAAATGTGATTATGAATCATTACACAAATCTCACAAGAAATAGCATTGCCACTTCTGTTCATCCCTCTTAGATCTATAGGACTGTTCCCAACAACAAGTAGATTACAATGTCTGTGAACTCTTATTTGCTGTAATGCCATGCAATTTTATAAATGTAGTTTTACATACCGGTACCGCTTGGATTTTCCCATCTATTTTCATATGGTAAGTAAAGAAGTGGCTCTTCACCTTACGTCCAGAATCCGGAATAGCTTTGTTAGGACCTGCTTCACCTTCCTCTTCTGTTTCTCGAGGTTTTGGCATTTTACGCCTCCGTTTACACTCTTCTCAACCAGGCTCTGTAAATATGTATCTTGTACATTTTTACTTTCCATGGAATAAAAGTAAGTCCATAAATCAGTCTTAGTTTCTTCTGTGACTCTGGAATAACATTTGCTGGCACATTTGCACACATAATTATGAATCTTGAATCCTTCCAGGAATATATTTGCCTTTATATGACTTGTAAACAATACCTTCCACCCTTGCATTTCGAATGATATTTATCTGATATTTATCTTCATTTACTACAACTTCTGAATCAGAATCACTAAAGGTAAGGTAAGGGTTATACTGCCCGAAGGCAGGTCCGAACCTCCGCAGAGGTGTTCCTGAGCCGGAGTTTACGTGCGGTAGGGTGGCCAGTTCCTTTCCGCTCCTCCATTCCCTCACCCCCACCAACAGCGCGTGGCAACCCATCCAGCTCCTGACCACGCCCAATGTTGCTTAACTTCGGAGATCTCACGGGATCCGGTGTTTCAACACGGCTACGGCCGTTGGCAATCACTAAAGGAAGAAATCATTAATTTTATTTGACACTCCCTACAACTAAACCCAAGTAATTTTAATGAACTACTCAAGTAAATAATGAAAAATACTAATAATGCGTGCTGTTAACTTCAACAATGTATTGTAAAGTCAGGGTAGCAGCTATTGGTCACAGAACAGGGTAGCCAATGATGACAAACAATTCCCATTTACTGCAGAAATAATATATTTGCTACACATGTGTTGTTGCTGCAGTAACCAGAAAGTTCAAAACTCATAAAATTATGTGTAGAGATTTCTGTACCAAATGATGCATCCTGGTGTACTCTATACGGATACAAGTCTAACTCAAAACCGCCAAAAATGTCGCATGTGTGGTTTCTGAAATAACTGATTCAATTAAAGTACATCCCTAGCATCTGCCTGGTGTGAAAATGGAAACCACGGAAAACCACCTTCAGTGTTGCTGACAGTGGGGTTTGAACCCACTATCTACCGAATGCAAGCTCACAGCTGCGCGCCGTCAACTACACGGCCAACTTGCTCCGTATGGGGAGTCTTAAATAATATCACTTGTCATTTTTCATCCTTTCTTAAAACAGTTTACTGATACTGAATTCAGTGCTGTGCGAGATATTGCTGAATATTTCTGAAACCAGGGAATATACCGCTAATGTTATGTTCCTGTAGCTCTCCTTAAAATATCTAAGATCTCTACCTCTGCTTTTTTTTTTTTTTTTTTTTTTTTTTTTTTTTTTTTTTTTTTTTTTTTAACCGGCATCTCCTTGGGAACAACCACTCACTGTGTTTACCAGTGACATAACAATAAATAACTTTAAGCCCGTTTTTTTTATTGAAGATGGTTCAAACGAGTCGAAACATGTTTGACATTTATTACTCCATCTAACGATGGAGTTAAGTCATGTATTGAATAGGAGGACACATTAAATTTTCCTTTGTAAAGTAAATAACGATGATGATGATGATGATATACTTTTTTACAATCTGCATTACGTCGCCCTGACATAGATAGATCTTACGGCGACGATAGAATAGGAAAGGTCAGGGAGTAGAAAGGAAGCTACCGTGGATTAAGGTACTGCCCCAGCATTTGCCTAGTGTGAAAATGGAAAGCCACGGTAAACCATCTTCAGGGCTGCTGACAGCGGGGTTTGAACCCACTACGTGACACAAACCGCGCAACCACTTGCTCGGTGGCTTAATAATATACCTTTTATGTGCACTCTGTTCCTCCAGGGATTCACATCAGTGAAATCGTAGAGTGGTGACCACTGGGATTCCAGCTGTGTATGGCATTGTTTCTATTTACTCTAGCATCTTCCCTGTCCGATCTCTCCTACAACTCTTGTTACCTTCAGACGGCATTAGCTTTGAGAAGCCATGCGAGTGTTCCATTTTCACACTTTTCCCAGCCCATCCCCCCCCCCCCCCCCTACTGCTCCATCAGTCACTGTTTCGATGTTGCTGTTGCATTGTCATCTAGTAGTAAAAGCTGAACTATTGTGGAAGTTTATTAGGCTGATATTGGCAATGAGAGCCAAAGCAAAGATTTATTCCATTCCCCGGCCTTCAGTCTGTAACTGACTCAGGCTCATGATTCGGAGACTGGTTCATGGAGGCAGCTATGGCGTTGTACAAAATTTCACTAAAGGAGAACACATGCTTGGGCCATGAGACCCCCTGGTAATCTGTATACTCGACCTATCTTGGAGGGATAGGTAGTTTGTGGCGTACCGATACCAGTACTCCCATCGGAGCTCCTCTGTCGGTCTGTAGTAATTGTGATCTGTTGTGTGTTTTGTCGTTTTAAGTTATTCCAGTATAGGTGATTTGTGTACAGTATTTGTGATTAGTAAGTGTTATTGTGTACTGTCACTGGTCACCCATCCAGTGGGTGACCACGCCTAATGTTGCTTAACTGTTGTGCTTGTATGTATATTTGTGTTACGTGTAAGTGAGCTACGTGTTATATGTGTTTGTTACTTGTGTGTGACCAGAGAGATTGCGTCATTCAGTGACAATGGTTAGCACAGCATTTTGGGAATAAGATGTGGCTTGCCCTGTGTGGTGGTCCATTCTGGGTTTGCCTAGCGTAAGTTGCGTTCGGAAATTTGCAACGCAGCATCGTATGTTGTGGTTGCAGCTTAATCTTTGAGTTGGTGATTAAGTTTCTGCAGGTGTTAGATTTTGGGGGTCAGCATCTTGTGGTTTGTAGGTATGGCACTTCGCCTCGACTGTCACGGTGACCCTAAGCGGATGACCGTGCCCAATGTTGCTTAACTCCGGGGACGTGAGCTGCTGGTGATGCAGAGGTTGCAACAGCGGGCCTTATCTTATGTGTTAATTGTCTGTATGTGTGTTTGTTACTTGTAAGTACATTTAGTGTTTTATTTCATTGTTGGAAAGTTTAGTCAGGGTTAGTGAGCATGTCTTTTATTATGTATTTGGGCCGTCTGTAAATTGTCTGCTCTGTCTGGGTCGTATTGGCCAAGGGTATTTATTAATGGGTTGTTGTGTGGAATTGTAGAAATTTGTGGTTAGTATGAGTACATAATCCTGTAGGTATAGGACTTTAGTCATGTCATGTAGTTGTACTGTGGGTACGGTGTAATCTTTTACAGCTAAGTGTAATAGCCAGTTCTGTATGCTTTGTAAGCGTTCGATGCTTGTTGTAGGCAAGAAGCCGATGGCTGGGTATGCATATGTAAGGATTGGTCGTATGAATGTGGTGTGGATGAGTTTAATGTTTTTCTGCGAGGGTGGGCTTTTTCTGTGTATGAGTGGGTAGAGCATTAGTGTGTGTCTCTTGGCGCGTTGTATTGTGTTCGTTACGTGTTCTTCTAGGTTGAGTCTTGAATCTAGTGTGATCCCTAAGTATTTGTGGTTGTTGACTTGTTGTATGGGTTGGTTGTCTAGATGGTGTTGTGGTTGTTTGCGTCTTCGTGTGAAGTGAACAACTTTGGTTTTTTGCAGGTTGACGTCAATTTTCCACTTGGTGAGCCAGGGTTCTAGTTTATTTACGTGCTCCTGTATTCGGTGGGTGGCTATATCAGGGTTCCAGCTTTTTGTCATAATGGCAGTGTCGTCGGCATAGATGGCTGTTAGGGTATGTTTTATACGGCGGATGTCATTGATGTACTGGAGAAATAGGATCGGCCCAAGAATACTACCTTGGGGCACTCCGGCGTGCATGTCTCTTGTGGTGGAGTCTTTATTATTTAGGCTATTGAGACATAAAATGTGCGGTTTAGTAGGTAGTTGCGCATGAGTTTAATGTAAGTGGGGTGTAAGTGTAATTTAATTAATTTGTAAATAAGGCTGGGGTGGTAGACTTGGCCAAAAGCTTGTTTGTAGTCTAGGAATACTGCTGGTGTACTTTGGATTTGTTGAAAGCCGTGTGTATGTTCTGTGTCGCACAGTAGTTGATGAGTGGTAGTGTTGCTGTCTGAATCCGAATTGCTCGTGGATTGAGTTGTTGTTTATTGTATTTCTAATGCGTGTGTAGATGAATTTCTCAAAGACTTTGGAGATAATGCTTAGTAAACTGATAGGTCCTTAGTTAGCTGGATTTTTGGGGTCTTTTTCTGGTTTAGGAAAGCATATAATTTTAGCGACTTTCCACTGCTGTGGAAAGTTTTCTAACTTTGGCATGGCGTTAAAAATGTGAGTAAAAAAAATTACCATTTCTGCGTTAAGGTGTTTTAGTAGGGGTGCGGGGATCTAATCTTGTCTCGGGGCTTTTTTGTCGGAAAGTTTCTTGATTATGTTTTTAATTTCTGTTGATTTAAATGGTGGGGGGGGGGGGGGGGAGGGTAGGCGAGTGTTTGGGAGTGTGTAGGAAATTGCTTTTTGTTCTGTTAGAGTTTGGTTCGAAGTTCTTTTAATGTGTCTGCTAGTAGTTATGGTTTTTTTCCTAAGTTGGAGGTTGCTTTAGAGCCAAATGGTTTGGTTAGTGGGGGTGAAGGGTGGTCTGATTTGGTAAATATTTTTGTTGTTTTCCAGAGGTTGTTTTTATTATTATTATTATTATTATTATTATTATTATTATTATTATTATTATTATTATTATTATTATTATTATTATTATTTGTCAGTGAGTTTTTGTTCCAAGTGTCTTTAGTGTTTGGTTAGTTCCTTTTTAGTTTTTGCGTGTAGGCGATTGTAGTTTATTTTGCTTTGTAGAGTAAGAGTTCGTTGAAATGTGGTTCTGGCTCTGTTTTTCTCTTGGATTAATTGTATAAGATGTGGTGGTAACGTATTAGGTTTGGTGTGTTGCGGGGTGTAGCTGGCTTTTGCTGCTGTACGTAGGATGTTGGTGAATAGTGTGATAGCTGAGTCTATGTCGTTTGTGGTTGTGAGTGGAGGTGCTCTAGCTGTGAGGTGTAGGTGTCCTAGTCTATGTAGTTAGTGTTAATTATTTTGTGTGTGTTGCGTTGGTGTTTTTGGATACCTAGTTCAAGTAGTACTGGTCTATGGCCTGAGTGTAATTGTTGCATTGTGTCTATTTTTGCGTTGTAAGGTATGTTTTTGAGGAGTGCAATGTCATTCGTGTCTGAGTGTAGTGTGGCGTTTCTGGTCCAGTAGAAGGTAGGTTCTAGTGGGGCGACGATGAAGTAGTTATGTTGTATGCTGCGGCAGGGTGCGAAATCAAAAAGTGGTGGTGGAGGAGAAGGAACGTGGGGCTTAACTACTACTGTAATGTTTACTTCAGGCAGTACCCGGCGGGGCGAGGGGTACAAAATTCCCCTGTAATTTAATTACTCTCTCCCACCAGAAAAATGTAAATTTGAGATCTTTTTCTCTGAATTTTATTGTTATAACGAGAATGATAAACATTAGAACGTTATCCCAATCAGCTGAGAATTTTATGAGAGACTGTCGCTTTCTTAAGAAAAGCCAGACGAGGCGCGGTTTGTCATGATTTATTGCTTTGTTAGTGGGACCTTCCTCTACTAGGGCTATGTGTTGACTGAACAAATTTCTCGGTTTGTACCCTGCTTAAGTGAATATTGTCCTATTGTTACCTATAGGAAACACACCCTCTCCAAGAAGTACAGGAGTGGTGTAAACTCGAGCTACTTACACCAATGACAAGGGAGGACATCTTCAAGTAATTTACATTTTTGCCCGGATTTTAGATGGACTTGCCAGAGTGAAACATGAACAGTAGGCTGCAGGTGCGGAGTTGCCACTGCTGCGTTTTTTTATTGCTCAAGATCTCGCAGTCATTTGAATTATTGCTGATGTTTTTATGAAAATATGCCCAGTAAAAATCATTATTAATTTCAGTAATAAATTGTGTGTTCTACATTTTCCTGTTTATTTTATAATGAAATAATCCCCGCCGGGCAATTTTAGTGGGAGGGGGCACCTTTGAGATAAAATCGGCGGAGAGGGGGAATCCCTCCCTCCTCCCCCCCCCCCGTGATTTCGCACCCTGTGCTGTGGTCATTTGAGCGGTAAAAGCAGTAACTACAAGGTGCGCTGCATTGCATAGTTGCCTCCTCCTGCGATAGCCAATATCAAACCCCAATACAGTCTGGGTGTTTGATAAAAATAGCCTATGTAATCCCAATAAAATTCAGAACCTTTTGATCCATTCCTAAGCTCGTATTAATCATTTTAGCATTAAGACAGAATACGTCATACCCATTTTGGTATTTGTATTATTTAACGCTGCTTGTCAACGGTTCACTTCAAGAATAAAACTAAGAAAAGTATAAACTAGCCACTGATTGACTAAGAACAACAGTATTATTCAGAACACGAACACTTAAAGCAATAAAACTAACACAGTAGGCTACCACTCTGAATAGCCTATCACAAAAGCTATTGAGAGCAAGCCAAACCATGTGGCGATAGTGTCCTTAAAATGTGGCATCGTTGGGATCGTTGCCATGTAAACAAACCATTTTCGATCAGCGTTAACTCAAGTTTTCTTCGCTGCTAGCGTTAAACGTCAGACTCAGATTCTCGTGGAACCTAGTATAGATTCTAGCGGTTCCAGTTAAATATAGTAGTGAGTAGGCCTTCGTGACGTACAGGTCGTACTGCAGCTCGGATGATGTTACATGAAGAGGCGAAGAGTTTCCTACTTCCGATCCGCGCAATCCGAGCAAATGATACGTCTGTGCCTTGTAGTTAAGAAATACTCTCAAATTATGTATTAATGAGACCATGAACACCTGTAATCGTTGGATATCTCGTAAGTTACGTCTATGTTAGGAGAAGCAGGCTTAAAATCATAATTATTGTGCATTAAATAAAAATACGGAGACAACGATTGTACACAAATAATAATAATAATAATAATAATAATAATAATAATAATAATAATAATAATAATAATAATAATACGAAGAAGGCGACGAAGAATAATAATATGAATATGGTGGTGGTGGTTACTGATCATCTATGTTAGGATTGTACAGTACTTCATCATCAATAAAATGCACTGCCATAAATCTACACAACAAAGAAAATGTCAAAAGCATTACTCACCTCAGCTCGGAAAAATGCGTAAAACACACTCCTGTATTCCTCGTAATAGTTACATTTTCGGTTAGGATTTTCGTCTTGCATAAATTTCTCCTGCCCTCTTTCGAAAGAAATGGGAATATTGGTGTATAGTCACTTGCATAGTTGGATATTCGTGATGCGCACACCTTTTTTGGCATTGTGGCAATTTATTAAAATGATTAACATTATATTTCCATAAAATATGCTATATGGTTAAATTTTCAGTGAACACATTCCACGAGAAGCATTACATTTCTTGAATTTACATTACTGGTCACATGAAAATAACATACCTAACCTACAGGATGAGATATTACGGTATCTCAGTAGGAGCTGTTCATGTAAATCTTGATGTGATACATTTAGAGAACAAGTATGCAATATACTTAAAAATAAAGGTCTGTCTTTCCACAGTCACAATTATCGAAAGAATGCTCTCAATCAGTATGTATTTCATTCACAAGTGCAATTCATAACATTCATTTAGACTGCCCTAATCAGTCAACTAACGGGCTTGGCGGCGCGCTACACACAGCACGGTCTGTAGGCTACAGCACGAAGGCAGCGTGTCCATCCATTGCTTACGGTCCATCCATGCCCTATCAAGTGTCTGGCCATCTCGGCTTTGACTCAGGTAGTACGGTACCGTATCTGGCAGAAGACTCTCGTCCAGTTCAATGCGTAGTAGCCATTCAAACAAAATCAGAATAATAATAATAATAATAATAATAATAATAATAATAATAATAATAATAATAATAATAATAATAATAATAATAATAATAATAATAATAATAACAACAACAACAACAAAAAGTTAGATATTGTCGATGAATCCTGTTATAAATACTGTAGAGCATTTAAATAACTAGATTAGATATAGGCCTACATTATATTTAAACTTTTTTTTGCTAGTTGCTTTACGTCTCACCGACACAGATAGGTCTTATGGTGACGATGGGACAGGAAAGGCCTAGGAATGGGAAGGAAGCGGCCGTGGCCTTAATTAAGGTACAGCCCCAGCATTTGCCTGGTGTGAAAATGGGAAAGTATGGTGGAAGACCATACCCCCTTCTGAAAATATAGAAAATATAGAAACCTAGAAATTAACACTCGAAGTTAGTGCAGTACCATGGCTTTACCAACAACCATTTATAAAAACTCCATTTGAAAATGTTCAATGGGAGCTGACAGAAATCTTGATCTAATTTATTATATAAGTGTTATACTTTTAACACCATATGGAATTTTTGAGCTCTTTTTTTTTTTTTTACCTACACCACGGCATATTGATATGAGTGACCTGGTACCATGAGGTAGGCCTATGTATGGTGTTCTGACGTACTGGCAAATCATTCATATAAATATCAGAAGATTCTTTCTTTCTTTTTCTTTCTTTCTTTCTTTCTTTCTATCTTAATCCGTTTACTGTCCAGCGTTGGTATTTCCCTCGGATTCGGCGAGGCATCCCACTTCCCCCATGTCAAGGGCAGTGTCCTGGACCATGAGACTTTTGGGTCGGGGATAAAACTGGGGAAGAGGACCAGTACCTCGCCCAGGCGGCCTCACCTGCTATGCTGAACAGGGTCCTTGTAAGGGATTGGAAGAATGGAAGGGATAGACAAGGAACAGGGAAGGAAGCAGCCATGGCCTTAAGTTAAGTACCATCCTGGCATTTTCCTGGAGGAGAAGTGGGAAACCATGGAAAAACACTTTGAGGATGGCTAAGGTGGGACTGGAGCCCCCCTCTACTCAGTTGACCTCCAGAGCTGAGTGGACTCCATTCCAGGCCTCGTACCACTTTTTGAATTTCGTAGCAGAGCTGGGAATCCAACCTGGGCCTTGTGAGGTGGCAGCTAATCACACTAACCACTATGCCACAGTGGCAGACAAAAAGATTATATACCGGTATGTATAAATTGATTACGGTACTATTAAGGCAGACAGTTCAATAAATGGTGGTTTACAGTGAGTGTGAGGAGGAATGTCAGCAATGGTCTAAATAGCTTTCTTTTGCAACTTCAAAATATGACTTATGTGTGCACTGTTGCCAAAACATATTAGACCATACCCAAAATATACCCTGAAAAATTCAAAATGTACAGAACACACACATGCTTTAGTTACTACATGCTTCAGATGAATGAGTAGGTATACTACTCAGAATAGCCTGACACAAGAAGTTTATTATACATAAGTCACTCTTGATTTCTGAGGTTAAAAATTAGGTTTTGAGTTTTCCCTTTATTAAGGAGAAAACCATTTATTTTAAACCATGATTTAGCTATCTCAAGTGTGTGTTTGGTCAATAACAATAGTTCATAAAGATCTTTACATGTGCTCAGAAAAGTAAGGTCCTTCTGCATATAGGGCAGTACGGTATTTGTTTGTTCATTCTAATCTAATTCATCATGATCAGAAAGAGAAAGGGATCAAGGACGGACCTTAGACACCCTGTATTTCAGCACAGATGCCTTTGAGGACACCACATTTACTTCCACATACTGTGTTTGACCAGGTATGTAGGATCTAAAAATTTTAAGTTAATTTCCAGAAATGCCATAATATGCTAATTTATGAAATAGAATATAATGTGGTAGGCCTACACAATCAAAGACCCTTCTAAGGTCATAATTTCCTTCCTCAAAATTACTCATTATATAACTAATAAAATCATCCAGTATATTCATTGTTCTTCCTGGTATAAAGCCATACTGAGATTTAGACAAACGTTTATTAGACACAAAATTATGTTCATAAATTTGTGCTAGCATCACATATTCAAAAACATTGAAGAGAATAGGAACAACAGAGACTGAATGGTAGGTGGTACATTCTGTCCTATCTCCCTTTTTTGTACATTGGAACTACCCTAGAAACTTTTAGTTGCTCTGGAATGTAACCAGTTTGAAGGCATTCGTTTATGACCTTTGTCAGAACTAATGAGTGATTTTAAAATGTTGTTGGTAAAGCCATACTGATCCTTGCTGTTCGAAGGTTTCATATTATTAACTACTCTTTCCACTTCACAGTTAACCATTCTCCATTTAAAATGTAAGTACTTCTAACAGCCAGAGAGCAGGACAATTTGTCAGAATTTTACCCATAAGCAAGTTCTTTAGCCTAACTTGTTAGTAATATCTACTGTACTAATATTACTCTCTTGTATTTAAATATTATTTGCCAGATAGTTTCTGCATTCATAAAAAGGCTACTTGGAACTGACGATTTGATTATACAGTAAGTTCCTAGCATTAATCAGGATCAACAACATTCTTTTTGTGTAGTTATGTAATAGCATTTGAAACATTGGAAGTAAATTGCAAATGGTACGGTATACCGGTACCAATTCAAATTTATGTCGGTAACATATTTCAACATTCCCAACTCTTTTGGCTGGATTTTAGTATAAAAATTAAAAGCTTAGTTTAACAGTTCCACCTTTTCAATACACAATTTATGTAATGCGGGTTACATTACTAATGAAATATTTATTTGGAAACTAGTTTTGAACTAAGGTCATCATCAGCCAACAACACGAATTGCACAACATATTGAATAGTCCATAAACAATGTACATATATCACAGAAACATTGTGGTTTGACGCTGTAAAGTTGAAGATGAAACAATCACAATGGAGATAAAAGTTTTAAATTATGCATAAAATTGCATTAAAGTAGAGCACTTAGCTGCCGTTTAAGAATGATTCAATTTGATCAATCCTGATGCCGAAGATTCATGAAAATTTGTGTATCCTTCGCTACAGAGTTCTGACAGCTGTAAGTTATCATATGGTAGCAGTAGCATTTAGAAAACAATTTGTGCACAATCGGTGAACAATGTAGAATCATGGTACAATGTCCTTAAAAAAAACTGAAGGCAAAAGTTGCGCTTAAAAGTCAAATTATTTCTGTGAAGTAGGTCGAGAAGATTCGCAGTTAAATGCGGAGCGGAACAAGTGAACTGATAAATAATAATAATACCCACATCCCTCAGCCCCGCCATAAAATAGCCCCTCCTCAATAATAATAATAATAATAATAATAATAATAATAATAATAATAATAATAATAATTATTATTATTATTATTATTATTATTATTATTATTATTATTATTATTATTATTATTATTATTATTATTATTATTATTATGAAATGTCATTATTAATAATAATAATAATTATTATTATGAAATGTCATTAATAATAATAATAAGCTAAATTAGTACAAGGGTTATTGAAAATGGGGCCGATTGAATAGTAAACATAATAAAAAGAAATTAAAAATAATATAATCTGCGACTCGCCTTGCTTTGTGATGTGTTGGGCATATTGCATAACTAATATGAAGGGAAGGAAGATCAGGAAGGGAGGGAAAAAAACGGGGTAGAGCAGATCAGAGAGAACGGGGAAGGAAGGGGAAAGTGAGGAGGGGCTATTTTATGGCGGGGCTGAGGGGTGTGGGAATAGGGGTAAATGCTGTGGAAAGGTACCATGAATTGAATAGAAAATTGATTTTTGATTTGTTAAAATTTCTACAAATAATAATGAGAAGGTCAAATAGAATGTTGGATTTTTCTGAAATGTCATTAAGGTTGTAGTTTAAATTGAAATACTGATCTAAATGTATATAATAGTTTTCCATTATATCAATTATGGGGCCTTTGTTTAATATCTTAAGGATTTCCATATCTTGCTCTATGTCAGTAAAATTGATTGTAATCTTGCATGTGTTGACCTACTGCTGAGAATTTGTAGGGCATGAATATGGTCCTGAATATCTTGTGTTGAAACCTCTCCCAGTCTGTCCAACATACAAAAAATTACAATTGTTACACTTGATTCTGTAAACTCCTTCCTTCCTGATCTTCCTTCCCTTCATATCAGTTATGCAATATGCCCCACACATCGTAGCACAAGGTGAGTCAGATTTTTTAATTAATTAATTTTTTATTATGTTTACTATTTGATTAGCCCCCCTTTTCAACAGCCCTTGTACTAATTTGGCTTTTTATTATTATTATTATTATTATTATTATTATTATTATTATTATTATTATTATTATTATTATTATTATTATTTATCAGTTCACTTGTTCCACATTGAACTGTGAATCTTCTCCACCTACTTCACAGAAATAATTTGACTTTCAAGTGCAACTTTTGCCTTCTGTTTTATAAGGACATTAAACTAGAAGCTCTCTGGACATCAATGTATCATGATCCTACATTGTTCACTGCTTGTGCATAAACTGTTTTCTAAATGCCACTGCTACCATATGATAACTTACAGCTGTCAGAACTTTGTAGGAAAGGATACACAAATTTTCATGAATCTTCGGCATCAGGATTGAGCAAATTGAATCATCCTTAAACGGCAACTTAAGTGCCCTATTTTAATGCAATTTTATGCATAATTTAAAACTTTTATCTCCATTGTGACTGTTTCACCTTCAACTTTACAGCGTCAAACCACAATGTTTCTGCAATATATGTACATTGTTTATGGACTATTCAGTATGTTGTGCAATTCGTGTTTGTTGGCTGATGATGACCTTGACCTTAGGTCGAAACTAGTTTCTGAATAAATATTTAATTTAATTTAAGTATTTATTACATAAATTGTGTACTGAGAAGGTGGAAATGTTAAACTAAACTTTTAATCTTTATACGTAATCACAGTTCAATACGGACCATTCTACATGAAGTTTATATCTCTTAATGGATTTTAGTATACCGTAGTATTCTATTTTCTTGATTTTATTTCTATTTTTCTGAGATTCTAAAGTTTTCTGTTCTAATAGGTACTGTTAATTTATTGGACTGTTGATAATGTTGTTTTGAATCTTTAAACCACTATCAGTTCGCCTTCTGCCAACTAGAGTATGTTCTAAATACAATGTTCTTCTAAATAGAATTACCGTAACTTAATTGAAAAGGAGGTTGTATTGCTGGAGTTCAAACTCAAATCTACAGATTTGTTAACACCTGTGTTAACTATTACATCAACAGTGTCCAGAGCACCTTCTAGAATCAATAAGATACAAAGAGTTTCACACCAGGCAAATGCTGGGGCTGTACCTTAATTAATGCCATGGCCGCTTCCTTCCCACTCCTAGCTCTTTCCTATCCCATCATCACCATAAGACCTATCTGTGTCGGTGCAACGTAAAGCAACTTGGAAAATAAAGAAAGAGACACAGTGAATTAGTGTTGAAGATGTATTTTGGGATGCTTCTTTTTAGATTTAATATTCAAGACCATATTGGATACATTCAGATTTCAGATGCATCCTTAGGTAACAATAGTTGGCACTGCTATCGTTGTTGTAATGCACTATAGAAGCGAGTTTTATTAAAGCCGGAGTGATTTTATCTTTTAAGCTGGTATCCATTTTAATAGAATACTGGTACTCACAATGAAGACTGTTGTAACAAACTAGGTGACTACCTACATAATTTACATAGGCTACATTGTACTAAGTATTGAACTCTGTTGCAGGTAATGGCCCCTCCGGAATTGCTGTATCCCACTTACTGGCTGGTCACTGGCCCTATTATAATGGAGAACCCCATCCGGACGAGCTGCTCACAGCTAGATTGAGAGCTGCACCCCCCTCACGCTCCCTCTTGGAGCAGGATCTCCACTTCCTATCACAAGTAAGACCACTTTGCTGCAAGGTTTACATTTGCTTATTCTACGTACAGTAGATGGTTTACTCACATTATGCTGGTATAAAAGTTTGTGATATCTGAAGTCATCCCTTTTCACTTTTGACTCAGTTAATTTATAACTGTTAGGTTCTTCAGTCTACCAAAACTAATTTTGAATAAGTAAATATAAACTGCTTGAAAAAGAAACAATTAAAATAGAATGACGTGTGATGTTCTTGAAGGAACATCATCACATTCTATCAAATCACACTAAAAGTATTTAGAAATGTATAAACAGTTAGGTTTTTCTGTTTAAATCCTTTAAAACTTGAAATTTGGAACTTATCTTAAGGAAGTCCTCATTTCAACAACTATTATTATTATTATTATTATTATTATTATTATTATTATTATTATTATTATTATTATTTCCGATGAGGCTTGATGAGGACCACATGCCAATTTCAATTCAGTTCTTCATACTTTGTAGTTTTCTCTTCCGCTCCTTCCAATATTCTTTCATCCTTTCACTATGCTGTTTCCTTCTGTCCTCGGACCACTTCGCACCAGGCTTCTTGTTCAATCTTCCTTGGAATCCTTCCATACTTGCTACCTTCTTTCAAAAAATGTCTCTGACCATAATTTCTTCTTCTCTTATATTATTTCTTTCTAAATCTTTCTTTACTTCTTGAATCCAGCTAGTTGTTGCCTTTTTGTCCCAAAGGTACTTGAAAATCTTTTCTGTTAATCTGGAATCATCCATTCTGTAAAGATGTCCAAAAAATTGCAATCTCCTTTTCCTTATGGTTTCTGTTATGTTTTCTATGTTCCTGTATATTTCATCATTAGATCATAATTTTCATACTTCTGTTTTTTTCACAGGGCCTAAGATTTTTTTCATGATTCTCCTTTCTAGTACCTCAAGTTTATCTAATCTATAGTTTAGTACCAGACATTCACTTGCATATACGCATTCCAGTTTTACCACTGTAGTGTAGTGCCTTATTTTAAGGTTTTTAGACACCTATTGTTATAACAATTCTTTGTGATACCATTTGCTCTTTCCATCTTGTGTACCATTTCTTCTACTGCAGATTTGTCTAAATCATTTTCTTGAATTGTTTCTGCCAGATATTTGAATTTCATTACTCTTTTCACTGGACCAATATCTGTTGCCAAAAATTTTGGAGCATTCTTGATGTTTGTAATAAATTTTGTTTTTTCTATGGAGATTCTCAAACCTGTCTTGTTGGCTATTTCTTTCAAGAGTGATTTGTGTTGTTGCACTTGTTAGGTTTTCTGAGAATATAGCGAAATCGTCTGCAAATGCTAGGCAATTTATTTCAAAGCCTTTTTTTTTCTCCCCAAAGTTACCGGCTAAATGTTACGCTCTTTAAGCTATACGTTCCAAATTCTTACAATTTTCTCTGAAACACAGTTGAATAGAAGGAGTGACACTGTCGCCTTGCCGTACCCCTGTATTTATCTTAATAGGTTTGGATATCTCACCCATAAAGTTCACCTTTGAAATTGTGTCGGTAAGGGTTTCATGCATTAGGTTTGCCAATTTAGTTTTCACTCCAAATTCATGAATTGTTTCATCTGTGATTTCTCTATCAACCGAGTCAAAGGCCTTTTTAAAATCTACAAAAGTCGCATCTTTTGAATTCAATATCCTATGGTGAATTATGGATTTTAAGTTAAATATTGGTTCTGAACAAAATCTACCTTTTTGAAATCCAGCTTGATATTCGCCCAGTTGCTTGTCAAGTGATGTTTCTACTCTATTCAGCAATATTTTTGAGAATACTTTGTATGCAATTTGCAGAAGAGAGATGCCTCTGTAGTTATCAACCTTTTGTTTGCCCCCTTATTATTACTATTATTGTTATTGTTATTATTTTAAGGCTTTATTTTTAAGTTTCTTGTTTCCTAACTGTTCTGTATTGGTGCTACCGTCACTCCCTTGACCTACAAGCAGAACCTGTGTTAACCAGAACAAGAGGGGAGGTAGTTTTGGATAATGAAAATTTTGGATATTAATTAAAATACCATTTTTATAGTTAAGAAAAGTTTTTTGATATTTTAGATTAAGGTAAATAAGGACAATAAGTTGCAAATGCAATACTACCAAAGCGTGTTAATAAACCCAAATTTCTGTACATGTTTAGAATGGACAATGTTCCATAGTGCCTATATATTGTACTATCATTTTGAAAAAATCTTCCACTTTCTTTTGCCTTTTCTTTTCACATAGTTTCCTAGCCACTATGTCACACCACCATTTCATTAGCAGAATGTCAGAAAGTTTTGATTTGTCTTATCACAAACTGAGTTGGCAACAGAGAAAGGAAGGAGGCAGTCAAGGTTGGAATCCATGCATCCAGTTACTCATCCCCTTTGTCAAACTTAACAGTGCAAACAATGGAACTAATGAGAGGTAAAACGAACTGAGTTGGCAATAAAGAAGAGGAGGCAGCTCTCAAGTTCAGAGTCCACATATTCTGCTACTCATCTGCCTTGCCGTAATATAACAATGTTCCTTTAATTAATTTTCACGGAAAATATTTATTTTCGGACGTTTCGGTTAGATGGAATATTGGTTAAAATTGTTCTGGATAACGTAGGTTCTACTATATTACCAGAAAAGCACCTTGCCAGAAGTCTTCTTTATTATCATAAAAGTAATTAGACTCCAGAATTTTCAAAGACTGATCTCAGTATAGTTAAATGAAAATAATTTGAAAAGTGCAAGAAACCTTATTCTATGTACCCCTTGATTGTCTTTATTTCTTCCGGTATTGTCAGGTGTTTCCATGGTGATTGCAGGGCTTAGAAGGCCGATGTAACAACCCGGTGTCACTGCTGTTGGATGCACTGACTCATCCATGTGCCGATCTTGGCCTGGAGCTTCCTTCACTGCTTGAGTGGATCCACCATCCTGAGCGTTTGGTGGAACATGTGGTCCTTGGCAAGGGACCACCTGGAGGGGCTTGGCAGGTAACACAACCTATTTTATAGGTAATTGGGAGTAGTTAAGAAAATGTTCTCCTTGAAGTCTAGATAAATTTTAAAACTTTTTTTAACTTAAATGTTTATTAAGGGAAACTGGAGCAGGATATCTTTGCAGAGTTAATTTTGATCGACTGCTTGAGTGGATCCACCATCATGAACGTTTGGTGGAAAGTTAATTTTTTGCTACTTGTTTTAAGTTGCACTAACACAGTGAAGGTTTTTAGCAATGGAAGGATGGGAAAGGGATAGGATTGGGAAGGTAGTGGCATTGGCCTTCATTAATTTATAGCCTCATGTGAAAATGGGAAACCACGGAAAACCATCTTCAGGGCTGCCAGTGGTGGGATTCGAATAAACTATCTTTCGAATACAACCTCACAGTTGCGCACCCCTAACCGCACTGCCAACTTGCTTGGTGAAGACCTTTGCCTTCAACCTACTAAAGATAGATTAAAATTTTTCAGGTTTGTTCTGTGACCGTTTGCATACTTCAGTGTTGAATATTTTTATTTTCCTATTTTTTGCTTTGAACTATAATTTTTGTATATAAACTGGTCATAATTTGTTGCATAAAACATAAACAAGTGTTGTTTTCAGTGTCACATTAAAACATGTACAAGTGACTGTTTTATAACTCCTGTAAGTTTAATTTGAATATCTTCAGTAGGTTAGAGGGAAATTTTTAACTTGCGTAAAAATCTTTGCACCATACGATGGTTAATCAATGTTGGATTCTTTATTTTTCATTGTTATAATCCTGTTTACTTGGTGGAGTTCTGTAGGTCTTTCAGCCTCCTGTTTACACTCCCTTTTTCCTTTGGTAGTCAAGACTTCATTGCTTGCACCACGTTAAATTCCAAACAAGGTCTGATACTTCAGAACACCACACATTTTACAACCTTGCCTTTCATATGCGCTATTCAGTCAGATCCTCCAAAATGCAAAGTTTTGCTTGCACACACCATTCTCAAATTTATCTCAAAGACTTCTCTGTCCCCATCTGGATCTAAGGATATTGACACAGAAACATAGATAATATTCCGTTTCCTGGTACTTACTACAAAAAATATCTATGAAACATCTGTTCCAGTGCCCTGCTCATTGTAACTTTTGCATAACATAGAACTCAGAAGACTGATATTGCATAGATCCATGTTCATAACCAAACCTTTGATCATTTAACATGCTTAGAATTGAACCTTGTTAATGTAACATGGCTTCTATTGAAGCTGAACGTGTTATTTATCTTTCTTCACCCCCAAAACCAAAAAATTGTAATTTTGGCACAACCCTGCCCAGCTCTCCGTAATTTGCTCACAAAGGATCAGTAAGTAGCCAAGTACTTTTTGTCCAAGGAAGAAAGAAATATTTGCAAGATTGCACCTTTACCAGAGGTTCCAATAAGTAGGCCTAATGTAAATTAGTGTCCTGATTCTGAGGGGATGCAGCTCTTTTCAGGCACACCATCAATGAAGGTAAGCTGCATGTAACTTTCTAACCACATACCAGCCCTTCTGCCAGTCTTAAATTTCTGGTAGTACTGGGAATCGAACCTGGGCCTCCAGAGATACAGCTAATAGTGCTAACCATTATATTTTGGAGATGGATGTTTCAATAAGTGAATTACAAATTACAGATGTTGGCAGTACCTGTTAGTGAGTTGTGCAGTGATGTTTCTTTTTTCTTTAGTCATTTTACAAATTTGACTTCTGCAGGTTATGGGGGTTAATTGTCATAATTAAATAGATGCCTTCACCTTGCCATAGTATAACAAGTTTAGCTGTGTTATTTATTTGTTGAATTTTTGTGAAGAGAGGAGGAATGTAATGAAAAGAGAGAATCCCCCTCCCCCCCCCCCCCTCCTTCCTTACCATTCCATTTTGTTACCTGTTTAAAATTGCACTTACGTTTCAAGGTTTCAACAACCTTGGGAAAGGAGAATGCCAGAACTAGGAGGGTAGTGCCTGTGGTCATAATTAAGGTACAGCCCCAGAATTTGCATAGTGTGAAAATGAGAAACCCTGCAAAATTATCTTCAGTGCTGCAGTGGTGGGACTGAATCTAGTGATGTACCCAAATGCAAGCTTTATAAGCACATGATCCAAACTGTGTAACCAACTCGCACATTATGAAAAGTACAGAGACTTCTACTAGAAATGACAAATTCGGTAGATTTGCTGGCATGTAAAAGAATTCCTGCAGGACTAAATTCCAGCACCTCAGCATCTCTGAAAACTGTAAAAGTAGTAATTAGTGGGACTTAAAGCAAATAACATTATTATTAGAAATGACAAATTCTCATGGACCATGCAACATTGCCTTTGTTCATTATACTGACTTATTGTCTCATGGAAACTTGACCTTTAGAATGTGGCATCTGAAACCACAAGGACATTTTTATTTATTTAAAAAATATATAGGCTAAAATATAATTTCCTACAAACACATACCACATTTCTGCTTCTGTGTTCAGATACAGTCTGCTATTAAGTGACATTGAAGGAAATAATTTTTATTACTAATTCATTCATTCAGCATGTAATTGTGAAAAAAGAAATGTATTTGTTTTACTTCAGGAAATGGATGGTAATGTGCTGACCATCAGTTTGGGTAGTTGGATGGAATTGCCCGGACTTGATTTCCGAACATGGGAAACTTGGGATGGTGGACAAGCTAGCTCCAGAAATAGTCGAGCTTTGGTGTCATCTGTGGCTCGGTACTATGAAGACTATGTCGAGGCTCGTGGTCTGAGCAGGTTCTTCCGCAATGGTAGTGTTGTTACATCAGTTCGACCACTTAATATGGGGAACACTGTGGTGAGTTGATGTTCATTTTTCATGTATGGCAGAATTTATATATTTATGTTAAGGTTAAAAAGTTTGAGCAGAAATTTAGATTCTCTCCTTATCCTCGCTTTACATACTTGTAATTCAAAATACACTTGTTTATTAGGCTAGAGTATTATTGTATTCAACTTAGTTTCTAAATGATTTTATACATGACTGAAGTCTGTACTCACAATAAGTTTGTATGGTATGAATGGATTTTGATGCTGAAAATAATTGTGGTAATGTTCTATGATGAGAATGTGAAAAACCATTCCAGTTGATTGAATGCAGTATTATATTATAAATTAAAATGTAAGAGATGAAATGTAAGAAAGTACAGGGTGTTTCAAAAAGAATGTACGTATTTCGAATGCATATATTTATTAAACTGTAAGACGTACGAATATGAAACTTTACACACACATTTATGAACCTCTCAAGTTCAGATTACAGATATTCAATATGTCCTCCATCAGCGACACGAACAATATCACATCGATAGTCAAATTCCTCCCATACTCAGGCAAGCATGTCCTTCGTCACTGATATTATGGCAGTACGGATTCAGTTCTTCAACTCTTCCAGGTTCTGTGGGAGGGGTGGTATATAAACGTTGTCTTTAACAAAACACCACAGGAAGAAGTCGCAGGGTGTCAAATCCGGTGACCGTGGAGCCCAGCTGAGACATGCTAAGTCGCCGGCTCCTTGATGACCAATCCAATGGTTCGGTAGAGTTTCATTCAGATATTCACGCACTTGGCAACTTGTTGAAAAATGTTGTATTCGTGCAGCCTCGGTAAGAACCAGTTTTGTAACATTGCAAGATACTGCTGACCATTAACAAGGGTTTCCATCAAAGAAGAATGAGCCGTAAACAGATAATCGGGATATCGCACAACTCATTGACTTTGGGCAAATCGTGTACATGTTCAGTGACTGCATATGGGTTCTGTAGGCCCCAAATTCAAACATTGTGTTTGTTCACCTGACCACTAACATGTAAAGTTGTTTCATCACTGAACGCGATGCATTGTGCGAAAGTGTTATCATTGTCAATAGCATCAAGAATCTCATTACAAAATGCCACACATTTGCGTTTCTCATCAGTTCGCAGAGCTTGTAACAGCTGTAACTTGTACAGCTTGATAACCAACAACTGACGCCTCAAAACATGCCAAATTGTTGTTGTAGGCAGTTGTAACTCCCGACTGACACGACGAGTTGATTTTGAAGGACTATGTTGGAAAGCAGTTTCAATTCGTGCAACATTTTCTTCAGGAACATGAGGGCGGCCAGGACTCTTTCCTTTACATACACATCCTGTATCTACAAACTGTCGATACCATCTGCGAATGTTCCACCCATTCCGAGGATCAATTTGGTACCTCAACCTGAAATGTCTCTGCACTGTAATCATGGAAGTGCACTTCGCAAACTCGAGAACACAAAATGATTTCTGCTGCGGAGTAGCCATTTTAAACATACGACGGTTACCAAGCAAAACAGAAGACAACTGACATCTAGCGGCTATTAATATAAACTAGACTATGTATTCATTTCTCCAATAGCCGAGCCAAGGCGCAGCGATCGATAGTTTGGACAAAATAATACTTTGTAATACTTACATTCTTTTTGAAACACCCTGTATTTTATTCAACCTATTATGAACCCATACTAACTTATGCACCTGTATCGTGGACTTCAACAGAATGAGAGGAGAGAAAAATACAGGCAGCGGAGATGAAATTCCTAAGAGGTACTGAGGGCAAAACCAGAAGGGATAGAATTAGAAATGAAAAGTTCAGGAAAAGTACAGGAATCTTGAAACTTCAAGACAGGATAGAACAAAGCTAAATTGGTATGGGCATATGGTGAGAATGGGAGAAGAGTGTGCCAAAAAGAAGCTTTTTCAGAGAAGTTAACAGGAAAGAGAGCACAAGGAAGACCCTGAAAGAGGTGGACAGATTCAGTGTGGGAGTGCATAAAGAAGAGGGGAGGAAAACCAGAAGATGTACTTAAAAAAAGAAGATTGGTGGAGAGACAGGCAGCAATGGAGGTCCTTGATTCACAACCCGACCCAGAAAGCTGGAAACGGGAAATGAAGAAGAAGAAGAAGAAGAAGATGATGATGATGATGATGATGATGATGATGAAATTGTGAAATTGTGAAATTGTATACAGTAGACTGGAAAAATTTTTCACTTTTTTTTTTTCACTTGTTTACAAGTATGTACTGATGAGCATGACTTCTAACCTATCAGGGGTTTGAGTTTTGCCCTCTCTGAAGGTGCATACCATCAATCGGACACATACACCAGTGATGCCTTTTCTATTTTTTTAAATTATTTGTACATAACAAATGGCAAAAAGAGCCCTTCAACTAAAGGTACTCCTTCCACCCTGTCAACGTACGGTCGTGCAAGTATACTTACGCCTTGCAATACATACCCGTGGCCAAGTAGGCATTACTGATAGGTCTTTAAATGTTAAAAGATAAGCGTAGTTGCATTGTAATTCTACCGGCAGGACAACCCAGAGGGGTGCGGGCCAAGGATCTGAACTAACAACCGTAAGGACCAACCCAGAGGCTACAATGCTCAAGACAATAGGTTTAACAACTTGACTAGAACATTTATTTTACAAATTAATAACAACAAACAGGTTTGGAAGCGCTTGCGAATTAACATGCTTTTCATAATTCATAATTCACCTGTAAGGGGGACCAGCCCCATATAAAGGAGCAATATAATTCTCTTCTCCTACAAGAAGGACTAACACCAACGTAAACTACTTGGCTTGATAATATTCGAACAATGAGACTACTGGGCTGATATCTAGTTCACAAATTTTCTCAAATTATACATCATCTAAAAGTCAATATGGAGTTGACAACCCATTTAGGTACAATTCCAAGTGAATCACATCGCTTCTCAAACTGAACGCCCAGAACATTCTGGCACTTTACATTTCATTCTCTTGAGCGAATTCTTCAACTCCTACCGTGACTACAAGGCAAACATCGATAACGAAGGCTGAAGTGCCCACCAATAGCTAATGAAAACTTTAAAACAAGACGTCGAATTTAAAAGAAGTTACACTTAGTTTCAAAGTACGTTTCACAATGATAGCTTAAGATCAAGCTTGCTTGTTATCAGCACACAAACCAAAGATGCCAGATACATGGCTTTCCATCACCATTTCTTAGTTCCTCCCATTATCCTAGCAGCATTATGAAAACCTTAACATCTTACCTCCCATGCCCCCTTACGGTCTTTGGGTCGATGAAAGACAAGTGATCTGCTCAAAATGCAGCCCGGCGAGGCTTACCCTGGAGTATTATAACACACTGGAGGGTGTGATGCAAAAGACATAAGCATAATTAAATAGATACCAAACTAGCTAATTAGCACACCAACATACACCAAGATTTTAAAAAAAAAGGGGCGGGGGGGATAAAATTCATGGCTCAGTAGTAATCAAAAGAGAGAGAGAGAGAGAGAGAGAGAGAGAGAGAGAGAGAGAGAGAGAGTGAGTGTGTCAAACCACATTGCATACAAGGTATTAGCTCCAAATATGAACTATTGGTAAAACTAAGACTCTAAACGCATATTGAAATTTGAAGTTTGAAATTTTCTCATCAAACTTCTCAAGGCACTGGCAATATGTTATCTGCCTTACGTTGGATTCGGGGGTGAAGGTGTTACGGATGAGTCTGTTCCTAAATAATGTGTACGGTAAACTATTATAGTTGACTGGATGAATCAAATGGTGACTTACAAGATTTATGAACCTATCATAAATATGTAGTATACATATGCATTACCTTTCGTGAATACATATAGCACCACTTTGAGATATTTCTTTCCTACCTTCAAGAGTCTCTTAACTTTTACCATTCCTTACAGTGTTCAAGATTCTTTTAAATCACAAAAAGAAAAATATTGACAAGCATTAAATGGAGATTGTGAATTTGCAAATATTTTTTATTTATAAATATCCAAGCAGTTTGAACCCTATTGTACATGAGTATATTAGGGCAATAGTTTTGATCACTTTTTAAATTATTAAACCTTGACACAAAATTATGAAATTAAATTATTGAAGATGTTATGAATGAACTTAAGGGACTGTTTGTAACAGCAGGATTTCCTAAACAGATGTTTTTAAATATCATTTTAGTATCAGATACATCACAGTTGATGCTATGTTGATTGAAGAGCCTAAGATACAGCATAGATAAACCTGAACATTTTTATATTTAAAAGTTATCAAATGACAAATATAAAATATAAAGGTGTTGAACACAAATTGCATTGTAAACATCTTGTCAGATTTGGTGCTAAGAGAGTGAAAAAAATAAAAATAGTATCGATTATTATGATAATTTGACCTAAGGAAGCTCCTCAAGTTAATTTCATTACATGATAATCTTTCAGTATAGTTGTCTGTATTTAATCTCTGTTCTGAGCAAATCGTAAGATGGGAGAGATTTTCATGAGAATTCAAATTTGTTACTTTTACTGCATATCTGCAGAATTAGCAGTCATATTGATCTGTCTTGTGTGCGTTATAAGTGATTGGCATAAAGAAATCGTGTATATTCCAGGACAAAAAAATCACTGATCCAGAGACAGGTGTGGAGACATGTAGTCCTCCTGTCTTGTGGTGTGTGGAAGGTTATGATACAGCAAACTGCAATGCACCGTTCTGCTATGTAAGCCGCTGTGTGGTTCTGGCCACGGGTTCGATTGATCTTCCTAACCGCCTACAAGTTCCAGGAGAGATGGACAATCCTGAATGGGTTTTGCATGATCTACGAACATTGGAAATAAAGTTGGATGAACTGGTTGACCGTCATGGGAAAGACCGTGAGGGTATGTATGACTTTGCTTAAATACTTTACTTGTGGCCAATGCATTTGAAAATTGGTGCTGAGGATTATATCCTTTGTGAACATGAGAGATTCATCATTTTTTTTGTTGATTTGTATGGGTGCTAGAAGAGTATTTGTAATTGGGATAATCAGAATATGATTCTGGCAAATGCCAGCAATGTTGACAAGTGTGTGCACTGGGAGAAGGTAAACAAGCAATTCAGCTGGATGATCTCACCAAAGCACGATTGATGTTATGTCATCATGCTTATAAAGGCAAAACTTGACCTGAACTTCTGAATTCAGTAGATACATTATTAAAATAATTGGAAAGATTGCACTCTGTAACATTTTCTTGTGTCAACTTAACGATTGAGTCACATTTCTTGTGTGTACAGACTTACAAAATGAGTGCTTGTGTAATAAGAACTTCATATATTTTAATATAACTATTCGTATTACACTGGTCGTGAAAGCTAAAGGACAATTATTTATATTATAAATTGTGTTTGACTGAATGAAAAAAGGTTTTCCACATTCTTACTGTTAACAAGTGAGCACTAAAAACTATGGCTTCTAACCAATCAGGCAACTGTATTTTGCTAATCAAGTTAGAGTTTTCGAAGGAAAAGAAATGTATTGCTTGTTGTCACACTTTCAACATCTGCTGTTCACATGAAAAGTAGAACCAAAATCCTCTGATCTTAATACTGAATCCTTCTTTAGGGATGCCAACAGAACCGGATTGTGACCCAGTGTTGATTGTTGGAGCTGGACTGAGTGCAGCCGATGCCATCATTGCAGCACGTTTCCGCTCGTTGCCAATCTTGCACTTGTTTAGGCGAAGGCATAATACTCTGGATAAGCAACTACCTGAAAATATGTATCCTGAATATCACAAGGTTAGTGCACCAACAGAATTTAATTTATTTGACTGCATATTGTTAGATTATCCCCTCTGGGTCTATTGGGAAAAGAAATCATGGCCAGTCACTTGCAAGTGAATATGAATATCCTACTGATGTCTCTTCAGATGGCTCATCAACCCAATTTGCACCTTACCCCATAATGGCAGATAAACCTTGGAGTTGGTTGGTAACAGGCCATTTTTTCCCTATGTTTTCTTCTAGTGTGCTGTTCCATTGCAGTATGATGTATTCTTTCTTGATGGATGCTACTTCTCCAGGTTGGGCAATCTAGAGTGGTCTTGAGAATTCCCATTTGTCCAGTTGTCAGTATGGATGGATTTTACACTGCTTTGTGGTGGCTTTAAAGCACCATTATATCTGACCTCCAACAGTGTTTAACTTTGCTTAGTTCAGAGTGGAGTACTTGTTTTGGGACACAGTGATCAGGCATGCAGACTGTGTCTCCAACCCAACTGGAGCTTATTTTGAGTTAGCATCATCTCCATGCTCATACTGCTGGCCTACTCAAGAACGCTGACATTTGTATGTTTATCCTTCCAGGTAAAAGATATTTCTGAGACATCTTTGATGGAAGGTTTCAATCATTTTCATGCAGCACTTTTATATTGTAGAGATTAAAATGTATTTGCACATGAGAAGTGCACGTGCATGCACACTCGCTCTGTTTTCTTCCTTTCCCAAAGTCTGGGGTGTGACTACTTTCATGCAGACGTTCCTACTTTACAGAAACAAGTTTGAAATAATTTTTATTACAGTTTTTGAGACAAATTTACCTATGCTTTTTTTTTTGCTAGTGGCTTTACATTGCACACACACAGATAGGTCTTATGGCGAAGATGGGATAGGAAAGGTCTAGGAGTTGGAAAGAAGCAGCCGTGGCCTTAATTAAGGTACAGCCCCAGCGTTTGCCTGGTGTGAAAATGGGAAACCACGGAAAACCATCTTCAGGGTTGCCAACAGTGGGATTCGAACCCACTATCTTTCGGATGCAAGCTCACAGCCGCGCACCTCTAACCGCATGGTCAACTCACCTGGTAATTTACCTTTGTATGTGTAGGTCTACCCCTCTACCCCTTAGTCCCATTTCCAGATATGGAGTTGGTGATGAGACGAGATGTAACCACATGGCATGTTTTTTTGATGAGATGCCCTTCCTGTTGCCAGCCTCAGTTGAAGAGCTAGTGAAGCTGAAATGAATGATGGTGAATGAACTCAGGGTAAAGAGTTTGAAGGAATAGGTGTGGCCTATGAATAGGAATTGTCCTGTCATTTGCCTGGAAGTGAAAATGGGAAACCACAGAAAATCATTCTCAGGACAGACAATAATCTCCTGAATGCAACACTTGGCTCCATAGCCATTAACGCATGGCCACCCTGCTCAGTACAACTTTACCCATCTTAACCTCTCGTAATTCTTGACCAGTCTCAAAGGTAACGCTCTCTTACATTACTTTAAAGCTATTCTATCCAAAAATCCCTTTACAGACAGAAACATTTATCAGTGGGTATCCTCCTAGTATCTCCACAACCTTCCTGTAAAAGAGTTGGAATACAGTAATTCCCTTTCTGTAGGTTTGGGACATCTATTTCTGTCCTTGTTACAGTTTCTCACATTGACTGTTTTTATGCTTGTACATATACGATGCTTATTAGATACATCCACAATCCATAGCATAGTAATGAAAATAACAAGAGCACCCTAAAACAGGTACTGTATTAGTTATACAAGGATGTAAACATTTGAAAAAAAAACAGCAATATAATTTGTATGTTCATAGTAATAATAGCAATAAGGGTTATAGTGGTGCATTCTTAAGCTTGTTTTGCTGACATTCTGAAGTGTTACTGTTGCACCTTCACAATAGATTTTATCTTCATAGTGACTTACAAAGAATTACTGTACCATACAAACTCCTAACCTCACTAATAATCATGTTCATACAAATGTGGAGCATGAATGTTTCTTAAATTGTCTTTGTTTCTCCTGTGGTAAGTTCAATTGCCTGCTCATTTGGCCTCTGCAAGCTTGCTGCTCTATCAGCACAATTCTTCAGAAGTATGACAGTGAAATATTTTCTCTCAAATTTTTGCCAATTTACATCCTCTAAAATTGGAGCAGTTATTTTTCCTGATCCTTTTTTCATTATGATAAAATGACATTGACTTTGTGATGCAAGTTTTAGATCTAGTAAGATGGTATTCAAAGTATTTTTACTGCATTAACATTTTTTTTTTGAACAGTCCTTTCTGTTAGCTTGAAGTTAAAGCCTAGCATAACAAAACAGATAGTTCAGTTTGGATTTATAAATGATTATTGAAAATTATTTTTGAAGAGGAGCCCTTAAACTTCAGGCTGATACCAGAGGCATGATTGCCTATTATTAAACATACCTGTGTATGGTGAAAATATTTGCCTAATTTAGTTATTTAAAAAAAAACTTATTCCGTGTATCTTTTGCAATTTAAATTTTATTTTGTCGGTAAGTTCACTAAATTGTATGCTGGGCCTGTACCTTAAGGCCATGGATGCTTCCTTCCCACTCCTAGCCCTTTCCTATCCCATCATTGCCATAGGGCATATCTGTGCCAGTGCGACGTAAAGCAAATTGTAAATAAAAAATAAAAAACCCACTAAATTGCATTTCCACTTTTCAGCAATAAAAGCTAAACCGCAGGATAGTTGATAGGCTGATTGCATATTTGCAATAAAATCACAAGTTTTCTTTTTATGTACAAGAAACGTGAGAGCTGTTTCTGCTGAAAGCACATATCACATAAAATTTTGTCCTGTCACTTTATCAAGTATGGCCTAGCCTTCGTAAAAAATTTACACATTTCTCTGAGAAAGAATGATGCCATGAGTTCCATAATGCTGCGAGTCATAGCTGTTCTCCTGTTGGACATTATTTATTATTTTACAATCCATTATAATCCATTATTTATTATTTTACAATACAATGGCAATCACATCAGTGTCTTCACCTATTCTACATGAACTACAAACTAGATCCCTAAAAACTGTGTGTGGTTAATGATATTCTAATGTTGAAAGTTCTTGTAGGATGGGAATTTGCTTTATTAGATGAGACCCATCACTTTTTAAATAACATTTCATTGTACTTCTTGGATTAAGAGTTTACTGAGAGAAGAAATTAAAACTTTTCCTGTGTCAGATTCCATTAAGGGGTTCAGGTTTTTCACAGTGACACAAACGTGCATTGATGAATATCTCGTTTCAGAGGAAGCAAAGTTAGCGATACTCAATACTATATATTTTTCTTCATTTTGTATCAAAGGGGGTGGAAAGTAGATTGTGGCATCGATTTTCGGATTTTATTGCTACAAATCACCTCGAATCTCCTCTGTTAACTTCAAACTATGTGGTCCCAGATTATTTCATCAATTATTTTGCTATTTTCCTCTGGTAGTTTTGAATTTTGAGCCAAATTTGTAAAATTTCACAAAATTTTATGATTTTTCACATTGCCAAAAACAGGTGCCTCTATCAATTAACTATGAGATTGTCCTAGAATTTCCCCAGGGATCCAATTATGAGGAAGGCAAGAAAGTATTGGTTAGAGTTGGTAAATTTCAAGTCTTTACTAATTTGTGGATTAAGTAGAAGACTCTTCTTAGTTTTGTATATTGATGAGTTTTAACATACTGAAATAAATTTATGAAAGTGTGGAAATTAATACAGTTTTAAAGATCATATTTATTTAAGCACTTTCATATTAAACAAATAAGTCATAGCCACAAATGCATAATAGACCTTGTAAAATTATTTTAGGAGACAAGAAAGACTACTAGTGAAAGAAAATAGGTAATTAGACTGAAGTTAATTCTTCCTTGTTATTTCACATGGTCACTACACCTGTTTGAAGAATGTACCATGTTTATGTCTAAATGATTTTACAAGATAGAAAGAAACTCTCACCATAAACAAATTTAACTACAGAAGATATTATACCAATAAAAATGTGCTCAAATGTTTATTTTTCCACTTATCTCGCTTGAATTTAAAAATAAAATTAAATATACAAAATCAGAGTTCCTCTAAAACATCCACTTGAATAATTCCTCACTTAGACAAGTTACAAAAATCAATTCTAAGAACTTGCCTTTGTTAAAAAAGGGTATTTTTGCTGCAGTTTATTTAGTTATAGTGCTATTAAAACAATGTGCATGTTCTGACAGCTCTCAGCTTGGTAGTAGGAGGTGGCAGTTACTATGGCAACCAGTACACGCCTCCCATTTCAGCCAATCCCAGCTCGGCATGCACTCTCCCTTTTCCTACCCCCGCTGTCTTAAAGCTTCGAGAGTCGGTCGGTCCGAGTTCCACGTTGCTACTATAGTATACCGTAGCACATGTGGCTGGGCTAACAATGTCTACTTTGAGAGATATCATTGTCTGTATAGTGTGTTTTTTAAATCAATTAAATATTATAGTGCTGTTGTGTTCGTGTTAATAAGTGTATCGTTATCGAGGCTGGCATTCTAGTGTAGTGTAAATTATAGTATTGTGTAGTATAGTGTAATTTTAACACCGTCTCATTTACTGAACTCAAAATGTTGCAACCCGTTCAGAGCACCGCTAAACAACGAGGGCGACCTAGAATTCATTCACCTAGAAAAAAGGCAAGCGTAATGGGGAGGTATGGCTTCGCTATTCGTGGTCAAGCTCGCGATATGGTATGTGCCTTACAGGAATATTTTGAGGCTGAAGGGAAAAATTGAGGCCCACTGACAGACGTTAACAAAGTTGTAGAAAGAACAGCAGCAGCTTTAAAATTTCTCAAGCTATAGTAATTAGAATAGGGAAAGAAAAAGAAAAGAAAGAAAAGGAGCCTTGGGAAGAAGGTGAAGGGGAAAGAGAGGGAGTGGATGTAATTGGACCATCACATGACAGGTTATCAACACCGGGCAAAAGCCGACTCATTAAAGCCTATGAGGAAGGGGAATGAGGAGTTTGTCTTACGATATTTGAGCTGATAAAATTACTGCTGAGCCATCTTGCAATAATAGCAATGATATTTAACGTTTTTCTAACTCTTTCATGATCGCCATTAATGGATATTATTTTCCGCAGAGCCTAGCGCAGAACGAGAGCTGTTGACTGTGATGTAGTAACTCCTGCCGGATCATGTGGCAACACAGCGCTCCCACTCCTTTGCTCGGCGCCAAGTGCTGCGAACTCTCAGAACACGCACATTGTTTTAATAGCACTATAGTTGCCTGTTCATTTTACTAAAACCTTTCTAGTGGGTTGAGCTTAGATCCTAATTAACATATCAAAACACATAATTTAATTTGCATTTATAGATCTTAAATTGTTATTTCTACTGTTTCAGGTGTACCAGATGATGTCTGATGGAGGAGAAAACTATTCCTGTTACACTGCTCTACCAGAGCACAAGATTCTGGAGATAACTCCGGACCACATAGTGTACATAGAGAGTCCTGATGGTAAGGTGGTTTCACGTACTGTGTCTGCTGCTGCAATCCTTATTGGATCTCGTCCTGATCTAAGTTTCCTGCACCTTGGTGGGGATTTAGGTGTTGTACCATCACAGCCAATTGACTGTAGATCAAATCCTGTGGACGTTGATCTCTTCACCTATGCTGTTAAACGAGCACCTTCTGGACTATATGCCCTTGGACCTCTTGCTGGTGATAATTTTGTAAGGTTCATCCAGGGTGGAGCAGTTGCAATCGCGAGTAACATTCACAAGGAAAGAAAACATCACACAGTTTTGTAAAACAAATTGCAAAACATGGTCTATTACTGTGAGGAAATCTGCTGTGCAGATCCTCTACGTACACCTCATCTAACAGCCTTAACTTAATGGTGCTTGGTTCGGTGGGCTCCGAAATAAAAACTCCCAATGAGGATAAAGCTTTAATTTCACCAAAATAGAATTTTTCATCTGAAGTATTTTAGGTTAGGTTTTGTATTATTACATTAGTATAACCAGTTTTATGTTTATACTACTGTTATTATTAATAATCATTTATAAACTTTTAATCATAAAGAAACTGAACTACTGTGTGTTGCATAATTCACAAACTGGATTGTCTGTCATCTTGAATGTTTTGTGATTCAAGCACTGAATGGCACACAGACTAAACTTTTGCCTCAGGTTTGAACCCATGAATCAATTTGAAATTCAAAATTAACTTCAGCATTTCTCAGCAGACGTAAGAATTTTTGTAAATTGGCTACCCATGAATTAATCCTTATCATATTAAAAACTCTTGTCAGAAGATTAAAATGGTTTAAATACCTACTGTAGCCTAATATGTCTTTGAAAATTAAAATCCTGTGAACCAATGTAATTTTCTGCTGAAGTCATTCAGGGTAGCCATGGTTTTGATTAAGAGTACAATGCATTGTGCATTAAGATAAATTACCAACCTTTTAACTTTCAGGAGAAACAGATTGTCACAATATTAAAGCCTTGACAATTTGTTCATTTCTAACACATGGGCCAAATGAAAGGAACAACAGCAGAAGAATAAAGATGATTTTTCAACCACTAACAAGTAGTCTACATTCACTTCACTGTGTGGACTCAACTGCACCTTTAAATATTTTAAATGTTTTCATGCTAGAGACCTTGACCAAAAGCATTTGCATCCAATTCCAATGTTAACCCTCTCTTTGCCTGACTTGCATTATTTACTGTCTGCTAAATTTGGTTCTGTTTTATTCTGTTCTTTACAAAGTCTACAATTTATTTGTTAAATTATTTTTCAAGCATAAATTGGGGAATGCTGTTGAAAATTAAGGGAATATTTTAGAAATTAGTAGAGGTGTGCTGTTCTGGAATTAGGCAAACATGACAAGAGATGGTGGGTAGTAAAATGGAATCAATCACTCTATGCATGTTTGTCCACCATCTAAGGTACCGTACTTATGTCACCACAAAGCATTTTCAAGAAAGTAGCTTTAAGAGTTGGGATCTTGTATATGAAATATTTTGTTATAGTTGTGAAATATTTATATTTTAATGAATGTTAAATTGGTATTAATTATTAGGAATTTAAATTTTTCTCCAAGTGTTCAGTTTCTTTGGATATACTAAATAAGTCAGGGAAATGGGGAATGTATTTATGAAATTGAATCTTACATAAAAGTTATCTTAATATACTGTACTTAGTAAAAATTTGGTACCATTACTTTGAAGTACCGTACTGATGCTTGTAATTCCTATTCGTACCTGAACTTGGCTATATAAAAGCAGTTATGTTTTATTTTTCATTTTATAATCCTGAATAATAAATAAAGACATCAGACTGCTTTACAAAGGCACTAACAGCATGAACATGCTTAGTTTCTGATTTTTTTTTTTCAAATTATTGTTAAATAGTAAGAATCTATTTCATAATAAGAATTGTCTCTCATTTCTCTGATAAAATGTGACTTGCATATAGTGTGAGAGAAGCTGCTGTGCAGCTCTGTTTAAGAATAAGAATGATGGTGAACATTCTATCAGATCTTGGAACTGAATACAGTACTGACTGATATTCAGACCAAGAAGACATAAATTAACTGAGAGTGTGGTGGTTATAGGGGAACATTCAGAATTGTTGGCTGTGAGTTAGAATGAAGATACTGATGTCCCCAGGTGCTGTATAACATTTCCACCCTTCAAGGACTTCTAGAAAGATGTTGCATGACAATTCATTATATAAATAGTAGTTATTTTTTACATATATATTTTTTACAAAGATCTGAATTATTACGTAGTTACATATTTGTTTCAAGAACACAGTTATGTAATTGATCAGGTGGTTTTATCGAAGACTGACCAAAAACATGTATTTACTGTGTTCTTTGCATTTAAGATGTGTATGATTGTCATATTAACAATGTTAGGTTAGCAAAAAGAGACAAGAGGCAATAAATTTTTTTGCAGAATATAGAAAGGCATTGCAATTGTGGAAGGAAAATGTTTAAATTAAGTACTGGTAAAGAAAATATTTGGTTTTGTGGAGAGATAAACATCACAATATCTGCTGTTTGGTACAGTAGTATAAAGAACAAAACATAAATGGACAAAAATTTCCTGAACAGAGTTGGCAGTACCTGTTCAATCTCTTTTTGATATTTTGTGCAGTTGGTTTTAATGAAACACACTGCAGGCATGTTGCTGCTTTGTGTTCTGATACTGTAAATAACTTGCTGGATAATCATTATGTTACTACTCGTAATGTGTTTGGAAGACTGAAAGTCACACTGCTTTGTACACATTGGTTTTCCTGCATTTTTGTAGGCTTGTAAACTTCCAAACATTTTTCCAGTTTTGTACACAATGGTTTTCCTGTCATATAATTCACAAAGTACTTGGTATATAATTACATATGATGCAAATATTACCGTTAAATTTGTTTAAATATTTGTACTTGGGTCAGAAGGAAATGTAATGTACGGTATTAAAGTGTTTTATGTTTATGGTTTATGCTTGATGTGCTACAAATGTCGAAAAATATGTAGAACATGAGATGAATAAAGTGTAAACACAAAACCAAGATTAAAATGAAAATTAAACATAGCAAATTTTGCAACACAGGTGCATATGGAAAGCAGTGGCTTACCTAGGTAATAAAATGCAATAGGGGAAGATAAAACCCCACTAGGTTATAATGTAATAAGAAGGATACCTTGTTGAGAAAAATCACAGCACTAAATGAATACCTGACCTGAAGTAATCCTGATGTTTCTAACAAATACAAGAAAGATTAGAGACGTGGGAATTTTGAGAACGGCCCTTAATCAGTCCTAAACCAATTATCCTGTCTAAGAGTTTTGAACATCACATCTCTCTAGCTTTGCACATCCATCAATTGCTCCACTGTTAGAATAAATGGCCAAAAATGCCTTAGGTCTGATCAGAAATATATTTCTTCCTCTTAAACTAGATAAGGAGCCATTTTCAGCAAGACTTCAAGCAACCATTACTTCTTTGGGCTTTCATAAAAGTTCACGATGCCAGAAGTGTCTGCTGCTTTCTACATGTGTGCTAATATATATATAATATGTGTACTCTGATCTTTCATTAGTCTTGAAACTCTTAATATTTCAAGGAGAAGTTACAAAAAGGCTGTGATATAGTATTAGTAATGTAAAGAAGTAATGCTAGAATTATATGGATTATTATGTAAAATGATTTATATTGAGAGAAAAGGGTGACGATATCTAGATTTGTAGTCACATAATCAGAGACAAGGAATTATAGATATGTCAATGTTTTTCTTTTAAATATAAATAACTGTTGGGTTTTTCAGTCTAACAAAACTTTGAGTAATAAACTAGATAAGGAGCCATTTTCAGCAAGACTTCAAGCAACCATTACTTTTTTGGGCTTTCATAAAAGTTCACGATGCCTGAAGTGTCTGCTGCTTTCTACATGTGTGTTATATATATATATATATATATATATATATACTCGGATCTTTCATTAGTCTTGAAACTACCTGGAAAAGAAAGCATATGGTAACAATATTATACAGTAAAACCTCATTAAGACATTTCTACAGGGAACAAGGAAAAATGTGTTACATGAGAAAACATACTACTGAATACACAAATAAAAACTGTCCAACAGGGATATGGAAATACTAGATATGATTTTTACCACCATGACTACATTTTACATCATATATCTGTGGGTACAGTGAAAACTATATCTGTTTCAAAAGATGAGAGGAGAGTATTAATAGATGTGAAGAACACGAGAGAACAAATATTAAAAGCATTTCTGCTGGGGGTTATAAAATAACAGTGTATTGAAAGGTGTGAAAAACACCCGACTACAAATATGAAAACATTTGCACAGGGGCCCACAAAAATATAAACGTTTTATTGTAGATCACACTCTTTCCTAAACAAATGTTAGTAGAAGCCTTATATTTTGGACATGTGGGTTATTAAACATTATTTCCTGGTCATACTCTTACACAATGAATTGGAGGTTACACTTGACCATGTATGAAAGTGAGAGAATTACTTTGGCTGTCATTTTGAATCCTGACAAAACTTTGACCAACTTGAGTGATAGTCGATACTCATAGGTGACAAGTTTCAACATTTGCGCAACCTCTGCACACTTAATGATGCAGATGTCAGTCCACTTTCTGAAATATTTTTAATTTTGTCTTCATTAGTAAGGAATTTTCCAACTGTTTCCATATCCATAAGTGGGCTGTCACAAGGCATATAGGCACCATGCTAGTCAACTTCATGATTATGCTCCTAATTCAGATGTAGGCTACCATGCGACAAATACCTATTCACTACCCTTCACTGAACTACTTGGCACAAAATAAATTTCTAACATCTAACTTCTGAACGGAATGCAAAATACAAGCACAAACAGGCTGTCTGTGTTATTCCATAATCTCGGCAAACAAAACTAAACATTCCTGAGACTAAGTGTTTGCTCCCCGAAGGTGCAACTTATGTATCCAGTGAAGTTCAGGAATTCGTGGCCTTTTCCCATTATCACGCAACTTTGGCAAGGGCTCTTACTCAAGCTGGCAATCACATTACTTTCACAAGGGATGACAAATAACATTTTCAGGGTTTCAAAAAATGTGATCATACTAAGCGGCAATAGCGAAAATTTTTGCCGTGATAAAGCGAGGTAATTTTATATAGATTTAATATGATTAGAATCTGGGGCCGATGACCTTAGATGTTAGGCCCCTTTAAACAGCAAAAATCATCATGATGATTAGAATCGGGACTTCAAATTTACGACGTGCTATGCGGGAAAACATGTTTATGAGGAATGCACTAGTGAGGTTTCGGTGAAGTTTAGAAAGAAACAACTTTCCATTTCAAGTATAATAGTTTTCTTTTTCAGGCAGTTATAAATTTATTACTCAAAATTAGTTTTGGCAGACTGATGAACCTGACAGTTACAAAGTAACGGAGTTGAAACTGAAAAGAGATGGCTTCAGATATCACAAAAAAATGTAAGAAATAGAAATAAGGTCATAATTTACTTTTCAGTACAGCCAATATAAGGAAGCATTTATCATAAGAAAACAACATTAATATGTTTGTATAAACTTCATGTAAAGAGGAGAGAATACATATTTCCACAAAAATGTGTACTTAAGCACTTGAATTCTCAGAACAAAGAACAGAAGAAAGGAACTTTGCTACTTTTGAATGAGCCAATGAAACTAAACAGCTTGCTTGTTTCATGTTGTATTGTACTTGCAGCATTGAATTTACAGGTGTTAGTGTTAACATGTTTACTTTCTTCTGTACATTGGACCAGCTTAAGAGAAAACACCATCTCTACATTCATAATATGTCCAGGAACAGAGAAATAATACCCTATAATTTTGAGCAGTCCAGAATATTCTTCTTCAGAAAGACATTCCTCAAAAACAAACTACCATTTCTTGCTGGACATAATATTCTCAAAATTTTGAACATTTGTGTCTGCCAAAAATATGTTCATTTTACAACCTGGTCAAAGAGAAGATTCTCATGCAATTGCAAGTTACCAGAAGTTGAGCTTAAAAACTTGTGAACTTCCACAATAAAATATTGTGGGCTTTTGTCTCTTTGGCCTGGATGTTCTTCTTAGTTTATAAAATCGCAGACTGGTGATGAAATCCATGACTTATGATAATCCTAATTTAATTCCACTGTGACAAAATGTACAGTAGGCCTATATATTTTTAACAACTTACCTTACATCGCACACACACATAGGTCTTATGGCGACGATAGGAGTAGGAAGGAAGCAGCCGTGGCCTGATAATTAAGGTACAGAAAACCATCTTCAGGGCTGCCGATGATAAAATTATACAGAATTAAATGCTACACTTTCTTAAACAGTAAATAAACTAGCTCATTGGAATGTTTCTTACATGCAGATATGATCCTAGCAACTGAGGAACATTAAACACTGTGAATCCATTTCTAACAGTGCAGTTAGAAAGGAAGCTCTGTATGAGGTGGTCATATGAGGCATCTAGATGTGAACTCTGTAAAGTCGAAATCAACAATTTCAGGAAAGGAGAAAATTTGCTTTGCTTTCTGGTTTGTATTTGTGTGTATTAAACTAATTTAGAAAGGTTTTGAGAATCACATAACTGAAAATAAAATAAACATACAACTGTTATTTTCACAGTAAAGAAAGGATTTAATTTTGGACTTATTATGTTGCAACCTAAACCTACTGGCAATTGCCAATTCAGGACCATATGATAGAAATATAAAGGAGTTGTTTCATCTGTTTAATAAAGTATTTTGTGTTGGTAATAGTAGTACAAAGCCTTATTACAACCAAAAACTGAAGAACAAAGTATTTATGATATATCAAAACAAAGATTTTGACGATTCCTGATTTAATACCTACTTTTTCCTTGTAAAAGTCTGGTTTAGAAACAAATTTATGAATTCCGTTCCAAATTGCTAGAACTGTGGAAGCTATACAGAATAAGGTGCCAAACTGCCATGTGTGGTGCATGAGGAACTTTGGCTCCTAGAAACTTCAAAGTTTCTGCTTGCTGTAGGTTGGTATTGGTGGCATTTGCTTTAAAGGGCAAATATTTGTATCAAGTGGAGATTTTCAAAGAGCTATTTATTGCATGCATAATGACATATATCACTAAAATATTTCAAAAAACTGAATTGGCAGCTTTTACATCTAGAAGTCTTGTACAGATCATGGGATTTTAATTATCTGCAAATGCCGGGCTGAGTGGCTCAGACGGTTCAGGCGCTGGCCTTCTGACCCCAACTTGGCAGGTTCGGTCCTGGCTCAGTTCAGTGGTATTTGAAGGTGTTCAAATACGTCAGCCTCGTGTCGGTAGATTTACTGACACGCAAAAGAACTGCTGTGGGACTAAATTCCGGCAACTCGGCATCTCTGGAAACCGTAAAAATGTAGTTAGTGGGACGTAAAGCCAATATTATTATTATTATTATTATTATTATTATTATTATTATTATTATTATTATTATTATTATCTGTGATTAAGAATGTTTGTTTTTAGTGATTTTCTACATTTTTATAAATTAAACTGTTCTGGATTATTAAATGTGTGTTCTTTAAGGCCAATGTAAAGAATATATGTGAATGTATTCTCTATATGTTCATACTTAGTGTTTACTAAGGATTTGCTGAAAGCGAATTCTGTGTTTTCTTTTAATGTTCTCAGTACATACAGCACATCAGAACAAGCTGGACAAAATTTCAAAATAGAGTTCAGAATACAGAATAACCCAGGTTCCTCAAGTTAAACATAGAAACAGCATTTGCCATCTATTTACATGACTTCAGGCATGTGCATGTAAATATCAAAACAAACATTGAATTCTCGATATCAATTTTAAAAGATATATGTTAAATGCCAACATTCTCACTGATGACCATGTTCAAATCCCATGTATTATAGTAGCAGTCTATAGAAATGCAAACTGCGATGTTAGTAATAAGACGCTAGGCATAAAGTGTTCCTGTACTGCAAGTCAGTATGACTTCATCCACATATCCAATTCGAGGTGGTTCACTTACTATTAAAAATGTGAAGTTATTAACAATTCTGAGTATTTCTATCTTGAAAAACTTGGCGAACTCGTACTCTTTTCCATTTATAAAACCGAACTGGAACTTGGTTTCTGATGTCGATTTGTTCTTTTGGAATAAATATGTTCATAGGTATAACTATAAAGCAAAAAGAACTGCTTACTCTTGCAAATAAACAGAGACAGAACTGGGGAGGTTTTCTGTAAAAATCCACGTGTGATTTTCTGTTATAATATACTATTGTACAATTCTGGAATTACGTAATTCACTTTGTACTTTTTGTAATAAATCAATAGTTTTGACTGTACTTCTGTTGGTAAGTGTTTATTTCTCCCAAGTGAGGCTGGCTGAGCAGTAGCAATTGGTTAGGTATTTATAACCTGCATTCAAAGTTGTGAGATCTGATTCCAGCACTCATTGTTTACACTTAAATGTACCGGTAACCCCTTTTCAGGACAAAATGCAGCAGAAGTTCTAGTATCATTCAAAGCCAACAGAGGCACACATTTTATCATATAAGAACATACTTACTAATTTTGGTAAACAATTTAACTATACACTTAGTAAGATGGCTAGATGGTATGGGTTGAATTCAAATCATGCTGTCAGCAGCTCTGAAGGTGATTTTCTGTGGTTTTCCATTTTCATGATGGGCAAACGTCGGGGCTGTACTTTAAGACAGAGGTCACCACCTCTGTGTACCAGCGTGATGACAAGCATGTTTACTCTTCTTGAGCATCATCAGAAAGAAATGGAAGCCCTTGAGCTTCTCGAGACATGTGCTCTTGTATCTCAGTCCTAGCCCTTTTCTATCAGATTTTCATAAAAGAAATGGAGGCATTAAACATATTGCAAAGGAATGACTGTACCTTTATTGTCTGTATTCACACCCGCACTTCTATTTCTCAATGAATAGACATTTGAAATAGTCTCGCTGTAAGAGTATGATGTAACATCATTATCATAATATGCAGTTTCCAGCTGTTGGCCAGGTCTGCTTGGAACATCTCCTTTTGTCTTCCCACCACTTCTCCCTCTTCACTCTGCCTAGTCCTCTCCTCTTCTCTGCACACACACTCTTCCACGCCTTTTATCCACCTGTCTCTTGGTCTTTCCTCTTTGTCATTTTCTTGTTATCTCTATATCTGTATCCTCCTGGGTGTCTTTTCCTCTGCCTTTATCTTCATGTGTCCATATCATCTAAGTCTAGATGCCCCTATCTTGTTCTTTAGTAGCTCCTCTTTTACAATATTTCTAACCTTTTCATTTCTCCTCTTATCCATTTTTGTTACTCCTATCTTACTTCTCAGAAATTTCATTTCACTTGCCTGTACCCTAGTCATGGCTCTCTGCCTCATTACCAAAGTTTATGCTGCATATGTAAGAACAGGTACAGATTACATCCTATATATCATTCCAGCCTTCTGACACTCTTCAGGAATGCTCCTGCTTGTCTTCCACACTCTATTATTTCCTTATAATTTCTTCCACTTTCCTCTATGAAACTCTCTACCTTCCGAAGCTGTTCCTCTCCAAGTAATATCCCTCTCATAGTTCTCCCCTTTCTAGCTGCGATCACAATCTCGCTCTTTTTGGCATTAAATTTTATTCCGTATTGTTCCACCTCAGCTTTCCAGGCGTCTAACTGTTCCTGGATATCCTCATCCCTTCTTCTGAGATTATTAAGTCTTCTTCAACCTCATCACTTTCATTTTTTCTTCCTCAATTTCCCTTGTCACTTTTCTCATTAACTCGTCCATTACTACAATGAAAAGCAGAGGTGACAGAGCACTTCTTTGTCTTAATCCACTGTTTTGCTCAAACCAGTCTGTTCTCTCCCTCTTACTTTCACACAACTGACACTTCCATAGTACATCTCCCTCGCTCTTTCTATTGTCTGCTTCTCGACACATGATCATATGCTTTCTCCAAGTCCAAGAAGGACATTGGCAGATCTTTACCCTACTCATAACGATGCTCTTGTAGTTGTCTTACTGCGAATACAAGGTCTACTGTTTTCCTACGGTATGACAGTATTGTATAAAAATAGTCTGACTGCAATAGTGGCAATGATTTGAGAACTTCAAGTATTCGTGTTCCTGGGAACCAGTTGTTGATTATAATCATGTTCATGACAGTGTTCCAATGAGGTAACTTGTTTATGTACATAGTTAATTGGAATAATTGTTTCTGCTTCTGTAATGGACATCATTGTTAAATTTCTTTTTATCTGGTATCAGTCAATGCCTTCACAACCCTGAATAATAGAGAGGATGATCTTTTGGGTTTATGCTGTGCAAACTGATAGAGTAAAACTTGAAAGTTTCATGAAGCCCTTGATGCTCTTCCTCAGAAGTGAACTGCTACTGAACAAGACTCTTCTTATTACGGTATACCAAAGGGTTAGATTTTTTTTTTAACCTGATGTCCAAGGATGGCTATGTTTACACGAGAAGGAAGAGAAAAAGAAATGTATTCTGTGATTTAAAAATAAAATGGAGCATTTCCAGGGTGAGAACACTCACTAGAAACCTTCAATGTGCAATGCAACAGAGAAATGACTGGTGTCCCATGTCAAAAATTTGTGTACTTGTTGGCATTGATCTCATTAACATGAGTGCTGTTTCGAACAAAATGCAGCATTTCTGTTTCATGCTCTGCAAGTTTTTTATTTTCTTTAATATAGGCTATATTTTACATACATTTATTATAAAATAGGTACTATGTTGTATGTGAATATATGTTACATGAATTTATTTTACTCTGAGATGGTCTGCATTTATTAAACTACAATTAACGCTAGATTAAATGCATCAAATTTATCTAGGTACTTTTGTATTCACGGATTTTCCTTGATCAGAGGGTTTGAAAATTGTTCAGCTAGCATTTGAAGAGTTATGAAAGACATTAGTACTGAAAGCTGGTAATAACAATGGTGACATTTCCCATGCAGACCGGTTGACAAATAATCTACCATCTTTCAATTGTAGGAATGTAGATTGTAAGCTACTGGTACCTTTTGCCCTTTTAAAATTCTGGTGTGCCATGAATATCCTTTAAATTCATTTTTGGCTTTTTGACATTTAATTGAGTCACTGATACATTTTTTTAAATGTACGTTTACAAACCATGAGGCCTGATATATCTAGAATTCCTTCTGATGTTTTCAATTTTCATTGTTATCATGACTTACCTCAGTATCATCTTAGGCTACCTGTTAGTTCTTCTGAATAAGGATAACCTTGAAGATCTATCAAATATACCCTGTAAATGTTAAGTTTTTGAATTTAAGATTTATATGCCATATAAGGTAATGATGTTTAAGAGAATGAAAAGTAGAACTATATTTACATTTCACAATCTGACCCAGAAATGTTTGTATTTAGCACTCCAAGACTTAAATGAATTTGATGTTGATCTATAACATTTAGCAGAGAATTCAAAATAAAATATTGTATTGTGCTTACAACTGATGTTCAGTAGATGTAATCTATATTATCAAAGAATAACAAATTGTTTGTATATAACGTGAAAGATTATGCGTGCCTTATATGTGTATATAACGTACGTGTGAATAAAGGTACGTTTGTTGTCTTTTTAAACCACTGCATTTCATTTTTAATCATAACCTGCTTACTCATTATCTAATATTATGACAGGTTATTAGGAATTCGAGGCATAAGGCAAATTTTCTTTTTAAATCAACAGCATATAAAGCACATATCATTTATGAACAATTGTGAACAGACATAGTGCATAGATGTTGTTAATTGCAACAAATAGTTCCCAGGACAGTGATTAATGAGTGATGGCATTAAAGAAACTTGGCAACCAAAAGCTTGCCCAATAATTTGATCAGCCTTTCATTTTTGGCGTCCAAGAATTTAGATCTGCCTTGAGAGTGATGCACTGTCATCCATTAGGAGGGAAGGTTTGATCTATAATATGTAGGGATATACAGTGAGTCAAAGTGAAACTCGTACACCACTGTAACTTTTCTTAAGGAATGGCTCTTTTCAGGGTTGAATTTTGAGTTATTTAGTGAATTGTTGAGCTATAATTTGGAATAGGCCTAAATTGTTATCATAGACCAGGCCATACTATTACTACTACTACTACTACTACTACTACTACTACAAAATCAGCCTCTGCCTTAAGAATGCACACTGCTCATTCAAAACAGCGCATCAGAGTAGGGATCGAATAACTGGAATACTATGAAGAACCAGTGTGTTACGTACCAGCTGTATCAGAAAATGTATGAACCAGAGGAATGGCATGCTAAAGAAAAAAGTTTTCTAACTCCCCGGCTATTTCTCGCCAGTAAATGAGTTAATATTAATTCTTTCAATTACAATGGGCATAAAGCTATGATTAGCCCGTCAGGCTATTATACTCGGTACACAGCAGTAATCCCATCTATCGGAGTTCAGAGGCAGCATAAGAGACAAATAACATCACAACAAACAATGGTCAATGTAATGTTATTGTTGCTCAATATTATGCGCTTTCGATATTGTAGGCCTTCACATATAGTTTTCTTCTGACTCTGAAATACCACTCATCATAGTCTGTATGGTAAGACTGAATAAAACATAAATGATCGGAAATTGTATTCTCTGTAACTTTTGTTATGTAGTACTTTTCGATAGGGCCAAAAAATAGGTATTTAAAAATTAAATTTTAGACGCTTTCCCTAAATTACAATTTCATCCAGGGTGAATTGTTTATAGCTTAGACTGTAGTTTCTTATTCCCAGATTCTATATACCGATTTTCATTAAATTCTGTTAACCCATTTTCTCGTGGATCGGCGTCAATATGGACTTAGCAACAAAAATACAAATTCATGAATATTTGTGTTATCATAGCCGGTACGGTAAAAATGTATAAGACATAAATGGTTGGAAATTTAATTCTATATAACTTTGGTTAAATAGTATTTACTGACGCGACCACTAATAATATAAATATTTGAGAATTAAATTTTAGGCCTTCCCCTAAGCTACCATTTCATTCAGAGTGAATAAAATGATTTATAGCCTAGATTGTAGTAGCTCATTCTCCAACTTTGTATGAACATTAAAACAAGAATACCAGTTTTTAATGAGATAGGACCACTAATGACGTAAATATTTAAGAATTAAATTTTAGGCCTTCCCCTAAGCTACCATTTCACTCAGTGTGAATAAAATGAATTATAGCCTAGATTGTAGCGACTTACTTCCCGACTTTGCATACCAATTTTTATTAAGCTAGGACCACTATTAACATAAATATTTGAAAATTAAATTTTAGACCTTCCCCTAAACTACCATTTCTATCAGCGTGAATAAAATTATTTATGGCTTAGATTGTAGCGACTTATTTTCTGACTTTGCATATCGATTTTTATTAAATTCTCTTTAGCCGTTTTCTAGTGATGCGTGTACATACATACAGACAGACAGAAATTACGGAAAAGTGAAAAGTGCATCTCCTTGTTACTGTGGACATGACCGATGCAGAAATACCATTCTTTTCCAATTCTGAGAATTGTACAGACAAAACTCTTATTTTATATATATAGATTTTTATGTGTAGAACAATAAGGCTATATCTTGAATTATTAAGTCACCAAAGGCCAGTTAGCGTATCCCTTAACTTAGCAAGATATAACAGATTATTTATCTATATGTTACTGGGGCATGTCAAAAAGACTCATATAGTCCCACATGGGCAGATAAGAGGGCAGTACAAATGCTGTATGCTTGTTTCAACACCACATTCAGTTTGTTGTGGAGAGTTGTGAAGTACAGATAAGTTCCAGTGCTATCATAGGGCATGAAAGAGGACAATCTTCGAAAGAAGAAAGAGAACTGATGATTTTTCATCATAAGAGAGGAAAATCACTCTGAGAAATTGGTAAACTTGTAGCCTAAACAGGAGTCATGCAACTGTACAGTGTGTTATAGATATAAAAGTACACACAGCATTGCAAATAAAGACAAAGTGAGCGGGAGAAGAGTTTTCAACCTCAGGGAGGAACGTTGGATAGTAAGACAAGTGAAGAAAAATCCAGTGATTAGTGCTCCAAACCTGGCTGTGATGGCTGAGGAACATACCAGCAAGAGAGCACATCCAGAAACTATTTGATTTATCCTAAGGAAAAGTAACATGCCTGGATGAATAGCTAGGAAAGAACCATTTGTTACAAGATAAATAGGAAGAAAAAGTTGAGCTTTGGTAAGGTGTGTATATAGAAAAAGATTTTGACTTCTGGAAGACCGTTATGTTTGCATATGAAAGCAAATACAATCTCTTCAGATCAGATGGAAAGGTTAATGTCTGGAGGAAACCAAATGAGGAGTTGAAATCTAGTAAGTGTCAAACATGGTGGCATCTTGAAATTTACGGTCCCTTCTTCTTCTTCACTGAAAACTCCATTACAGGGCACATCTACCTGGATATGCTGGACAATTGGCTCATGTCATGGAGACCGATAGCATGAACTTCATCTACCAACAGGATGATGCTCCACCTCATTTTCATGTTGATGTTCGTGATTTTCTTAACAGCAGACTTCCAGAAAGATGGATCAGTCGTATCAGGAATTAAGATCATGCCCTTATGTCATGGCCTCCACGCTCTCCTGACCTCACCCCTTGCAACTTATTCGTATGCGGTTATGTGAAAGACCTTGCCTTTGGTCAAATTGGCAGCGACATGCTACGTCGGGTGTGGGACGCACTTGACTATAGAGTTGATGTGTGTAGAGTCACTCATGGAGCACATATCAAGCACTTGCAGGCTCATAAAAAGACTTGATGAGTTTTTCTGTCTGTCTATATAATTTTGTAATGTTACAACAAATAATAAACAAACAGAAATTTTTTGAAACCGCTCCAATAATTTGTGCGCACCCTGTATAACATTGGCAGGTGTATGACATTGACACAAGCCTGGAATGAAACATCTGGAGATGAGGAATGTATGGATTTGGAAAACACAGAGACGAAATAACTTGGAATACTTGATCAATTTACGTATTGCCAAGATAACAACCCGAAGCACAAAGCTCATAAAGCATGCATGTGGCTGCTGTATAATTACCCAAAAGTACTCGAGACACCTCCACAGTCACCAGACTTAAATCTGATAGAAAATCTATGGTATTACTTGGAAGTAGCGATAAGAAAACCCCAGATTTTGAACAAAGATGATCTGAAAATGGCTTTATGTTAAGAATGGAATCTTATTGCAAAAAGTTGGTACAATCTATGCCTAACCATTTAAGAGCTGTGAAAAGTGCTAAAGGGTATCCTACAAAGTATTGACTGTTAAAAACATTGTGTTATTAGAGATTGCTCAGGAACTACTTGAAGGTATGAGTTTTACTTTGACCTGTTTCATGCATGTTTAAGAATAATGTATTAATTTTCTTTGAAAGTATAAGAAATAGGAGTTGATTTACTTTGTAACTTAGTAGAGAAATGTGTATTTGTTAAACCAGAACAAAGACTAAAATTAAGTAATAGTTTTTTGTTGAATCCAAATAAACAAGCTTTCTTCTAGTGTATGAGTTTCATTTTGACTCACTGTAGCTGAGTTCCAATTTTGAAGTTGAGACTGAACTGGAAATGTTAAGGACAGCTTTCGAAAGGGTGCCAACTAAAGGTGAGGAAAGAATAGAGAGCAATAACTAACCAGGTATGAATACCCTTGTAGAGAGTAAAGGATCTAACTGACAACCTTAGTATGATCTTATTAGGTAGAGGAGACAGATAAACAAATGTGTAAGAGAAAAGAGTAGAATTGATGAACAGATATAACAACAATTGACAGACAGAAAGAATATGCATTGACTTTCCATGAATGAAGATTTTAGTGGAAATTTTGAATAATTAATTTTTTTTATGTATCTGCTCTCATTCACTCTCTTCACTATCTCCCTGGTGACTCCCAACTTGTTACGTATGTTACAACAACAGGTCCCCAGCCGAAAATTACATTCTTCTTATGGCAGTCTCCTTACTTATACCTTTCCTATGTTTTTCCATGGCAAATCTCCATTGTCTTCTGAATGTGATATTTTATTTGCTACACTTTCCATTTCTTCTACTTTTTATAGCTCACTCCATTTTTAAGCCAGGTCAGACCTCTTTTTCTGTCTCTCTTGAGTTATGTTAGCAGAAGTTCATAATTTCATTGTTTTATCCCTTAAAACAACAGTTTCCATTACTCTTAACTTGTAAGCTGCTGTTGTCCATCTGTTTCCTTATATACTTCTACTTTTTGCAAGCTCTTCTAGCCACATTTTTTAAAATTACAAGCAGTGGTGTGGCAGCAAGCCCTGCAGTGCTGGAAGGGCCCTGAACTACAAGGGGCCTCTGGCCATCAGGGCGCCTGCTTGATTCAGTTCATTGACAGAAATGAATACATAGGCTTCAATGATGCCAGAATTAAATTAAAAAGAACTTTATTTTAAATGAGTTATTAAATAATGTTGCAGACTTGCATTTTCCGGTCCAGCAGTTAAAGGCCAATGTGGGACTAATCTGAATCCGCTGAAATTTTTCTATTAAATAAATATAAACTGATAATGACTAATAGAATTTGGGAGCCATAAATATACAAATAAATAATTCTTAAAATTTGCCGGCTGTTGAGACTCATTTTCCAGGGTCGTTGCCTTGTAACAAGGAGATCTGAATCACTGATACCTGGAAAATAATATTGGAAAAGTAGTCCATCTGGTACTTTCCCCCACCCATAAAATTAAACAGAATATATCTTAATATCACACAAATTTACTTAATCAATTAAACCAGAATATATCTTAAAATTTGAGCATAGCTCGTCGTAATACACCCTTGAACACACATATATATATAGCAAAATAAACAGAATATAATATGAATAATTAATGTCTCTATATTATGAAGTAACTCTCTCTCTATAGGAACTCAGTTTATCCTGAAACGCATATTATACACATGCAGTCATGACCTTTTCGAAAATGGACTCCCTTTTGCTGATACCGTTGATATACTGTATTTTGGAATGGCCCAACACGTTACCTGATGTAGATATTCTTAACCATAGAATATTGTCCCACTCCAGCATCACTCTTCCTGGTTCCGTCAACTGAAGATCTCCAAAAACTCCCAACATGGCATGGGACCTCTTCCCTCAACTCGTACCAAACACTTCTCTCATTACCACAAGTATCACCTCTGCACACTGCAAGCTGCCACTTCAGACTACTGACGCGTGCTTGCACCACACTAGCCCAAGCCAACACAACAGCATCTTAAAATAGCCCAGTTCCGGGAATTTCTCTACCTCAGCTCCGTCAACACGTAAACATCCACTCGGAGAATCGTCACGTAGGTACACAACCAGGAGATAAACTGAGTGAACTAAACACGCTAGTCCCAAATAAATATCGAGATTATATACAATAATGAGAGTTCCAAAAAGAGTTACTGAGCTGCGACGGCTAAATACACACATAATTGAAATATACACATGAATAAATAATAATAATAATAATAATAATAATAATAATAATAATAACAATAATAATAATATCTGACCGGGGTTTGTCAAGTTACAATACTCCCCCTTTGTTTTCTAACAGATGCAAATGTTGGCAAAACAACACAAATCAGGTGGCTGATGGCCCAAGGACAGCTCCTCAAAATACCCATCAAATATACAATATACAACATTAGGGATCCCGATGGTATCTCCTCTAATTGAACACATTATAAGTTCCAATACATTTCCTATTAGCATCAATTAAGGAATATGCACACCTCCCTATCCTTCTTGCAACAATAAAAGGACCCTTAAACAATTGAAAAAACTTAGACATGGTCTTATCCTCAGCGTTAGATTGGTGAGGCACTCGCAACAATACTTCATCTCCTACCTCTAAACTATCAGAGCACCTATTCTGAACTATCCTAGCACGTTTCTGACCAGACTTAACCAGCGTCTCCCTAGCAAGCTGTACAAATACGTCCTGAGGAACCTCCTCCATGCTCTCCAACCTCAATATCTTGGCCAACACCTGACTTTCCGATACCATACTGTCATTAATTCTGATACTTGCACTATTAACTTTAACATCGACTTCATCCTCAACAATTTCCTCAATAACGTGAATATGACTACAATGAAGCACAAAACTACTCCTATCCACCTGATAATTAAGCTTAATCAGTTTACGTTCTTCACCAACAAGATATTTCAAAACAGCAGTATCATAGTCAATCACACACTTGGTTTCAGATAGCCAGTCATTCCCCAGTATAACGGAATATACCAGATTAGGCACAACAAGACAACATTGCAACATGGTCTGACCACCAACCTCAATAGGAACAATAACCTGACTATGAATACGATTACTCTTAGCACCAGCTGCTGTGATAATAAATGTGTTCCTCACAGGAATCTCCTCAATAATCTCACCTCTGCGACGAGCTTCCTCACAAAATTTAAAATTTACACAAGACTTATGACTCCCCGAGTCTACAAGTAATTTCTCCTTAACACCCCATATGGTAGCCTCCATAGCTGGGTTGATCAATAATTCAGACGAACCACCTTCCTTAGCACTATCCTGGTCACACAACAAATCCTTACCAACATCAATCTCAAAAGCCTCCTTGAGAACATGGATTTGCACATCAAGTGGGGATCTCCTAACGGACCTATTTAGGACATCCCGTTGGAGTTTAAATTCTGATTCTGCTGATTACCACTATTATTACCTCTCTCATCCCTTCTCCCCCTATCATTCAAATCCCTAGACTGATTACTAGAATTAAAATTCCTACTATCTTGATTCCTGAAATTAATCCTGGTTTCTTCCTGCCTATTCCCATTACCCTGATCCCTTCTGCTATAGTCATTCCCATTCCTACGATTACTTTCAAATGCTACTCCTCTCCTGTGATTATTTTCCCCCCACACTCCTATTTCCTACCTGCCTACCCAAAGAATCGAAACGTTGCAACAGCCCTTCCATTCCCTTAATGGTCTTAACCTGCTGGATGCACATGGCCAACTGAATATCTTCATTAAAATGTCTAGCCATCCTCCTAACAATATCCTGCTCTGGCAAACTCTCTTCTAAGTTCTGACTAATAGCCACGTGCACAAGAAAATACTCCGTACGAGAAATACCCTCATTACCCTTATACTTCCCACCCATAATCCTATCTCTTTCCCTACCCTGAATCTCCTCATCCCAAAACTTATCCATAAACAACTCCCTTAAACCCTTAATCTGACCTCTATAAACATCATACCAACTCCTAGCTTCACCCGTAAACGCACTTGCTAACATATCATCTACCAAGTCCCACTCTAACACACCTTCTTCCAAGCTCCTAGTAAAACGTTTCTCCACTACCTTGAGAAATTCCAGAGGGTTGAACTGCTTACCATTAAACTTAGGCAGCTCAATTTCCTTAATAATATGCCTTTGCATGCTAGAACTCTGAACATGACCTGAGGACCTGACTGATTGAATCTTTTCGTCAACCCTCTGTAATACATTTGCCTTCCATACATCAATATGACTAGCGTTCTCTCTGACCTGATGTTCAATTACACCTTGTTTACTTATCACATTGTGAATACTCTTAAAGTTATCTAAAATTTTATCCTGACATTTAGAATTATTTTCAACAAGTTTAGCTTCAAGATTATTAGCAACGTTACAAATTACTCAGTTAAATTCACTTTTATTTGATTCAGATACACCCCTAATTTCTTCAATTTGCCTATCATGCTCAGACAATTGACCATTAATTTCTACACATTGAGAGTTTAATTCCTTCCTCATCTCAATAATACCTGAATCGACTTTCTCACTTAACCTCTTTACTTGATTATCCATCCTATCACTAATTTTCTGAACTTGTTTTTCAATTTTAGCAACATTAATTTCCATTTTCTGATTATTATCCTCAAGTTTACTTTCAAGTTTCTGTGTTAACTCATCATTCTGCTCTCTAAGTTTACTTTCAAGTTTATTTGTAAATTCACTCAAAATATGAACTAATTGGTCTAGCTGCTGGTCACTACTATCGCTACTCTGCTCTGATAGAGATGACGAAGCATTGTCCCCGGTTACCATCGAATCTAACACAACATTTAAATTATTATCGCCCATTGTGGCTTCACTCTCTGAATTAATCATGTCAACGGTATAGTTTGCTCCCCCTGTTCTACAATTTATATGCACTTTCCTTTCCACACTCCTATTTCTTAATTTTAACATTAATATTTTCTCTCGTCCAACTCATCACCTTGCGTCTCCCACATACGCAAAATTTCCACAAGACATATTATACACTCCACAGCGAACAAGAAATCTCCACAACAACTGTACATATCATGAAATCTGAGAGCAACTATACCATTTCTGTGTGCATACCCTTTCGTGACTCAGATCAGTCTTGCCCCACGTTGCTAGCGACATTGAAATCTTTCTATTAAATAAATATAAACTGATAATGACTAATGGAATTTGGGAGCCATAAATATACAAATAAATAATTCTTAAAATTTGCTGGCTGTTGAGACTCATTTTCCAGGGTCGTTGCCTTGTAACAAGGAGATCTGAATCACTGATACCTGGAAAATAATATTGGAAAAGTAGTCCATCTGGTACTTTTCCCCACCCATAAAATTAAACAGAATATATCTTAATATCACACAAATTTACTTAATCAATTAAACCAGAATATATCTTAAAATCTGAGCATAGCTCGTCGTAATACACCCTTGAACACATATATATATATATAGCAAAATAAACAGAATATAATATGAATAATTAATGTCTCTATATTATGAAGTAACTCTCTCTCTATAGGAACTCAGTTTATCCCGAAACGCATATTATACACACGCAGTCATGACTTTTTCGAAAATGGACTCCCTTTTGCTGATACCGTTGATATACTGTATTTTGGAACGGCCCAACACGTTACCTGATGTAGATATTCTTAACCATAGAATATTGTCCCACTCCAGCATCACTCTTCCTGGTTCCGTCAACTGAAGATCTCCAAAAACTCCCAACATGGCATGGGACCTCTTCCCTCAACTCGTACCAAACACTTCTCTCATTACCACAAGTATCACCTCTGCACACTGCAAGCTGCCACTTCAGACTACTGACGCGTGCTTGCACCACACTAGCCCAAGCCAACACAACAGCATCTTAAAATAGCCCAGTTCAGGGAATTTCTCTACCTCAGCTCCGTCAACACGTAAACGTCCGCTCGGAGAATCGTCACGTAGGTACACAACCAGGAGATAAACTGAGTGAACTAAACACGCTAGTCCCAAATAGATATCGAGATTATATACAATAATGAGAGTTCCAAAAAGAGTTACTAAGCCGCGACGGCTAAATACACACATAATTGAAATATACACATGAATAAATAATAATAATAATAATAATAATAATAATAATAATAATAATAATAATAATAATAATAATAATAACTGACCGGGGTTTGTCAGGTTACACCGCTCCTTTCCAATGAGTGTCACGTCCTGCAGGGCTTGGTTCAGTGTCATGATATTGAGGCTAATTTGACTTCTACTTTTTGGAAACAGCTATAGTATGGTAATACATATCCTTGTCCATAAGTATTGCTTAAAACATTCCCATTTCAAGCCTCTTGTCTTTGGAATCTCCATAGGACTGTTCAGTTTGTAATATGAGTGTGTTGCTATTGGTTTGGTCTTCAATACCAGTTCTTCAGATGTCGTTTTCTGTTATGCTGAAGTCGCATCTTTAAATGAAGTACAACCAATGACGTCTTCTTAATTTGTGTGCTGTATGAGTAAATAATTTAATTTTTTTCTGTGCAAATACTGTCATCATCATCATCATCTGTAACTCGATCTGAGTATATATAACTTCTTCCTGCATACATTAACCAGTTCAACTCAGTTTATGGATGTGTTTATGATGACTAAACAGACCAATCTTGGTATAAAACATACACCCACACAAATCACACTGAATGGATGGAGGAGGGCAGGGTTGTAATTGATGGAGTTTTCTTGCTTAATACCAATATAAATGGTCTGTTATTGGACATTATAAATTTTCCAGCTACCTCATTCCTGGTTGCCAGCATTTCGTCCCTGTTGCTAAGTTGGACTCATCAGTTGGTACTTGGTACACCCACCAAGACACATGGCTAGTGCATACCGTGGAGGCCTCTGTGTAGGCTACTTGGAGCCACCTGCAGTGCCAATGCACTATGAGAGACTTTGTCTCATTACCAAAAATTGATGCCTGCTTGGCCATCAGATGATACAGATGTTGATTTCCATAGGGAACCTGAAATATTTGTCCTGAATGAGTCAATTCTTTTTTTTTTTGCTACGGGCTTTACGTCGCACCGACACAGATAGGTCTTATGGCGACGATGGGATAGGAAAGGCCTAGGAGTTGGAAGGAAGCGGCCGTGGCCTTAATTAAGGTACAGCCCCAGCATTTGCCTGGTGTGAAAATGGGAAACCACGGAAAACCATTTTCAGGGCTGCCGATAGTGGGATTCGAACCTACTATCTCCCGGATGCAAGATCACAGCCGCGCGCCTCTACGCACACGGCCAACTCGCCCGGTGAGTCAATTTATAATACCAATATACAGTAAATGGTCTGTTATTGAACATTATAAATTTTCCAGCTAACTCATTCCTGGTTGGCAGCATTTTGCCCCTGTTGCTAAGTTGGGCTCATCAGTTGGTACTTAGCACACCCACCAAGATGCATGGCTAGTGCATACTGTGGAGGCCACCGTGTAGGCTACTTGGAGCCACCGGCAGTGTGGCACTATGAAAGACTTTGTCTCATTACCAAAAATTGATGCCTGCTTGGCCATCAGATGATATAGATGTTGATTCCCATAGGGAACCTGAAATATTTGTCCCAAATAAGTAAATTTATAATACCAATATAAATGGTCTGTTAATGGACATTATAAATTTTCCAGCTAACTCATTCCTGGTTGCCAGAGTTTCGTCCCCGTTGCTAAGTTGGACTCATCATTTGGTACTTAGCAGACCCACCAAAACGGATGGCTAGTGCATACCGTGGAGGTCACTGCGTAGGCTACTTGGAGCCACCAGCAGTGCCAATGCACTATGAGAGAATTTGTCTCATTACCAAAAATTGATGCCTGCTTGGCCATCAGATGATATAGATGTTGATTCCCATAGGGAACCTGAAATATTTGTTCCGAATGAGTAAATTTATAATACCAGTATAAATGGTCCATTATTGGCCTACGCAGTGGCCTCCACGGTATGCACTAGCCATGCGTCTTGGTGGGTGTGCTAAGTACCAACTGATGAGCCCAACTTAGCAACAGGGGCGAAACACTGGCAACCAGGAATGAGTTAGCTGGAAAATTTATAATCTCCAATAATGGACCATTTATATTCGTATTATAAATTTACTCATTCAGGACAAATATTTCAGGTGCCCTATGGGAATCAAGATCTATATCATCTGATGGCCAAGCAGGCATTAATTTTTGGTAATGAGACAAAGTCTTTCGTAGTGACACACTGCGGGTGGCTCCAAGTAGCCTACGCAGTGGCCTCCACGGTATGCACTAGCCATGTGTCTTGGTGGGTGTGCTAACTGATGAGCCCAACTTAGCAACAGAGGCAAAATGCTGGCAACAGGGAATGAGGTAGCTGGAAAATTGATTATGTCCAATAACAGATCATTTATATTGGTATTATAAATTTACTCATTCGGGACAAATATTTCAGGTTCCCTATGGGAAGCAACATCTATATTATCTGATGGCCAAGCAGGCATCAATTTTTGGTAATGAGACAAAGTCTCTCATAGTGCATTGGCACTGCCGGTGGCTCCAAGTAGTCTACACAGTGCCCTCCACGGTGTGCACTAGCCATGCATCAAAGACTCATTTTGTACTCAACTTTTCTCGTTTTTCTGTCAGCGCCATAGAAGAGGCCACCCCTTATGTCTCATTTGTACATTATTTCCTTGTATTTCTCTGTATACAAATGTATCTTTCTTTGGAAAATAAACGGGGTCTAGCAGGGGGAAACTATGGTGAGTGCGATGCAGGCGCACTCTGGGGGCTCACTTGGGGGTTGTGGTGATTCCTGGGCCAGAAAACCTCTATTACCTATTCTCCTTACGTATGTACAAACATACTTCCTTGTATAATCAACACTCAATATACTTTTCCAATTCCGAAGGCTGAAGAGCCGCTCGTTCGGCTGATGGCCAGCCTCCACCTTCTGGTGAAGGAATTGAACAAACAGGCATGCAGGCATATGAGTGTATTGGAATATACACATTATCATTCTGGTGTAGACCAAGAGATTTCAACATATTCAGACGTGTTCGCGACAATCTGTTGCCAAGAGTTAAGACTGTCATAATGGGTAGTATTATTTCCTTGTCAAAAGCTAAGAGGATTAAATCTAGAACTCAGAACAACAGTCCTAATTGCAACAAGGAAGTGAGCGAGCATTTATTCTTGAACAAGAACCCTTCAGCGTGTCACAAATACGGAGAATATGTCACATTAGAGTTTCCCACACCTCGAGGCATCTTGTTGTTAAGATGTCAGAGGAACATATTTAAACGAACCGCTGCAGTGTTAGCCAATGACAAAATTAGTAAAGGACTCACAGATGCGCCAACATAACTGAAGTCAAAATGAACTCCAGTTATCTCCAGTAATAATAATTTTAAAAATATTCCAACCACCGAATTGAACAGATGGGATTTTTGTGATATCATCCCATGTTGATTAATTGTAATCTTGATGAATTACAATATAGAATTCTAGGAAAAGCCCAAGCGGTACTCCTATTGGTTAGCAATATTTCACCAGCATGGACGCTGACTTAGCGCGCGAAAAATGGAGGACAGAAATCAAGTAATATCTCCGTGATCGCCGAACGATATGAGATCAGAATATGACACGTGAATGTGTATCACCAGTTTATTAAGTAGGATAAATTAAGAGATCCGAATCCACCTGCAAGTGCCGATTTAGGATAACCAAACCCCTCCCTCTGGTATGCCCGCGGATGACCCCGGAGGGAAACCATATCGTCCATAAATAACCCGGAGATGCACCCTCACATCACCAGTTGTTACCAATCACCAGTTGTTACCAGTCACCAGTCGTGTCAGTCGTATGAAGTAGTTGAGACCCTGACAGGTGGACTCTGTAAGTCAGTACCTCAAGACGCATTCAAAGTCAGTTAGAGCTGAAAGTACGTGAGTTGTTATGAGAATGAAGATGAACAGTGAGATTATTCATAGTACCGAGTGTAAGTAATCAGTACAACTGTATGTTGAATTTAATACATTTCTAAAAGGTTTCATGTGATTGAATATAAATAATCAATGGAATGCCGACAGTACTTTTTGAAGGCAGTGTGCGGAGCCTGAAGTCAATAGTTCAAGATAGACGGTGAATAACTATCCGAGCAGGGAACTGTAGGAGCGAAGCGATCACGAGACGGCGTAGAAATACGCCAGGACATGCCGTTTGACTACCGCGATATGTGCCGGGTCAAATAAAACAACACTCGTAAAGTGTCACGACTTGTGGTTCGGGCTCAAGGAAGAATATAATAGTGAAAGTGTAATGCGTCTTTAGGCACCTATAAGTGTTTTCTTTTGTATAAATAATTGTAAATTCTTTAGTAAGGTGTTAATAATGGATAATCGCCCAGAAGTGTTTTGTTAATATTATAAAGTCCGACATGATGCACGAGTAAACCAATATGGGGGCATGAGGCTTCTCCATCGCCATGAGACAATGGAAGTCTACACAGGAATGAGTACACTAATTTGATATATTTGGGGATGTTATCGCGACAAAACGAGACTCCGGATAAATTAATCATGGTTACTTAACGTAACACATGGATCGCTTCCCGAATCCATGATTTATTTAAGATAGACGGACAAACTAATTTACATTAACATAATTATGGGTAAGACTAAATAATTTAATATTTGTTTGTTGTATATAATGTAAATATGGGATATTTCTTTCAATTATTGCATGCTGTTTGAGAATATTTTGATTTAAGTTCATTTCAAGTGTTAGATTTTTCTTTTATGCTAACCCAGTTTATTTTAATTTTTCAATCACCACGGTGATTATTTGTACCTTAGTTAGGCATATTTGTTACCAGACAACCAGATTATGAAAGTGCCAGGGTGTGTAAAATTTGTGTTTGCGTACAGAAGGTCATAAATAATAATAATAATAATAATAATAATAATAATAATAATAATAATAATAATAATAATAATAATAATAATAATAATAATAATAATAATAATGCTTTGTGAGTATGCAAGTTAAAATGAAGGAAATAATAATAATGCTTTATAATTTCACAAGTTAAAATGTAATAATAATAATAATAATGCTGTGAAAGTTCGCGGGTGAAAGTAATAATCAATGTAGAGATAACATGTGGCGTAAAAGACTTTAATTCAGGCAGTAAATTTGATTTTTTTAATGTAAATTGTTGATTTAACATTTTGGACTTTTTCATAACCATAAAAATTTGTTTAGAAGTGATAGAGGTACGTGTATAGGATGGTCACGTTACGTTGAAAGCTCAGAGTGGTTTGAGCCCATTTTTAAGGTCGGAAGCCGTGCGGGACGAAAATCCGACATCAGGTGAGAATTGAACCGTACTGTTTTTGATGATGAAATAGATAAATCTCGATGCCTAAGATGATGTAAGGTCGATTCCGGTGTTATGAGTGGCAGAATCCATGCATCGAGGATTAATTATTAAATTACATGTTTGAAGAGTTCCAGTGGAATAAAAGGGACTTCAAATGAAAAGGAAGGAATAAGTTAGCAATCGCAGGCATTGGATGTAGTTGCCCAGCCGCGATGTGCCATGGGATTTGAGATGTGTCTTGGGAGGACATGTGTCCCCATGAAATTAACGGCAGTATGAGAATGAAGGTTGCGGTTCCGAATACTGTGGTGTCCCAATTGATGTAAATCGGATCTTGGTGGGTCATAATGGGACTCAACATATGTGACTAAATTCTAAAAAGTGGAAATGAAAATATAAAACTTTCAGTTTAATAATAATAATCCAGGTAAATCTTGTCTTAAATCAACTGCTTAGTGCCAAACTAGACCGAAATTGTAAAAGCTTATGCATTAACCATAAATATCGCTAACGGTAGTGTAACACATGAAATAAAGTTATAATAATAATAATAATAATAATAATAATAATAATAATAATAATAATAATAATAATAATAATTCAAAGAGGAATAATAGGAAGAATTTATTAGATTAATTTGAGAATAATTATGGTGAGATCAATGTAAAATATTAAATCCATCATGAATAAATGATACGATAATGATAATCCCCACTGATGAAATAATAATAATAATAATAATAATAATAATAATAATAATAATAATAATAATAATAATAATAATAAATTGAAGAGGAAGAAGAAGAACTTGCAATATTAATTTTGAGAATAATAATAATAATAATAATAATAATAATAATAATAATAATAATTTATTATGAAACTGATCATTAATTGGTGCGGATTAATTACGAGGAAAATGACCCTTCATTTGAAACGTTAGCAAGTGATAGCATAAAATCATCCTGGATGATAAATGATAATAATCAAATATAATTAATGAGAATAATAAGATAATTGATGGTAATCACAAAATATGATAATCATCAGATAAAGAAGGATAATGATAATTATTTAATAATCATAGGAAGATATGACAGGGACAGTTGTCATGTGTCGAATTGGTCAGAACCAGATGTTGGTTTTCCACGTGGGAGATTGTTGGCGGTATGGGCGGACTAATCCACGGGCGGCACATGTCTTCATTGTGTGAGCATAGTAATGAACCTTTCCGTATGTCTTGTCGTAGTGACAAATGTAAATATTGTGATAAGCTTTGAGTTAAAGAGCTACATCTGGCATGTTTGTGAATCTGGAAATACAGGCTAGAGTTTGTCCGTACAATAAATTCCCGTTTTAGATACGATAACATTTCCACGGTGGGGGTCCGGCCTGCTAGAATGTACATACCGGAAGTGACTCATGTCCAACGGAACGTGGAGATGACAGTAAATAGTTACTCTCATGCCCTCATCTCCGAAAGAAGATCTCCAGCGGTGAAAAACGTCCACTCATACGGATGTGGATTCGATCCCCAGTAACCAATGGGGCGAATTCACCAAATATTTTACACTACCAGAGTAGTGAGGTGAATCCAAGTATTATGTCTTATCTTTTTCAGGATGGAAATTTCTAAATGTAATAATTGTCATCATGTGCAGTTTGCAAAATAAGTAAATAAATTGCTCCTTATTGCAATTTCAATAGGAAACAGTTTTCATATCTTTTTATTGTAGTTAGTCCAGTATGCCCATGGAATGTAAGTTGTCACTTCCCAGTCCTATTGTGGAGTCTATAATTTGTATCTATGAATGAGCCGTCCCCCTTACCTTAATTTGCATGCCCCGTTCATCCCTGTGTTCATTTGGTGCGCATATATATTTTTTTGTTATTGATTGAAATTTTTAACATTTTTTATGAACTGATCACCTCTGAGTTTAAGGCTAGTCTGGGACTCAGGAGGTGAGCGGGTGCAGTATGGTGCTAAAAATGTTGCATAATGAAAGTGAAATATTATGTGTGACAATAGGTGAGCCATATATAATACAAGTACACAAATATGTTAAAAGGTGTGGGTATAGAAGTACAAATGAGATGCTCTATGTTGTGGATCGACTTTAGTCGAATATTTTAGACACATGGTGTTTCAGATAGAATTCAGTAGGTCCTGGCAATACATTTTGGTTGTGGAATGAGTACTATGGTATTAAGAATTAACACAATATAACGTGACACTTATAGTAAAAGTATACAAGTATGTCAAAATATTCATTGAGTACATGATTCTTTCTAGAAGAATCTATGAGAAGTTGATTATATACTGTATCAGCATAAGCAGAAGTTTTGAACTTGGTGTATTAGGTAACCAAGCTATGTTGATATGAGTGCAAGACTGATTGTTGGAATTGTGCAGACTGAATATAAAGTTTTATAATTCTTCTGGAGTTGTAAATAGACACTGCGCGTGGTGATATGAATGAGTGGAACTCTCAGTTCATAGCGGAACAAATGGGACCTATTAAAATGAGAAAAAGCCAGTAAAAAAGCAAAGTATGCAGAACGAAGAATAGATAACAATGAAGCGAATGGACACTCACCTTGTGCGGCGGTGTGTGCAGCTTAACTGGTAGTGTGCAACTGATGTGAAGATGTTAGTGGCGGAAGGAGACTTTTTAATGTGTTTGTGTACTTGTATTATATATTATATTATATATGGTGAAATTTCTAGATCCTAATGGGTGGGTAGGAGATAGGGATCTGCGCTCAGATGGCCTTCATTTAAACCTCAGTGGTACGTGTAAGTTAGGAAATTTGTTTGGAAGGGTAATAGGGAGGTATATTCAGGGAAACGGGATGGCCTAGGGAGCAGTGATAAGGGAACGGGGAACAGGAAATCAAGTAGGAATGACATAAAATTGTTAGTGTTGAACTGTAGAAGTATTGTAAAGAAAGGAATAGAATTAAGTAATTTAATAGATATATATTTACCAGATATTATAGTAGGAGTTGAATCATGGCTGAGAAATGATATAATGGATGCAGAAATGTTCTCACGGCACTGGAGTGTGTATCGTAGAGATAGGATAGGAATGGTGGGAGGGGGAGTGTTCATTCTGGTGAAAGAAGTATTTGTAAGCTACGAAAAAGTTAAAGATGAGACACATGAAATTCTAGGTGTAAGGCTCATTTCTAAAGATAATAGGCAACTTGATATATTTGGAGTGTACAGATTGGGAAAGGGTAGCACTGACGTGGATTCAGAATTATTTGATAGGATAGTCAGCTATGTGGGAAACTACATGGAAAGAAATGTGATTGTAGCAGGAGATCTGAATTTGCCAGATGTCAATTGGGAAGGAAATGCGAACGACAGGAAGCATGACCAAAAAATGGCAAATAAGTTAATATGGGAAGGACAGCTGATTCAGAAAGTGATGGAACCAACCAGAGGGAAAAATATCCTGGATGTGGTGCTGATAAAACCAGATGAGCTCTATAGGGAAACTGAAGTAATAGATGGTATTAGTGATCATGAAGCTGTTTTTGTTGTAGTTAAAAATAAATGCGATAGAAAGGAAGGTCTTAAAGTAGGACTATTAGGCAGTACCATATGGCTGATAAAGCAGGCATGAGGCAGTTTCTAAAAAGTAACTATGATCGGTGGAAAACGGTAAATAAAAATGTAAACAGACTCTGGGATGGGTTTAAAGAAATTGTTGAGGAATGCGAAAACAGGTTTGTACCTTTAAGGGTGGTAAGGAATGGTAAAGACCCACCTTATTATAATAGAGAAATAAAGAGACTAAGAAGGAGGTGCAGACTGGAAAGAAATAGAGTTAGAAATGGCTGTGGAAGTAAGGAGAAATTGAAGGAACGTACTAGAAAATTGAATCTAGCAAAGAAGACAGCTAAGGATAAGATGATGGCAAGCACAATTGGCAAATTTTAGTGAAAAATGGAAGGGTATGTATAGGTATTTTAAGGCAGAAACAGGTTCCAAGAAGGACATTCCAGGAATAATTAATGAACAGGGGGAGTGTGTATGTGAGGATCTTCAAAGGCAGAAGTATTCAGTCAGCAGTATGTAAAGATTGTTGGTTACAAGGATAATGTCGAGATAGAGGAGGAGACTAAGGCCAAAGAAATAATAAAGACATTTACAGTAAGATACAAATGTTGAAAACTAGAAAAGCGGCTGGAATTGGTCAGATTTCTGGGGATGTACTAAAGACAATGGGTTGGGATATAGTACCATATCTGAAGTTCTTATTTGATTATTGTTTGGTCGGAGGAGCTATACCAGATGAATGGAGAGTTGTTATTGTAGCCCCTGTGTATAAAGGAAAGGGTGATAGACATAAAGCTGAAAATTACAGGCCAGTAAGTTTGACATGCATTGTATGTAAGCTTTGGGAAGGCATTCTTTCTGATTATATTAGATTTGTGAAATTAATAACTGGTTCGATAGAAGGCAGTTCGGTTTTAGGAAAGGTTATTCCACTGAAGCTCAACTTGTAGGATTCCAGCAAGATATAGCAGATATCTTGGATTCTGGAGGTCAAATGGACTGTATCGCGATTGACCTGTCTAAAGCATTTGATAGGGTGGATCATGGCAAAAATGAGTGCAATTGGACTAGACAAAAGAGTGACTGAATGGGTTGCTATATTTCTAGAAAATAGATCTCAGAGAATTAGAGTAGGTGAAGCTTTATCTGACCCTGTAATAATTAAGAGGGGAATTCCTCAAGGCAGTATTATTGGACCTTTATGTTTTCTTATATATATAAATGATATGAGTAAAGGAGTGGAATCAGATGATGTTATTCTCTATAGAGTAGTAAACAAGTTACAAGATTGTGAGCACCTGCAAAACAACCTCAGTAATGTTGTGAGATGGACAGTAGGCAATGGTATGATGATAAACGGGGTTAAAGGTCAGGTTGTGAGTTTCACAAATAGGAAAAGTCCTCTCAGTTTTTAATTACTGCGTTGATGGTGTGAAAGTTCCTTTTGGGGATCATTGTAAGTATCTAGGTGTTAATATAAGGAAAGATCTTCATTGGGGTAATCACATAAATGGGGCTGTAAATAAAGGGTACAGATCTCTGCACATGGTTATGAGGGTGTTTAGGGGTTGTAGTAAGGATGTAAAGGAGAGGGCATATAAGTCTCTGGTAAGACCCCAACTAGAGTATGGTTCCAGTGTATGGGACCCTCACCAGGATTACTTGCTACAAGAACTGGAAAAAATCCAAAGAAAAGCAGCTTGATTTGTTCTGGGTGATTTCCGACAAAAGAGTAGCGTTACAAAAATGTTGCAAGGTTTGGGCTGGGAAGAACTGGGAGAAAGGAGACGAGCTGCTTGACTGAGTGGTATGTTCCGAGCTGTCAACAGAGAAATGACGTGGAATGACATTAGTAGACGAATAAGTTTGAGTGGCGTCTTTAAAAATAGGAGAGATCGCAATATGAAGATAAAGTTGGAATACAAGAGGAAAAATTGGGGCAAATATTCATTTATAGGAAGGGGAGTTAGGGATTGGAATAACTTACCAAGGGAGATGTTCAATAAATTTCCAATGTCATTGAAATCATTTAAGAAAAGGCTAGGAAAACAACAGATAGGGAATCTGCCACCTCAGCGACTGCCCTAAATGCAGATCATATTGATTGATTGATTGATTGATTGATTGATTGATTGATTGATTGATTGATTGATTGATTGATTGATTGAGGAGCAGCCTCATCAGCTGCTGGCAGCAGCTCTAAAATGCCTTTGGAACTGACAAACCCATCATAATAACAGCCTAAAAATGAGTGCAAATATGGTGTAGCCTCGGAAAATGCTAGGGTGTCTCTTTCAGACGATGCACAGTTCTTCAGTTTCTGAGGGAGCTGTGACAAGTGGGTGACCACTGTCACAATGTATCTCTATGGAGACAGCCAACATCCTAACCCTGACAGACAAAACTGAATAGCTGACAGAGTTTATGAAAGAGGAGGACATAGCCATCTTTGGTCTTAGTGAAACAAAGTGGAGAGGAAGAGGGGAAACAAAACTGAATGAAGGTTAGAGGCTGTTTTACAGTGGAGGACAGGATGCAATAAATGGAGTAGGAATGATCATTAGAAAGGATCTCCTGGAATATGTGGAGGAGGTGAAGAAGATCAATGGCAGAATGATCATAGCAAGGATACAGTTTGAGACAGGAACATGAGATGTTCCACGTACATACTCCACAAACTGAAAACAAAGAATACAGAATAATTCCTTGAAGAAGCAGATAAATACATTGAAGACAAGGAAGTAATTATAATGGGAGATCTGAACACACAAGTGAGAAGAGAGAGACTGGGAAGAGAAGAGATTCTGGGGCCACACGGATATGAAAACAGAAAGGGGATATGTTCATGGACTTCTGCCAGAGCAACCAATTAATAATAGAAAAGAACATGGTTCAGGAACAAAAATAGCCAGAAGATTACCAGGTATGGATTTGGAGATAGAAGAACTAAAATATTGTTTGATTTACGTATTAGTGGGAAACGGACATCGGAAAGGTCTTATGGATGTTACAGCTTTGCCTGAGGAAGACTTTAGGGGTGACTATAGAGCAGTGATAGCAAAGTTTGAAAGTAGGCAAGGTCACAAAACTACAAGAAAAAAAGAGAAAGAAAGATTAGGTCCTGGAGATTGAAGAGAAAGGAGGTTCAGGAAGATTTCAGGAAAGATTTACAAAAACTGATACCAAAGACAAGATATTAGCCATGTTGAACAGGAATGGAATAATTCTGAGAGTGCATTTGTAAGGTATGCAGAGAAAACCTGTTGCAGAACTCAGGAAAGGTAAGAGAGAAAGAGACATGATAGAATGAAAGGTGGAGTAAAGAAAAAGAAGAAATTTTTTTTTTTTTTTTTTTTTTTTTTTTTTTTCTAGGGGCTTTACGTCGCACCGACACAGATAGGTCTTATGGCGACGATGGGATAGGAAAGGCCTAGGAGTTGGAAGGAAGCGGCCGTGGCCTTAATTAAGGTACAGCCCCAGCATTTGCCTGGTGTGAAAATGGGAAACCACGGAAAACCATTTTCAGGGCTGCCGATAGTGGGATTCGAACCTACTATCTCCCGGATGCAAGCTCACAGCCGCGCGCCTCTACACGCACGGCCAACTCGCCCGGTAGAAGAAAATTTGGAAGGAATGGTAGAAACAAATGACTGAAGAGAGAATAGATCCAGATACATGGAAGCAAAAAGAGTTTGCAAAAAAGTAGTAACCGAAGAAAAGTTGGGAAACATTCACCCAGGAAGTAAAGGAAGATTTGAACTTTGAGGTAAAAATTATTATTTGGAATTATAAGAAACTGTAGGAATGAAATGGTGAACACAGGTTTTGTGAAGATTAAAGAAGAAGTAATACTGATAAAACCAGAAGAGATAATGAACAGATGAAAAGAACATTTCAGTGAACTGCTGAACGTGAGAAACCAGACATGTGGAGACGGTATCCAGGCACCAGAAATAGAAGAAGTAACAGAGAAGGAATCAGACATTACAATGACAGATGTGGAATGGGCAATTAACTGAATACAGTACTCAAGTGTGTATGGAGAGAGAAAAAAGTGCCAGAGGATTGGGAAAAGGGGACTGTAATACCAATATTCAAGAAAGGAGATAAGAAGATGTGCTGTAACTATTGAGGAATCACTACCTTCTCCTATTTTGACAAGATGATGGAAAGGATATTGGAAAGAAAAATTAAAGAAAAGGAGAACAGTCAGTTACAAGAGGAACAATTTGGATTCAGAAGTGCAAGGTCAACAGAAGAACTCTTTTCATTCTGAGACATATCATGGAAAAGAACCAGAAATATGGAAATGATATATTAATTACTTTTATAGGCTTAGAAAAGGCATACGACAGCATCCCCAGATCAAAAGTTTGGGAAAGCCTGACTCACAGGGACATTGGCAAGGAACTAATACAGTAACAATGATAAAAACAAAATATGATAACTGTTACGGTGGTGTGAAGACAACAGTGGGTAGAACTAAATGGTTTGGAGTTAACAATGGGCTAAAACAAGGGAGTGTGTTGTCACCTTTACTGTTCAGAATGGTGATGGATGGCATCATAAAAGAATATCAATCACTACTGATCTGCATTTAGGGCAGTCACCCAGATGGCAGATTCCCTATCTGTTGTTTCCCTAGCCTTTTCTTAAATGACTTCAAAGAAATTGGAAATTTATTGAACATCTCCCTTGGTAGGTTATTCCAATCCCTAACTCCCCTTCCTATAAATTAATATTTGCCCCAATTTGTCTTCTTGAATCCAACTTTATCTTCATATTGTGATCTTCCTTACTTTTAAAGACGCCACTCAACCTTATTCGTCTACTAATGTCATTCCATGCCATTTCTCCGCTGACAGCTCGGAACATACCACTTATTACAAGTAACAACTCTGATTATTGTTCCATAATGAAGATGACGCTAGGCATAGAATCTCAAGGATAATTTAATAAAACCACCTATTCAATACTTCCCACGTTTAATGTGGTTTGAATCTACATGAATTTATGTAGACTTATCAGGTCAGGTACATGTTTCACCCATTATTTGGGCATCTTCAGCCTGTAAACAACCTTCAGGTCAAGGTTTGGGACCTTTTTAACCATATATAGTATAATATATGAACGTAATCTCTTTAAGATTAACATGACAGGATAATGATTTTAAAAATGTGAGCAAAACATAACTCTGGGTAACATAAATTATTGGTGTTTTAACACAATTAAAACTTGTCGGTCCTATTCTATCTAACTTAAAAATATATCCAAAACTAAAATGGATCTTCTTCCTCTATCATAAGTCTTGGGTAAAGAGGATATTACATACCGGGGTTCATCTGACCCTCCTATATCATATCATGTTCTTGATGTACTGTAACTAATGTCAGAATGTGTTGTCAACCACAAGTGGAGATTTAACATTATATGATATAGTTGGGTCAGATGAACCCTGGTATGTAATATCCTCTTTACCCAAGACTTATGATAGAGCAAGAAGATCCATTTTAGTTTTGGATATATTTTTGAGTTAGATAGAATAGGACCGGCAAGTTTTAATTGTGTTAAAACACCATTAATTTATGTTACCCACAGTTATGTTTTGTTCACATTTTTAAAATTATTATCCTGGCATGTTAGTCTTAAGAGATTATTAACGTTTATATATTATACTATATATTATATTATATATTGTTGAAAAGGTCCCAAACTTTGACCTAAAGGTTGTTTACAGGCTGAAGATGCCCAAATAATGGGTGAAACATGTACTTGACCTGATAAGTCTGCATAAATTCATGTAGATTCAAACCACATTAAACGTGAAAAGTACTGAATAGGTGGTTTTATTAAATTATCCTTGAGATTCTATACCTACCTACCACTTAGTCAAGCAGCTCGTATTCTTTCTCCCAGTTCTTCCCAGTCCAAACCTTGCAACATTTTTGTAACGCTACTCTTTTGCCGAAAAATCACCCAGAACAAATTGAGCTGCTTTTCTTTGGATTTTTTCCAATTCTTGAAACATGTAATCCTGGTGAGGGTCCCATACACTGGAACCATACTCTGGCTGGGGTTTTACCAGAGACTTATATGCCCCCTCCATCCTTACTAGAACCCCTAAACACCCTCACAACCATGTGCAGAGATCTGTACCCTTTATTTACAATCCCATTTATGTGATTACCCCAAAGAAAATCTTTCCTTATATTAACACCTAGATACTTACAATGATCCCCAAAAGGAACTTTCACCCCATCAACATGGTAATTAAAACTGAGAGGACTTTTCCTATTTGTGAAACTCACAACCTGACTTTTAACCCTGTTTATCATCATAGCATTGCCTGCTGTCCATCTCACAACATTATCGAGGTCATGTTGCAGTTGCTCACAATCTTGTAACTTATTTATTACTCTATGTAATACTTCTTTAGCATTAGTCCATCTGGACATTATCCTTGTAACCAACAATCTTTACATACTGCTCACTGAATACTTCTGCCTTTTGAAGATCCTCGCATACACACTCCCCTTGTTCATTAATTATTCCTGGAATGTCCTTCTTGGAACCTGTTTCTCTCTTAAAGTACCTATACATACCCTTCCATTTTTCACTAAAATTTGTATGACTGCCAATTATGCTTGCCATCATGTTATCCTTAGCTGCCTTCTTTGCTAGATTCAATTTCAAGTTCACTTCCATACCCATTTCTAACTCTATTTCTTTCCAATCTGCACCTCCTTCTTAGTCTCTTTATTTCTGTATTATAATAAGGTGGGTCTTAACCATTCCTTACCACCTTTAAATGTACAAACCTGTTTTCACATTCCTCAACAACTGCTTTAAACCCATCCCAGAGTCTATTTACATTTTTATTTACTGTTTTCCACCGTTCATAGTTACTTTTTAAAAACTGCCTCATGCCTGCTTTATCAGCCATATGGTACTGCCTAATAGTCTTACTTTTAAGACCTTCCTTTCAATCACATGTATTTTTAACTATGACAAAAACAGCTTCATAATCACTAATACCATCTATTACTTCAGTTTCTCTATAGAGCTCATCTGGTTTACCAGCACCACATCCAGGATATTTTTCCCTCTAGTTGGTTCCATCACTTTCTGAATCAGCTGTCCTCCCCATATTAGCTTATTTGCCATTTGTTGGTCATGCTTCCTGTTGTTCGCATTTCCTTCCTAATTGACATTTGGTAAATTGAGATCTCCCGCTACAATCACATTCCTTTCCATGTTGTTTCCCACATAGCTTATCAAATAATTCTGAATCCGTGTCAGCGGTGCCCTTTCCCGGTCCGTACACTCCACAGATATCAAGTTGCCTATTATCTTTAGAAATGAGCCTTATACCTAGAATTTCATGTTTGTCATCTTTAACTTTTTCATAGCTTACAAATTCTTCTTTCACCAGAATTAATACTCCCTCTCCCACCATTCCTATCCTATCTGTATGATACACACTCCAGTTCAGTGAGAGCATTTCTGCATCCATTATATCATTTCTCAGCCATGGTGGGTATATATTTATTAAATTAAATTTCTTAATTCTATTTCTAGCAGCAAGGGAAGACTAGAGAGGAGAAATAATAAATGTTTGCAGATGATGTGATCTGGGAAGAAGATGAGGAGGTGGTACAACAACAGCTGAATGTACTGAATAGAAGGATTGAACAATGGAGATTGAGGATCATTGTCAAGAAGAACTCAACAATGGTGATAAGTAGAGGAAGTAAAGAAGGAAAAGAGCTCACCATCTCTCCTTCACTTCTAGTGTTTCACATTCCTATAATGTGCCTTACACAGAGTGGGAATTGTGGAGTGCACTTGCGCTGTGCAGAGACATGGCTCCTGGACCAGACAAAATCCGCAATCAAGTGATTAAACATTTGAGTGACTGATGTCTCAAGGATATTCTCACCCTATTGAACAGACTATGGAGTGAGAGAGTATTTCCATCTCAATGGCGTAAGTGTATTGTGATACCAATTCCCAAGCCTGGTAAAGATCCAAAACTTCTGGATAATTACAGGCCAATATGCCTTCCGAATGGCCTTTGTAAGCTATTTGAAAGGATGGTTATCTGGCTTCTTGTGTGGGTCATGGAAAAGGAAGGCCTCTTGTTTAACTATCAGTGTGATTTTCTCTCTCATCGGTCTGCCACTGATCATCTGGTCAGACTAGAGAGTGCCATTCAGGAGGTCTTTCTCCAGAAGGAACACCTAGTTGCCATGTTTTTTGACCTGGAGAAGCTTACGATACTACCTGGTGATATGGGATTCTCTCCACACTACACCAGTGGGGATTTAGGAGAAATTTGCCAATGTTTACTGAGAATTTCATGTCCCTCCAGCTCTTTAGAGTCCAAGCAGGGAATGAATTTTCTCAATATTACGTTCTAGAAAATGGAGTATCTCAGGGATCCGTACCGAGTCATGCTGTTTACAATCGCCATCCACGGCATAGTTGCCGCTGCTGGCCCACAGTCGTTCCATTGCTGTATGTAGACAATTTAGCTCAATGTTACAGCTCTGGAAGGGTGGTGTTTGCTGAGAGACAGCTATAGTAAGCTATTAACCGTGTGAACAGATGGGCCCTGCAACATGGTTTTTGATTTTTAGCAGCGAAAACCTCAATTGTACACCTCTGTCGACGCCGGATTGTGCATCCTGAACCAGAGCTCCGCTTGCAAAACAGTGTGTTACCAGTGGTAGATACCTGCAGATTCCTGGGTCTCCATTTTGATAAGGGACTAACGTGGCAGCCCCACATCCATCAGCTGAAAGTTGCCTGCATGAAGAGGCTTAACATGCTTAAGTTTCTCAGCGGCACTTTGTGTGGGGCTGACCGTGCTGTGCTGCTACGTTTCTACACGGCAACAGTCCTCTCTCAAATGGACTATGGTAGTGCGGCTTATGGCTCAGCAGCAAAATCTACGCTGGCCCTTTCAAACAGTGTTCACCATAGTGGAATTAGGCTGGCAGCGGGAGTTTTCCATACTAGCCCCATTCCCAGCAGCAGTTACTTCTCATGTACGCTGCCAAAAGTTGTAAAACGCTGCTACATCCAAGCTATCAATGCATCTTTAGTACCCAATTCCACCAGAGGTACCAAGACTAGCTGAATGCCACACAGCCGGTTGGGTTTTGAATTAATCAGATAGAAACAAGACTATCAAGCCCAAGAACATTCTTGAAACACCAATTTTTTCATATCATTATAAGTGTTTCATGTTGTATGTGTATTTTTTCAACAACATATGTTTCCAGTGTTCCATGTTCCATGAACACATGGCAATTTAAGCCAGAACTATGTCTTTGTACATTTTATTTCAATGTACATATATTTCATCCAGTTTATTCAGATAGAAACAAGACTATGAGACCTAAGAACAGTCTTGAAACACCAATTGTTTCATATCGTTATAAGTGTTCATGTCACATTTATGTATATTTTCAACCAGTGCATGTTTCCAGTGTTCCGTGTTCCATGAACACAAGACAGTTTAAGCCAGAACTAAGAACTTTTTAAGTTCCAAGTACTGCTTACCATGTGTACGTTACATTTCAAGGTAATGTTTTGCAACCCATTGATGTGTTTCCAGGCAATCACCTTTAGGTATATAATTTTTTATTATGATTGTTATCAAATTCCCCTTGATTTGATTTTCAACAAGAACTGATGATGACTCCAAGGGAGTCAAAACTGGTCTTCTTATAAATGAATATATTTTACAATGTGTTGAATGGTGGAACATCCCTCAAACTCTATCTTATTAATAGCTTGTGTCGTGATTTAAATATAGATATTGGTGGTTATCTTGAACAGACTTTTAGCAAGGTACCTCCATGGTTAGTTCCACGACTGGATATACGTCTAGATCTACTCCGTGGAGTTATTTCCAGGACTTCGTTCTCCAGTATTCGGCCGCGAGACAAATCTTCACAGATGGTTCTAAAATCGGAGAAAATTTTGGTTGTGCATTCGTCACCGATGATATGAGCACAAAGATCTTGTTTCGTAGTGTGTGTACCATGTATACTGTGGAGCTTTACACCATCATAGAAGCTCTGCAGTTTGCACTGGGTGACAAAAGAAACCATTTTCTTATGTGTACCGACTTGTTAAGTTCTCTGCAGTCTGTTGAAACCTGTTTCTCACAACATCCACTGATACAGCAGATTCATGACCTTAAGTGATGTTGGCACTAGAATTGCTTTTGCATGGCTTCCAAGCCACGTTGGAATTGCAGGAAATGACCTAGCGGATAAAGTTGAATAGGAAGCGGTACCTTTACCTCCAAGACCTATTAATGTACATGCTAAAGATATTTGTTCTCAGCTACGTCGAACCATCTTGGCATCCTGGGAATCAGAGTGGTTAGCTATCTAAACTCCAAACAAGCTGAGAGCAATTAAGAAGACAACTGCCGTGTGGCGGTCCTTTTTCTGGCCTTCATGGAGAGAGGCCATAGTATTGTGTAGGCTGAAGATAGGTCATGGACGATCTACGCACTCTTATTTCCTAAAGAGGGAAGAACTCCCAGTGTGTTCTTGTGGTGCCGACTTCACCGTGGCCCACATCTTCATGAAGTGTACCAATTCTCTCACCTAAGATGGAGCCTCGGCCTGCAGGAAACACTCAAACGCATATTAGCCGATGACACGACTACTGCTGATCTCATCATCCACTTTATGTGTGACAGTGGATTAATCAAGGGTATGTAAATTACAAGTGTACTGTTACTCAGGGAACGCACGTTCTCTTTTGATTCATTAGTAATTTTTCAGCTTAATACAATAATTTTTTGTTTTATTTTTTACTTTGTTTCCAAATTCCTTCATTGAATAAATAAGTTTGTTTTATTTTAAATTTCTATCAAAACAGGAGAAAAGAAACTGCAAGCCAGAAGGGTTGTGGATTTTGAGTTTTGTTGATTAATTCCACAGGCTCAGGGGCAGGGCTTGTGTGCCATCTTCAGCATTAGAATTGATCATAGGTAGATCCCCAACCTCACAGAGGTGTAAGTACCTATAAGGCATCAAAGCAAAATCTCTACACCAGGCCTTTCTGGAGGCCACATGCTATTATTGTTTATTATTACTGCATAAAAATGTGGGGAAACACTAAGGTTTACATGTCTTGAATATTGTACTCAGCAGAAGGATGATCAAAGTGACACATGGATAGATGGCACACGAGTCGAGGAGGAAGTTTGGATTTAACTTATTTTCTTGCTGTTTGGTGATAAGGCCCGAGGCTGAATGGTCAACGTAATGGCCTTTGGTTCAGAGGGCCCCTGATTCAATTCCTGGCCAGGCCAAGGATTTTAACCATGTTTGGCTAATTCTTCTAGCTCAGGTGCTGGGTGTTTAATACAAATATTCATTTACACACAACACATCACACTAGTAACCACCATGGAAACATGCAATAGTGAATACATCCCTCAACACTGAGTTGGCATCAGGAAGGGCATTCTGTCATAAACTAGGCTTTACCCGTATTAGTGCTGACCCTAGGTAACGAGGGAAATGGTCAGGAAAGAATAATCACCACTACCTCACCTGACCAGAACTCCATTTACAATTGAATTAACTTTTCCTTATTCTAACAATAGCATGATAATGGCAGCATTCAAGCTATCAGCAACTCTTGGGCAATATACATTCATATAGTAGCAGTTCATGATCTTTGGAATAGATGTTTCCCGTCAAGACAATGAGCCACTGAACAGAAAGCCACACTCCCTCTAGCTGCACACTCAGAAGATTATATGGGACTATGCTCAGTATAGAAACAGATACAACAAAGAAAGAGAGAAACTCGCCTCACCTTTTCAATGAAACTAGGCTTTTATCAAGATGTTTGCTTTGAGACGTACTATACAAAGGATAAAAGTAATTAAGAGAAGCATGCCTAAAAGTTCTGCATTTCCATAATTTATATTATGATGTAAAGCTTTTTATTCCAGTTTGAGATAAGTATACAAACTTTTTAGCTCTAAGAATGAATAGGAATATACCTATACTTTTCCAGAAAAATAAATACAAACAAGGTTATGTAACCAGCCAAACTTATTTGAATGCACTTGAATAATTGTGCTGGGCAGAGGAGTTCAGGCAGTAGAGCGCTGGCCATCTGAGCCCAACTTGGCAAATTCAATTCTGGCTCAGTCCAGTGATATTTGAAGGTGCTCAAAACATTACACTCGTGTAGGTAGATTCACTGACACGTAAAGTAACTCCTGTGGGACAAAATTCCAACATGTCGGCATCTCCAAAAACCATAAATTTTTTTTTTGCTAGGGGCTTTATGTCGCACCGACACAGATAGGTCTTATGGCGACGATAGGATAGGAAAGGCCTTGGAGTTGGAAGAAAGCAGCCGTGGCCTTAATTAAGGTACAGCCCCAGCATTTGCCTGGTGTGAAAATGGGAAATCACGGAAAACCATCTTCAGGGCTGCCGATAGTGGGATTCGAACCTACTATCTCCCGGATGCAAGCTCACAGCCGCGCGCCTCTACGCGCACGGCCAATTCGCCCGGTCCATAAAAATTTAGCTGGTGTGATGTAAAACCAGTAATATTACTATTATTATTATTAATGTAAATACAGTACTCTTGATAATTTAAGTAGGATGGGACTGAGGCTATCTTGAATACTTGAAAATTTGGATTATACAGTAAGGGAGAACAATTTCAAAAGGGTACATAGTATTGCATATACAAATTACATCTACTGTATATAGATTTATAACCTACAATAAACCTTTGAACTAAAACTTGAGAGGAAATTGAAAGACTCTTACAATCAGAACTGGACTGAAATTCCCAAGAGTGGTTAGTACAAATGAAGAATGCTTCAAATTAAACTGCCCATCATTCTTTACCTCTGACTCCAAACCATTACTGATGATATACAACTTCCTTCTCTCTTTGTGGCTTGTATTATACAAAACTGGCTTGGTGATATTTTGCTGTATCTCTACCATATGGACATCCAACTAAGGGACAAACTGGCATTGTTTGGAATTTGTAAGAAAAAGGAGATATAGTCAACTCAAGCTCAAGCAATTTATTGAAACAAATGAATGCCGTCTTATAAATATGACCTGTTAGGGACAATAATGACAGCCAGCATGCAACTTGGCAGTTGGTCATGGAGAAAAAGACAGAACTACTTTCTGTGCAGTTGCCACATTCTCAAGAATGATGTCTCTGAGTTGTGCATTTCCCGTTTCCAGCTTCCAGGGTTGGGTTGTGAATCAAGGACCTCCATCGCTGCCTGTCTCTCCACCACTCTTCTCCTTTTTTTAAGTACATCTGCCGGTTTTCCTCCCCTCTTCTCTATGCACTCTCACACTGAATCTGTCCACCTCTTTCGGGGTCTTCCTTGTGGTCTCTTTCCTGTTAACTTCTCTGAAAAAGTTTTTTTGGCACACACTCTTCTCCCATTCTCATCATATGCCCATACCACTTTAGCTTTGTTGTTTCATAATAGGTTGAATATAATACTTTCTTAGATATCTTCAGGACATCTTGGTTTCACAAAATACCCCTTACACTCTGGTAGAAGTTGTTTCCTTGTTGTATTCTTTTCCCAATTTCCTCGGTTATCTTTCCATCTTCTGTGATCACACTTCCCAAGTACTTGAATCTTTTAACCACTTCCAGAATTTTACCATTCAGTTTTATCTTTCCCTCCCCTTGTCATAACTATTGTTTTACTTTTCTCTGTGCTTACTTTCATCCCAAATTTTTCTCTCTCTTTATTCCATACATCAACTTTTTTTTGCACTTCCGTTTCATCCTCACCCCATATCACTATATCATCTGCAAATAACATGGCTTTGTTGCCTGTCTTCTCGATCTCTGTTTAATGTTCTTATGAATTTCATCCATGACTATGGCGAATAGTATGGGGGATAGTATACTTCCCTGTCGGAGACCAGTTTCAACTTTAAACCATTTAGTTTTTCCTATACTAGTCTTCACACTACTAACACAGTTTCTGCACATAGCTCTTATCATTTGCACTTCCACTTTGTTAACTTGTTTTTTCCTTAATGTGTCCCATACCAACTGTCCGGGTACACTGTCATAAGCCTTCTCAGTGTCAATGTCATCATTGTCTTTTCCAAACTCCCACCTTTTCTCCATCATATGTCTTAATGAAAAGATCAGGTCAAACGTTGATTTGTCTTTCCTAAGACCATACTGTTCTTCTATTTCTCCTTCTAGCTTCCTCCTTAGTATTCCTTCCAATACTCTCTCAAAGATCTTAGCAACATGGGCAATAAGGGTGATCCCTCTGTAGTTATTACATTCTTTTTTATCACCTTTTTTAAATATCAGGATAATTAAACCCTTTCCCCATTCTTCTGGGATCTCTTTCTTCCTCCAGATTATTCTAAATAATCTATACAGCCACTGAAGCTCTATTGCACCTGTTGCTTTTATCATTTCCGTAGTTACCTCATCCACTCCTGCTGCTTTACCACTCTTCATCTTTTGTATGGCTTCCTCTATTTCTAACATCAATATCTCCTTTTCTTTTCTTTCCCCATTGTTTCTTCTTGCTCTTTCTCATCGACCAGTTCACGTATTTAATATTGAGCAATTCTGAATACAGTAGTATTCTTCCCATCTTTTCCGTCAATATCTGCCCTGTTTCAGTTTTTACAAATTTTGTATCTTCCCTATTTCATAAACTATTCTTCACCAAACCATACAAAACCTTTTTAATTCCCTTTATATCCTCAAATTTCTGTGACACTTTCCCAGCTCTTCCGTTTCTCTTCTTGTACTATTTTCTTACATACCTTTTTGGCTTTTTTATATTTCTGCCAATTCTCTGTACTATTGCTGGGCTATCCACTTCCTCCAAGCTATTTGTTTCTCTTTAACTGATTCCTTTACTCTGTCGTTCCACCAAGGAGTCCCCTTTTCCTTTTTCCTCCCTGATAGTCTTCCACAGGTGTTTACTGCACTCTTCAGAAATACATTTCTGAAACATGTCAATTCCTCTTCCACTCTGTTCATGACATCTTTGGGAATTTTTTTCTTCAGATCCTCTTGAAACTTTTCCCTTATTTCTTTCTCTTTTAACTTCCATTCCTTTATTTTTTCCCCTTTTTTTAAAAAAAAATTTCGTTATTTTACCAAGTCTTAATTTAGCTACAACCACTTTATAGTCTCCTTCGAAATCTGCTCTTGGCATTGCTGTCACATCTTACAGTTGTCTACGTTTCTCTTTCTCCACCAGAATAAGATCTTTGCATTTCTATCTCCCCAACCATATCTAGTTATTTTTCGACCGGGCGAGTTGACCATGTGGTTAGGAGCGCGCAGCTGTGAGCTTGCATCCGGGAGATAGTGGGTTCAAATCTCACTGTCGGCAGCCCTGAAGATGGTTTTCCGTGGTTTCCCATTTTCAAACCAGGCAAATGCTGGGGCTGTACCTAAATTAAGGCCATGGCGGCTTCCTTCCAACTACTAGGCCATTTCTATCCCATCATCGCCATAAGACCTATCTGTGTTGGTGCAACATAAAGCGACTAGCAAAAAAAAAAAAAAAAAAAAAAAAAAAAAAGTATTTTTGTGAGTTCCTTTTTATAAACCATGTATTGCCAACAAGTAATCCATTCCTTCTACAAAAATCTATTACCAAATCTCCTTTATCTTGGTTTCCATAACTATAGGGGCCAATTATCTCTTATTTTCCCTATCTGTCTGTTCCAACATGTGCATTCATGTCTCCCATTATTACAACCTCTTTGTCTTCAATACAACTTTCCAGTTCTTCTAGAAACTCTTCTGAACATTCATCTGCATTCCCCAGTTAGGGTGCAGAAACTTGTATAAAATTCTTGTTTCCACTCTCAAGTCCAAGTATAACTTTAATTATCCTGTCACTGATCTAGTCAATTTTGTCAACATATTGCAGTAAGTCTTCTCTCAATCTAACACCAACACCATTTCTTGCCATCTTTCCTTCACTCCAATATAATCTATATCCTTTCTTCAATTCTTTTTGACCTTTCCCCTTCCATTTTGTCTCACTTATTCTCATTATTGCTGATACTCTATCAGTTCTTCTACCTTGCCATTCAAAGTCATGACTTTGATGATACCATTTCTTGTGATGTCTGGCAGCCCAGTTCTCACAGTTCCCCTAGAGCACTGGGAACTGCGCGTCACTTCAGGGTGACACCCTAGCATTTTTGAGGCCTCGATTCACTCGCACTCATTTTATAGGCTGTTTGTACGATGGGTTCGCCATTCCCAAAGGCATTTTATTACCTTCTGCCCGGTTCAAATTAGGCCGCCCCTAACACGGAGTCAGACGCCTTTTGTAGCTGCTCCTCTGGAGTACAGGCGCTACGGGTTTGCCCCTTCCACCATCTCCACCATACCGAAGTCCATCTTCTCCGCCATAGATGCCATTGAGGTCTTCACCCATAACCCAGAGCAAGGGCCCACCATATTTATTACCCCTGGAGAGAGGGTGTCCCAGTATTTTAAAGCCCCCAGGAATTGGGCTACCTGTTGGTCCACAGGTTGTATTGGGTATTTCAACCAGCCCTACGTACTGTAGAGACCCCCTATCCGCCACCTGGGGACGCGCTTTGTAGGGGCCAGGTTCCCTTGGTTACTTATTGGAAGTTAACCCCACCCACAAAGGCTGAGGTTATTTGCAATATAATACAATATTACAATATAATATTTTGTTATTTGTAAAACTATTTGTTATTTATTCATCTGCTAATTTACATAAACTGTTTAGCATGTCAGATAAATTTACCCAATTCTATGTTTACAGGTATTTTGTTTTGGTACTACTTAGATCACATAAATCTCAAATTTGATGATAGTAGTAATAATAATTTACAAAATAAAACTGACTTTACAGTATTATCTGCAATAAAAATTCTGAATAAAACATTTAGCAATACATAAATGTTGAAAAATAGAAAAAGAATACAAGAAACAAAGGAAGAGAAAGAAAAATACTAGATCATGTTATGATAACTTCCCTCCATCATTGCATGGGTTTAAGGCTTATGTTGCATGCTGAAACTGTCCCTTCACCCCATTTGGCAACTGTACATATTGAGCCACTGGTATCCATTTCTCTCATGAAGTAAGCAAGCATCTTGTAAATTAATTCCCTTGCCTGTGTAAAACTGGCTGCACAAACATAAGTCACTGAATGCTAACCTCTCTGTACAAGAGGGTACAATTTGTGGATTCTTAAATGTTGTGTATTGATATTAGTGTGCATTCCAGCTGAGCTGCCAAGTTATGTGCCAGCCTTATTTTTTATATAAATATTTTTTTACAATTTGTTTTACGTTGCACAGACACAGATAAGTCTTATAGCGATGATGGGATAGGAAAAGGCAAGTAGTCACAAGGAAGCAACTGTGGTCTACCCGGCTATGTCTCAAAACTCACGGGCTAAAATTAGTTACAAACAATATAAAAACTCACGACGACAAACTGGTTGCTAAAGTAAACATTCTAATGAGTCTCAAAATTCACGACTCTGGACAGCAGGTGCTTGCGATGACCCCAGGAGGGATGAGGTGCACGGTGACTCACGCTTACCGTACGACAGGCAGGGTATACTGTGGAAGTTAATCGCCATCCCGACCCACAGGGGAAGAATAATGGCTGGTGAATTAGAGAGACCGATGTGTATTATTATTATTATTATTATTAACATATTTTGCTGTTGTCTTAAAGCTCATTTTCTTTTTTTTTTACTTTTCACCCAGAGGTCTGGTGCAGGTCTTTAGAGTTGACGCCGTACAGGCGACCTGCACGTCTGTGAGGATGAGGCCCTACCTAAAATAAAGTCTAATGCTGAAGGCGGCACGAACACCCAGTCCCCGAGCCATAGGAATTGACTCATGAGAGTTAAAATTTCTGACCCGACCAGAAACCGAACCCGGGACCCCCTTGACCCCATGGACCAAAGGCCAGCATGCTAACCATTTATGCATGCAGCTGGAAGACACAAAATTAAAGTAGGTATACAGTATTGCCCGCTGCAAGCTAAAAGAAACGGCCAGTTGATAGTACTGCGACTTAATTCCATTACGCGGCCAGAAGGCAGCAATTACTTGAATAAGGAAATTCATTTAGAGATATTTAATATCAAGACAGTTAATTCACTCATTTAGTTTCAATACTTGGATATTCACTTGGAAAAAAAGCGTACTTCTATTTTTCGTAAGAGTTCATCTATTAGCTTATTTCAATAGATCATCTACCCGACCCACTTAAACCGAAAAATATTATTCATGACGCATCCGATTATTCTGCGCAGAATAACTGAATGATATTTGAAACTCATTTGATTATTTAAATTGAATATTCATTCGATTATTTAAATAATCGGAAGGAAGGTATTCGATTATTAAAAGTATTCCATTATCCTATCACTAATAGGGTGGACATTTATCCATTCAAAGAACAACTTGCCTTGCTCGTGAGTTTTGAGACTGGCCCAGGTAAAGAAACCTGTTCTTACAAATCCTCTTCCTGGAATTCGTGAGTTTTGGCACTCGTGAGTTTTGAGACGACACGGTCTACCCAGCATTTGCCTGGTGTGAAAATGGTAAACTACAGAAAACCATCTTCAGGGCTGCCGATAGTAGGGTTCGAACCTATGATCACCCAAATGCAAGCTGGTAGATACGTGACCCAGCCATTTCAGTTGAAGCCAAAATACAAAGGTGAGTGTAATAACAACAAAAAGAGTTTCTTGCAGAAAAAATAAATATACACTTTATTATAACATTAAATAAATAAGAAGTGTAGAACAATTACATCTGAATAAATATTTACCTAAACAAAATAAAGCTATGCATCAACAGTATTACTTGCACTATATGGACATACTGTACCCTAGGACATCAATATGTATACTGTACATGCAATTAAATAAAACTTGCATACATACTCGATCACATTCACTGGATATAGAGAGATGGAAGAGAAACACAGATTATATTTAGTATAACTTACAGAAAAAAGCTTGGTTTTAGGTCTGAATTATTTTACCATGCATAGATATGTGAAATTTTCAATAAATGATGTAATCAAATGAACTTTTGAAGGTAGGTATATTTCCAAGATAATTATGATTACTGTACTTTAATGGAAACTTTCATCTACTGAAGACTTCACTTGGATGATTCTCACCACTACTATGCTACTTGACTATCAGATCCTCCAGGTCAAAATCTCACAGTAGTTTAGAAACATAATAGTTTTCACTGTTCAACAATTTTTGGTTGATGTTGTGGGTTCTGCCTGTCACTTGTAGAAATCATATGGACATTGATTGAACAATAAATTTAAAATCTAAATTCTATATTTTCTTTTAAGCAAACAGATTAAAATTTCACTTTGTGAGCCCTGTCTGCTTACAAAATACCAATTTATCAATATAGCAGCCCATTTAACACCAGTCAATTTTGGAATAAGGGACTTATGCCAGAATGACAAAGATACACAAATATGCTATGCAAGACATCCAGAGAAAAAGTTCTCTTAAGAAATATTGCCACCGCAGTACTGTCATGACTGTAAAAGTGGAAATAATATTTTAACATTTTTCATCTTCCTGACAACAAATTGAACCCATGTCTTGAGATGGGCTGCTGACATCCTACTGATGTTCAAATTCAAAATACAGTAATTTTAAATCCATAATCATAGTCAAGGAAGTTAAAAATAATGCTCAAAAGTTCCAGATTACACTGAATATACAGTGTATGTTGGTTTTTCCTACAGTTTTTGCACACTAACTCCTGAGAAAAAATGCTGAGATAGTCTCACAACCCATGTCCAAGTCCTAAAGATAGACAAATTGATACAAAATAAATTGTAGCACAAAACTCTCAGAAAAGGTTACCCCAATGTGTGTGATATGAAAAAGGGTAGACATTTACATTGGAAAAGATTGTACCTAATATCATTAAAGACTCCCTCAGCATCCTTCATTATCATAAGAGAAAATCCACAAGGGAGAGCTGCCCTAGAACAAGGGGTACCGTATGGTAACAGCATCAACTTGATAGTTATTTTCACACTATTTGGATAAAATGAGCTTACATATTTTTAAATTATTGAAATTCCCCTGTTGTACAGCTATCCCCAATCAGGAAAATTTTATGTATACATATACAAAGGAAGGGCGCATACGAGGGAATCACAGATTATAGGTAAATTTTGCACAAACGTTAAATGAGCCAAGAATAACACAACGGCCAAAACATTTCTTTCAGAAATGAATTTATGCGACCTACAAAAGGCGTTAAAGTTTGTATGTTTGAGTTGGCGCGCTTGGCTACGCAGGACTGAGACTTGTCAAGGGACTGCGCCACTGATCTTTCTTATTCCATTAGGAATTGCGTAGCACGTCATGAAGATGACGAAGTGGCATTAAGAGAAATAATTTAATTCCTGCATTGATTGTGGGTCAATAAACGCAATAGAATAGGATTGTTATGGTGAAAATAAAGGTCAATCAGTATAAGAAGGGATGTTACACACAAAAGTAAGTTACTTCTTATACTGTAGTTTATGCAACAATGATGCTCGTGGTAGAAATATTGAAAGCACAAAGTGGTTCTACACCAACCACACCTAACAAAGAAAGGATAAGGGCAAGTGGAACTTTTTAAGTCACTGCTGTCAAAACAATATTGCAAAGGATGCTCAAAGTCTCCCAGGTTTTTGGACAAGTTGATAGTTGGTGATATGTCAGAGATTGAACTTTCAAGATAGTGTTCCTCTGTGCCAAAACGATACCCATATTAAATAATTTCTTTATTAATTTATTAATGACTTTTTTTCAGTGGCGAAGTTAAGGCTCGAAGCCCTCTCTTCCACTTAACCACATACTAATCAAGATCTTAAATAAAATACTGAGATATTTAAAATAGTTAAAACTACAAAAATTAGTAGAATTGAGAATAAATTTAAATACATTACTAAGTTAATACTAAACCTAATTAATATTAAAAACTCTTAATAATTACCAATCCTCTGGTGCGCACACATTCATACTTCAACCATTCAGTCACCTGTCCTCAGCAAGTAGTCTTGGCAGGTGACCTTAAATCTTTGTAAAGAGCTAGTTTCTCTGACCTGAGCTGGCAGGGAATTCCATAATCTAGCGCCGGTCACTACAAACAATCTATTAATTTTATTTGTGCGGTGCACTGGAATAGAAAGAGAGGATCTGGAATGTGTATTTAAGTTGTGAAATGATGATAAAAAGGTGAATTTAGAAGAAATATACAGTGGCTGGCTTTCAGCTAGTACTCTAAACACCATCGTTAAAATGTGTAGCTGCCGATGTTTATCAGGCTTCAGCCATGAGAGAGCCTTATAGTATGAGGTGATATGAACATCGTACCCGATGTTGTAAATAAATCGCAGGCAAGAATTCAATGCTCATTGAAGTTTAAGTTTTTTCTCTCGTCATATCAACTAGAACAATGTCACAATAATCAAGAATAGGGAGAACCAGTGTCTGTATTAGTTTGGCCTTAAGCTCAAATAGAAATACATCCCTTTGCCGTTTAAGAGGGTGAAGTGCCCCAAAAATCATTTTAAAGCTTTTTTTTTCGTGTGATCAGACCAATCAAGTGTTTCATTCATAATTACGCCCATATTTTTAACTGTTTTACTGTACGGAATAATGTTACCATTCAGTAGGATAGGCGGGATTGCAACATTGTTTGAGCAGTTCAGTAATTTTCGTGATCCAATTATGATTGCCTGAGATTTTGTGGAGTTAAGTATAAGAGAATTTCGTTGTGCATATATACTGAGTCGTCGGAGGTTATTGTTAATATCTTGTATTGTTTCATCTAAGTCTGAAGTCTTGCAGTGTCGATAAATTTGAAGATCGTCAGCATAGAGGTGGTGTGTGTTATTTTCTGTCACAGATGGTATGTCAATGATATAAATCAAACAGTGTCAGATAATCTACGCACAAAGCCTTTCTATACTCTAAACCCATACACATCTAATGGCTGACAGTAAGCTATAGCACCAGAAGACATCATCATCAGCGGTACGGTATCTTCATTTTGTGTAGATTTAAGTCCAGAAAAGGAATCCAGAACGAGCGCATGGTATATTTTTCTTGAATACACCATTAAACCATTCGTTCACTTTTGTAGATCCGTTTTTTAAACATTTTTAATTAGTGCAACTAAATGTTCTTTACATGCTTTCCCCAGAAATATAATTTTTTTTGCTTTTGACACAATGGAACTTTTGTTTCACTGACGAAAATGGGCCCCACTTACCACTTGTCCAATACTGAACAGCCTTCCTTTTTAAGCGTATGTCAGCATGGTCTCAAATCAGATGTTGAGGGTAGGGTATGGAGTAGCGGCCTGTTGACAAATTAAGCCAGCAAGCCGTGTATACTGTGTAGCCGAGCGCGCCAATTCAAACATACAAACTTTAACGCTTTCTGGAGGTTACATGAATTAATTTCCTAAAGAAGTATTTTGGCCATTGTGTTATTCTTGGCTCATTTAACATGTGTGCAAAATTGACATAGGATCGGCGATTCTCTGGTACGCGCCCTTCCCTTGTAAGATCTCCATTCTGACAGTATTGCACATTTTTATTAGAGACTATGAATTACTGTATTCTATATTGTTTCATATTCATAGCATTATGTTCATTTATCTTTTGCAAAATTTAGTTGAAACAATTAAAAAGAATTCAGTACCCTTGAGATCACTCCTGGTAAGGAACTGATGTCACTAAGAAAATATAAGTAACAATTATAATTTTGCATGCAGGTCCAATATTGTAATCTTAAAGATAACTTTATACTGAAGCAGACTATATGCTGGCACTAGGATCCAACCTCTCCCTTCCAAATATCACATATCGTATTATATCATTAATTTCATCTCATTAACTCCTCCAATGAGCTGATGTCAGGAAGGGCATCTAGTTGTCGAAACTCGTTATGAAGATTTCATACCTGACCCCGTACAGAAACAGAACAAAGATTGGACACACACAAATGATATAACTTTACATTACCTGCAGACAATGTAATTAAACTTATCACAAATATATCTCAAAACAGAGTTTAAGACAATGTAAATCAGTTATTATTTTTATCCAATTATGTTTATCAGATGATACTATTTTACTCAATACTGACATTCCCTTCACATATTATTAAAAGTGCTGACAAGACTTATCTTTGAAACTATACTGAAGAATTACAATACTGTATTCTTAGTAGAATCAGGAGTATAACAATGTTATACTGACTCAGGTCTTTTGGCAATAATGACATAGGAAAGGGCTAGAACTGTGAAGGAAGCAGCCATGGCCTTAATTTAAGTTTATCCCCAGCATTTGCCTGATGGTGTGAAAATGGGAAACCATGGAAATCATCCTCACCATGTCTCAGAAAAGAAGATGTATGAAGACAGGAGGAGGTGGCGAGTGCTTGTACACCACACCGGCAGTTGGAAAATGATGATGACGACGATGATGAATACTTCCACTCAAGGGAACATACTAAGCATTTAAAACAGTTGTTTCTCTTGTTAGGCACCATCCCCTTTTAAATACAAGTAGAGGATGAACTGTTCTGCATACAATATATAGTTTTTGTATTATTATTTTCAAAAGGGGTTCATGCCACTTTTAACTGGGCTTATTAAGTGAACTGAGAAACAATTTAATAAATGCAATATTGTGTAATTCTTCATGCAATTTCAGCCTATTCCCCTCATCCTTTCAGCATGGTCATCACAGCACACAATATCTAAAATCTCACTAATATAAGCAAAAATATTTAAAATTTCCTTTACAGAGAAGCCTACAAATATATTACAATATTTATGGTTACAGTTACATTCTAGTTAATACATTCTTCTTTTCTTCCCAAGGAAATTGTAATATGTTTCATATAAGTTAAGTGGAAGAGAAATACATCGACTTCTATTTATTAAGAAACCTGATACAATCATAGCCAGTAATACCTGTCTCTCAGTTTGCTGGAAGACTGCTTTTTGGATGACGGCACCCTGTGTTCCGCATGACAACTCCAAGAACATTTGTTTCAGTTAGTGCATCATTCCTCATTAGATAAGTTTGAGAGTGTAGTGATGATGAGCTGTTCAAGGAGCACCAGTAACTTAGAGAAATGTGAACAACTGAAAATTTATTTGGTAGGAATGTTAAGTGAAATGCACTTGCAGATTTTCTGGCATAGGAATTCCCTACACACTAACAACAAAAAATCAGGGAGGATTTAAAAAAATTTGAGCCCCTAGGCTAGGCTCAGTTTTAGTCACTACTATTATTATTATTATTATTATTATTATTATTATGACCTTGTGTTATAATGATATTATACTGTCACTAATAGTGCAGATAAACCATTCTGTACTAAATAGTAAACTCTTCAAACATATCATACAAACACCAGGCATTCAGATTCAATAAAACATTCATTTTATTTTTATTTACAAGAAAACTCACCTAAAACTCTTTTCTTCTACACTTTCTAATATAATGATGATATTGTTTTTTACATCCTACTAACTACTTTTTGACGGGTTTTGGAGACACCGAGGTGTTGGAATTTTGTCCTGCAGGATTTCTTGTATGTGCCAGTAAATCTACTGACACGAGGCTGACATATTTGAGCACCTTCTAATACATTCTTGTCCCACTCAACTGAACTTCTGCTTGCTCCAAAACATCCAGCAACAAAATTCTACCAAGCTAGGAGACAACATCTAGTAGCTAAACAAAACATTCATGCCAATAAATGCAGTAATTCTGCTACGGCATCTAAGAGAATGTGACAGAAAAGACAGGGTGCCCGCTAGTAAACTAAATTTATTTTCCCTGTCCTTTTCCTGTGTTTTACCTGGGATATTCCACTTTTCCCTGAATTATATTTAGTGGAACATGGTACTTAAGAGTGACGCTCGAGTATGTTTGTTATACTCTGGAATCATCATCTTGAAACATATTTTGCATGAACACTTACAATGGCATGTATGTATGTATGTATGTTCAAAAGAACTTGAAATCAATGATCATAAGTCAAACATGCTAACACCTTAAAATTGAAAAAGGTAATAAATAAAGAGGTTCAACCTATTCAATACAGAAGAATAAGAAATGCAGTGATTACATTCTTATTTAATAATAAGTAGAAGTGGTACCGGTTTCGACCCTAGTCCAGGTCATCATCAGCCGATTAAAACATGAAAAACAATGCATTGGAAAAAGAAAATAAAAGATCAAGTTCTCTGCGGATCAGTAGAAGAAGCAATATAAAAATGACGGGGGTAGACACTGTAAAATTCAGAAGAAGTAAAATGTAAGTCACTTAAAAGAAACAGCGCGTAATTTTCTGAACGGCAGTATGGCACACGCAGTGTTAGGCAAAGTCTTATAATGTTTATGAAAAGTGGAGAACGTTCTTTGTCTGACCAATGAAGCAGAGAAACATACCTAAAACTGCAAAGAAGTAAGAGGGCTGTTAAGAAAGCGAGAATATGGGTAAATGGTGTGAACAGAGCGCTCACGGGAAAGGAGCCATATTTTATCAAGAACATTTGCTATCAAACTGTTGAATTGAAACTCCAAACAGTTTGTTGATATCTGAATGGACAAAAGCCTGTAAGCTACACTATAATGTCATTCCAGTGAGCACCTTCCCAGGATGAAGCCAAGATGGAACCCACAGCAGCTAATGCAGCAAGACTGAACCTCTTGCACATGTTTGTCCAAGAGGAGAGCTCCTTAGGAACACCAGATATCACAGAATCTGGACAAAGATTGCAACTGCCCTTTCCAAGCAAGGCCTGGAAGTGTATGCCACAGACAGATAGACATAATCGCCATCGACTGAAGAAAGGATCCAATTAATTAATTGAAGGAACAAGAATCCACCTGATCGATACTTTCACTTTTATTTAGCCTTAGGCTATTTCAATAGACATTAAATTAAAAGTTCAGAACATGTTTCGAATGCAGTATATAGTCGATACAGATATGAAGTGGATAGTATGCAACATGAAGAAAGGATAGCGCTGTGATCTTGGATTCAACTATCAGATTTGAAGCGCGCTCCAACCACCCTGAGGAGATAGACTAGGAAAAAAGAGCCATCTGTGAGTCAACAATAGAATATTTCAAACACTCCTACAGAATTTATAGCGTTGTTGGACTTTTAACCGGTGCCAAAGGAACAATGCCAAAATTTTGTGTGAAATACTATATCTGCAAAATTTGAGGGTTCCTAATATCGGTAGCATCCTCCTAGATGTATCAATATTAGTAATCAAGGTATCACTTCAAATTCTTCGTAATCACCTTTACAACCCACTTGGTATACTATGTCATGTTTGGCAACCCATAAACTGGGAGTCAATAAAAAAAAAAAATGTAAAACTTGAAACATAGTTGCATATCTAAACCATTTTAGATTTCAGTTTACATTTCATTTGTTGAAATCAATTGCAAAATCTGAGTCCAAAAAAGTTCTTCATAGTCAGGTAATAAAGGGTTTCTGTTTCACTCCACTCTGATAAATTAAAATGTGCAATAACCCAAATATCACTGGTAATTATTAAAAATATATTTATAATGCCATTTATTTTTTTCTTCAACGTGAAAGGTCTGTGCCTCCTACGACGTCAACCTGACATAGGCCTTTTACTGCTAGGGTTTACACCACTTAACTGGTTGACTGCCAGATTTCTCTACTGTGGCTCTAAACTTTGCATTCGGGAGATGGAGAGGGGTCGGTCCCCATCAGCTGTCATGATTATGGTTTTCTGTGGTTCTCCATTCTCCTGCAATAAGGCAAATGCCAGAACTGTTCCTAGTATAGGCCATGGACGCCAACCCTCTCATTAATAATACCAATATAAATGGTCCGTTATTGGACATTATAAATTTTCCAGCTAACTCATTCTTGGTTGCCAGCGTTTCGCCCTCGTGTGCTAGGGTGGGCTCATCAGTTGGTACCTAGCACACCTACCAATACGCTGGCTAGTGCATACCGTGGAGGCCACTGCGTAGGCTAACTGGAGCCACCGGCAGTGCCAATGCACTAAGAGACTTAGTCTCATCACTAAAAATTGATGCCTGCTTGGCCATCAGATGAGGGCGAAATGCTGGCAACCAGGAATGAGCTAGCTGGAAAATTTATAATGTCCAATAACGGACCATTTATATTGGTATTATAAATTTGCTCATTCAGGACAAATATTTCAGATTCCCTATGGGAATCAACATCTATATCAACCCTCTCATTCTCAACACATCTCCATGACCTCCACAAATCTCCTGGCCTGTGAGACAGCATCACTATCTAAGAGGCCCATCTTACCCTTAGGGAGGAATGAAAACAATTTAGTAGTAGTAGTAGTAGTAGTAGTAGTAGTAGTAGTAGTATATCAACAGGTGCTAAGATCTGGGAAGCACCTGACCTGCTCCCTTTTTATTTTTTCCATTCTCTTGTCCTGCCCTCCCTCATTTCATTCACAACAGCAACTACTTGTGTCAACAATATCACCACTATTCTCATTAGTGATGGGACATTCGATTCATTTTACTGAATCGATTCATTTGATTCCATTCACGTTACTGAATCGATACAGTGATCCGATTCACGGCAAATTAGTCACCGCTCCTACTGCATTTGTGTAGTATGTGCTGGTAAGACAGCAGCAACAGCATTCAGTGCTTGCAGCTGCCATCTGGTCTTCATACTATGAACTCCTTTCTTAAAAAAAAAATGCTAGTCACTCTAATACATCGAAGGTTTCCGGCGATGCAGGGTGGGAAAGGTTAGGATTAGGAAGGTAGCAGCCATGGCCTGAATTAAGGTACAGTCGCAGCATTTCCTGGTGTGAAAATGGGGAAACTACGGAAAACCATCTTAACGGCTGCTGATGGTGGGATTCGAACCCACCATCCCCGGAATGCAAGTGCATAGCTACGCGATACTAACCGCACGACAACTTGCTCAGTCATTTTTCTATCAGCTGAGGATTTTTTAAAATCGTCATATTTTGTATAGGCTACCCGAGATGTACAGTAGCCTGCTGGTTTTCTGATTCAACATAATGATGGTTAAGTTATTGCGTCTGTCCACATATGATTGAAGTCTTGTGCAACGATGTGACATATGAACTCAGAGAATACTGAACCGTTCTTCCCAATATAAAACAGGTACTTTTGAGTGGTCATGAGCATGACTCATAGTCATAGGGCAGGCTAGAGTCGAGTTTAATTGTCAAATGTCAACTAAGTTATAATACTAAGATTCATTAAACTAACAAATAGTATAACCTAATAGCCTACCTACTTACTAGCTACTTCATAATTATGTTTTGACTACCTTTTTAACACTGCAAATAAATCCATCTATTATTTAAACCTCTCTATAAGAAGAGGACAGTGAATGCAAGTGGGTATTATTTTCAAATGAGCTGAGCTCGAGAGTCCATTATAGCACACAATTCTTTCAGTGTACCATGGCTCACTGTATGTCTCGCTGCAGCGGAAGCTCGGCTCTCCACCAGTGTCCAGTGAGCCGATAAGGAGCCATGTGTATCTTGTGTCTCACTGAGCCGTGCTTGTTCACGATTCTTTCGCTGTGCCATGATTCACTGTCTCGCTGCAGCGGAAGCTCGGCTCCCCGTCAACATCCAGTGAGTGCGCCACTCAGCACTGTCCACTGGGAGTAAGCTGAATCGTGTGCCGTGAGCTCGCCGTTCCTGTGAATCGATTCACTTGGACACTTGAATGAATCTATACACTGCTTCGAATCATGCATTCAGTAGCCAACACTAATTCTCATATTCTATCCTGTACTGACAAAGGCTGCAGCTGAACATTTTAGCCCCATGTCTTTCTTTTATGAGTACTCTATATACACTGTCTTACATAGTAAGTCACTGTTCTCCATTTGTTTCCAATACATATAGAGTATATTTTGCTCCAGTTAGCTTTCTTACCCAAGCATTTATTTTTTTATTCACTGTGTTGACTTAGAGATCATTTTACAAACTGCCTAGAGATTTCTGCTGAACATGTTGCAAGTGAGAACAGTTGATGAATGTTAAAAGAAAGATTTTCTATCCTTACAGACATGATGTAGGTTTTTGGGCTTATGCCATGTCAAGAAAATAAGGTGAAATTCTTTACGTTTCGCAGAGAACTATAAGTACGGGCTGTGAAAACATCAATGGCAACAATTTCTATCTTTAATAAAGTAGTGCATGTTAAGACGAGTATGATATTCAGAAGGGGCACTTTAAAGTGCAAACAATTATTTAGTATTACGGTCAATACAGTAACTAGTTTGGCACTCTTGATGAATCTGTGTACATACATATTTTTAATTTTTAAGGACATATCATTATTTTACTCTTTAATTCTTTACTGAAGCAGTAACAAAGGAACACAGCCACCCAAGAAGCAGTCTTGCTGAATGCATGATACGACCATCCACACAGCAGTAAACATTTAGCTGGATGTAGCTACTGCAAGATTACCATGAATGTTTAAGGCTCTCTATGTATATTTCTTGAATATACAGTCAATTCTAAGGGTAGAACACATTCCAGGAATAGTTTGTATCTCCAAGGAAATCTATCAAATCTCTTACACCAGTGGAAAGCTACATCATATTTGTTTGTACATTTCTTCTTTGCTGTACAGCCAGATGGCATCAAATCGAAATGTCTGCACACGGTAGCTGAGGCCATACGATTATTAGTTTATTATTTTCTTTGCTGTACACATAAAGTAACAAAATATACAACTTATTACTTTAAAGAATTGTAAATCTCCATGGCCTCTTAAAAGGCCATATGATTTCAGTCTTAGAAAATATCAGCAATCCATATACTTAACGGCAAGAACCAACATGAAATTCACATTTCAACCAATTCATTTCAGCTACAACTGAATCTTCCTAATGTCACACATGCTGAACAGTTTTTTATCATTCTTCAGTTTCTTACACACCAAACATATCAATAAAATATTAGCTGATCTACAGCACCTCAGTTTTACGATTTTACAACAATAAGAATAATTAGCAATACAATTGTGACTGATGCTAAACATAGGATACACATCATTTTTCGATTCTTTCTCTGGTATGTGTCTGCTTTCTGTAGTTGTTGGTAGCCTTGCTGAACTTGAACTTGGCACATTTCTATGTTATAGTCAATTCGATCAAGAACAGTACCCTGTAAACAAAGACAAAATAAATTAAAATCATACAAAACAGATTTTAGAATGAACTCTGTATGTATATAATACATACATTCAAATAAACTTTGTGGAACCTCCCTTGCCTTAGAGGAACAAGAGCATTTACGAACCTGCAGTCTTGTATTATTAAGAAGAATATGGACTTGTTCATGGTGTGGGTAGCTGCAGTCATGTCTTAGTTTGTGAACCATGTGCAAGGCTAAGAGTCGGAATACCAGTTGGTACGGAATAGGATTGGACATCTCGGACATATTCTGAGTCACGGCCCTCCTTGTGCTCAGGTGGCAAGGACTATACAATCCACTGGTGGTCCCTAACCTGTTAGTAGACAGACTGTCATTGGGACTATGTGTTAGTAGGGTAGCATCATGCTTCACAGAAATTTTACCAAAAATGCTCAGAATGTTTTAAGCAAGCCTCGGATCTATGGGAGTAACGAAGTCCCACTTTTATTTGACAGGCAAGGGACTCCTTGGAAACAACTTGGTGAATGAAATGGAATTCGATGGGGCGCTATCAATATTAATGGGGTTTATGAAAGAACTACCTGAGTCATCTAAGAAGATGGCATCTGGATATATTAGAAGTTAATGGCATTCAGGTAAGTTGAGATAATGATGAAGAGAAGCATATCAACCACTGCTGACAGTGTTACGACATCAAAACATTCCCTCACTTCCTAAGTCACTGCACATACAAAGAAATGTAATTAATGCCAGACATCACAGCATTTGTTCGATCCTAGCCATGAGCTTGATAGATTCCAGCACGGTGAGGCATGAAGAAATTCACAGTCTCCACTACTAGTAGCATTTGTCGAACAGACATCTTTGCCTTCAATGAAAAATTAAAAAGCAAGCATATGGCATATGAATGACTCAACCATCAGATTTGAGACTGATGCAACAAAGCCCGCAGAAGTTGACGGAGGGAAAATGAGTAGATACAATCTGTGTACCCTCTACTATCTTAATAAATATCACACCACCGAGCTCGATAGCTGCAGTCGCTTAAGTGCGGCCAGTATCCAGTAATCGGGAGATAGTGGTTTCAAACCCCACTGTTGGCAGCTCTGAAGATGGTTTTCCGTGGTTTCCCATTTTCACACCAGGCAAATGCTGGGGCTGTACCTTAATTAAGGCCACGGCCGCTTCCTTCCCATTCCTAGGCCTTTCCTGTCCCATCGTCGCCATAAGACATATTTGTGTCGGTGCGACGTAAAGCCAATAGCAAAAAAAATCATACCAAAAACCTTGAAGTTGTAAGACTCTTGATTGGAGCCAAAGGCACGATCTTTCCTTACATTAACACCGAGATACTTGCAGTGATTCCCATCCATCAACACTGTAGACATCCCCACTCTTCCAAAAGGGCATCTGCAAGGACTTGTAGTGTTTGGGGTGGTTGCTTACATGAATCTCTGAATGATGTTGACATAATGCGCTCTAGCATTATCATGCATTAATACTGTGTATTCTCCAAGTTGAATCGTGTGAGAATCACATGAGGCACTAAGATCTCATCAATGTACCGTCTAGCAGTTAAGGATCGATTACAAATGACCAGGACAGGACAGATACCAAATTGTATGCTGACCAACCCTGGCATTCTGCGAGTAGCCTTCTTCTAGCAGTGTAAATGCAAATGACTGGCTTAATTCAATGACAACTGCTTCCCTGATTGCCTACCTCACCCTGCATGATCTGCCATGACTTGAAAACACTCCACTCCACACAGATTAACCTTTGCAACATTTTGAATTGAGGCACTCATACCTTTCATCTGATACTGACACTCATCCAGATGACAGTGAAGCCCTCTGTTAAACAGGACATGTTGTTGCCATTATAGTCCAATCCTCATCCCACTGTGCATTCATAAAGTCTAGTTGGGAACATCTAATGATATGACCAGATTTCTCTTTTGATCAATGCATTATTAATCTGCCTGAAATTACAGGTGACCACAAGGATCCATAATACAACAAATTTATAAGAAAGTAGGCTATAGAAGTCCTGAATAATGGAAATGAAATATAAATACCAAAACGGAAATGTGTTATTAGTTGTACATTGAGTACGGTAATATGAAGGTGAATTTGATGGACACTGCTGTGAGGGTGATGGCAGAGATGTCATATTTGCTGATATTGAGTGTGTCGCTGAAGTCGACAAAGAAAGATGTAATCGTGCCTCTGGCTCCAATCAAGAGTCTTACAACTTCAAGGTTTTTGGTATGATTTTTTTTGCTATTGGCTTTATGTCGCACCGACACAGATATGTCTTATGGCGACGATGGGACAGGAAAGGCCTAGGAATAGGAAGGAAGCGGCCGTAGCCTTAATTAAGGTAGGTACAGCTCCAGCATTCGCCTGGCGTGAAAATGGGAAACCATGGAAAACCATCTTCAGGGCTGCCGACAGTGGGGTTCGAACCCACTATCTCCCAGATGCAAGGGTTAACTACCATACATGTTTCGAGAGCTAACTACTCTCTTCTTCAGAGGTGCCAAAACATCAAACTAAATCTTTGGACTTGATACATTTGTACAAATACAGTTACCAACAGAACAATTAAATTTATATCTTGAAATAGTTAAAATATATCTTTGTGTCTCAACTGTTTACTTACTTACTATGTCTTTTAGTACAAATTTAAAATACAATAATTTCAAATCATAAAATGAATAAAACCTATTAAATTAGTCACTAAATACTAAAATTTGAAATCTGCTCTGTTCTTGGATCGTAAGTCCTTATTTACACTTAAAAACGAAATAAAATGTTTCTTTGTGTCTAAATTTACATTTACTATGTCATTTAGTAAAACACTTTAAAATAGAAAAATTTTCAATTCATAAAATAAATAAAACCTATTAAGTTAGTCACTATATGTTGAATTTAAAATATCTTCTGCTCTCTTCTTGAAATTTCTCCTTTCCATAAGTTCCAGAAAAGAAAACATTATATTTAAATTTATAATCTGCAATTCAATTACCGTATCTTATTTATTCCAATAATTGTCAATTAATCGGAAATTTCTCCTCTTAATCCTGTCTGACCATGCGAGCCATTTTAACCATCAAATTCGTTTAAAATAAACAACCAACAAGCCAACTTTTAGAGACATTTTTAATGAAAAAGACGACAACTCAGATGATTAGAGAATTTTTTTTTTTTACTTACTTCAGTTTTAAAGAAATTAAATATAAGTCAATATGGACAGGATTGAACCAACATGGTTAAAATAATAAATTTTTTGCCAACTGTCAGCATCATCACTGTTCTCGGATTCTGCTTCTCCGCACACTGCCTGCTATGTGATATTGCAGCGTTCCTTAAAACGCTGAATACAAAAGAATTATGATTTTACTCAAACTTAGTAAATATGAAGCACAGTGTAGGCACACCGAAGTGAGTGAAAATACGGAAAGCTACTGCAGCACATTCTGGAAGACGCATTCTATCATGATGCAGATAAATTGTTAATTTAAATTACTCTGAGAAATACTATTCTTTTTTAAATGTAAAGGCAGTTTTGAATTAAAAGTCTGAATTTCGGTAATGGGACCGACATTGTGCTTTGAATTATGAATTATCCATATTTCGAAGTAAACAATTTAAATAACATGCAAAACTGTATCACATGTTACCGGGAACGAGAGCTTCTTCGCATTAGATGGAATTCTGAATTAACCGATTTTGAATTATGAAGGTGCTAATGTATAATTATAGTCACTTTTTAAAAGTACCTGGTCTGCCACCATGTGAGCCAAGTCTTTGAAGATATGATTCAGATCCACAATCGATCTCACAATCTGTCGAACTTCTTGGTCCCTCTGTGCAACCATTTTGGTGTTTTCCTCTTCTAGGAGTAAGAGCTGCTGCTGTGTCATCGTAGAACCTACCCGACCACCAAACTGCTGATCAATGTTGTCCACTTCATTGTCCACCTCCCAATCGTCAGGTGACATGAAGTCTTGGCCAAAATACTGTCTGGAACGTTCTTCTCTTGAGTTCAATGCTGAAAATAAAGAAAAAAAGCAGAGAATCTGGAATTACTAATTCACCACCACTGTCTGGAGTAAAAAATTAATAATAATGATAATAATATGAGAACTCTGGTGCGGCGGAAGAAAGAATCAATGAAATGTAAAGAGGTGATGTATAAAATATACTACTGCACTGCCCAATGTTGACATATACAGCGGAGACACTGGCAAGAAGAATAAAATCCAGCCCAGTGAAATGAAAACCAGTAACTCATTTCCCTCTACAACCTTGTGGCTTGGGAGCTACATAAACATGATTCTAGTGCCGGCATCCAAACACCCGGCCAACAGGTCCTGGATCCGTTGCACCAGAGAGTGCCGAGAAAAACAGGTATCAATAAACTGTAGTGAGCACAATGAGTCAGTATAAAGCAGAAATTGTCTGCGCTCTTCGGACAGTGTGTACTGCAGAGCTTTACAGATAGCATAGAGAGCTCTGCTGTGTACACACTACAGGTTTCCAGGAGAGCGAAAAGAAACCTATCATTTTCGAGAACAAACGCACAGCCCACCTTCGTTTCTGCCCTCAAACATCCATGTAAATGACAACTGAACCTGGATACTGGCCAACAACGGACAGGAGGAGCCTCCGATAAATCAAAGGGTCCATGTTTTCCTTCGGGCCAGTGTACAGATCTAGGATTATTTCAGGTCGTCGTATTATCCACGGAGGTACCCCACTTGGTAGTCTGACAAGGCAGGGAACCGAAGGTTCATCAAACAATCTGTGACTTCTATCCATGCGTATTCCAACCGGCCACATTGCTCAAGGATAAGCAGCACACAGCTGGCGGTTTCCATTGTGGAATATGCAAGGGCAGCTTGGGTGAAGTGACATCTGTTGCAAATTTGCAGCATAGGACAGAAGCATTTGCTGGCGCCTCAGGTGTAAAGGTGGCACACCAGATTCAGCGAGCAGGCTGGCAATGGTGCTTGTAAGAAAAACTCCCATTGCCAACCTAACCCCACTGTGGTGGATGCTATTCAGTTTTGCAAGGACGCTTTGCCTTGCTGATCCATATGCTGCACTGCCGTAGTCTAACCTGGGTAAAACATGTGCCCTATAAAATCGTAGAAGCACCGTGCGGTCAGCCCCCCAATTAGTACTGCTAAGAAACTTCAAAATATTCAACTTCTTAGTGCACTGCACTTTTAACTGCCGCACATGTGCCTCCCACGATAATATGCTATCGAAAAGGAGCCCAAGAAAGCGGCAGGTGTCAACTACGGGAAGAGCGAAATTCCCTAAATAAAGCTCAGGATGTGAGTGAAGAGTGCGCTTCTGGCAAAAGTGCACAACAGAGGTCACTGCAGTTGAAAACTGAAAGCCATGTTCTAAAGTCCACTATTCCACTCTCCTAATAGATTGCTGTAATTGTCGCTCTGCAACTGCCATATTATAATCTATTAGCTTCATGTCCGTATTGATAGATACTACAACATAAAAGTAATTAATAAGTCTCCACCTTATCAATACATTAATTTATTTACTAAAGTAGTAAATTCTGTCAGTACCGGTTTCGATCCCTAGGGGATCATCCTCAGCTGACACACAAAAAGATTTATATAATTACTAAAACATCACATATGGGAGATTGTACCTTCATTAATAGTCCAATTGAATCAGACATTGAAAGACTGTTTGTTGATATATTATTTTTTTTTTGCTAGGGGCTTTACGTCGCACCGACACAGATAGGTCTTATGGCGACGATTGTTGATATATTAGTGGATTCATCTATTGGCTTAAAAATACCATTGTGTGAGGTATGTAACTTTGTTATGTCTAGGTTATTGAACATCAAGTGGATTTTACACTTGTTCACGTTAATAACATTCGGTCATAGCATTGACCAAAAGTATAGAACCTTTTAAAGAATTTTTTTTAACGGAATTTGAATTACATTTTCCAAAAAAACTTGCAGTAATTAATGAATCTTCAAAAAAGCCATGGATCACGAAGGGTATACGGATTTCAAGTCAAAAATGTAAATTACTAAGTAGATTAGCACAGCAGAGTTGTGACCAGGTTTTTTTGTAAGTATGTTAAAAACTACAAATCAGTCTATCGAAGAGTTCTTAGGATGGCTAAGATAATGCACAATAACAAGAAAGTTAAAGAGTCGTGCAATAAATCACGAACCATATGGAAGGTAATCAAGGGAGAAACCAACAGACATGCAATTGGAAATAAAGTTGCTGCCATAAAAAATGATAAGGGAATACAAATGAATGACCCTCATCATTTGGCTAATTATATAAATGATTTCTTTCTATCCCTACCATACAAACTTGAAAATGCAAATAAATCAGAACTCCCAACCTTTGTGCAAAACTCTATGCAGTTAACTCCAGTAACTGAACTGGAAGTTTTTAAAATCATACAATCTTTGAAGAACAAAACTTCCACAGGTGTAGATGAGATTCCCACAAAACTCATTAAAAAATGTGCTCCCTATCTGGTACAGCCTTTAACTTATCTCATCAATGAATCATTTTCTAGTGGTCAGTTTCCTAATCTCCTAAAAATAGCTAAAGTTATCCCAGTCTTTAAAAGTGGAAACTTACACGATTTACATAACTACAGACCAATATCAATACTTACTGTTATTTCAAAAATATTTGAATGTGCTATGAAAGATCGGCTTACTAAATTTTTAATCAAATATAACTTGTTAAATAATGCACAACATGGGTTCAGATCTGGCAGAAGTACTTTGTCTGCTTTATCACATTTTACACAGTTGGTCGTAAATGCTCTTGATAATGATGAAACTGTGATAGGACTATTTCTTGACCTTTCAAAGGCATTTGATACTGTTGATCATGAAATATTGTTGCACAAATTATATCAGATTGGAGTTAGAGGAATTGTTAATGACTGGTTTAGATCATATCTGAATAAACGATCCCAGTTTGTTGAAATTACACATTGTAACAGTAAAGGGCATAATGAGACATATCACTCTCAGGTAAAAAAGCATAGACTTAGGTATTCCGCAGGGTAGTATTTTGGGGCCTGTTCTTTTCTTGATCTATGTGAATGATCTTCCTCACAATAATCAAGTAGAAACAGCAGTTCTGTATGCTGATGATACAAACATAATTATTAATAATCCTGACCCTACATCTATAGAAACTACAGCAAATACAGTCCTGTCTAGGTTAGAATCATGGTTCAGGAAAAACAAATTAACATTGAACTTTAAAAAGACCCAATACATGGAATTCAAGGCATCTAACTACCATGACAAAACTGCCAAAAAACACAAACTTATATTAAATGCAAATGCAATTGAAAATACGTTGACCACAAAATTTTTAGGTGTCCATATAGATGAAAAATTAAGATGGGATTGTCATATTAAAAAAATAGGGAAGTCTCTGAGTTCTGTTTGTTTTGCCTTAAGGATTTTGTCTAATAGTTGTAGTGAAGAATATGTTAGAATAGCATATTTTGGATATTTCCATTCAGTCATCACTTATGCTATTGGTCTCTGGGGCTGCTACAAATCAAATCTTGATGTTATTTTTCGAATACAGAAACGAGCTATCAGAATTATATTGAGACGTAACAGGTTAGTTCATTGCAGACCATTATTTAAGAGACTAAGGATACTCCCAGTACCAAGTATATACATCAAGCAATGCATTCTACACGTGAAAAAAAAAATACTGATCACTTCAGAAAGAATTTTGACAATCACAATTACCAGAAGCGAACAAGAAATAATATTTTTATCGAGCACAAGAGTAAAACCATTGCCTTGAGACATGTAGACTCTGTTGGAATCAGATTGTATAATAAGCTTCCAAATACGATTAAAGATATTAGTCCCGTCAGTTCATTTACCACAGCTTTAAAAAAATCTCCTGCTGAGTAGCTGCTTCTACAGTACAGAAGAATACATGATGAAGTGCTGGTAATGATGCTACTACTTATTAACTTGTAATCTAGTATATAGCCTTAAAAATATGTTAATGTCACATTGACTATGTTCACATTATTAACACTACACCAATATATTTTTATTTTGTCTTGTAAATATTGGTTATTAATATTATTTAAAAAAAATTAAGATGTGCTGTCCTAACATTGAGGTATGTGGTATTTCTGTTTTTCTTCTTTTTCAAAATGTTCATTGTTGTGCATATATTATTGTTAGTATTAGGAAATCACTTGACAACTCCTATACTGTTGGCATATTTCAAAATATGTAATTGTACAGTCTATGGAAGCTAAATAAATGAATGAATAATTATAAAACTGAGATAAAGTTTACACTTATATACACTAGTGTTTGTAATTGTTGTACAGGCTTAAAAATCTATAGTATTGAGGCATATTGTTTCATTGTATCTTAAGATCTTATCTCAGTTTTATAATTAATGTGAACAAGTCTAAAATCCACTTGATGTTCAATAACCTAGACATAACAAAGTTACATACCTCACACAATGGTATTTTTAAGCCAATAGATGAATCCACTAATATATCAACAATCAATCTTCAATGTCTGATTCAATTGGACTATTAATGAAGGTACAATCTCCCATATGTGATGTTTTAGTAATTATATAAATCTTTTTGTGTGTCAGCTGAGGATGATCCCCTAGGGATCGAAATCGGTACTGACAGAATTTACTACTTTAGTAAATAAATTAATGTATTGATAAGGTGGAGACTTCTCAATTACTTTTATACTGCCATATTATGCGAGCTATAATGCAGAGCAAAATCGTCCACATATAGTGACGGTATTACTGCTGAACCAGCAGCAGTGACAATACTGTTTATGGCAATCGCGAACAGAGTAACACTAAGTACCGATCCCTGTGGGACTCCATTTTCTTGAACGTGGTATTGCAAATATGCCCTCCCTTCTCGGACATGGAATAAATGGAGGGACAAAAAATTTGCAATAAATACCAGCAAGTTACCTCAAAATCTCCACCGATGCAGGATTGAAAGGATACCATATCGCCATGTGGTGTCATACGCCTTTTCTATGTCAAAGACAGTCACCAAATGCTGTTTGTGGAGAAATGCATCATGGATAGAACTCTCCAGGTGTACCAAGTGGTCAGTGATCGAGCGAGCAGCACGAAAACTACATTGGTACTTGGACAAAAGTCCTTGTTTATCCAGACACCACACAAGTCAGCGATTTACCTCTCAAATAGCTTACACAAATAGTTAGTAAGACAAATAGTTCTGTAACTTCCTGCATACTTAGGATTTTTGTCAGGCTTGAGGACAGGAATTTCTATGCCCTCTCACCAGCGAGACGGAAACTCACCCTCTTTCCAGATTTGATTGAACACACCAAGGAGATATAACAGACTATCCTCACTAAGGTGTTTCAACATCTGGTTATGGACATTGTCTGTTCCAGGAGACATGTCCTTGCAAAGTGCCAAGGCGCTGGAGAGTTCCCACTCCGCAAAGGGCATGTTATAGTCCTCTGACGCTTGACTGGAAAAACTAAGGTGATGACATTCTGCCTCCTGCTTCAGAGCGAGGAAATTACAATGGTGATTCCCAGAGCCAGACACATCCGCAAAATGACTGGCTAGGTGGTTTGCAATTGAGAGCGGTTCAGTGACGATACTGCCTGCAATGGAAATTCCCGGTACAGAAGATGATCCTTGGATGCCCGAAATACATCAAAGTTTAGTCCACACTCGAGATGATGGAGTATGTGACATCACAGATGACACATATCTCTCCCACGAAGCTTTCTTACTCTGTCGAATAAGAATTTGCGCCTTAGCACGGAGTTTATTAAATGCTACCAAATTGCCCACAGTAGGCTGCCTACGATAGCATTTATGAATATGATGGTGTCTTTGATAGCTGTTGCAATTTCTTCGTTCCACCAAGGAATGAGTTTTCGGTGAGGAGTCCCTGAAAATGATGGAATAGACTCCTTAGCAGCAGCAAGAATAACTTGTGTTATTTAATTGATATCACCGTCTATGCTCCGCCTGGTCACGTCGTTAAAGACAGCTAGTGATGTGAATTTTGGCCAATCAGCATGTTTAAGAATCCATCAAGGAGCCTCGATGGATTTCTGTTTCATCAAAGTAAGAACAATGGGAAAATGGTCACTGTCACAAAGAGATCATTGTGTGTATTCAACCGAAACAGGGGAACCAGCGTTCTGCTGCATAGACTGACATCTATGCAAGAGTATGTCCCATAATGTACACTTAAATGAGTTGGTTCACCTGCATCCAAAATACACAAATCCAGCTCTCTTACTAATGTTTCCAACTCCCTTACCCTGGGGCAAGGCATTTCAGAGCCCCTTATATGGTGATGGGCATTAAAATTGCCCAATAGGAGCAATGGGGGTGGAAGCTGATCTATAAGGTCAGTTACATCATTTATATTAAGAGGCTGGCCTGGTGGAAAATAAACATTACAAACTGTTGCTATGACAGGCAGTGGAACGAGAACTGCTACAGCCTCCAGCGGGGTTCTTAGTGGAAACTCTTCACTATAGGTATCAGAATGGACAAAAATGCCAACGCCACCGGAAGACCGGTTAGCACAATGTCGTTCTGTTGAGTATAGTCTGAAATTTTTCAAGACCATATGATGACCAGGTCTGAGATTAAGTTCCCGAATGCGGACTATACTCGTCGAATGCTCACTAATTAGCTGGCGCAACTCAGCAAGATGCCTATCATAACTGTTACAATTCCACTGTAACAGTGACACAGTGTGGACTAAGAGAGGGTGAGTGTTAGGTTATACTTAAAACCTAAGCACTAACATCAACATCTACATTCGTAGATGTAGACGAAAGCTCAACGTCCATCCCGTCGTTGATGGATGAGGGGACCGACGCCCAGAACTTCGACGCTTTTGGTGGGCGGGATGTCCTCCTACGAGGGGAGTGCACAGGTTTTGGAGCAAGCGTACCTACTGGCGTTGATTCACACTCTTCAGATAGAGGGTGATTTCTCTTTCGCAGGAGAAGTACGAGAGTGCTCCTCTTCTCCGCCTTCTTTTCTTGTTTAGACGGGCTGGGAGATAATTTTGCAGCCCTGGTCGACGATGCTGCCTCTGCTGTCTCGGGCATGGCTTTCGTCTACCTCTTGGTGGGGGAAGACTTGGCCTTCCCCCTTGCTATGCTGGCTTAGGAGTCCCAGCTGTCATAGACTTGTTTGTGGTCGAAGGTGGGGGTGCCCCCCCCCACCCCCTTGAGCTTTTACTCTTTGCGGCTTTGCTCACAGGAGCAACAGCCGCCTTGAGCGCAGTGATCGTAACAGGTTGAGAAAATGTAAACGATGACTCTGGAAGACTCTGTGCTATCTTCGTGTAGTCTAGCGTCTTGCCGGGAGCATTCATAGAACTGAACTTACGGCGCGCTTCTTGGTAGGAAAGACCATCCCGGGTCTTGATCTTCTGGATCTTCTTCTCACTAAGATATACCAGACAGTTCTGATCTTGGGGTGAATGAAGACCAGGGCAATTAGTGCACCTGTAATGAGTTGTGCACTCTTCCGCGCCGTGAGTTCCTCTGCCACATGTACCACATATGGACGGATTCAAGCAACGAGATACCATATGCCCGAACCTCTGACATTGATAGCAGCACATGGGAGGTGAGATGTACGGCCTCACATTGCAGTGATAATTTGTTACCTTGAATTTATCTGGTAACACTGACAATTTGAAGGAGACAATGAACACACCCGTGGTAACGTCTTCGCCATTGACTTTGCGCACAATACGCCGGACATGTGTCACGTTACGGTGCTTCATGTCTTCCATCAACTCATCGTCAGTGCTCAAGATGAGATCTCGTTGGAAGATAACTCCATGAATCAGATTCAAGGTCCTGTGCTCCTCCACTTTGACAGGTCGCACTTGAGCAACCGATCAGCTTGCATGGCAAAGCACGTCTTCAGCAACAAACTACCATTATGCATTTTTTTCAGATCTTCCAGTTCACTGTAGACACCTTCTATGTGCCTATTAAACAAAATAGACTTTACCAACTTGAAGTCACTCCCATCAGTTCTGGTAGCAACCAGAAACCTAGGGAAGCTGGATCCCATTCCTTCACGCTGCCCTTGTTCCCAGGGAGTTGAACCCCTCAAGGAATCAAAAGTTAAAGACTTCGGTCGGGGACCACCTTGGGCAGGCTGAAGACGTTTTGAAGCCATGCCCGAAATCATACTCCCCGAATGCCACCCACTCTGATCAGGGGCCTCTGTAGCCGAACCAAACAACCAAGGCAATACCCACCTGGTCGAAGCAAGTATTGCCCAGGGTCCAATGTTGGAAGATGCCTAATACGGAATGATGGAGGCAATGAGCACTAGGACTCCCTTCCTCTAATCACCCGCAATAGTATGTACCCCATAGCGTGTACAGAGTAATAAATACAGGGCAATTCAAAATGATGGACCCAATTTCATAAATTTATTCTATGAAATCTAATGAACATATCATACTGTGAGATATGTGCAAAGAAAGGCACTCTCAAAGTTTAGTTGAGTTTAGATTTCATCCCACATGGTTTCATTTTCAGCCATTACGAGCGCGCAGGAAGCAAGTACAGAAAATGGCTGCGGCTGGAGAGCAGAAGTCATTCTGTGAGCTTGATTACCATGTAAACAAGTCCGTGATTAGTGTTCAATGGCATTTCCGTACCAGGTATGGAAGAGACCAACCTACTGGAAAAGCCATTCGTGCGTGTATGCAAAATTGGGCGAGACACGGGCTGCATCTGTAAGCAAAAGTCGACTGGCTGTCCTTCGACCGGGGAAGAGACAGTGGAACGTGTTCGTGCCAGTTTCGTGCGGAGTCCGCAGAAGTCCACCTACTGGGCATCGAGGCAACTTGAACTTCCACAGGCAACTGTTTGGTGCATTCTGCAAATGAAACCCTACCATTTGCAACTGGTGCAGGCCTTAAAAGACACTGATTATGCTGTTTGAGCGTCCTTCTGGGCTGATTTTCTCACATTAATGGAAGAGGATGGGTTCTCCAAAACGGTAATTTTCAGGGATGAAGCAACTTTTCATCTTTCCGGGACTGTGAATAGACACAACGTAAGGATATGGGAAACTTCTAATCCCCATCAAGTTGTGAATCACCAACGCGATTCTTCCAAAGTGAATGTGTTTTATGCCATTTCCCATGAGAAGGTTTATGGACCCTTTTTCTTCATTGAACCTACTGTGACAGGAAATGTTTTTCTTGATATGCTGCAACAATGGCTCCTGCCACAGCTCAAAGAGGATAGTGCAGATTTCATCTTTCAACTGGATGGTGCCCCTCTGCATTACCATGGCAATGTTCGGAGCCATCTCAACGAGACATTGCCACAACGCTGGACAGGTCATGCATCTCAGGAGGATCGAACTCTCATTCATTGGCCATGGCGTTCCCCTGACTTAACCCCATGTGATTTCTTCTTGTGGGGTTTCGTAAAGGATCATGTTTACATACCACCTCTTCCACTAACACCGGACGACCTTTGTGCCCGCATCACAGCAGCCATCGCAGAGATTGGCCGCGACACACTACACAAGGTTTTGCAGGAGATAGACTATGGGCTTGATGTATGTCGTTTTACGCGAGGTGCTCACATAGAACACTTGTGATAAGACTGAAAAAACTTTGAGAGTTTACCGTTCTTAGCATGTCTCACATTACAATATGTTTATTAGATTTCACAGAATAAATTTATGAAATCAGGTCCATCATTTTGAATTGCCCTGTATACAGAAAAAATAAAAAAACCAATTAATAATGTCCTTCTGGCATTCGGCTGTGCGAGGACCTATGTTGTCAGGCGCATACTACTGCACGGGCACATGGTGCTCCCACCTGCAGGCTTCCTGGGCGGTCACGAGCGGGCTTTCGGGCATAATCGCACACGTAAGAGGCCCATCTCCGAGCAGGACGCACATCAAGAATTTTGAATTGGTCTACAACTAAACCTAAAAAAAAATTTTTAAAAAAAATTAATAAATAAAATAAAGAGGGGACCGATGGTCACATGACCCTTTTAGTCACCTTCTTCAACAGGCAGGGATTACCTGTGAATGTATTCAGCCCCTTCCATCCACAGGGGTCCAACACATAATAGCAAACCACAATCCATTCCGCACCTAGGTCGCTCCTTTTAGTCGCCTTTTACGACAGGCAGGGGATACTGGGGGTGTATTGTACATCTGCGTCCCCCACATACAGGGGATGTTACCTTTTTAGTCGCCTCTTACGACAGGCAGGGGATATTGTGGGTGTATTATTCGTCTGCGTACCCCACCCACAGGGGGTCAATCTACAGAGCTTTTCTTTCTGCCACCTCCCCATTTTATAGCCATTACTGAAAATACACTTTCAGTATATGCATTTGATGGAAATATAATAAACACAAGCTTAAGTACCATCAAATGTTCTTCAGCTTCTCTGGGCCAATTAAACCTGTAATATATAATATTGTTTTACTAGCACCATCCTCCCCAGAAACAAATTTTTGCTATTTCAACAAATTCTGAACACGTCATTCATATTCAGCTTTTGCACTGACTAGAGTAATACAATTCATCAATGTAAAACTATTTACATAAAAAATTAACACAAACTTCACAGACATGTTTACAATCATTTTCACAGATCTTAACTTCTCCAGTAAACAAATCCTTTGATTTATATCACGTGTGAGTCACTTTGTTACAAAAAAAATGATTCCCTCAATTCTTTGCTCTACATGCACACTAGTACCGTTAGCACACTGCCAGAGGCGCTGTTCTCACTGTGATGACTGATCTTTTCAGTCAGAATACAGATTTTGTACTCGATCATAATCACGCTTTTTTAATACTCTACTATTGTCTAAACAGCGATATTTTAAAAATGGAACATTCGGCATATGATTTAAAGGGTGCACCATATGTGGAACAAAATGAGAAAAAGCATAATGTTCCAGGCAAAACCATACATTTGGCAACCCTATAATAGTAGTAGTAGCAACATACCCATGATGCGAACAGCACATTAAAAGTCCTTGGCTTGCAAAGGTGACTGCTGCATAGTTAAATGATCTGCAATACTGAAGTGTCACATAGCAAGTCTGACAGCATCCTTATTGTTTCACTTCATGACCTGATGTGATACCTCTCATATTAGACAGCTTTTCAGCTGGTCTCAGAACCACATTCTAGAACATACTAACTTCATAAGCTTCATCAGAGTAAGTTAACATACATGCTCAGCATTCTCTAGAAACAGTTAGTAGCGCTTCAGCTTCATATTAAACTAGGAACTAAATGATAAAATAATACTGACACTAAATATTTTGATATCTGTCTATAATTTTGGTGAATAAAATTAAATCCTTGAATTGGCCACGAACTGAATCCATCTGGGTAAGAAGCAGGCATGCTACCCTTACCCAGTAGTAGTAGTAGTAGTAGTAGTAGTAGTAGTAGTAGTAGTAGTAGCAGTAGTAGTGAGGCTATTTATTCTTAGCTGCTGCAGCCTTTGTTAAGACAGACCCTCTGAGGGGGTTGGGGATCATCTGCTATCCTTGAGAAACTGCATGTTTGTGGTGTACAAGTTGCAAGAATGTAAGGGGACAGCACAAATACCTAGACACCAAACCAAGGGAATTAACCATTTAAGGTTAAATCTTTCGACTTAGCTGGGAATCAAACCTGGGTCGTCGACCATTCAGCCATGGTGCCAGATGAAAGAGATGCAGGAGTGTCATAACAAATATCCTGAAAAATTAATCTTGATGTAACCATAAAAAAAGCATATAGGTCTCACACATTTAAGACCTCTTACATGTAAACCACCAAAGCTGGAATCTGATCTATACCCTTGAGGAAGGTGAAGTTAGCTTTCAAGGAGGAGATCACTACATAACCCTGCACTGCAACTAACTGCAACTAATTAGATCGGTACTGTGCTTTACCCATTTAGTTTCCCTGTAGAACTCTACAGTTACTCATGAATCCTGTGAGACTACTAAGAGAGACATTAGGGTGTCTACTTGAATCAATAAAGTAACTCTTAAAGAATGATATCTCTTAACGTACCTAGGTTTCATATTCACAAAGTATGGATTTAACAGTTTTATCTGCTTGAGGACATCTAACACAAGAAGGATTCACAGGTCTTGTTTCGATGCCACCTTAGTCCACCATCACCACTGAGCAGATCAGTTGTCCTTCTAAGATTTCTTCTGTGCATATACAGCAGTTTATTAGCTCTGTTGATCTGGCTCTTTTATATGAGCTTATGAGTGTCCAGCTCCTGGACTGAATGGTCAGCATATCGTTCATTGGTTCGGAGGGTCTCGTTTTTCATTCTCAGCTGGGTATTTCAGCCTATCTGGCTAATTCCTCTGGATTAGGGAACAGGTTAATACACTTCCTTCACACGCACACAACACATCACACTACCAACCGTCACAGAAACATGCAACGGTGATATTCATGACTAGAATCAAGATAGGTACCCGGCCGTAAAACTGGACTTAATCCGCTTATAGCCCTTACTCCAAGCAACTGGGAAAAGGACAGGAAGAAGAAGATGATATGAGTTGTTATGTATTCAACTGATTTCCAGTACTTTTTATGACAGCTCATCATCTATCTATTAACATTTGCCTTAACTGGTCCACAGGTAAGACCAAATACAGGCTTGGGTCCTATAAATTTTTGAGAGCCCTCTTTGGCTAATCTACCAGCACCATCATTTCTCCAAATCCCCTCGTCCTGGCACCCACATCTTCATGTCTAAACAAATGCACTACATTGCCAGACTGGCCGAAGTATAGTGTTTTATCCCTTTACACTTCTGTATTTCTTAGTATACCTTCCCATTTTGAGGTGTCAGGTACAACACACCAATTCTATTAATATCTTTTTTTTTTTTTTCAGGAGGGTTTATACAGAATTGCATGCTACGTAGCAGAACATTTACTTACTTCTAAGATACGAATTTTGGGACCGTCGAAATGCAGTAGATAGTTCTTGGAGAGATGTAACTAAAGATGATACTACATTGTACGAGAGCCGTTTTTCTTGTCGATTGCCCTCGTTACTTTGGTGCCGAACCTGTTGTATTAACCTATGAATACCACCAAACATCTGAAAACGCAAACATACAGTAATCTTATGAAGTTGTCAACCACAACGGAAAAAATAAATAAATAAATAAATAAAAATAGATGAATGAAAAAGAATATCCTAAGTTTTGAGAATGAGAACACACAATACTCCATTCCTTTTTCCTTTTTATCACTTTAGTGAAACCAAAGAAGCCTTTAATTTTACATGACTCTTGCTATTGTGATCATAACTGCAGGTTTAATGTGGAATCTAAACCACGAAGGCACAATTTATTTCAAAAATCCCACATACGTTGACTGGGGTTCAAACCATGGCTGGTTTGATAAGAAGCCAAGACAATGTCACTCAGCTACCATGTCCCTCAACAATCTTGCTAAACACCATATAAACACAACAAGAAAGTCAGAAATAAATCAATCACTAATTGTTTCTACTACATTATCGAGACTAAAATTTGAGTAGCATGCAATTGGCTATGGTGGCTGTTTTACAGATTCAAAATTAGACTTAAGGCCATACTGGCATCAGTAGTAGATGACAGTTATTAGCTCAAGGACAATGACAAATCATGGACACACTTTTCTTGATCTTTAGGCTTCTTCTCCCATCATCATTAAGATGTATATGTGGAATATAGGGGAATTTCTTAAAATAAATTCATATTTTAATCCAGTTTAGACATAAAATTTTAGTAAAAAATAAACAATGCCATATTTTATTTTTATTAATAAGAAATGATTAGGAGGAAGTAATTATGATTATAAATAGACAAAAATGTAGACTGAGAGGACAACTGGGGCAAGTGAATTCCATCATCACCAAGGAATGACAAGTATTTTATCTTCTCCAATGCTGATGGCTTGCTAAACACTAAAACATCGAATACTGCCTTACCCTAGTAATTTCTTGTGTAAGAGCTTCAATCTGTTGTTCTTCTTCTGATGAATCATCCAATGTCGGTCGATGCAAATGCCTTGTATGTAAAGTCTCTAGTTCCCGTAATTTAGCTCGCAGTCGTGTGAGGGAATACTGAGCTTCTTCTAAACCATCAACCCACTGAGGAGGCATCCGAGATTCACTACTTCTTCGTAACTCTAGACCTGCCTCAGCGTCTCCCCCAACAAGAGACATCCTGTCGCTCATATGCTGGAAATAAAATATAGTACAGAATTATAAGAAATGAAAAGGATACAAATTGAGCCTTCAGCAGAAAGACAGGAACACAAATAGGGTAAACACAATGATGGGTCAGTGAGAGAAGAGAGAGAAATAGAAAGAAAAAAATGACACTTCCCACAACTTCATACACTGCTGTCTTCAAATAGATTTGGCCTTCACCTCATCAATCCCAGTTCGTCTATGTACAATTCTAATCAGCCTCCAATGAGCTTGTTTCTGTTTCCCATTTTAATGAGGAAGGTGGGCTCTGACACTCACAGAGGGTCCATTGTGACAGATCTTCAGTCTTGATGTGGGGAGTGTACAATAAGAAGAAATACAGGAAACGAGAAAAGCCCAAAAAGTGTAGAAGACTAGGACCACAGGAAAAAAACAAAAAGAGAAGAGGAAACCAACAGGTTAATACAGTGAGTTTCTATCATTGGTTGGCCGGCAGGTGCACCCAGCTTATCTGCCTCCCAATGACTCATCACCTCCCGTTACACAGCACAGCGACAGCACTTTCTAGTTTAGGTCTATGCTTAGAACGTGTATTAAGTGTTGATCTGTCACTCCAATAGTTCTTGAGTAGTGAAGTGTTATTTTGGAGTATAATTCTCATAATGCCTCCACATGTGTACATGGCAGAGGAAAGAGTATTTATGTACAATAATTATGTGAAAACAAGAGTCTTGCAGGAAGTTGTTAGCCGATTTGTAACACAAGTTCCTGGTGTTCGCCCTCCACATAGACAGGCTGTGCGGAAACTCGTAAACAAATTGAGAGGAACTGGCTCTTTACTCGATAAGAAGCAAAGTGTTAAAAACCGTTGTCTTAACGGGGAAAAGTAAATGAAATTGCAGAAAGATTAGAACATATTCCTACAAAATCCCAAAGACAACTTGGACAAGAAGCAGCAGTTTTGAAGAGCTCAGCATGGCAGGCTACGAAAACGTTAAAATTGAAACAGCTAATGACACATTAAACTTAATTGAGGAAATTTTTGAAGAGTGTATTATTAGTACTTATGGCCGTCACGGTTTGTGACTGTTTTAACTGTTTATGACTTTTATTTATGAGGGAGCTTAAAAAATAGAGAATGCCAGAAACCCTAACATGTTCGACGAACTGAAATAACATATCCGGAGAGAAATATCCTTAGCTTTTTTCAAGCGGTCTTGCCGAGATTACCTATTAAATGTATAACCAGCTTGTATGAATGGAAGAATGAATGAGGTTAGGATTTATATTTTGTTAAATTATTTCATTATTCTGTTTTATAAAGTTTATTAGATATGTGGTTAAGTGCAAGAGAGGGCCGTGAGTCTTAACTTTGAAATAAATAAATAAATAAATGAATGAATGAATGAATGAATGAATGAATGAATGAATGAATAAATAAATAAATAAATAAATAAATAAATAAATAAATAAATAAATAAATAAATAAATAAATAAGAACTTACGCTTATGAATCGGAATGTCCTAAGATGATGCCAGAAATGTGTGGATGCAGGAGAACATTTCCATCTCCTGTCAAATGTATGAGCTTATTTCCTTAATTCTTAGCTACTAATTTTCTTAATTCCTATTTTTAAAATTTAATTGTTATCTCATGTCATACACGGATAAAGTGAGCAAAGTGCTGTTCTTGTTGCTATGCCGCAGAGCGGTGAGTGATGACTTCATGGGAGGCTGATAAGCTAGGCGCGCCTGCCGGTCAACCGATGAGAGAAACTCATTGTATAAGTAATGGAAAGGAACAAGTAAGTGCAACCAAACCATAATTAGAAAGATAGGAACATTGAAAGGATCACGTTCAGTAACAGGATAAATACCTACAATGACAAGTCAGTGTGGGAAGAGGCAGAAATAGAAACAAATCATAAGAGGACAAGGACAATCTCCACATCTACAGCTGGGCTGAGTGGCTCAGATAGTAGAGTACTGGCCTTCTGAGCGGAACTTGGCAGGTTCGATCTTAGCTCAGTCCGGTGGTACACTTCCAATAGATTTTCTATCACATAAAAGAACTCCAGCAGGACAAATTCTGGCACCTCGGCACTGTCCAAAACCATAACAATGCAGATAGTGGAATGTTAAATCAATAACATTATTATTAGAGCTGTTTACAAATAGATTAGTATTTCTGGTGACAACAAACTAGAAAGATTATAATAGTTATTTACATAACAGCCATGGAAACTGATGTTTTACCTTACAATTGAAATGCTTACGTCCAAGCCACACAGAATTTCAAAATGTCGAGTAAACTTATCACTTTATTGGCTGAAGCATACAGTATTTTATTACATACAATGGCAAATCTATTTATTTTAAGTTAAAGATTTTACTATAAATAATTTTGACTTGTCACCACTCAGACCATGCATGACTGAGGCGGCAATGACCAACACAATCAATACAACAGTAAGTGAACAAATGAAAAGCATGGAGTGTCCAAATGAACATGTTGGGAAGTTCAGAAATTCAGAGGAAATTTGAACAAATCAGAGAAGGTGTTGGTTGATAAGCAAACTGGAATTCAATCAATCAATCAATCAATCAATCAATCAATCAATCAATCAATCAATCAATCAATCAATCAATCAATCAATCAATCAATCAATCACAGATGCTTGTTAAATAAAAGTGTACAGAAAGTAGCCACTGAAGCATTAAGTGTGATTTTCCACACACTTCTGAGTCAGGAAAGAAGTAAAATTTATCATAGTATTGAATAAAAAAATATATACAATTCATGGGCAATACATACATTGAGACAGCTTGTTACACACTTAGTGTGGAGCAAGGTGGCTCAAAATATTAGCTTCTCAGCTGAAAATATTAGGATACTGCTCCAGTAGACAATAATTTATTCACTTCTTTCAGTCTGGTTCATGGTTAACCAGCTGTATAAAAAAGCCCCGAAAGGATACTCTCCAATAGCAGATTTTCTTTGAGGGTGAAAACTATTGTATTGTCCTACTTACAACATACACTAATACAAGACAAGGGATACATTATCCATGCAATATGTGCAAGACAAGTTTACTTGTAATATACTAGCTTTGTATACGTGGAATTTCTTCCAGACAAATATGAATTTCAACCAACAGTAGTTCATGTCTGGTTCCCCATAAGAGAATGGCAGTGCTTCAGCACCCATTCCAACAATTTGTGAAGATTGTCAGCATGAGCATAGCTGGCGGAAGCGACATATGGCATAACTCCTCGAGCAGATGAATAAGAGAAACATGAGGAAATTTGAACCTTGTGGTGGTAGTTCACCTATCCTTACTCTTTGCCTCCCTGACCACACCAGTAGGAAGGGTAAACCTTCCATCTCATCTTGGAGGTTTTTATAATATTGGACTATAAATTTTACCTACAATTTTTCAGACTTTGTGCTGGACATGTAAGCACCCTACGTCACAAGCTAAAAATGCTCCTTCAACAATATAAAAGTGCTATTTTCTGGAAAACTGTTAAGTAAATTAATATGCACCTTTTTTTAAATAGGAAATTTAATTCTAGATCATGTATATATGCTCCTTTTGTTTGCAAGACCAACAGTTTGCTGGTTACTTTGAATGTCTTCAGATAGGAAGGAACACTGAATTCTAAGTACATCTGGCAGCCTTCATTCTTTAGTAGGACTAATGGCTCACACAACGCATTCACTTTTAAGGATTCTTAACTCACACTTTTCTCCAACTTGTGCTTCTCTTTTTAAAAAACCATCTACTCACCTAACCAAGATATCATAAATACATATAGCCTATAAAATCACCACCATGGGTTCTGCCCACAGGCAGGTTTTCACACAGCAGCTCTCCGTGCTCCCCTGTCTTCTGCCATCCTCTTCAGATCCTTGTAAGTTCCTCCTCCTTTGATGTCATCTATCATCTTGTACCTTCTCCTTCCGCAAACTAATACTTTTAGTGCTTCCATTAACAAACACTCCCGTCTCAATAAGTGTCCCATCCAGTTCTTCTTCTTCTCTCTTATAACTTGCAGCAGTCTTATTTCCCTTTCCAATACTTTTTTATTTCTCACTCTTTCCATCCAGCTTATTCTCTCCATTCTCCTCCACAACCACCTCTCAAACGCTTCTAGCCTTTTTTCTTCTCTTCTCAATGTCCACATCTCTGCTCCAGATAATGCCAAGCTCTTACTTGACTGATATTAACTTGCCCTTTCTTGATATTTGCTGGTTTTCTTCCTTTAACAATCACCATATTCTTTGTTTTTGAAGTATTGATTCTCATCCCATACTACTCGCAAGCTTCGTTCATATCTTTGGTTTCTGCTAATAATACCATGTCATTGGCTAAATACAATCTATTCTCTTTCTGCCAATACATATTCCTCTTTTTCCTTCTAAGCATTTTCCAATAATCTCTTTGAGGTATAAGTCAAACAACAAAGGGGATAGGCAACAACCTTATCTCCATTGTAGCCTATCAAAAACTTTTTCCAACTCAATAAAAACAACATAGATTTCTCTTCTTTCTCAATGTATCTTTCTTAGCAGGCCAGTGGAATGTCTTGTTCCTTTTCCTTTTCTAAATCCAAACTGTTCGTCTCCAACCATCTATCTAATTTCCCATCAAGCCTTCTATTCAGCACTCTCAACAAGACTTAAGCTTCATGAGAGTTTAAATTGATAGTCCTATGCTCTTTACATTTCTTGGTATTCAACTTTTTCTCAGTTGGTATCATAACTGTTGCTAGCCTATAACAATCAAGAAGAAATAAGCTTTCTTTTAGTAAAATGGTGGCTAGCAGCCTTTCGGAAGTTCCACGGGTGGGAGTGTAGACGACTTAGCTGTGTTGATACTGCTACAGGGCTGAAAGCAACGGGAAACTAAAGCCATAACTAACTCTCAAGGACATGCAGCTCTCTCTGTGTGAATGAATTAATAGATGGCAGGCAGAACAACAGGGAGATGCTCAATAAATTTCCAATTTGTTTGCAATTATTTAAGGACTGCCCTAAATGCAGATCAGTAGTGACTGACTGACTGACTGATTGATTGCTTGATTGATTGACTGAATGATGTACTGATTATGGCTTCCTCCCAGTTAAATATTCCAGAGCCATTTGGATCTCCAGGTGGGGACTAAACGAGCGGGGGTAATCATCAGAAAGATGGATACTGACATTCTGCAATTTGGAGTGTGGAATGTTAGAAGTATGAATCGTTGTGTTTATATTATTGTACAAGTCGTCGTGGTAGGTTAGAAAATCAGAAAAGGGAGACGTATACACGAAAGTTAGATGTAATTTGTATAAGTGAAGTACGTCGGCAGGAAGAGTAGGAGTTTTGGTCAGGCAACTACAGAATTACCATCACCAAATCAAACAGGGGAAATGCAAGAGTTGGTTTAATAATCAATAAGAAAATAGGGCAGCGGGTAAGCTACTATGACCAGCATAGTGAACAAATTATTGTTGTCAAGATACACACCAAGCCAATGCCCACCACAATAGGGAAGGTCTATATACCTACTAGCTCAGCAGATGGTGAAGAAATTGTAAATAACCTTCAAATACCAGCGGACTGAGCCAGGATCGAACCTGCCTAGTTGGGGTCAGAAGACCAGCAGCTCAACCGTCTGAGCCACTCAGCCCGCCAATCTAAATAGGAACAAGGCACCTGGAATTGATGACATTCCCCCACAATTACTGACTACCTTAAGAGAAACCAGCGTGGTGAAGTCATTCCATTTAGTGTGCAAGATTTGATACAGGAGAACATTTTTTTTTACAATTAGCTTTACGTCGTACCGACACAGATAGGTCTTACGGTGATGATAGGTCAGGAAAGGGCTACGAATAGGAAGGAAGCAGCTGTGGCCTTATTTAAGGTATAGCCCCAGCATTTGCCTGGTGTGAAAATGGGGATCCATGGAAAAACATCTTTGCTTCCTTTCCCCTTCTAGCCCATCATCGCCATAAAGACCTATCTGTGTCACTGTGATGTATAGCAAATTGTAGGGGTAAAAAGAATAAATATATATATATATATACTGGTATTCGTGATATATGAGTATATCATGGCTCTAATAAGGAAGCTTGGGACCACCATTAAAGAAACAGATCACGAAAACACAGATTCTTTTGACTGCTGAATGCTTTATCAGTTATATGGTTGAAAGGGGAAGGGAATATCATAAAACCATAGAATTTTTTAGAAATTTTTGGTAGTGTCAACAATTGCCTACATATGTGAACATGGGTTTTCTTATTCAATTTATTTTAAAAATAAGTACAGTAATAAGCCGAATGTTAAACATGATGTGAGAAATTGGTAATAAGCTGAATGTTGAACATGATGCAAAAAATTAACTCACTAGTGAAAACCTACAACCTGTTCTCCAGTCTTTGACCGGGTCAGGGATGTAATGAATGAACCATATATATAGGCTATTATTACAATGGGGTCATCACTCCCAAAGTGATTTATAAATGACTGATAAATGCTATGAAATGATAATGGAGAGTGTTGCTGGAATGAAAGATGACAGGGAAAACCAGAGTAGCCGGAGAAAAACCTGTCCTGCCTCCGCTTTGTCCAGCACAAATCTCACATGGAGTGACCGGGATCTGAACCACGGTATTCAGCGGTGAGAGGCCGACGCGCTGCCGTCTGAGCTACGGAGGCATAACTCACTAGTATCCTGACAAAAATTTGTTGGATACAGCTAACAAGCAGAACTTTCTTAATGAAATGAAAGTGTAAGCCACAAACTAGATTTTCAGAACAGTATACACTTTTATACAGAGAATAAGTGTATATTTCTTTTAGTTATAGACCTAATCACATATTTTTTTTTTTTCTGGCAGCCTTCAGTAATTGTTCACTTAGGCTACTACCGTATTTAGCAAATATGGATGTTATACTGGGTACTGTGTGTTACAGTATGTTTAAAGGAATCGTTATTTTATTGGGTGTCAGATCTGGAACTAAGATTATGTGCTGTGAAGGTGATGAAATCATAAATTACTTTACAGGTAGGCCTACACTTAATGTTGTAAATGTCAAATGGTGGTACACTGTCAAAATAGATTGATAACTCCTTACCTAGACATACCATACTACAAACAATGATAATGTTATTTTCTTAACATCAGAGACCACTAATAATTTTATCCTATGTTCATTACGTCAACCTGCCAACCTGAGTGGTACAATCAATTACTTATTGTTCTTCTGTTTTCATTGTAAAGAGTTTGGTCCCAGATAAAGCAACTGCATTTGAGAACGCTTAAACATGAAATTGTTAGTCATTAACTACATTTAATATGCTTGAGTCGTGTTCACTCATGGGTTGAAACAAGCAAGATTGCAGTTTTATAAGACTGTTGATATCGCAGCCATAGCCACAAGGGTGTGACTTTTTATTTCATAAATCCCACATACACTGACCGAGATTCAAACTGTAGCCATTATGGTGATAAGCCAGATGATGCAGCTAGCAGCATTACTGCTCCAATAACTCCTTGCTATGGTTTACAGTCAGTTACTTCCTATCAGCAATCCTACAACACAGATTGAATGCAACACCCCTCCTCTGATACCATTATGCCCCCCCCCCCCAAAAAAAAACCCGCCAAAATACATTCATCAATATGTGTTGTTAAGGTTAACCTAACAAAATTTACTTTATTTCCTATACGCTGTCCAAGGTGTTCATTAGCAATCAACAGGTCCCAAGAAAATACGCTTACTAAAACAGTTCAACACAACAGCCACTAAGTACATTTTCTGTAAAATTTCGATAGGATTTGAAAATTATTAACTCCTATTGCAGGTATGTGTCATGACAGGAGATATGTGATTGGAAATGTAATAAAGCCTGAAGATCCTAACCTATAACCAAAATAACATATTCCTTAGAAACTTACTTGCTCTGAATATATGTGCCGACTTTGCATGGCATTATTTCGCATCAAAATAAATACTTCTGTCAGGGTTCGAGTAGCCATGGTTCCTTTCCCAAATTACAACAAGTTCATTCAAGATGATAAGGTTATTCAACTTATTTGACGTACACCAATCCAACAACTGTTTATTCGGCAGCCATATTGAACAATATCACAGCCTTCTCTACTCCATGCAAATAATTACTGTCTAATAATCAAGAATATCCTGTACCGAGCGGAGTGGCTGCGCCTGTTAACACGCTAAGGAAACCTAATCTAATAATTTTTTTTTTTTTGCTAGGGGCTTTACGTCGCACCGACACAGATAGGTCTTATGGCGACGATGGGATAGGAAAGGCTTAGGAGTTGGAAGGAAGCGGCCGTGGCCTTAATTAAGGTACAGCCCCAGCATTTGCCTGGTGTGAAAATGGGAAACCACGGAAAACCATCTTCAGGGCTGCCGATAGTGGGATTCGAACCTACTATCTCCCGGATGCAAGTTCACAGCCGCGCGCCTCCACGCGCACGGCCAACTCGCCCGGTAATAATATTATTTACTATATGCTATCCTACAGAGCTCAGTTTCCCCGGCATTTTCAAAATAAGTACCGGTATACAGTGAACGACAATGATAGATGTTTTTAATGTTGCCATTAATGCTTTCACGACCCGTACTTATAGGATTTTGGGCTTGTGCCGTGTCAAGAAAATAAGGTGAAATTCTCGATCGACTGTCCACGAGAAAGGCTTGTTTTCTTCTGAGGACGCAGAGCACAGTTTTCTGCGAAATGTTAAGAATTTCACCTTATTTTCTTGACACGGCACAAGCCCAAAAGCCTATACAATATCATGTCAAGAATGATAGAAGATTCTTGCTATCAATCTGCAAACTTGGGCTCACAAAGCCAGCTGTCTGAGTCATTCAGCCAGGTAGGATACCGTTTAACGCGTTTCACTGTTTCGTCAGTTCTTACAAGAAAAAAAAACACGTACGCCTACTAATTCTTTTCGAACTACCCTATAAACAGCTGATCGTGGTGTTGGCGTCGCTCCGCAATTTGGATGAAGTGGCGCTATTCGCACTCTAATTAATGCTCTAAGCTTTCGGCTAACACTCTTTAAGTTTACACTAGTGATTTTATATAATGCGTATTTTGAATATTGTTCTTCGCTCGACAGCCACGCCCCCTTGCTTTCCACTGAAAACATGGTGGACATTCATTCTGTTAGCTTCAGCCAAGCAGCGCTCCCACCTCTCTATGTTATCCTAGCTCGTTGATTAAAAGAAATGCACTATAAGCGGACGAAACTGTATGGTTGGTGCTTAAAACCGCCGTCTCAATCTCTATATACTGCCTGCTCTGTGCTGCGAGATTTGCGTTTACAGCGACATTGCAGATTGCAGCACTTACCGCACCCAGAACATATGTCAGTTGAATGAGAGTTCGTCCGTAAGACCAATATAAAATGAGAAATAATCCTTAACATGCTGCTAATTGAGAAGATAATGCACATACATAAAGTAACATTTCACTGTTGAGCCTGATTTAAGTTAAAGAAATGTAAAGTATATAAAATACCTTACCAGTTACAGTAGGTATATAAGGATCACCCCACTGCTGCATGGCGCATCACAATTTCAGAATTTTTCTCGACAGGGGCTTGGAGTGACACGAGTAGCGGATCACCTTTTTCAGTTCTCTTCTTACCGATATTTACTAGCAGCTGACGTACAAATTTTTCTGTCACGATTTCGCTGACCATTTGCTCGTGACCTGAAACATCGCATTTCAGCAAAGCGCACTGTGAGAGGGATGGTATCACAATGTCACGTATTGTTTTCAAAACAGGACTTGATTTTTAAAAATACGGAACAGCAGCTTCAACAAAGTCTTGCAAACACTTCACAAGGCCCACAAAACACTGTTTAGGGTATCGAAGGCCTCCCCTGTCTTGATTTCTAATGACTTGGATTAGCGCTGATGATGAGACGGGCGTGGATATATTGCTTACGCACGTGTCACATCCTAGCCTTTCTTCAACCACACGCACTAAACACCCACAAACCAAAGCTTGGGAGGCTGTTTCTAAATTTATTTCTACCGTAGCATCTGGCACACGAATGTTTTCCAGAAGGACGGTGACGTCATCGGTAAGAGCAATTTCGTCCTGGTGTTTGATTTTTTCTCATTAGGTTGATTGAAGTATTCAGTCGTCAAGGTGTCACCGCAGGCACTAACATATGCACTAGAAACATTCGCACTACGAGAAGGTATCATAAGCCCAGATTTAAGGATACGTTTAATAGCACATACTGCAGTGCGTGCGTCCGTCATATCATTAGATCCACCGCCTAATCTTACTGCACTAAACAGAGCTTCCACTGCGTCCCCAGAAAATCTTCTAGTGAGAACATAAAAGAACCCATTCTGTAACAGATAAGTCGCACATTCCACTGTAGATTTCACAGTTAGCAAGAGAGCATCTGTTGTCTCATTAGTTAGACCCTTTAGCTTTGCACGTTTTGATTCCAACTGAATTGTTTTAATGTACTCAATGAAATCATTATTCAGCCATTGTAGTCTTTTATCTGCGGGTGAATAGAAATGCATACAGTCTGGATTATTTTGCCGAATATACTGAGTTCTGTCACTGACGTCGTGGAACGTGAAAAATTTATAAATTGATTCCATAAAGCGCACTGTAGATTCCGCGTCTGAAAAGTCTAAACTTGTATTTAAACGAGCATTGTTGTCTTTCATGAAGCGAATAGTAGCAGTAACCGCTGGGGAAAACATTTGTACAGCAGAAAGAACATTCATCTTTTCCAAATTACTCGGTTCGATGTGTTTTCTCGTCAAATACCGAACAGGCTTGACAGTCAAGTCTCTCTGGAGGCGATAAACTTCTTTCACGTATTTCGAGGTGATGATGCCATTACCGCCTGTCATTTTTCTGTCTAGAAACTGAGATCTCACATTTTTTATCAAATGGCAATAGTCGAAAGTGAAAAAAAGTTTACGACTGGGATCACAAGGATGAGTCACACAGGTTCTCAGTTTTCCCCCTCCAAAAAGTTTAAACATAGAAACATTGGTTCTATGATTGTCAATCATTAATCTAAGCACATAAAAACCTGTTTCTTCAACTGCATTAATCACTTTCTGGACCAAACGGAATAGATCGGAGCCTTGTAAGCCTTTCACAAGGAAGTAAGCAGCAGGAATAGTGTTTTTTGAAAGTCCGTTTACAACAAAACACAACAGTTTATTCGCGAGAGCTGGAGATTTTCCGATATCTGTGTCGTATACACCATCAGCATTGACCACGCCTACGAACTTGTCACTGGTTCGGTCGTAGAGGAGCCGTTCCTTAATAATCATTTCGTCGGCAATCACGGTTACGATCCTCTCTGTTGGTTGGAGAGTTTCACATTCAGATTTAAGTCTTTCCTTCACTAAGTTAACTGGGAAATCCCGACACCACACTCAACATTTCCCATGTACCTGTCCAGAGTACTTCGCGATGGAGCTGACACTAGACTAGAAGTCCTCCCATATTCGTAACCTTTTGGTGATACTATTCTCCACGCCACACAGTACCTTATTGTTTGTTCTGACCACGCGGGTTTTGTCCCGTGGAAATTATTGATTTGATCTAAAATAAAAACGGCCTTTTGATCATTGTTTTTAGCTGCTTCCTTTATTCTCTTCAGATGATCAATTTCTGGGTTGTCTTCGAATTTCCTCTGTAGTCGTTTAAGTTCATTATCCTTCTTCATCAGTTTTTCTTGCAATCTCAGAATTCTCGATCGGAGCCTCTGATTTATGATTTTCTGATGACTGCTATCCTTATTACTCGGTGGAATATCGACTTGGATTGAGACATCATTGTTCACACGAATTTCGTGTTCGATATCCAAGGTATTTCCGGTTGTTAAAGAGCGCTTTTCCTCAAGGATTTGTTCTGAAGAAATATCTTGTCGCTGTCTGGTCTTTCGTGGAGCTATTTTTCTCGTTTGAAGGTAATGGGGATAATTCGGAAACTGGCTAGGTACAACATTTGGCTTCAGCATCTTTCTCTTACAGTTTTCTCCGTAATCCCCATCAGTAAAATGCAGGCTACAAACACGAGAACAATCGGATTGAATCCATTCACTACCCTTGTTTGATCCTTGCCTTGATATAGCATTTAGTCACTTTCTGCGAAGTTCTTTGTTTGAGGGGATTTCATGAAACCTCACACCTGAAGAATTTGGATTCCCTTGCTTTGATTTGCAGAGAGGAACACAACAATTCACAATTTTACAGCCAGAAGCACACACATAAACACTCGAATAAACGCGCGGGAACTGAACAACAACGGGGGTACGGAGATGACCTGGGTGCGGTAGCTGGCGCTCCTAGCGGAAGTTTGTGATACTGAGAGCTCACGCTAAGTTGCATGTAAACCGTATAGCATAGAGCAGGCAGTATGTAGAGATTGAGACGGCTGAGACGGCGGTGGTGCTTAAACTTAAGGCCTCACTCCACCGGCTGCGCAGTAGCGTGTAACTGGGGAAGATGTGTTCATGCGTGTACAGCCATGTTGAGATCACTCCTGAGGTCGCCGAGGAAATCGTAGTACGGAATACATGCATTAACTTACATTAACACACACATGAAAACACCTATCGTTGCTATTACTATTCTAAGACACGAGATAACACGCTAAGAGGTATATCTATAGGCCTATATATATTACATGTCCTGACTGACTGACTGATTCATCATCGCCGAACCAAAACTACTGGACATAAAGAAATGCAATTTTGGGGATACATATACAGTATATCAGAGTGTAGGTGCTAACTAAGGGAATTTTTTATATTCCGTCGCTAAAGGGGTGAAAAGGGGGGTGAATTGTTTAAATGATTACCTATATGCTATATCTATATCTCAAAAACTTAAAAGTTTACAGACATAAAAACTGGTATTTGGAATCTCCTTTAAAATTGAATAATGTATTTTTTCTTTTCGGAAAATCCCATTAAGAGGGGTGAAGAAAGGTGAAAAAGGGGTTGAATATCTTTTTCGAGGATACTTATATCTCAAAAACTGAAGATGTTACAGACATGAAAATTGGTATTTGGAATCTCCTTCAAAAAGAACACGTATTTCTTTGCTTTCAGAAAATCCAATTAATGGGGGTGAACAGGAGTGACAAAGGTGGTGAATTTTTAAAAAAGACTATAGGCCTATCTACAGTATATCTCAGAAACGTAACATGTTACTCGCATTTTGTGTGTGTGTGTGTGAGTGAGAGGGGGGGGGGCGTGAAAATTGGTATTTGAAATCTCCTGTAAAAGTAAAGAAACATAGATTTTTTTTTTCGGAAAATCCACTTAAGGGGATCTGAAAAGGGAATGAATTTTAAAAATGAGCATATCTCCAGTATATCTCACTAAATGAGGATTTTTGAATATTCCGTCGCTAAGGGAGTGAACAGGTGGGGGGGGGGGGGTGGGGTTAAATGTTTAAATTACTAAATATGTATCTCAAAAACTTAACAGTTTACAGACGTAAAAATTGGTATTTGGAATCTCCTTTGAAAATAAAGAAACCCATATTTTTGTTTTCGGAAAAACCGCTTTAGGCGGGTGAAAATAAGTGAAAGAGTGGTTGAATTCTTTTTATGAGGGTACTTATATCTCAAAAACAGAAGATGTCACAGACATGAAAAGCGTTATTTGGAATCTCCGTTAAAATTAAACACGTATTTTTTTTCGGAAAATCCACTTAAGGTGGGTGAAAAAAGTCAATAAATGGGGTAAATTTTTAAAGTGAGAATATAAAACCATATCATGTTACAGACCTGAAAATTGGTGTTTGGAATCACCTTTAAAAATAAAGAAACGCGTAATTTTTGTTTTCGAAAATCCATTTAAAAGCAGGGGGAGGGGGAAGAAGTGAAAAAAATTGAATTATTTTCATGAGGATATTTATATATCATAAACTGAAGATGTTAAAGACGTGAAAAGCGTTATTTGGAATCTCCTTTAAAAGTAAAGAAACACTATGCCCCCACAAAATACACTTAAGCGGGGGGAGGGGTTTCAAAAGAGACTACAAATTGGATTGAATTCCTTTAATAAGGATACTTATATCTCCAAACCTGAAGATGTTACAGATGTTAACTTTGGCATTTGGAATCTTTTTAAAACAAAGAAAATGTATTTTTTTGTTTTTTTAAAATCCACTAGAGGGGGCGGGGTAAAAAACTGGAAAAATGGTGGAATTCCTTTTTATGAGGATACTGATAATTATTTTTCAAAACTGAAGATGTTGCAGACGTGAAAATTGGTATTTGGAATCTCCTTTAAAAGTAAGAATAATGTATTTTTTGTTTTGGGAAAATTCATTTACGGGGGATGAAAAGAAGTGAAGAAGTAGTTGAATTCCTTTTTTTTTGCTAGTGGCTTTACGTCGCACCGACACAGATAGGTCTTATGGTGACGATGGGATAGGAAATGCTTAGGAGTTGGAAGGAAGCGGCCGTGGTCTTAATTAAGGTACAGCTCCAGCATTTGCCTGGTGTGAAAATGGGAAACCACGGAAAACCATCTTCAGGGCTACCGACAGTGGGATTCGAACCCACTATCTCCCGGATGCAAGCTCACAGCCGCGCGCTCCTAACCGCACGGCTAACTCGCCTGGTTGAATTCCTTTTATGAGGATGCTTATATCTCAAAAACTGAAGATATTACAGTTGAAAATTGGTATTTGGAATCTCCTTTAAAAGTAAAGGAATACGTATTTTTTGGTTTTTCGGAATATTCATCTATAAAATGATAAATTATTGAAAAATTGGTGGAATTCATTTTATGAGGTTGCTTACATATCTGAAAGACTGAAGATGTTACAGATACGAAAATTGGTATTTGGAATCTCCTTTAAAAATAAATAAACACGTGCTTTTGTTTTCGGAAAATCCATTTAAGTGGTTGAATTATATTTATGAGGATACGTATATCTCACAAACTGAAGATGTTACAGATGTGAACGTTGGTATTTGGAATTTTCTTTAAGAATAAAAAACACGTATTTGTTTTCGGAAAATCCACTAAATGGTGTCGATGGATCAACTAAGCGGAATTCAGTAGACCGAATATTTGAAGAAATTATCAATACCACCATCGATCCTTAAAGTACCAAACCTACCAAGGAACCGAAGATTGGTAGGACTGACCAGACCGTCACCAGATCAGGACGCATGGTTCATCTTCCTGCAAATTTCCTTGAAATTCGCGCGATTAAAGCCGCGGTTAACGGGTAGTCGAAAATATTTTAAATAGGGACTGCAATAGGAAACAGAAGATCCGTACGGATATTCTCATCAGTTCGCAAACCAAAATCACTCATAGCTAATTTTAAATCAAATGCCACCGGGCAAGTTGGCCGTGCGGTTAGGGGCGCGCAGCTCTGAGCTTGCATCCGGGAGATAGTGGGTTTGAACTCCACTGTCGGCAACCCTGAAGATGGTTTTCCATGGTTTCCCATTTTTACACCAGGCAAATGCTGGGGCTGTACCTTAACAAAGGCCAGGGCCGATTCCTTCCCACTCCTAGGCCTTTCCTATCCCATCGTCGCCATAAGACTTATCTGTGTCGGTGCGACGTAAAGCAAGTTGTAAAAAAAAAAAAATGCCAGGCAGAAGTAGTATACAGGGAAGTGATCCGATGTCTAAAGTGGTAAAAGCGAACCGTGAAGTGTGGAAGTCTGTGTGTTCTTTCAAATTGATTCGTGATAAATGTCCGACAATGTATCCTTAAGGTCTCAGGGAAACTTATCCATTCCAAGTAATTGATAATGAAAGGCAGCCTACACCCACTACCGTGCAGCCGTGCACACATAAAAACTGAACATACAGTATTTTGCATTGTTATTTAACAATTAACTTAAATGAAATTAAATTAAATTAAGAGAACATTCCCCGAAAACAGAAAAAACCTATCATATGCCAGGTTTATAATACGCATTTTATAGACTTGAGCATAGTAAAAATATTCGGAATTACACACTAACCATTCTTTTACAATGGAACAAGAAAAGGAGAAATTATGACTCACGGTAGGGCCTACCTAAAAAGAATTGTTCAGATAATGTTTACTAGTTTGAAGCAATACATTGTCCTCAAATTGGAAGGTTTTATGTAGCTTTATCAACCACATTTTCCGAATTCTACGCACAGGTTTTTCCAATTATTAGTACCGGTACACAGTCTGTAAGAAAAATATGAACATTTTTTCAGAGTAGCTGTTCATTTCTTAAGAATTATCCTTCGCTAAATTGGAAAAAAGGCCAAGAGTAAGAAGCCTACACGTTTAAAATTCCACGTCCACACGTTCTCTGAATCCACCATCCTATAGCCTGATTAGTTCACGATTATGGGAATTGTAAATAATTTCATAACAGTTCAATTTCCACTCTCTTATGAGAAGGCATACCAGATCCCTTCTGACAGCCATCTGTACAATTAAGAGCCGCACAAGAGTTCATAATTTTTCGCTCCACACTTAGGGCGTATCTTAACTCTCCTTTAATATTGCCCATCAATTTAACTACTGCAAACGCTCTCACTTATTCACTGAAAATATTTGACAATGTATTATTTATTACTTCTGTAGTGTATTTGCTACAACAGATCCAGTAACCGACACGATTCAATACGAAAGCACGCAAGGAACTGTAAACTTTTTCACGTGCTAATCATGCATTCAAAGCTGAAGTGCCCACAACATGGCGGTGCGTGAATGTATTCAATATTCCTCATAGCATCTGCGCACTCTGTGCGTCTAGATCAGGGCCATCCAGCCATTGCGCTCCGAGAGCGCGCCCGCGCTCGGGGAGCACTGGGCAGTCAGACTAGCGCTCCTTCCCCTACCACCACTACAGAGTGGCAGCGAGGAGACCCGAGACAGACGATGTTCGGACCGCGCTGACCAGATACGTACGTACAGTCGTGCGTCCGACGGCTTTTGTGGGTTTGTTGACATCATATTGATAGGGCTATTTTGCCGTAAAAATATACCGCATCTACAAATCGAAAGGTACTCCGATGCAAGGAATATGCAGGAAACGAAATCAAGTGCTAAGTAAAGAATACAGCAATGTGATTTATTCAAAACTGAAATTTGAACATATCTGAGAGGAAAATTCAACAACGTTTTACCGATATGAACAGATAGTACAGACATTGAGTGACTTTTGGTCAGTCGTTTTCACGAGCTTTTACTTTTGGAGCAATTAATCATCTCCAAATTGAGTAGGCCTACGATATTTCTGGACACAGCTATTCTTAAACAATTGCGCAAGTTTCTATCGCTTATTGTTGCACGATGTTTACTTTTGGTAAACTTAAGAACCGAAAGGAACACTCAAAAATGCACGTTGAGCCGAACATTGACAGAACTTTACATGCATGTTTATACAAAAGGGGGTATTCTTCTTGCGGAAAGCCGCTGCAAAGTTCTTCTAAACTTCGTGACATTACAAAGCGGTCTTTAATACGAACATTGCACTGCAGTTCAAGCAACTCTAATTGAAATAGCTGTGGAGCACTGTCTGCACTAAGAGAAAATGGTCGAACAAATACATCTAACACCGCTTGGAGTTCTGTATTCTGAAAATCTCTCTTCAAACTCTTTTTGTAATTGGCGAATTACCTGCAAATACTCATCAAAGTCGACACCGTATTTCACTGTTTCAAGCAATGGAAAATGTCCTGTGTTCCTTGCACGCAACTGGTTTTCCCACAAAATCAATTTTATTTCGAACGCTTGATTTTTTCCACCAAATCGGAGATAATGTTCTTGTCGCTCTGAAGCGAAGTGTTCAAAGTATTCAGATGAGCAGTAAAGTCGCTTAAAGAGGCCAAGTCCGCCACCCACTTAGGATCACGCAAAAGAACGTCGGGCCACCCTTTCATGTCATAAAAGGTATATATTGCATTCCGCAAGCAAAAAGCTCGATGAAGCGCTTCGCGTGGCTCAGACATCTTACTATTGCATGGTACGGGATATCCGGATACTCCGCTTCGATGTCGTCCAAGAACTCTGATTTTTTTCTTTTGTTACTTGCTTTACGTCGCACCGACAGAGATAGGTCTTATGGTGACGATGGGACAAGAAAGGCCCAGGAATGGGATGGAAGCGGCCGTGGCCTTAATTAAGGTATAATTAAGGTACAACCCAGCATTTGCCTGGTGTGAAAAGGGGAAACCACAAAAAACCATCTTCAGGGCTGCCGACAGTGGGGTTCGAACCCATTGTCTCGCGATTGCGAGCTCACAGCTGCGCGTCCCTAACCGCACGGCCAACTCGCCCAGTACTCTTTGAATTGACGGTGCGTGAGTTCATGGGAGCGAATAAAACTTACCATTCGCACAACTGTTCCCATTATGTCTTTAAGCTTGGCGACTTTTGCACAGATTGCTTCCTGGTGTATAAAGCACTGGATCGCCGCCATTAGGGTACTACCGCTCTCAGCCATGTTTAATTTTACATAGCTGAGGAACCCCGTGCGTAGACCACGAAAAGCAGGAGCTCCATCCGTCGTTACACTCGTCAACCGCTCCCATTGTAATCCCATTGACTCAAAAACACCCTCCACTGCTTGGAAAATATCGAAACCGATAGTGGTGTCTTTGAGAGCCACCAAGTCTACGAAATCCTCGGTAACCCCAAGATCGTCATCCACCCCTCAAATGAAAATAACGAGCTGAGCTTTGTCCGCAATGTCGGCTGATTCGTCGAGGGCGATGGAAAATGATACCAAATTTGCTGCCTGCTCCATTAATTGCTGTTTCATATCAACGGACATGTCGTCTATTCTGCGAGCCACAGTTTGTGGAGAAAGAGAGATTTTATCAAATTTCTCAACTAGCTCCATAGGACAAATACATGCCGCCGCATCCATTAGGCACTCCTTGATTACATTCCCTTCCGTGAAGGGTTTCCCAGCTTTGGCAATTCGCGGCGAACATTTGTAGCTTGTTCGTAAAATGGGTCCACCAACCTCGCTCTCCTCAATCATCTGTCAGACAAAAATACGGCAAGTCACAATTTTAGTATTTTTCAGATAATTCAATCATTTCTTCACTCCCATTTGTAAACAAGCATTTAAAAATTAAAATAATATTTACAGAACAGTGCTGCTTGAAATTTTCTTTCAATTCTTCCAACTTCGATTGGCGACTGGCGTCTGTCAAATCACCGTAATCATCCCTGTGGTTGGCACTGTAGTGCCGTTCCAAATTGTGCTTTTAAAAAAACACATTAAATCTCGGTGGCACACTAAAAATTTGGCATGCCCTTTATAAGCTGTACAGAAAAATGAAATTTCCCATTCTGCTTTGAAGGCTGCTGCTTCACCACTCTTTTTTTTTTTTTTTTTGTATGATGTTCAGCCATCACAACTGCGAAACTGATTTAGTTAATTAGTTACACGCTGTTAACAAAGCGCATTGGACTAGACTACAGTGACACTACACTATATGTATAGAGTCATTGTAGACTAGACTACGACTGATAGATCGACTGCTCTCTTCGGCGCGGCGGGCAGACCGCTCGCTCAGCCAGCCAAGCTTCTCCCACCACTACCTACCCCAAAGCGCTCGGAGCACTGGCTTGGAGCGCGACCAGAGCGCTAGCGCTCTGGGAGCGCTGTTTGGATGGCCCTGGTCTAGATAAGTAATATTTAAGTTTTAATTTTAAGTAATATGACTCATGTCCTTCTTGGTGTTGTAATTTTAATGGCCAACAGTGTATGTGTGGTAATGGTGTGGTAATACTGTAGTAGTAGTAGTATACTGCTAATAATAAGAGTTGGCATCTGACATTTCTTAGAGGGAGGTCCGTTTACTGCCTGCCGAGGCGGAATAAAGGGAGTGGCTGTGTGGTTGCCATGGAAACGAGGGTGGGGCGACTGCGGTTGCCATGGAGATAAAACTTCAGGGCAGCTCGTCTTGCTGGGAGTTGCCAAACCTGTCACTGTCACTGATAAGAACCTGATTGTTTGTATAAGAGTGATCGCAAATGGGACGACACCGCCTGGCCAGGTAGTCTACAACAGATCATAGCGGTCAGAATGAAGGAGGGAACAAGTGAGCCGGATGCGAGGGGTAAGAGTTTGTAAAAAGGAATGCTGGAATGTGGCAACATCGTGAAATGGCACGTGCAGTGCTCCTCCCTCCAACCTTACCTGTCAGACGCCAACTTTAGTTAAGTCTAGTATAGTAGCAGTAGTAGTAGTAGTATCGCTCGTAAGGCCTTGGTCGCCAATTATAAGCGTTTTGAATTGATGCCTCTAGGACAATATTCCACATTCCATTTTCTTCAACAGATCACATCATTTACTAGCCACTTCCTGCTAACAAAACAGAGAAATGTAATTCGATTAGAATAGGGGGAGGTGAAATTTTACATCTCTATCCGCTTTCTTGAAGACATAGTCCTACCTCAAGTTTCAGTCTCCTCTCCTAAAAACTCTATCGTTTGAAAAAGTCCACACCTTCATTCTCAAATCTCGAAAATACTTCATTTAGATTCATGCCTATTTCCTTCTTTTCAGTATACTATTTCTGTAGTTGTACTTCCTCTTAAAACAACAATCACCACCACCACTATACTATTTCCGTACACGAAGGTGCATAAACATTGCCAAACCTGCAACTAACTACAGTAAAGCTAGCAGTTCCCTACAATACCTTTGTCAGTTTATTTTCCTTGTTCTCTTTTGATTAGTGCTGAGAGAAGATGATTGCCTAGTTGTACTTCATCTAAAAATAATAATCACCATCACCAGTTGATACTGAACCGAAACTTCTTTTTATTCATGTAGACTAGTATTCGTACATTGCCGATAGATATCAAACCAACGATGTGGCTGTTGAAAAATTTATTTTCGTCGTTGCCACTATCCTCAACTGTCTTTTCAATTGGTTAACCACCACCTGTACTTTATTTTTGTGATAAACAAGCTCTAAACCACTCTTGCACATTCTCTTCGCCCTCATTTATTGTCATCGTTCCTATGATCATGGGCGCCCGCAGGATCTTCTCCAGGGGGGTGGAGCACATTAACAATTTTCTTGAATATAAAAATCAGTATAACGTCAGCAACATTAAATTGTTTAGATAAATTTCCGGTTATAACAGATGCTGGATGGCAGTCAGAAAGTTCAGTTTATGAAATAATCTTGTATGTAATTAAACAATTGAACATCAACCTTTTTAGAATTCAAGTGGGGGGGGGGGCGCTTGACCCCCGCCCCCCTTGCGGGCGCCCATGCCTATGATTTCGTACGTTTTTCGTTAGGAATGGTGTCGTATTCTAAAATATGATTCTTCACGTATATTGTGAAAAACCATCGATATATATCGAGGATGAGAATGTTATCGAAAGGGACTCGCTTCTGTATTAGTGATTTCGGATGATTCGTAAAAAGCTTTGTTAATATTCTCGAATAATCAAAAGTTTGTTGCACGTGATATAACTGCTTGTAGAATATATTTTAAGACACATACTAATACCCCCTTACTAATACAGGGCCTCTCTGCTAAACCCAGACCGTCCAGTGGCGTTTTTACTCTCGGAGACCTAAGCAGCTGTACGGGAGACGCGAGCATAGTTCTTGACCTAGTAAGGAGCGTGCACGTATTCGACCTAGCATCAATAGCCAGTCTGAATGTAGCTGTTAACATGGTGAGACAGTTATCAGTGCAACACCGTATTTTCGTTTGTAAAAGTTATTTTATTTTATTTTTGTTGCTGGGGGCTTTACGTCGCACCGACACAGATAGGTCTTATGGCGACGATGGGATAGGAAAGGTCTAGGAATTGGAAGGAAGCGGCCGTGGTCTTAATTAAGGTTCAGCCCCAGCATTTGCCTGGTGTGAAAATGGGAAACCACGGAAAACCATTTCCCGGATGCAAGCTCACAGCCGCGCAAAAAAAGTTATTTTAATTACGACTCGGCTCGACGGATGCGCGATGCATTTGTTCAGCAATTTCTTGGTGAAGTGCCACCTTCACGAGCACAGATTCACGAAATATTTGAAACTACTGGCCCAGGGCTCAATAAAATAAAAAATAATAAAAAAACATGCGCGCACACGAACAGTTTTAACAGAGGAAAAGCTAGATGACATTGGTGAGAATCTTGAACGGTCATCGAATAAATCACTCACAAAATTAGTACAACCAGTAAAGGTTTCGGTTTCTTCTGCACACAGAGCTGCAAGGCTGTTACACATCAAACCGTAGAGGTTGACACGGCCCCTTGTTTAAAATCTGCTGATTCTGCGACAAGAGTGAGATATTGTGAGTGGTATCATCATTGAATGATCGTTTATTCGATTTTCGATTTGACCACGTTGGGTTGACTTCCGGTTCGTCTTCACTTTCCGTTTCAGAATCAGCACTTACTTCACTCATAAACTCATCATCACTGCTGGACAAATCAACACTACAATGAGCCATTACACAGTACTTCCACAATCATAAAAAATCACCAAAAGATGTGAGCGACGAACGACGAGCGAAAATATATCACGCCACTACTACTCAAGGTGCGTACAACATACGATGTGTCTTCGTCAAGAGCTGAGCTCACACGGATTGCTTAGAAATGGCATGGGAACGCGGGCCGGCGCACTGGTGGGAAGCGCACTAGGGGCCGGATCCGCTCCCTCAGCATTGAACGTGTTATGGTTAGTCCACACCAAAGTTAATAAACAATGTTAACGAAACAAAGTTAATGAACAATGTTAACGAAAACATTTCTCAAGATGTTAATAAACTTTTGTTAACAAACCTTTTTAACATTGTGTCCACATCAAATAAACTTTTCTTAACAAACTTCTTTAACATTGTGTCCACACCAAAATATCTGTTTGTGAGGTTACAATGGATAGGGTCAGGAAGAAGAAAATACAGCTGTAGCTTTCACTATTTTAATGAGTGCAATTACAGAAAAATGCAGACGCAAAAGTGTGGCAAAGAAAAATATTGGAAAAGTGTTTAAAATTAAGTTTGGAGAGGACACTTAGGCCTATGTCAGAACTTTCAATTCATGATGCAGCCGGCTTTCAAAACTTTCTGAGAATGTCCCCACAAGACTTTCAGTTCTTGTTGACAGTAATTGAGTTTGAAATTGCAAGAAATGATACAAATTTGTTGGAATGCCATCTGCATTAATGTTAGACTAAGTATAACTTGAAGATTCGTAGCGACTGGTGATTCCTACCAAGGATCATGTAAGAGTGTAAGAGAAATACTCCTACACTTCACTTATGTATTTGTATGGTGTATGTGAGTTGCTTGCGATTCGACAGTCTATTTCGAAAAATTAATAAAAGAATTGTATTCCGCGCTACGAATTTGCGTGTTCTAATTGCGTCTTTGCGCATGTGCGAACCGAAATGTTAACGAAAACACGAAATGTTAATGAAAAGTTTCATTCACAAAAGTTAAAGAAATTTTGTTTATCAACATGCTCGAAAAGTTAATGAACACGCTATTTTGTTTATTAACAGACAGAAATGTTCATGAACATTGTTCATTAACAATGTTTATTAACAAAGTGAACGAAAACATCTTGGTGTGGACGCACCTTTAATGGTCATGTGAACAGTCATAACTCTCTCTATTGGTATGCAGAAAATACTCATGGTGTTTATGAAGTACCTCATTATGAAGGATGACACTTGCAGCATCTATTAGAAGGTAAGATTTTATATAAGAATGTATATGCCTAGACGCTTAAAGCAGGGCGGCCGCCCGCGACATAAGTTGGGCTGTGACAGCTGCTGCAGCGCAGAGTACAAACACCGTGCGCTTGGTCTGGGTTTATAAGACAGACCCTGTATATAAATCTGCATGTTGGTCTGTTTGTCTTTCTTTCTTTCTTTCTTTCTTTCTTTCTTTCTTTCTTTGTTTCTTCCTTTCTTTCACGTAAAATATTCGTACGGATCAAATTCGAATTTGGTAACCTTATACAGTAGCTACTTATTATCACCGTATTTCTTAAGAGGGCCATGGAGCGGTAGAAGATGTGAAGCAAGTCAGAGGGAAATGTTCACCTGGGAACCTTATAAATGAATACGCTCCCTAAATGGCTAGTCCTCTTTAAGAAATGGAGCCTACCAATTTCACTTAGAATTCAGTTTCGTAGACATTTATTGTATGCATCTTCTTCCTAACCGTAACAGTTTTCCGGGATAAATTCTGTGTTTCAATGCAGGATTTACCTGACAAAAAAAGAAAAAAAATGAGCAAACTGTTAGTCTTATCAGAAAAGAGAATATGCGTAGGATTTAGAATTAAATTTCCCATGCATATATCTATCTGCGTTTTCTTTCAAACTATACCGATTTGAGTAGGCTGTCTATAAACCAGACAGGAGGCAGAGTGTAAAGGCGTGCTTATTCACCTGGTAGGACGTGCATTCGATTTCCTGACACAAAGTCGAAAAATCTAACTTCAAATTTTAGCGAGGCACGTGTTCTTAGAGTTCACTAGACCTTCATCAGAAGTGAATTTTAGGTTAATTACTGGAATAAATGCGGCCAGACATAGAGCTAATCACTCCATCCCTCTAAGTGCCGCGGTTACACATGGTAGAGGCCTTCACTTTCCACTCCTGCAAAGGCTTTCATGGCGAGTGTGAAGATGCCTTTGCTTTCAAACAACAGTCATCATAATCTACCTGGCAAGAATAAATATGTGCTTTAATAAGTAAATAATATTTTTAATTTCCTTTTTAAACTAGGAGAATAATTACTGGTGTGAGCAGTTGAGAAGAATGTCAGGACGACACTCAATATGAGGAGATAAAGGCTAAGTTAGGAATAACCTCGATATGTGAAACTGTGGAAATGTTCATTCACAGAAGCTTGCAGACAGAACAATAAAAGGCATTACTATCGTAATATAGCGAAGATGTATGTATGTATGTATGTATGTATGTATGTATGTATGTATGTATGTATGTATGTATGTATGTATGTATGCATGCATGCATGCATCATATGAGGGCGTGATAGCCGAGTGACATTATCATTAGTTTCTCACCAAGGCGGTCGTGATTTGAACCCCGGGCAATACATGTATAAAGGTGGTTCGGTTTCCACGCAAAATTTGGGACACTTTACCTATGATCACGATGTCAACAGTCACGTAAAACTACAAGCTTACGTGCTTTCTTTAATCTATCATGTATGATACGTCGGGATTGATTAAAGACAAAAGCCGGACTGAGTGGCTCAGATGGTTGAGGTACTGGCCTTCCGACCCCAATTTGGCAGGTTCGATCCTGGATCAGTCCGGTTATATTTGAAGGTGTTCAAATACATCAGCCTCGTGTCGGTAGATTAACTGGCACGCAAAATAACTCCTGCGGGACAAAATTCCGGCACATCGGCGTCTCCAAAAACCGTCAAAGTAGTTAATGGGACGTACAAATATTATTATTATTATTATTATTATTATTATTATTATTATTATTATTATTATTATTATTATTATTATTATTAAAGACAAAAGTTGACGACCGTAGTATACCAGAATATAACACATATCCAAAACACATGTTTCACGTTTTGTAGGAAGGATATTGTAAGATTCTCCTACCTACGCTTTCCCCCGTCGGTGGGGTTGTTAGAATATATTCACGGTATCTTCCACTCGCCATAGGATGCGACTGACAGAGGTAACTCCAGGGTCTCTCTACTCGGGAGCGTGGGCTGGTGAAGTACGAGGTGCCTAGCTGTATCATACTTGTATCAGACTTCTCACTTTCAGTTGTCCTATCCGACCTCGCTTGCTGAACTCCTGTTATCCTCTAACCACGATGGTATTAGGTTTGCTAGATGTAAGGAGTCTTTCATCTCACGCTCTTGATAGTCCTTCCATTTCTTTTGCCGATACCTTCATTTTCTATGGACTGGACTTCATTTTTTTCCTCTGGTAGTATGAAGAGAAGATGATTATAACTTATCTCTTCTTGAAACAATAATCACCACTATGTAGCATATTACAACTCAAGCCTGAAGGGATTAAAAATTACACTAAAAGCTCATCTACACTGGTCAGTGAAAAGAACTTGACTCATGAAACATGATGCAAGCACGTTTCAAACTAACACAGGACAAAAAAAGGAGCTTTCCTCGCAACAGTTGGAGATAGTAACCTAGTTCAGTAATTGAATTAATGGAGGGCGAATCTAACTTCCTGACTTGGACGTTGATTGTGAAGTCAAGTGGGGAATCTTTTCTCTTTGGGAACTATTCTTAATATGGAGATGGTCCGGTACCTGTACTTTTGTACAATAAGTATGATCGACGATATCTCCATGAACACTTACTTTCTTTTTAGTGGCTTATGCGTATATGTGGCATGGCCTGTATCATATAATTTGTAACATTTTTCCACGTGACTGCATTTTACTTTCTCTGGCATGCGTTTGGCAGCGAAAGTCTTGAGATCTCTCAGAAAATATGAAGCACTAGTATTTGAGATGTTCTAACTTGAGATGAATAGTGGGGAGTGGAAAAAGATCACTGATTACAATACTGGCAGAACCAGTGATTAGCTTTCTTTTATACCTTGTACATTCCTGTATTGTTCCTGTTATTCTGTACTTTATCTTCCGGCTTTACTAAGTCGAGTTCACGAACAACTTTGAACACTTCAGTATGGACTATAGTGAAACTCTTCTCTTCGTTATTTAATTAATTTAATTATTTCGCAATTAACGTGTTTTTATTCATGACTAAGCATACCACTCAATGAAATATAATTAAAATAAGAAACGTTTACTATTTGAGGTACAAAGTGTCCCAGAATCACAGTTAAATTTTCTAGAATAGGCAACCCACAGCACATCATTAGGGTGCCGGGCTGAGTGGCTCAGACGGTTGAGGCGCTGGCGTTCTGACCCCAGTTTGGCAGGTTCGATCCTGACTCGGTCCGAAGGTGCTGAAATACGTCAGCCTCGCGTTGGTAGGTTTACTGGCACGTAAATGAACTCCTGCGGGACAAATTTCCGGTACCGTACCTCGGCGTCACCGAAAACCGTACAAGGTGGGATGTAAAAAACAATAACATTATTTACAAGATTAGGGTTTGATAAAGCAGCAGCTAATTTAAGGGCCATAAACACCTGACTATCGAACACGTGCTACAGATAAATCATACATTATAAACCGCATGGCACTACAGCCCTGACGGGCTTAGTCCTACCAAGCAACCGCTCCTCAGCCCGAAGGTCTGAAGATTATGAGGTGACAAATAGTCAGTCCGACGAATCTTCTCGGCTATTGTTCATGGTTGTCTAGACCGGGGTCATCTCACTGTCAGATAGCTCCTTAATTGTAATAAAGTAGGCTGAATGGACTTCGAACCAACCCTAAGGACCGGGTAAATATCCCTGGCCTGGCCTGGAATCAAACCCGGGGTCTCTGGGTGAGAGGAAGGCACGCTACCCCTAGACCGCGTTGCTGGCTTATTCATATATTACGGTCTTTCATGTTCCTGTTACTTTATTTTAAAGACTATCATTGGATGGCTGTATTATGATTACAAACAAAGTTGTAGGGGGTCCGCTGTCTGTAATTTCGTTTGATTTGTCAATTTTTCAGATTTCTATCCGTTGTAGGTCAACTCAAGACCGTATCATTGGCTTTTAGCTTCGTGTCTGTCTGTCTGTCTGTTTGTCCGTCTGTTCCAGCATTACGGCGAAACGGCTGGATAGACCTCGACCAAACTTCATACAGTATTTATAGTATACTCATCCAGGGGCAGGTTTAGATATGCATATCATTTAAAAATCCTGAATGAACTGACGGTTTATAAGAAAACCAGAACAGATTTTTTCAATTTTCTCTTATTACTATAGATTTTATATAAAATCCGCAGACTACCGGTATATGTGAAATGTACCTTCATTTTAAACAACTTTTGTTATGTACATAATTTCGCTTACTCTTCAAATCACGGAGAAAATTACCATTTTCTGCAGGTTTCAGGCTCTGCATTGAGTGACCGACAACCAACCCACTGTTTACCATGGCAACTTCTCTGGCTGCATGCAAGCGGGGAAGTAATGTAATAGCGTTTACGTGGTCATTGTTGTTGTTCGTTGGGTAGAAGGCAAGAGAGACGCCAAGCTGCCATTATGCGGTGTATTTCTCTCTTTATAATGAAACTTCCCATCTCCTTAGTGAATGACATTAGGCAAGTGAGCCTGCCGTTATAGTAGAAATTCCCGAACTGGATTGTGAATAGCAGTAGGAAACGTGGCCTGCCATTATCATAAAAATTTTCCAACGCGCATCGTACGTCGGAAGCAACGTATGCGGTCCTCCCCGTGGTGTTTTTCGGATAGCGCTAAGAGACATGCAATTTAATATCATCTTTTTCACGGTGTGTACAGTAATTTACGTAGAAATTCGTATACAATGTAGAATACCGTAGCGAAGCATGGGTACATTTGCCAGTAACATGTAAATTTGTTTCATTTCATTATTGTTTCTACATCGAATAATATTATTATTGATATTGTTATTGATATAATCATCATGCTTAGTATTACAGTAATAATTGCGGCCTCGCGAACAGCGTTGGTAGCAGCGGGTGACGAACTTGCATATTGCACCCGTCCACCTCCCGAGTCCCAGACTAGCATTTATCTCAGGGGTGTCGGTTCATTATTTAAGTCATCAAATATAAATATAGCGGCATAAATGAACACGGGAATGAACGGAGCAATTTAAAAATTAAAATGGGGAAGGCTCGATTGTAAACTTGAATTTAAGGACTCCATGATAGGACTAGGAAGTGACTGTTAACTTTAAAAAGGGCATCATCTAACTACAATAAAAAGATTATGAGAATGGTTTCCTTTGAAATAATTTGCCAGAAAAAGCAGTTTATTACGCCATCCGACGTACGGAACTTTGATACATTTGGCAACGATATTTAAATTTTCCACACATGTTACATAAACAAATCACTTGCTATACCGCAAGTGGTATCAATATCGTGCTGGGTAGCTTCTGAAATAAAATTACAATTGGAGTATAACTTATGGGTCGATTCCATTTGAATCGAACCGTTGTTCAAGGATATAGCTTCCTTCTATCGGGAGCCCGAGCATAACCCATGTTACGGTCGGCTTCACGATTTAACTAAGATGATGTACTCCGGCTATATACATTTTTCCGAGACCGGTACTCGGACTGGGTAATGTTTCTCGTGAATTACGAAAAATGGATTACACGGACAGTTCCTATCTTACGATGTCCAGCTGATGCTATACCACTGAATTAGTATTTATATTTTATTTACATATGATCTGAAATGTTACAAAGTAGCCTCAGTAGACTACTGCCACAGATGAGATAACGGGAAGCGGTGGGAAATACCGTGGCAATGACCCCCCTCGCATCGCGGGCGAAGTAAACAAAATGATTAATATTTATCATTCTTATTATTCAACATACGAATCGAAGGATGTTGTCACCACATAATTTAATCCACTATCGTCAGAAATATTCATTTATCCATGAAATTATCATCCTCGAAATTATTATTATTATTATTATTATTATTATTATTATTATTATTATTATTATTATTATTATTATTATTATTATTATTCAACGGTTCCTGGCACTGCCACGTTTGATTAATATCGTCATTATTATGCGGGATGCAAACACAAATGGTTATTAATGTTATTATTATTATATCCCTCTTGTGGTTATTATTATTATTATTATTATTATTAAATAGGTGACTCCAGATTTTATTATTATTATTCACGTCACTCAAGAGGTTATTATTATTAATGAACCGGTCACTTCCGCCAAATATATTAAGATATCGGTCGCAATTATAATTATTTCACTGATCAACCAACGGCATCATTACTGTTATTATTATGACAATTATTATTAATCTGACCGCGATGATTTAACATCGTCCTTACATTGTTATTATTATTATCGGTTGCATATTATCATTTAGATTCCCGTTTAACATCTTTATCAACGCTCAATTAATTAAGGCGGTCCAATCCTTTATCTGCAATATTTATTATTATTATTATCACGACATCATGATTGTCATCGCTCGTCATTACAATGATTATAATATACGATCATTTATGTGGACTCTGAACTCTCATTATCCTTAGATCCGTAGTATCTCGACGAATAGCAGTGCAGTCTATTTATTTCGTACATGCTGTCACGGGTCCGAATTCTACCCGCTATGTAACTCAGTATTTCTCTGTGACACTGCCCGTACATTTTACACTCATTTCAATATCCTAAGTGTCTCTCGTACGGAATTTATTTCCTTTTCTATCTCAATATTCCTTGATTCATTTATTTCTCACAGAATTATCAACTGACTTATTTATTCCACTTTTGACATCGTACGACCTTTTATTATCTGACTGCAGATTCTTTAACATTTTCTATCTCATTTTGATCTACGCCTTAGTTCGTTCTCCACAAATAATCGTAACAATTTGCAATTATATTTACCAAAATTTGACAATCATGGTTTCGTAATATTAGTCCTACGTGTTCCGGCTAATGAATTGCAACTTTAAGACACGACATTTATTCGTAAAGAAAAATATTGGACCGTAATTTAAACAACACGTTCATTAACATGTACGGATTATTAGCACCGATCTACTTTTCAATATTATTAATTTATCAAGTTAAATTACCACACACTTTAATTCCGAATTAAAAACGACATCCCGTCATTAAATGATTTCACCGGGCGAGTTGGCCGTGCGTGTAGAGGCGCGCGGCTGTGAGCTTGCATCCGGGAGATAGTAGGTTCGAATCCCACTATCGGCAGCCCTGAAAATGGTTTTCCGTGGTTTCCCATTTTCACACCAGGCAAATGCTGGGGCTGTACCTTAATTAAGGCCACGGCCGCTTCCTTCCAACTCCTAAGCCTTTCCTATCCCATCGTCGCCATAAGACCTATCTGTGTCGGTGCGACGTAAAGCCCCTAGCAAAAAAAAAAATTAAATGATTTCCGACAAAATCAACACCTGATCACTTAAATTTACTATTACGCACGGCTCACTAAAAATGTCCAATATCTCATGAATGATTATTATTTCCAAATTATATAAAAAAAATTCTTCTAAAAAAGTAGTTTTATTTTTATTTATTATTATTATTAATTTTAAAAAAATTAATTTTCGCCTGTTACACGGTAGTCCACTCTTAATATGTTTAACGCATAACCCCTTTTACAATTTCGATTCATTCTGGCACTAATCAATCCAGATACGGTTTACTTGGAATATTATTATTATTATCGCTTCTCACAAATTTGAACAACTTCACTTTGAAAATATGAACATACTAATCACAACAAAACACAACTGGTATGGCGAAGCTGGATTTTCCTTCAGTGTCATTACATAGCTCGTTAAAATGACAAAACAGAAAAGCACATATCGGGTCTTATTTAACTATCATAACCAAAATCAAATGAAAGAAAATTATTCTACAAATAAATATGAATGCATGCATGACTTAACGTACTACGCTATATATACAAATTTACATCTCCAACAAACTGAATACATAAAAGACCCGATTATTTACATTGTTATATTTACTACTGTCCGTGCTACAAATTTAGGATGGGGTCATTAAGCGACTCATCTTGTTACAGAAGGTAACCAAGTATGATCAAATTATTCCCATTTTTCCCAATCACGCTAACATTTCCCAAATATTATATACATTATGTACTCATCTTAGTTTCTCGGTATTCCATTACAGCTTTGCAGATGAGAGGCTCCTTTCGGCCCCTCTCTGCATTTTACTCCTCCATTCTTGATGGCGTAGTTCCACAAAAGATTTCCTGGCACATTACCATTTTACACTAATACCTTAATTATCACAAACGTTCACCATTGACAACGTTAACACTGAACACTTTAACTTTTATACAACAAATTAATATCCTAGACCCCAAAATTTAATATTTACACTATTTTAATCTTCGTCCAGTTACCGCACAATGGATCTGGACACGTACGACGAGGTGTCAAATTTTACGCCCGTCGCGATTTATGTCGTCCGACGCGATACGCCCGTTTCATACGGCACTCTTGAAGTGTTCATGATATCGGTTCGATATTGCAAAGTACAGGCTACTATTCCCTTAAAGTACTGTTCGTCACACAGTAGGTTATTTACGTACTTATTGTGGTACAATTTATATTACTCTCTTGCAGTGCAATTAATTTACTTCACTGATATTTATAACTGACAAACACTGTCCTACGTTAACTATTTCCAGTTCATGTTGCTTGAGCGCGATCACATCTTATAAACACTGGCGGATGCTCGCGCCATTAAATGTTGAGTTACTGTATGCCCGTAAAATTCGAAGTTAGCTGCGACCGACGGTTCACCTCCAGAGATTCATTTCAAGTGTGTGTTGGCGAGGATCCCTTGTCCCGTATATATGGATGAAGCTTTCTCCCGCGGATTCATTGACGTCATACCCCTGAGGGAGGGGGTGGATTTTTAATATCGGTACTTGCACTCTGAATTGGACGTTAAAATTTACATCAAATTAATCCACTCCGCTAGCATATCTCCTGGATTAAATATGAACTCCTGGTGATCACAGATTTAGAAGATACGGGTGGATTTAGCTCCTCACATTTCGCGCCTTCGGAAGCGTCCCTTACAACGTGGTCTTCGTCCAGCCAATGACATTCAAGCTGTCTGGTTTCCAAGAAATCCAGCCTCCAATTTATTTAATTTGCCAATAATTATTGATTATTTTTCCATGCGTGACATCTAATAAATTCATTACATCGATCCGTGTACTCACAATAATTTATTATTAATTACTTTTGAAGTTACGAGAATATCTCATCCATCATTCCTTAAGATGGTATCCCTGAGTCTTCCGTCAAATTTTTACGATTGGCCGGCAAGCGGTCACGTGATTTAAATCTCCACCTGCCCGAATCTAGGCTAGCGAATGTCCTCGCAGCCGCTGTAGCTTTCCATGACGTCACGGAATTTCCGTCCTGCCAAAAATATCCCAGTGCATTACTCACGTAGCGAGCTTCCTTTGTATTACCTATCCCTTTCTCTTTCTGACCAAGACTTATTTGTAGACTTGTATTTCGTTGTTCGCCAACTAATGAGATCCCCTGCTGTGAAGTAGCTAAATGTTGGTGTGTCGAGCTAATCCGTCAGGCTCCAGTCTGTCGTCCTTCCTTCGCTCCTATTTCGACATTACATATATGAAATGTTTTCAACTACACTTCTGTATTTCAATAAATGTACCATATATTATTTTATCAATCAAATCATGATTGACTATGGGCCTAAGTCACTCGGGTTCATCATATTGACTTGCCTCTACATCTTTACTTGGTGTACGTTGCGGTACCATACAAGGGGTCTAGGGTTTGATTCCCGATTCAGAACAGGTTTTTAAACGTTAAACGTGATGTTTCAGGAAGTTCCTAGAAGCGTGTCTTCCATTTTGTTTGAAGGTATCAGAATACATTTAAAAATTAGTAGGCAATACAAAACAGAAGGAGCTGCCTGGCCGAGGCGGTAAAGGCGTGCTCGGTTCGCCCGGAAGGACGTGGATTCGAATCCCCGTCAGGAAGTTGTAAAATTTAAGAAACGAGATTTCCTCTTCCGGAGGTGCATATGGCCCTGAGGTTCACTCAGCCTACACCAACAATGAGTACCAGGTTAATTCCTGGGGGCAAAGGCGGCCGGGCATAGAGCTGAGCACTCTACCCAATCACGTGCCGAGGTTACGAATGGTGGAAGCCTATACCTTCCACCCTTCCAAGGACCTTCATGGCCTGTACGGAGATGAATACAAAACAGTACTGTACATCTAAAAATACGAGAAATTACATCTTTCATTAACATACGAGCACACACAGCGCAAATCATCGAGGTATTTCTATAATATTGTAACGCAAATCATTGACCACTGAAATGACACTATGCGAACACACCAGAAACTCACTCACTCACTCATTCACTCCTCACAGACTGACTGACTGACTAACATAAAAGGGAATTACATTTAATATGGGTACACACAAAATAGAGGAAATGAACATTATCTAGTAAATGCGTATCGATTTAATGCTTTTTAAAAACTTAATTTACTATGAACATAGTACAGCGAATATTACAAACATATAAAGTACCTTCTTTAGGGAAGGTGGTGGGGTAGAAAACATCTACGATATCCCCTGCCTGTTGTAGGTAGCGACGATGAGGGGGAAAAGGGCCCTATACCTGGGAGCATGTGTTGGTGACCACGCAGTCTCTAACTTAGCCCGGAATTGTTTTGCCTTGCTTGAACTATACACCACATTTTCATGTTTCCTATCCGACCTCCCCTCTTGATGATTACATGATTAGATAATGCTTCTAAATTCTCTGAGTTCTATTCTCTAGAACTGCACTGTTGTGAACGTCGTATAGCGCAACTAACTACTGGAATATAATTGATTAATACTGAACCCATGACCTTTGTGCCCTAAGAACATTATGCATAAATTGACAATTAAATTAAAAGTTCGATTCTTGATGGCATGGATTTGACACGTGACGAGGGGGTGATTACCTTCGGTCCCACGCTCTGGGATACGTGACGTCAGCCGCACGTGTCCACGGCGGAAGAATCTCAAGTCATTTTTGTGAACTATTTCAAAGCGCGTGTACATGGCGTGACCCAAGCCAAGTCAAAAAATATAGTGCCTATCAAAGGAGGTCATTTATCCCACAAATCGAACCCGTATAAATTTTAAATGTCCATGAACACTACCGCCAGAAATGTAGCAAGTATGCTGTCACTTTCAAAACTCTTGTAATTACAGTTTAGTTAAGTCAGAAAATTTATAGAAATTTTCTTGGCGACAAAGGGAGATGCCCGAAGAGAGGGGGGTAACTGCTATAAATATGAAGGGACGCTATGACGGAGCCTCCTTCTCCTGCATTTCATGTACGAAGCGGACGATGAAGGGTTGAGCTGCTCGGTGAAATCAAACAACAAAAGTAGACTGAGTTCAACTGCAGATTTTAGCCATTGTGGCTGGGGTCTTGACTCCATGAGGAGATAGTTTTCTTGAGTGAAATAATTGTATCAGATAGAACGGTTAAGGTACCGAATAAATTTGTAAAGAAAGTAATTCGTGTGCGGAAATAAATTACAGTCCATCGTGTGCGCTCAACCAGAAAATGAAGGGCATTCCTGTTTTTATGCTTTATTCCATGAAACCTGAAGAAATATAATAATGATCTGTAAATCCATGAATGTAAAAATGGGTAAATAAAATGCCAGGGTCGCAGGTGAGCCCTATGACGAACAATGGTGTGACTACATGAGGTAGGTGACTTTCCATCTTACTACCTATTATATCTTGTTTCATGATCTCTAAAAGTGTATTTGAATGGGGATATACGACGCAGTGGTCACCCCTATTAAGTTTTGTAAATGTGAGAATACGACTAAAAGAGTCATTTGTTTTATTTTCCACTTGGATAAAATTTTGAAGTCTTGCGAGTGCCGTATAATGTTGTAAAAAGTTATTGAATAGGGTTGCGAAGTGATATCATGTCCAATGTAGATCGCCATTCCCGTGTGTGTGTACTGCCTGTATTTTGTGATGTCAAATTAAGATGTTCATTCGACGTAAATTTTTTCTGTCTGTAATTTTGACGTAAATAATTTAGAAATCCATGGTTACTCATTTTCAATCGAGTGGAAGCGCGCTGTCGGGTGAGAGTCTAGTGTGATGAATTTGGTCACGGAGTGAAACGTTTTTCTAGGTCCATTTTAAACTGTGTATGACTGACAATAAAAAGATCTAGTGGAATGTTTCAGTCATTTTTTCGTAAAAATCAAGTTATTAAAAATACGATATCATGTTATGCGAAGTTATTCATGATTAATGCATTGTGCGATATTCGACGTCGAGATTTCTAGTAAGGATTTTATTGCATTGTGCGATATTAGACGTCGAGATTTCTAGTAAGGATTTTATTCCAGTTCTTTTGTTGGTGATAGTTGTGAGTAGGGAACCGAGGTTGGTTGCCGTGGGAGTCGAAATGAGATTTGTGAATCAGGTTAGACCTGTCATTGAAGCCGGGACATGGAAGCCCGAGGAATATTTTATAATGTTGGGAATGGAAAGAAATATATAGAAATCCATAGCGGTATTAATTTGCGACGCGTATATTTATTGTGGGCATCTTGAAGCATAATCTGTGCATTTTGTCGGTTAGAATGTCGTATTTGTTTAATTGTCGGCAGAGTTTAAAAGGGAGCATTTTGTGAAGCCAGTCAAGTAGAACAAACCAGGTGTTTCATGTTACTGCCAAGCGAACTTGGGGACGAGAGGCTTCAGCTGAGAGGGTTTCGCCGTAAGATAACGGGACACACGTGGAATTGAGATTGTATTCTCGGCCGGGGAGAACTTTAAAAGTTGAATTTAGTTGAAATTCATATCCGGTAATAACCTGAGTATTGTGGAATACTGTAAATTTGTTTAATTGGGGACGTAATGAACATTTGAAACCACGAACTTCGAGTATAAGGAACAGAGTAACCAAATACAGGGTTGTCCAAAATATAGAGCGATGGTTGTGATTATGGTTTGTCTGTGAGGGGTGCGCAAAATTTATAAATGGTGGCAGGACCTAGTGTTTACAGTGCACTATGTCTTCTGGTATGGGCTAGAGCAATTTTGTTACTTTCATTGACCTGTCTCAGCTTTATTCTTGCTTTGACAAAATGAAAGTGACTGAGGTATGAGTAATGCTAGTAATGCCATTCCTTCTGCAGCCAATCCCTGCTATGAATGGTGTGAAAATATTGCTCATAGGGTCAGTTGGTGCATGCATTTCAGTGGGCTTGGCAGACTGATGTGTAATAGCAACTTGTGGCTCGGTGAGGAAAGCAACGGGAAACTACCTCACTCCTCATTTCCCTAGTACGCCTCTTCAGTGATGCCTAGGCCATCTATGACAGCTGATGGCGGAACTGTTGAGGATCCAACCAGCCTTCGGGCTGAGGACTAAACATACACATACATACATGACGAGATATGACATCGTAATTATATGGCGAGTTGTTTGGTTTGTACGTAGGTTATTAGGATATCCAAGTGTTAATAATGGCTAGGACTAGATTAGATTTAAAGTGTGAGATCATGAGACAAGATATATAACTGGACATGAATTATGTAACAATTCTTTTCCAGCCAGATAAACATCACATGATTGAATTTACATCACAGCTGCGTAGGCATTTATGAAGAAACCAGAGTCCGCGGGGATAGAAATTGTTGTTCTTTAACATTTCGTTAAATCATTTAAATTTATTTAATTATTAAATTCAGTGAAACAGCATTTTGAATTAACTTTAATCAAGCGAATAACTTGGAGATGCATTCTGGAAATCTTAGTTTGTTTTCTGGGGAATATTTAAATGGTAAAGTAACGATTAAGGGCACATATCCGAAGGAAATGGATTTTTACTGCCACAAAGTTTGTGGGCATTGCTATTGTTGTAATTATTTAACTTTGATTGATTAAGCAGTGAATGTGCTGGTGATAGTAAAGTGGAAACTTTGGTCATCAACCGATGTAACTTAATTGTGTTTAGCCTTCAGCCTAGAAACTTGGATGGTCAGGGGGTCATCAACCTCAGTGACTCAGATTAGGGCCATATGCCACTGTAGCATCATTTTCCTTGCGGTCATCATCCACAATGACTTTAAAGTAACTTAGAAGTTTAGATGTCGGTCCATGACATAGACGCAGATCACATCGATTCAATTAAGGGTCCATGTTGTATAACCACTGTGTGGCACACCGATTGGACGGCATTAATTATACCCAGAGTCCAGAGTTCGTGTTACGAGGGCTGGACCATAACGAATCACTATGATGGTACATGTGGTCTCACATGGAAGCCGAATTTAAGGATTTCCAGACTCTCCTTTCTTAAATAATTAATAATTGAGACAATGGTTTCTAGTAAGAACGCCCATAAGGCAGTTACGTCAAAGTCTCACACCAGTGTTCTGACCTTTATGTAAAAATGATTGTGGTGTCCAGTGGACACAATTGACTTCTATGATACCGTTGACATATCAGAATGCTTCAAATTTTCCTGAATAAATAGAAATCTTTTAAACAGACCTTTCATTCCAGTAGATAGATTAGAATTACTGAACCCTACCTTTACCTCAGCAAGTGACGAAGAACCCGATACGACCCAAGAGACAGATCTCATGAACTTTGCTGATAGGTAAGAAAGGTAGGTATCCCTCAGTATGGACCAAAGGGTTCAATACATTACATATTTTAGGATTACAAGTTGGGTTCCTTAGCTGAAGGATCAGCGTACTGACCTTCGGTTAAGTGATCCCAGGTTCGATTCCCGTCCAGGCTGGGGATTTTAACTTCATGTACGTAATTCCTCTAGCTCAGGGACTGAGTGTCTGGGTCTTCATGTTTATTTCCATGCACTTCCCTTCATATACATAGACTACAACACTACGAACCGCGCAACAGCGAATACATCCCTCCACATAGGGTTGGCGTCAGAAAAGGCATCAGGCCGAAAAACTGTGCCGAATCTCAATCAAGCCATGAAGTAGAAGATGATACGAACATAAGACCCACAAAAAAAGCAACGAATTAATAGTTAAAAACCGATATAAACAGAGTGGAAAACGAATGATATCGAGTTATCCCAATTGTTTTCACTGAAACGAAAATAGTTAACATTGCGGCCGACTTTTGAAATTCGCTTCGTCAGATATCCCTTTCCAGAAACATTCAATTCGGTCCTGGTGATCCGCATGTGGTCTCGAGTTCAAGATGACCGGGCTCGGGACACTTGGCACATTAGTCCATGACGTGTATGTGTGTGCTATACAATTCACTTGTAGCCTAAGGTGTAAAGTGGTCCTTCTGGGAACCTCAGTATTTAATGTCAGATTTTAGTATCCGAAACACGAGATAAACTACTGGTTTTATGTCTTTAATGATATCATTTATGTGATACTAAAACATTACCTGTTGAATTGTTTCGTAATCAACTATTTATTATGGACACATGTTTTTGGCAACAGTACTATGACGATAATGAGTTGGCTGTTGTCCCAGAGGAGAGTCAACCTCATACGCAGCGATGAAGTAAGACGTCCTAAATGTGAGAAAAATATGATGGCTCCATAACTGGGATATGAATTTCAAATCATTTGAGTAGGCAGAGACGCGTGCGAAATCCAGGGCTTAAGTAATGGGAAATAGGCTATGAAAATATAAAGTAGAATAGAGTAAAATGGAACAGAACATAATATTCTGTCCCTGACACGAGCAATTGTGAACATAAGTAAATGATAAATTATTTTAATATAGTTTCTGAGAAGGAAATTATCGAGAGGGGAAAAATTAAGGCAATTTTATTTCTTCAAATATTGCGACTGCTGAAGACGAAAGTTTGAAATTACCGAGCTCGATAGCTGCAGTCGCTTAAGTGCGGCCAGTATCCAGTATTCGGGGGATAGTAGGTTCGAACCCCACTGTCGGCAGCCCTGAAAATGGTTTTCCGTGGTTTCCCCATTTTCACACCAGGCAAATGCTGGGGCTGTATCTTAATTAAGGCCACGGCCGCTTCCTTCCCGCTCCTAGCCCTTTCCTGTCCCATCGTCGCCATAAAACCTATCTGTGTCGGTGCGACGTAAAGCAACTAGCAGAAAAAAAAATTAAAATTTGCACTTGTAATGTCATTTACTGAGCTTAGTGAAGGAAAACATATCGAACGAAATATCATTGCATTTTTCCAGTGCTGCGTTATAAGATGGCCTTAAATTCATTTCCCCTGTGGGTGGGGAGTGGTAGAACATGCTGTTTTTATTAATCGACTTTGGTGGTAGGGTAAATGAACGAGGCGGATAAAGCAAAATTACCTACGACACTAAAGGAGGGAGGGAAAGGGAAGCAAATGGGTGACAAAGACAGTTAGTTTATTATTATTATTATTATTATTATTATTATTATTATTATTATTATTATTATTATTATACAAGTTGCATTACGTCGCACCGACACAGATAGGTCTTATGGTGACGATGGGACAGGAAAGGTCTATGAGTGGGAAGGACGTGGCCGTGGCCCTAATTATGGTACAACCCTAGTATTTACCTGGTGTGGAAATGGAAAACCACGGAAAACCATCTTCAGAGCTGCCGACAGTGGGGTTCGAACCCACTATCTCCTGAATACTGGATATTGGTCGCACTTAAGCTACTGCAGCTTTCGAACTCTGTTATACTGAATTTAATATCCTTTGATATATTATTTGTATAGACTTCAATATCAGGAACACATATCACCTCAAAGCAAAGACGAAGAAACAGTTTTTGAAAACAATGCATATTAGCCTCTAAATTATGAACTTCTGAATTTGCACCGCATGCAAATAAAGGTGCAAAAAGGCAATGTATTAATATAATGTAATAGTAGTAAGATTTATTAAAAAATAAATTATCCGTCCTTCAGTGAGTATGACCGTAAAGAACCGGAAAACTTAAATTATATAATTATAATAATGAAGTAACTTTTTCTGGAAAATTTTCTGCGAAATTTTCGTTCAGTTATCCGTTTCAGGTGTAATAATGACACACTGTATATCTCTTAACTTTGGTGTCTGTTTGTCTTTTTGTCAGATTTCTTATAACTTGAAAACTATTGGATAGTTCGCCTCTGTGGTGTAGTGGTTAGTGTGATTAGCTGCCACCCCCGGAGGCTCGGGTTCGATTCCAGGCTCTGCCACGAAATTTGAAAAGTAGTACGAGGGCTGGAACGGGGTCCACTCAGCCTCGGGAGGTCAACTGAGTAGAGGTGGGTTCGATTCCCACCTCAGCCATCCTCGAAGTGGTTTTCCGTCGCTTTCCACTTCTCCAGACAAATGCCGGGATGGTACCTAACTTAAGGCCACGGCCGCTTCCTTCCCTCTTCCTTGTCTATCCCTTCCAATCTTCCCATCCCCCTGCAAGGTTCCTGTTCAGCATAGCAGCTAAGGCCGCCTGGGCGAGGTACTGGTCATCCTCCCCAGTTGTATCCCCGACCCTATGTCTCACGCTCCAGGACACTGCCTATACATGTATTTTGCGAACAGAGTTGCAATTAAGATTTATGTATCGTTCAAGGTACGTAACGCATACAATCAACTTTTTGGTAGAGTAGAATGTCTGTACGTGTATAAATTAGTGAGTTATATTCTATGAAACATTATTTTCTGCATCTTTGGCAGTTTACAAATACACCGTGTTAGAGAACTGGGGCCTGTTCCACGAACGAACTTTGCAACTTTTCACTTTACACTTTGCACTTTTCAGTTCAAATTTTGTTCCACCATCACTTTTCAGATTTAGCTTGCTAAGTGAAAGGTGAAAAGTTAGGAATCTTTTCACTTTTCAGGCCTGTTATGTTCCTCCCTTGGTACAGAAATGCAAAGTGCAAAGAAATGGAGTGAAAAGTTTTCATAAATCTTGCAAAGAGATGATTCTCTTTTCATTTGTTAATTAACAAGTATGTACGCTAGTTTCTCGGCGTATAATTTGGTTTAGTGATATAAACACGTTACGACGTGAGCTTTTGTTAGCACGAAGTAGGACAGTGATGAAGAATCCAATAAGAGAACGTACAAAGACAGGATTAATTTTCATAACCTCTTTTCGACGGAATTTCGCGAGTGATTTCGTATTACCCCAACACAGGCTGACTATATTCTTGAAATGATCGATCATTTATTGAAACATGCCACAAAAAGAAGTCAATTCCTTTCCGAAAAAGAACAAATTCTTGTATGCTTACATTGGTTAGTAAATGGTGCCCAGCTGCACGGTGTAGCAGCAATGCATGGGACATCAAAATAAATTATTTGCAGAACTGTTACCAAAATCGTAGATGTTATAGTAAATGTAATATTTCCTAACAGTACGTTGGCCTGATACTCCAGTTAATATAGCGACGGGATTTCTAATGAAGGGTGAATTTCCTTCTGTATGTGGATGTGTTGACGGTACTCTCGTTAACATTGATGTGTGTCTTCATTTGAGAGGTTATTTTTAAAGTTGCCAAAAAGGATGTCACGTTTCTCCTTGACAACTTCCAGCACAGCCAGCTTCTTGTAATAACCTTTCTTTCCCATGATAAAAACGTTAACGGTACAACAATTATACCGTCAAATTCGCTGCGAAAAGTAAAGCATTACAATCATAGAGCATTAGGCCTATACAGCTTGCTCATGGATTAAACTCATTCGGATCACTATTTGGCAAAGACGTTTCACTTTGCTAATAAATTGAAAAGTACAACCTAGTTCATGGCGGAAAAGAAAGACTTTGCACTTTGCAAGAATTGAAAAATGAAAAGTGCAAAAGTTCGTTCGTGGAAAAGGCCCCTGGTGTTGTATAAATGACTACTATTTGTTTCAAATCCGAAATACAGCACATTGTAGCACTGCTTTGTAAACCAGCGGTTAGGCATCCCACTCATCGGTGTTGTATGCGGGACACTTATAAGTAGAAAGTACGGGGCTGGAGGGCCACGTGGTGTAATGTGCATCAAACACTAATTACGGGAAATACGTCATAAATTCATAATTTATACAAGAAAATACATGGAAGTAAAAGTCAAAGGAGAAACAATGATCTAGGTTAGCATGTGAATATCTTCTGCCTACTGCACAAACAGTATCGAGGTAACTTGAAAGCACAAAGAGGTCTGGCTCTGTGGCTAATTGGTTTTTATTTTGGCTTTTTTCCAAGGTGTCCCGGTTTTGATTCCCAGCAGATTCGAAGACTTTAACCTTCATTGTTCATTTCCTCCAGCTTGGGGACTAGGTATTTATGGCACCTTCAGTGTTAGATTTAATCCTAAGTAGAGCCCCATCCTCACATACGCGCAGGTCGTTCTTGCGGGTCAACTCGAAATACCTTCACCAGGCCTCTCCGGAGTTCATACGCCATTCATGAGCCAGCCTAGATGGGTTATATGTGGGGGATTCACGTGTTCTGTTGTTGTTTGTCCAACCCTTGTCCCATTTCCCTGCGGGATCGGGTATGAGGTGAGATGAGTCTCTCGTGGCGGGTTTTTATTACCGGGTGCCCTTCCTGACGTCAACCTCATCAGAGGAGTTAATGAGATCAAATGAATGACGTGATATGTGATGGTAGGGAGAGGGTGAAACCCGGTGCCGGCACATAGCCTACTCCTGTCAAATAGCACCAAGGGGTCTGCTCAAGGCTTAACGTCTCCATCCGACGGACGAATCACCATCAACAGCGTCATATGCCCTCACTCCATATGAGCACTGCGGAGAGGTTTGGAATTTAATCCAGGCTTTTGGCACGCAATCTAGTGATTAGAAATTTTATACCACAACCTCCCCTACCCTGACGGCCAACATTCTGATGGTGACTCTTTTCGACCAACGGGACTCGAACCGGCTAACCTCGGTGTCAGACCGTTTAGACTTCAGCGCCTTAACGATCATGGCCACCAGGTGGGCGTGAGGGATTCACGTGTGTATAAGTATAATTATTTGAATGTACAACAGATCCTGTGAATATTATGTAAATAATACGTCTATGTAAGTACGGTAATTGTACTGTATACAGGCACATTCTGCAGTCTATGTAATTATTTAATACTGGAATTTTAAGTGGGGAAAGAGGCACCTTCGTGTATGTGGAGCAATGCCCTTTCTCCATTCAGAATCCCTGAATTTCGTCTACAATTTGTGGGAAATCTTAATAATAACAACAATAATAATAATAATAATAATAATAATAATAATAATAATAATAATAATAATAATAATAATAATAATAATAATAATAATACGCATTTGAATTTGCACGCAGAGGGTATGCATTTGTGATGTGCCAAATCGGGAGAAATTTTGAAGCCCCACTGCGAAGTATGAAGGCATATATTCCACAGTTAGTGCGGAACCTGTTGAGAGACGTCCATATTCCTGGAAGCTAAAAACCAACTGGGGCATGGTTTGAATCAAAGAGAAAAGATTCTGGAATGAAATCTGATTACGTGACTGTTCTGCCTCTGCTCTTGAACCTGAGTGTACGTGAGCTCAGAGCTTCGGAATGGGAACTTCTGTTATCGGAGTTTACAAACGGCAGCTTGGCAGTAAGTGCTTATAATGCTTGTCTCAAACTTCACGCTTGTATGTTTCAAGGAAATACAAACTAAGTGTTGAGGAATTTCAAGCTCAAAGAAACGAGCGCGATGCACAGATTGAAACAGTAATTCAGGTAAGGTGAAGTAACAGGTGGTGATGTATTGATTGTAGCAGCTTGAGTACGTGGAGAGCAAACATGGTAGGAGATAGTGATAACTGTATTGTCCATCAGTGAGAAATACAATAGGTACTGCCAAAAATATCGTGTCAGTGAAACAAATCAGTAGAGGAATTAGCTATTTAGAGATTGGAAAAATATTAGATCTGAATTGCAGAATTTATTGTAAGAACCGAAGGAATGACGTTCCTTAACATTTCATCAATTAATATGGAAAAGCTAAACAAGAAAGAGAGAAACAAACCGAAATAAAGGAAGGATAAAATAAACAAACAAATGAGAAACTAAAAACAAACAAACAAACACAAACCGTTACAGAGAGACACATATACAGGGTGTTAGGTGTATACGTGCAGATATTTATTGTAGCAATAGAGAACGATGTGACGAACCACTATATATCAAACTTTTAGTAATCCTCGGAAGTTATTTTCGAGAGCAAAGGGGTACGATGTTTTTAGAATAGGTAGTATGCCTTGTTCTTGTGAATGAATAGCTTTCCTTTGATAACAGGCAAGTCACGCGCCATCCCTGCCAAACTGGTTTCTGTTCTGTTTATGTTTAAGAGCAAATCTACTACTGTGACAGCTGAGCGCTCCCTATTCAATGCCACGAGATGTTACGTAATATACTTGCCAAACTGGTTTTATGTTTACGAGCAACTGACCTACGGTAACAGCTGAAGGCTACCAGTCTACAACATGTTACGTTACATTATCGCCAGACTGGTTTGTTGTTGTTAGTATTTAGTTTTCGTCTTAGGGGTTTCAGACAACACTAGTTATCGGTTTCGGACCCTGGAGATGTATTGAATTCTCAGCGTTAATACTGGTTCATTTGCTGTTACGTCCTTTAGGGGATAGGGATATCTGTGGTCGTCAGCCCTGTGATCTAGTGAGTATGGAAATGACCTGAAAACCTGTGTCGGTGCGCGACCTGTACGAGCGTGTGATATAATTATTGGTTGGGATACGCACGCCGGGACGTGAAATGCGGTACGATCCCCGTTGTGCATTGCGTAAAGGTAGAAGAAGGAAGACAGTTCCTTGCGCCAACGAACAAATGCATGGCATAGGATATCCATATGAGTAGAATCAGAATTGAATTATCGAAGCACATCGAACGTTTTGTTTCAAACGAAAAATGGACATATTATACAACTAAGTAAATTAAACGTACCTACATTTCGTGCTTCCTGCCTGGTTGAGTGGCTAAAACGGTTGAGGTGCCAGCCTTTTGACTCCAACTTCGCATGTTCGAACCTGGCCCCGTGCAGTGGTATTTGAAGGTGCTCAAATACGTCAGCCTCGTGTCGGTATATTTTCTGGTACACTGAGCTCGATAGCTGCAGTCGCTTAAGTGCTACCAGTATCCAGTATTCGGGAGATAGTGGGTTCGTACCCCACTGTCGGTAGCCCTGAAGATAGTTTTCCGTGGTTTCCCATTTTCACACGAGGCAAATGCTGGGGCTGTACCTTAATTAAGGCTATGGTTGCTTCCTTCCCACTCCTAACCCTTACCTGCCCCGTCATCGCTATAATACCTATCTGTGTCGGTGCGACGTAAAGCAACTTGTCATTCGAGCCAAGACACCACTGTGGTTCAGAATATCCTCTGGTGCTTAAACATACGTTCACGGAGGTCATCCGAAGTGGTTACCTCAGTTCGGTATACTTTGTTTCTCATGTCCCCCCAGGCATAACAATCCACTGGAATAAGGGCTGGCCAATTGATAGTTCCACATCGTCCTGTCTACCGTTGAGGAAATGTCTGCACCATCGTGTAAAATCCACGTGGTTCGGCGTAGTCGAAGCGACACGTCCTCTGAAAGCTCCAGTAACGTACTGTATCTACTGTACAGGAGCAAGATAACATTAATAAAAAGATGTAACCGACCTCCAACTACACCCATCCTGATATTAATTAGAACCGGTGCTGGAAACTGCCTTGTCCTATTGAATGGGGATATTCCACAGCTCATGAGTGGAATATAGTGGGTTCCAACCCCTCTGTCGGCAGCCCTAAAGGTGGTTTACCGTGGTTTTCCATGTTCACACCAGGAAAATGCTGGGGCTGTAACGTCATGAATGCCACGATCACTTCCTTTCCGATACTAGCGCTTTCCCGTCCCATCGTCACCATAAGGAAAGCTACACCGATCAAATTTATGCAAGTAAGGTGATTGGTACCGGTCTGAGTGTCTGAGACCGTTGAGGTCCTTATCTTCCGACCTCCAACTTGGCAGGTTCAATCTTGGCTCAGTCTGATGATATTTGATGGGGCACACATACGTCAGTCTCGTGTCGTAGAAATACTGGCACGTAAATGAACTCCTGCGATATGAAATTTCGTCACCTCAGCGTCTCAGAAAACGGTATAAATAGTATGTGGGACGTAAAGCAAAACAACGCTAATAAAAAGACGATTGGTCAAAGAAACAGACTTCCCACTGCATCCATCCAGATATTAATTGAGAGCCGGTGCTAGAGGTTGCCTTGGTATACTAAATATTAAACACTCCTTCTATAAAAATTGCCTCATGTGTCACTAATACACTTGACAGAAATTCTGGATTGAGTGCTTGATCAATTAACCAGCGGCAGAAATCCAATCTTAAATCATCACCGAGCTTGATAGTAGCAGTCGCTAAAGTTCGAACAGTATCCAATATTCGGGATGTACTGGCTTCGAATCCCTCTGTCGGCAGCTTTAAAGATGATTTTCCGTGGTTTTTCATGTTCACACCAGGCAAATGCTGGGCTGTACCTTAATTAAGACCACGGTTGCTTCCTTCCCGATCCTAGTCCTTAGTTATATCTGTCGCCATAAAACCTATCTGTGTCGGTGCGACGCACCGATACAGATAGGTCTTATAGGACGATGGGATAGCAAAGGCCTAGGAGTTGGAAGGAGGCGGCCGTGGCCTTAATTAAGGTACAGCCCTAGCATTTGCCTGGTGTGAACATGAAAAACCACGGAAAACCATCTTCTGGGCTGCCGACAGTGGGATTCGAACCCATCGTCTCCGGGATGCAAGCTCTCAGCCATGCTTCTCTAACCGCACGGCCAACTCGCACGGTAATAATAATAATAATAATAATAATAATAATAATAATAATAATAATATTTTTTGCTGCCGGGCAGAGTGGCTCAGACGGTTGAGGCGCTGGCCTTCTGACCCCAACTTGGCAGGCTCGATCTTGGCTCAGTCCGATGGTATTCGAAGATGCTCAAATAAGTCAGCCTCGTGTCGGTAGATTTACTGGCGCGTAAAAAGAACTCCTGCGATTCTAAATTACAGCACCTCAGCGCCTCCAGAAACAGTAAGAGTAGTTAGTGGGACGTAAAGCAAATAACATTACCGCTATTATTATTATCAGGTCATTAGGAGCTGAAAGGCAGGGAAGAAAATAGTAAAATATGCGTGGTGTAGGAGGAAACAAAATGAAATGTACTTCACCCGTGCCTACATCGCTCGCAGTAGTTTACTACAGGATAGTATGCGTAGGACAAGAACCAGGTCTCTTTGCGATGAGTCAGGTGTATCTTCGTTTTGTGGTTAGCACTAGAGGACAAAGTGTGACAAACAGGTTTTGTGTATAAACATCAAACATGCACAGCAACAGACACACACACGCAATGTACCCAAACCAGTACAGTGTAGAATGAAGAACTGCCATGCTGTGTTCAAGGTCAATATCTAGCGTTTTAACAAGCACGTCTTCCGTGTGTTGTGTTCAGCTTGCGCCACGTACAAGGCAATCGCGAACTGAAACTCTAGATTTATAATTTTTGTTACCGGTACTTCAATTTTTCTGCTCGGATTTATGAGAATATCGAACTATCGAGACTCAAAAGACTACATCGATTGAGAACTGAATTCCCAACTCAATACGCTGCAGAAATGGTGTATCATCTGACATACCAATGTGAAACACGTAGCAGTTGTTCAAGTGACCTCCCTGGACTACTCTGCAGGCTTCACTTCTCCGTACCCGGCGAGTTGGCCATGCGGTTAGGAGCGCACAGCTGTGAGCTCGCATCCGGGAGATTGGGGCTTCGAACCCCAATGTCGGCAGCCGTGAAGATGGTTTTCCGTGGTTTCCCAAGTTCACACCAGGCATTGCGGGGGTTGAACCTTCATTAAGGCCACGACCACTTTCTTACCATTCCTAGGCCTTTCTTGTCCGATTGTCGCCATAAGACCTCTCTGTGTTGGTGGGACGTAAAGCAACTAACAAAAGAAAATCACTTCTCCGAATCCAGTCTTCCGTAATATCCATTGGAGATCTGGCGGGCCATTTGATGGGTCGATGTAGTTCTATTCGCCATAGACCAAAGGACTGATCCAAATGATCACGCAGTAAGCGGCTTATATCAGGTGGTGGACCATCGTGTAAAAACCACATGTTTCGGCGTAGTCGAAACGGAGCGTCCTCTGAAAGCTCTAATAACGTACCTATGAGAAACTCCAGGTAAGATACCCCTATGAACTGTGCAGGTAAGATGATGATAATAATGTCATTGGCTTTACGTCCCACTAACTACTTTTCACGGTTTTCGGAGACGCGGATTTGCAGGAATTTAGTACCATAGGAGTTCTTCACGTACCAGTAAATCTACTGACACAAGGCTGACGTATTTGAGCACCTTGTCAAGTCTGGACTCAGAAGGCCAGTGCCTCAACCGTCTGAGCCACTCAGCCCGGCAAGATGATTGGTGCAGCACTGCGTAAAGTGCTGGCCTTCTGAACCCAACTTGGGAGGCTTGGTCTTGGCTCAGTCCGGTGGTATTTGAAGGTGCTCAAATACGTCAGTCTCGTGTCTGTAGATTTATTTGCATTAAAAGACACTGCGATAAAAAAATTCTGGCATTTCAGCGTCTCCGAAAACCGTGAAAATTAGTTAGTGGAACGTAAAGATATTATTATTATTATTATTATTATTAGTAGTAGTAGTAGTAGTAGTAGTAGTAGTAGTAATATTATTTTTACGGAAGTTCTAATTAAACGGGTCCATTACAGTCATCATTTTACCTATCGGTACTTGCTGTTCAGTAATAAGCCTTCCGTCCGCCTCTGTGGTGCAGTGGTTAGTGTGATTAGCTGCCACCCCCGAAGCTCGGGTTCGATTTCCAGCTCTGACAAGAAATTTGAAAAGTGGTACGAGGGCTGGAACGGGGTCCACTTAGCCCCGGGAGGTGAAATGAGTAGAGGTGGTCCGATTCCCACCTCAGCCATCCTGAAAGTTGTTTCCCGTAGTTCCCCCCTTCTCCAGGCAAATGCCGGGATGGTACCTAACTTAAGGCCACGGCCGCTTCCTTCCCTCTTCCTTGTCTATCCTTTCCAATCTTCCCATACCCCCGCAAGGCCCCTGTTCAGCATAGCAGGTGAGGCCGCCTGGGTGAGGTACTGGTCATTCTCCCCAGTTGTATCCCCGATCCAATGTCTCACGCTCCAGGACACTACCCTTGAGGCGGTAGAGGTGGGATCCCTTGCTCAGTCCCATGAAAAACCAACCCTGGAGGGTAAACAGATTAGGAAAAAGAAGAATAAGCCTTCTATTAGAAATGCCCGGCGGCAATTCCACAGTAGGTCTTTTTCCTTCGAGCAATGTTCACGATGGATGCAACTACGGTTTTTGAAATTTGTCTCATTAATAACAATTTCACTGAATACTTATAGCCTTTTCTTTCAGTGTCCACCATCCTTTCAATGACCTAAAAAGTTTATGAATAAGCATCGACAACCCGCATTGTCTATTGTCAGAAATTCATCGTAGACTGTCGCAATAACAGCACAGAAATGTTGCGCCCATATTTCATTTACTTATTAACCATTTCCTTTCATTTTGTCAGCTTGGATCACTGAGTAATGCCATTGACGTTTAAAAATCGCACACAAATACACAACACTTGATTCGCACGTATGTGCTTGTACGGATCTTCGACGTCACTGTAAGGATTCTGTGTACTTTTCACACAGAGTACCCTACACCGGTTTTCGAGTACAGCAAGTGACCTGGCACGTGAGTCATCCTCTTCTACTTGCCAAGCCTTGAGGGGAAGTGCACAACAACATGTGTTGGCCTGCGATAAGAAACAGGTTCAACAAGCTCTATACTCGGCTACTGTACTTCCGCTACGCGTGGACAGAATGACATCACCGGCGTATCCTGCTACGGCTGTTCAAAACACATTAGGTCCTGAAATATTTGGCTCAGTTATGGGCAAACTAATAGGACAAGGTAAAAAGTACATAGCATATATTATGAGATGTATTTTTCTTAGCCGACTAGCTTAATATCTGCACGTATACACCTAACACCCTGTATATTATGATATAATTGTGCTTGTATATTTCAAATTTTGGACTCATACTTCAATTTTATCTCAGATTACGTATATAAAAGTCGGCAGTTGGTTCAGTTCAATGTTTGTTTGTTTGTTTGTTTGTTTGTTTGTATGTTATAACATCACGGGCAATTTGAGTACGAAGAGAGTGAGTATGGTAGGAGATAGTGATGACGATATTGACCACAACGGCGTCAATGAGGAATACATAATTTATCGAAAATCGGAATTGAAGTTCATACATAGCCGGGTTGTGTGTTAGGCTATGTATTAGTTGATTAGTATGCAGTGGCGTAGCAATATTAAGGGGACCAAAACAGAAAACATCACATTTCTCCGATAATGTTAGTTATATCGACAAAGTGTTTGTAACAAAGTACATGCAAAAACAATTCTCCGATCTTTATATTTCATGCGTTTTAACCCTATGAATAATAATAATAATAATAATAATAATAATAATAATAATAATAGTAATAATAATAGTAATAATAATATATATATTCGTGATTGTTATTTTTTTCATGACTTACAGTTAACTGGATGTGATAATTATCAACAAAATTATTTCACAGACAGTCTATCGTTAAATGAGTTGTTCTCTGTCTCTTCTGCCACAACTCGCCTCCGCTGGCCTATGTAATTAATTAAATCCAATTTTCTTTTAATGATTTAGAAATCACGTACTGTTCACTAAGAAGACACAGGAGCCATGTACTCACACTATTTTGAGACAAACAAATCGTGTTCAAAAACTATTCTGTGTATTAATTAAGTATATTAAATACAGTATAATAAAGATTGGCTACCGTGCCTATGGTTGGCGAGAATTACTGATGAGATGGGAAATGTCTTAGTAAGCAACTTCCCACTATCGGCAGCCCTGAAAATGGTTTTCCGTGGTTTCCCATTTTCACACCAGGCAAATGCTGTGGCTGTACCTTAATTAAGGCCACGGCCGCTTCCTTCCAACTCCTAGGCCTTTCCTATCCCATCGTCGCCATAAGATCTATCTGTGTCGGTGCGACGTAAAGCCCCTAGCAAAAAAAAAAAAAGTAAGCAACTTCGGCTGGAGGCGATCATAGGTACCTACTACCATTGAGTATTCCAGCCTATTCATTAATTCAACCGTAAATCCTAAAGCTTTCCTGATGAGGAAACAACAATAAAATATTGGCTATATATAGATCAGTGAGTGCGAGGAATATGTAAGGTATGTGATCTTCTTTTAGAATATGGCCTCATGGTTCCGAGGATGTGTCGTAGAATTGACAGTGCTCTTTGGAGAGTGGTAGTATTTGATAATATTTTTGATTAGTAATTGATCTACCGGTATTAAAAGAAGCTATGCTCTAATAAATCATCTTTAAGGTATAGTTAAAATTTGTCCTTCAGATCTTTTACCTGAGGTGAAGTTTTACACAGTCATAACAATTGTACAATTAGATTTCGAGGTTGGTCTGTGGACTAAAAGTATGCATGTTACAGAGTTTGAAAATATGGTGATTTTTACACCTTGCAAGATTGTATTTAATTACGCGTTATTTGGAAATTTGGCAGGAAAAGGGTTTATATTGCTTTAATTGTATTCAGAGGTTCTATTTGCATATTTAGGAACCATACTAATGAACCTCCATTAGTCACGTACCTAGACATCCGAATACTTTCAAACTACACTGGCGGAAAAAAATATCTAAACACCAAGAAGGGGTTTGCGAGATTAACAAACGTTGGTAGGCATGTTTATACATCTGAGATGACGTTGATTCAAATTTCCCGCAAATCTTATTAGCGTGGCGCTAGTAGTGGCCCCATGACCGTGCACATCAGGTTTACTTTAAATATGGGCTATATTGTGCGAGAGCGTTAGTTACCTATGATATTGGACGGAGTGACTCTTAGTGGGTCAGGAATGCCTTTATGACGACGAAGAGGCCAGTATCACAGTTCACTGTGGTTGAACAAGGCCGTATAATAGGGCTACGTGAACATGGATTTTCCTTCCGCGCTATTGCAGAACGACTTGGCAGGAATACCTCCACTGTGCATGCGTGCTGACAGCGGTGGTCACCTGAAGGTACGCTCGCCAGAAGGCCGGGCTCCGGACGTCCCCGTGGCACCACCGAGAGAGAGGACCGCCGTATTTGGCGTATGGCTGTAGCGAAGCGGACTGCGTCTGCAGCACCAATTCGAGCGGCAGTTTGGCACCACATTGACGCAACGAGCTGTTCGAAGTCGGTTATTTGAAAGACAGCTCCGAGCCAGACGCCCTGCGGCGTGTATTCCACTTACGCCAAACTACCGTCGTCTGCGACTTCAATGGTGTCAAGTGATAGCTCAGTGGAGGATGGAGAGGAGGTCCGTTGTATTTTCCGATGAAAGCCGGTTCTGCCTTGGTGTCAGTGAAGGCCGTGTGTTGGTTAGAAGGAGTCCAGGTGAGCGCCTGCATTCCACCTGTCTACGGCGTCGACACACTGGTCCTACACAGGGAGTTCTCGTCTGGGGAGCAATTTCTTGTGACAGCAGGAGTACTCTCGTTGTTATCCCACGCACCCTGAATGCAGATGTGTACTTCCGTCTGGTGATTCGACTTGCTGTGCTGTCATTCATGAACAGCATTCCCGAGGGTGTTTTCCAACAGGATATGCACGCCCCCATGCCGCTATTGAAACCCAGCGTGCTCTACAGAGCGTCGACATGTTGCCTTGGCCTGCTCGATCGCCCGATCTGTCCCCAATCGAGCACGTATGGGACATCATTGGGCGACAACTCCAGCGTCATCCACAATCGGCATTAACCGTCCCTGTATTGACCGACCAAGTGCAACAGGCACGGAACTCCATCCCTCAAGATGATATTCGGCACCTGTACGACACAATGCATGCATGTTTGCATGCCTGCTTTCAACAGTCAGCCAATTACACCAGTTATTAATGGACCAGCATGGCACATTTTCGACGGCTTTCCTCGCGCTGATATTAACCTGTATTATTGTACCTTTAATAAATTAAATATGTTACCTCGACAAATATATTGCCAATATTTCCATATTCTACTTTGCTTATTTCATGGTGTTTGGATATTTTTTTTTCGCCAGTGTATTTACTTGCACATAATGGATGAATGACTTTATATTACATGCTTTTTGTCATAATGAATCAAACCAAACCAAACCCCATGGCACTATAGCCCTTGAAGGGCCTTGGCCTACCAAGCGACCGCTGCTCAGCCTGAAGGCCTGCAGATTACGAGGTGTCGTGTGGTCAGCACGACGAATCCTCTCGGCCGTTATTCTTGGCTTTCTAGACCGGGGCCGCTATCTCACCGTCAGATAGCTCCTCAATTCTAATCACGTAGGCTGAGTGAACCTCGAACCAGCCCTCAGGTCCAAGTAAAAATCCCTGACCTGGCCGGGAATCCATCCCGGGGCCTCCGGGTAAGAGGCAGGCACGCTACCGCTACACCACGGGGCCGGCATTTTTGTCAAAATGGCAACCAGTAAATACTGAAGTAAAATAAATATTTTCACCTGATTTTAAAATGTTATTTATATTAACTTTTTACATTATTTGTAGTTATTACCGTACATTATTATATCATAGACAAACCTGGTAATAATCTGGACAAATAGTTCTAGACATGCTTAGGATCTTATCTTCTGGAGCTGGCTTATCAGGCATTGAGTTTCCCATCTCAACATGTCCAGTAGATTCCCCTATATTTACCCTTTAATAATCATACATTTTAATTGAAACACCCTGAACCGGGAGAGTTGGCCGTGCGCGTAGAGGCGCGCGGCTGTGAGCTTGCATCCGGGAGATAGTAGGTTCGAATCCCACTATCGGCAGCCCTGAAGATGGTTTTCCGTGGTTTCCCATTTTCACACCAGGCAAATGCTGGGGCTGTACCTTAATTAAGGCCACGGCCGCTTCCTTCCAACTCCTAGGCCTTTCCTATCCCATCGTCGCCATAAGACCTATCTGTGTCGGTGCGACGTAAAGCCCCTAGCAAAAAAAAACCCTGCATGATATTTAAAAATCACGAACACAAATAGAAATTGCAGACTAAGATAAAATATTTGAAACAATACAAGAATGCTGTATACAAATACCATAGACTCTGGGCTTGAATGGTCTTCACACAGATTTACTACCAGTAAACAGGAATCCGAGCAAGTGGCTGCATGGTTATGGTTGCATTCGCTTGCATCAGCTTGCATTTGGGAGATAGTGGGTTCGAATCCTATCTTCGGCAGCCCTGAAAGTGGTTTTCTGCGGTCTTCCATTTTCACACCAGACAGATGTACCTTAATTAAGGTGATGGTCGCTTCCTTACCACTCCTAGCCCTTTTCCATTCTATCATCGCCATAATGCTTATGTATGTCGGAGCGACGTAAAGCAAATATTAATACATTGTTAAAAAAAAAAAACGTAAACAGGAAAAAACTGTCCAGCCTCAAGAGCTCAAGAAAACGAACTGGATACATATTTATATATACTATTCTGCTTTCCATCATTTTGTCTAAAATAAAGGGTCAGTTTTTTATTAAATGAAACAATAACTTTTAAAAGTGCACAGTATTAAGATACGAATACAGGATAATTTCTTTCTTAATATGTTTATCCTCCAGTCTTGAGTTTTCCCTCGGACTCAGTGAGGGATCCCACCTCTACCGCCTCAAGGGCAGTGTCTTGGAGCGTGAGACATTCGGTCGGGGGATACAACTGGGGAGGATGACCAGTACCTCGCCCAGGCGGCCCCCACCTGCTATGCTGAACAGGTGCACTGGTCGGAGATGAGAAGATTGGAAGGGATAGTCAAAAAAGAGGGAAGAAAGAGGCCGTGGCTTACGTTAGGTAACATCCCGGCATTTGCCTGGAGGAGAAGTGGGAAACCACGGAAAACCACTTTAGGATGGTTGAGGTGGGAATCGAACCCGCCTCTACTTAGTTGACTTCCCGAGGCTGAGTGGACCTCGTTTCAGCCCTCGTATCACTTTTCAAATTTCGTGGCAGAGTCGGGAATCGAACCCAGGCCTCCGGGGGTGGCAGCTAATCACGCTAACCACTGCACCACAGAGACGGACCAGGATAATTTCACTGAATATAATAAAGTAAAAATTAACAGTAACTCTTATATTTACACTTTTATTGAAAGTTTTGCGTTTTCGAAACCAGTTTTCAAAGAAAACTAAGGTTTCAATGAATTAGTATTGGAAACGTCATCCTTTATGTTAGTAGCACTGTCATATAAATATGGCCTCCTGTAGCGGTATTTGGTTTGTAATTCAGTGCTGTGTTGTATAAACTCTTACTTTTCCCTTGCATTTTTTTTCCAATTAGTCGCTTCAGTATTCGGGAGATAGTAGGTTCGAATCCTACTGTCGGTATCCCTGAAAATGGTTTTCCGTGGTTTCCCATTTTCACACCAGGCAAATGCTGGGGCTGTACCTTAATTAAGGCCACGGCCGCTTCCTTCCCACTCCTAGCCCTTCCCTGTCCCATCGTCGCCATCACGGTATCCCCTGTCTGTCGTAAGAGGCGACTAAAACTGGCCCAAAGGGCTCTGAACTTTGGAGCGTGGGTTGGTGACCACGGGGCCCTCAGCTGAGTCCTGGCATTGCTTCCACTTACTTGTGCCAGGCTCCTCAATTTGATCTATCCTATCCGACCTCACTTTTTCAACTCTTGTTCTTTTCCGACCCCGACGCTATTAGGTTTGAGAGGGCTAGGGAGTTTTTCATTTTCACGCCCTTCGTGGCCCTTGTCTTTCTTTGGCCGATACCTTCATTTTTCGAAGTGTCGACCCCTTCCATTTTTTCTCTCTGATTAGTGTTATATAGAGAATGGTTGCCAAGTTGTACTTCCTCTTAAAACAATAATCACCACCACCACCACCACCATCGTCGCCATAAGACTTATCTGTGTCGGTGCGACGTAAAGCAAGTAGAAAAAAATATTTTTTTCCAATTATCTGGGGTCGGCCTAATGTGGGTTAAGCTCAGTTTTACGGCCAGATGCCTTTCCTGTGTGAAAGGATGTATTTACTCTTTTGTGTTTCTGTGGTGGTTGATAGTGTGACGGGTTGGATGTAAATAAAGTTGAGACGATCACAAAAACCAAGCCCCCGAGGTGGAGGAATTAACCAAACGTGGTTAAAATCCCCATCCTGTCCGGAAATCGAACCCGGGGTCCTATGGACCGGATGCCCCTACGCTGACTATTCACCCAATGAGGTGAATGCTTTGATGTGTAAATATTCAGAATGAATTACTTCAAAAGTTTCAGAGATACACAGACACGAGAATTACAGTATGTCTTCTTTTGTTATGAATAATCCAATTAGCAAGCAGATGACTTGGAGAAACATAGGCGGTCAGGGATTCCTTCAGGCTTATAAACCGGGCGAGTTGACCGTGCGGTTGGGGGCGCGCAGCTGTGAGCTTGCACCCTGGAGATAGTGGGTTCGAACTCCACTGTCGACAGCTCTGAAAATGGTATTCCGTGGTTTCCCATATTCACACTAGGCAAATGCTGAGGAAGTACCTTAATTAAGGCCACGACCGCTTCCTACCCACTCCTAGCCCTTTCCTATCCCATTGTCGCCACAAGACTTATCTGTGTCGGTGCGACGTAAAACAAATTGAAAAAAAATCAGTCTTATAAAATGTTTTATTAAAATCAGCAACGAAGTCTGGGAGGAGGCAAATGTTCTTCTTCTACTTCTAATCCCTATCCGTTCCGGATGTCGGTAACCATATCGGCTGTGCTTTCTCTGCTGTGAGATTCTTGGATTAATTCTGTCGATGTCTTGAGAGTCCAGTCTCTGATGTTTTTTTAAGTCAGGTGATTCGTCTCCTGCCAACATCTCTCTTTCCGGGTATCTTTTCTTGCATAATTTCTTGAAGTAGATGGTATCTGCTTGTTTCTCATGATGTGACCGATGGTTTGAAGCTTTGTTGTTTTTACAGTTGTCAGTACTTCCTTATTCTTTCTCATTCTTCGAAGGATCTCTGCATTTTTGACATGATCTGCCCATGACACTCTTACAATCCATCGGCATAGCCACATCTCAAAGACTTTATAGTTAAGGTCCAATGTTTCAGCACCGTTTTAGAAAACAGAAAATCCATTAGCAGCGAAGAAGTCTCAATTTTGTGGCCAGTGTTAAATCACGTCTTTGAAAACGTTTTCCCATTTTGTTGAACACCGTCTTGGCTTTTCACAATGCGGAACTTCACTTCATCCAAATATCATAAGATATCTCATTAGAATTTTGACATCAGGCCCGGATTTAGAGTGCTTGGTGACCAGGACACTGCGCATTTTGTTGCCCCTCCTATAGTGTTATAAGTAAGCTGAGGACCTTTAGCCATTACGAATCATGTTGTAGCTCCCTAAATATGCCTTAAAAAGGTTAAAATAGGCACTATAAACATTTGCATGAAATGAGTTAACTACTGATTCTTCTTCTACCCCGGTGGGGTCGCGGCTGTGACCTGTGAAACACACATCGACTTGGTCCGATTTTACGGCTGGACGTACTAGCGCTGTGTGGAGGTATGTGTTTAGTATTTCTGTGGTAGTTGGCAATGTAGTATGATAGATGTGTACGAAGGGGACTGTGTTGGGAAATATACCCAGTCCCCGAATCAGAGGAACTCGACCGTGATCCGAACCTTAATTTTCTGAACCGACGGCCTCGACACTGACCATTCAGCCAAGGAGACAGAATTTGTGTTAAACATTTAAGTAAAATTTAAATTATCTCCAGAACGATGTTAAATAGGAGTATTACTCTATGTGGAAATGTCAGTTTGTTATTCTGAGAAGACAAAATGAAACCGTGCTGAAATAACTTATTCTCCAGTTGCATTACAGTCGAATAATGCGTATTTTCTAATTTTTTCGGGTTGTAAATTCATGCCTCGTTTCAGTCAGGGTATTTCTGAATCGAGAGGATGTCCCTTCAACCTCACATAATGTTTCTTCGTGGATAGTATAGTCCAATCAGAAATCAACTACATTTAATCATTGTATATAAAGTTCTGTTTTATCGTTTAGAATTCACTTATACGAGGGCTGATCAACAAAAACTGAGACTGATTTTTTTCACATATTTTTATTACTCCATTTCAATGTTTACATGATATTTTTCAAAGTAGTCCCCTTCTACTTCAATGCACTTTTCATAGGGTCTCTGCCAGTCCTTGAACACATGCTGCAGACCATTCTTTGTCAGGCCCTTGAGAATCGCCTCACTTTTCTTGAGCACTGCTTCAGAGTTCTCAAATCGAATGCCCCTAAGCTTTGCCTTTATTGATGGGAATTTAAAAAATCACAGGGTGCAAGATCAGGGATATTAGGTGGATGCGGTACACAGGTAATCTTGAATCGAGCCAGAAACTGCGTGACTTGATTTGCGACGCGAGGCCGTGCATTGTCACGATGACGTCACCACCCAGTCCGAGAAAACTCTGGTCGTTTCTTTGCGATGTGCTTCCTCAGTGTAGCCAATACTGACGTGTGGTATGCTGTTGTAACAGTGTACACACAGCTGTAACATACCATTGTCTGGTATGCGAAAGGCACGTAGAGTCTACACAATAGAGCATTACTACCAACCTACCGATACGAGAGTGCTGCCGCCTACGGACATTATACATAAAAACCCGCTCTTTTCAAGTATTTATATTACAAATAGGAAACAATCACGGAAGCTGCAAAAAAAAAATCAGTCTCAGTCTTTGTAGATGAGCCTACGTAATTAAGCTGAAGATATTCCCTAAAATGCCTATTTATTTTCATAATTGCTAAATAGAGTAAAGTTAACATATGTCCGCCTCTGTGGTGTAGTGGTTAGCGTGATTAGCTGCCACCCCGCAGGCCCGGGTTCGATTCCCCGCTCTGCCACGAACTTTGAAAAGTGGTATGACGACTGAAACGGGGTCCACTCAGCCTCGGGAGGTCAACTGAGTAGAGGTGGGTTCGATTCCCACCTCAGCAATCCTGGACGTGGTTTTCCACTTCTCCTCCTCCACGCAAATGCCGGGATGTTACCTAACTTAAGGCCACGGCCGCTTCCTTCACTCTTCCTTGACTATCCCTTCCAATCTTCTCATCCCCGACCAGTGCACCTGTTCATCATAGCAGGTGAGGCCGCCTGGGCGAGGTACTGGTCATCCTCCCCAGTTGTATCCCCCGACCCAATATCTCACGCTCCAGGACACTGCCGTTGAGACGGGAGAGGTGGGATCTCTCGCTGAGACCGAGGGAAAAGCCGAACCTTGAGGGTAAACAGATGATGATGATGATGATGATGATGATGATGGCGTAAAAATGTAGTATAGGCCTACTTACTTACTCCTCGGCGCTACAGCCCTTGTAGGGCCTTGGCCTCTCTGACGATTGTAGCCCAATCTTCACGATTGTCTATGAGTTTCGTAACGAGTTGTTTTTCCCGAGTTGTTAGCCCCGTGATCAACCCCCAACCTGGAGGACCAGGGTATCGCTCTTCGTCTGGCCTATCACCTTTGACCTGTCCGGCTTGGGTGGCCCTACCAGGAGCTTATGCTCCCGCCGGTATAGCTTTCAGGATCATTTAGGCACGCAAGCTCCCACATCGCACAAGGTGAAGATACCAGCGTGGGAGAAAATGTAGTATCAGTGAAATATGTAATATTCATAAATGTAATAGCATTAATGCACTGAATTTACAAAAGTGTTCGTGTATTCCTTTTAACATCACTTATGGTTATGATATGAGGCAGTAACATTGGTTTAAATACCTTCACATTTTATGACAAAGCCGTCGTTGTTGCTTTAGATAATGCATACAGTCTACTGTTTTCTATTTTGACAGTATTAAAATAATAATCAACTTAAAGCATAATCAAAATAATTCAGATATTTAAACATAATGTTATGCACTGTAAATCGCGGAGTATATTGCACAAGGTATTGTTGTAGCTAATTTTCTGTTGCCCTCATGCCCTGAAAATAAAACTAACAAATGCTACTAAATATTTAATGCAGAATTTGTATTTAAACCCCTATTGTATCATAAATAGTATGGTAACTTGCTTTTATCGCGATGAGCAGTGCGTCACCAAGTACTTTTCCAGTTTTCCATTGTCATGGTTTGGGGCTCATCCGATAAAATTCTCTTGCACACTGAGAAGGCCCGTTTAACATCGCAGGAAGTCACCGGTGCTTATTTTAAAAGATTATACTATAGCTCATTCCACGTTAAGAAAACAGTATTGATTTTATGGACCTACAAGGAGTGAACACACCCCCTCTGAGACAACTATAATTCCTCGTGATTAAGGAATATTATACTGTACTTTGTAAGGTATTATGACAGATTAAAAAAAAGGATGAGGAAATTTTTCCCGTGAGTTATTAAAATAACTACATAAAATTTTCCTTTTCATAAATGCATTCGTAGGGAGGAAGCACAATGGCAGTAACAGCCATCGCTTCGTTGCCTTCCTTCATTTTCCTCCTGTGTTGCTCTGGTACAAGCCTCGTGTAGTCCTTCACTCTGTGAACCGCCGGCAGCTCACTTCTGTAGTGTAGTAATTTACAGTATTTATTTGTTGCGTCTATTTCCCAGCCTTTATTGCCTGGATTAATTTATTAAGTTCAACTAAATGCATCTCCTAGCCCTCGAACCCGTAAAAATTGTTGTCTATTTTCTTCCCCAGTTTGCCTTACACTTCTGTGTTGTGGTTTTTATGTGGTGTAGTTTACCTCTGATTCTGTACAAACCGAGCTCCGTAGATGCAGTCGCTTACGTGCGGCCAGTATCCAGCATTCTGGAGATAGTGGGTTCGAATCCCACTGTCGGCAATTCTGAAGATGGTTTTCCGTGGTTTCCCATTTTCACAGCAAGAAAATTCTGGGGCTGTACCTTAATTAAGGCCATGGACGATTCCTTCCCACTCTTAGCCCTTTCTTGTCCCATCGTCGCCATAAGACCTATCCCTGTCGGTGCGACGTAAAGCAACTTGCACACACGATTCTGTTCAAACCAAAAATAGCCCCTGTAATCCCGGCGTCCCCTTTAGTTCATAAAAATAATTTGTAGCTTAGTTTCTTCCATTTTTTGTCTTAAACTTATGTGTCGCCGTTTTCCCGTGATGGTATTTAGAAGAGGCGTTCGAAATGGCAACCCCGTTGTCATAAGAGCAGTATTCTTAACATGGAATGAGCTATAGCGGGGGGGGGGGGGGAGAAATATCTTCCGGGGGCTCTTCTTGTTCGCCACTAATGATCTTGCAAACAGATGGAGAGCTTGAATAACCTAGATTATGTTTCAAGACTCCGTGGAGTTTGTTAGAACCTCGCACCAACGAAAGGCACCTAGACATCCCAGATTCTAAGAAACGATTAGTGCTGTTGTATGCAGTTGAGGCACTTCGACCTACTGTATTTCACAGACAAAGTGTTCGAAATCCCACTTTCAAAGGAATTTTAAAGCCAACTTAAGCCATTGAAATTTTTATACTAGCAAGATACCCGTGCTTCGCTACGGTATTATACTGGAATTTATAATTGAATGCTTAACATTTTATATCTAATCTGCCAAAATTCGCGATCTGACGGCAAAGTTCCTACCCTTTTTCAAGCTTTCTTTCCAGCAATCGATTTCGTACATCCCTGGTTAGCTCCAGGTATTCCGCCTTGTCAGTTGGGTCCGTAAATCATTGCCATCTTTTCCTATAAGTATTTTTAATATGGATCAAATCCTTGAGGAGATCCAGCGTGGTGTCGTCTTGGGTGCCTTGGCGGTATTGAACCCGCGGTCGGACTGCATTAGTAGTCATTACCCGGCTAGGAGCCGTTTCCAGTGCGGTCCTCACATTTTGACGACGGTCCAGAACATTATTATTATTGTTATTATTATTATTACTATTATTACTATTATTATTATTATTATTATTATTATTATTATTATTATTATTATTATTATTATTATTATTGTTCTGGACCCCGCAGAAAGATGTAAGACCGCTACTTAGCGGTAAATTACTTCTGTTAAAACTGTCATTGCTGACAATGTGACCAGCACCATTGTCGCGCGTAGGCAAGTGCCCGGGATTTCTGGCAATACGAATGATATACTTCCGTGCATTATTGACCTTATTATAGAGGCGAACAATTGCACGATCAATATCATTCCTACGGTTTATTTCAAATGTGTTAAAATTTGTATTTATATGCCAGGAGAATCTACTGTAATCTAACTTTAAGTTCTCCAAAGGAAAACAAAAAATGGCTCTTGAAAACGAACCCAGGAAAGATTAAAAATGATCGGTTTATGATCAGAATCAAGTACGTCATGAACAGTAAAATCAGTTGGTCTCAACTCCTTTTTCACCCCAGCGCCGTTAAGTTGATTTCCCTCCCCCCCCCAAAAAAAATAAGGCGTGTTTCTTTATGTTTAAAGGAGATTCCAAATACCATTGTTCACGTCTGTTACTTTCACTTTTGAGATATAAGTATCCCCATAAAAAGAATTCACTTTTTTTCACTTCCTTTCACACTCCCGCCCTTAAGTGCATTTTCCGGAAAAATACATTTTTTATTAGTAAAGGATCTTCTAAATACCAATTATCACGACTGTGACATCTTTTTGAGATATGTGCCCTCATAAAAGGAATTCAACACCTTTTCACCTCTGCCCCCCAAGATGATTTTCCTCCAAAAATGTGTTGTTTCTTTGTTTTTAAAGGAGATACAAATACCAATTTTCGCGTCTGTAACAACTTTAGTTTTTATTAGATGTAAGTATCCTCATACAATTAATTCAATTAATTTTTTAATTCTTTCACCCCCTTAATTGGATTTTCCGAAATCAAAGGAATACGTATTTCTTTACTTTTAAAGCAGATTCCAAATACCGATTTTCACGTCTGCAACATCTTTCGTTTTTGAGATAATGGTATCTTTATACAAATAGTTCAACTAATTTTTCAATTTCCCCTCCCTTATGTGGATTTCCGAAAACAAAAAATGAAGTTGTATTTACACGTTTCATGTATTTATAAGGTTAAAAATGGAGGTCCTATAAGGCCTAAAAATGCCTGAAATGCCGTTAGAACCTATATTTGCCTATATTCCTATAATTCCTATTTTTATACCTAATTTATTCCGAGAAAGTAAAATATTTGCCGATCCGTTTTACGTATCTTGAACAGTATATTCCTGAAATAATTTTCAAACAAATTCATAAAATAGGATAGCTGTAACTTTACTCCCGAAAAATCCTTAAGGACCTTCCGCAGTACTACATGCGCGTAGTCTGTGTCATTAATGTCCATTGACCTGCTAAAAACAAGATAGTGTCAGTTTTCAAGTAGTATTTTATTAAAAGGTTACATAAGTTTGCCGACTTCACGTCGGATGGTAAAATTATATTTTGCGTCGTTTGTAGCAAAGAAGTGAGTGAAATTTATTTCCTATCTTCCCGCTAAAGATTTATTATCAATTTAGTGAAACACAAATGGTATTTCAATTGACAAATGTCTATTAAAATACGTAAAACTGAAGCTGCCTAAAATATATTTTTGTAAACTATTTTTGCACTTTTGGGAGCCTATTTATAGCACTTAAATATCCGGGGTCTAAGTTATGAGTTATAATAAAGTTATAGTGCAACATTCTCTGGTTTGTGAGAAACGACGATAAGGAAACTAAATATACGATTGGATAGAATTTGGTACTATAAGGGTTAGAAACATTGAAAGTGTGATGTTGCGACGCATGAAATAAAACACGGCGCATCGCATTGAAATGTACATGACTCGGACAATCGATATTCACAAAATCTATTGTGATGTGAACAAAATGTTACTCATGAACCAACTACAACTTGTGCGATTGTAACTCGGTTTATTCATTAATTATTAAGCAAAACGTTGTGTTTATTTTTGTGGTAACCATAAAAAAATCTATGCTTAAACGTTTCCAACAAATATATCTTTGATACTCAACTTCAGAGTAATTATTGAGAAATGGGAGGGAAGAGTACTGTGAATTGCGAATTTAATACGATTCACGGGTTAATGTTTGAACAATGAGTTAATCGCAGACATCTGTAAAATTAGGATGGTGGTTGTGCAAATGTACGTCTCGTTTAGAAAGTGGTCCTGCCTGGTGTCGATTTCGATAGCAATTAGTATAAAAGTGTTCTCTTACTTCACAGCACGTGTCTCTGTCGTTACACAATGGAACGGGAGCAATGAGGCTTGTCGTGTCGTGTCGCGGCGTTAGTTTCCGGCCTGTGGTTTGGTTACTCACGTCGCGCTGGATGCCTTCCGTACCGGAGGCAGGTGGTAACGACTTTCACCTCCCACTACCCTACACTCACGACAAATACAGTCGTGAATACTGCGTTCTTGTACAAAACATACCCCCTTTTACGACTTTTTATATTCGCAGCTATAATACAAGCCGCACACACTAATCGTAAATTTCTGTGTTCAAAATGATGTTTTCTAAAATGTTACAAATAATTGTATTCAGTGCTTTATTTCTGTAAAAGAGATGCCAGAACTCTCAGGAGATAAACAGGAGAAAGAGTCAGGATTTTGTTTAACGATATGCATAATTTTTCATGCAGCACAACTTACACTAATAACACTGGGTAACATCATTTTCGGGCTTTACATGAAAATGGGTGTATTTAGATCAATTTCTAGAGCTGTTTACAAATATGGTATCAGATTTCTTGTAACACCCACAGTTTTTATGTAATTACGTAATTTTCCTTTTTTTATTTGTGCGAAACAATGTGCACTGATCGATAAAATATGTACATTAGAGTAATCGAAAACGATCAATTGCGGTAAAATCGATAGTCTGATGTCTATGTTTACAGGGGAACACTGCAACTGGTTTAGTTTCGTTTGGAAACGTGCTCTAAATAGCCATTTAATGCATATTACAAGTGCAAATCAGTCTACAAATGGTGAGTTCCTCAAGACGACAGTGTGTAAACAATCCCAACTCCTTTTGTTTCATTTGAGGCTCATTGACTTTGAAATCGAGAAGAGAGAACATAACCTCATTCGTAAAGAAAGCTTACCTGGCATATTTCGGTGTCAAGTTAGGCGACCAAGATAAAAGGTTTGCGCCGCACAGCGTGTGTCATACGTTTGTTACGGGATTAAGAAAATGGACTCAGGGGAAGCAGAAGTCGTTACCTTTTGGAATTCTGATGGTGTGGAGAGAGCAAACAAATCACACCGATGATTGTTATTTTTGTATGGTAAAAGGTGAAGGCCATAACAAGAAAAGTATTAAAAGCATTGCATATCCAAACCTGAAATCAGCAATCAGACCTGTATCACATGGACCTGACGTTCCTGTGCGTAACCCACCAGCAATCCTGCAATCATCATCGGTATCATCATCATCATCATCATCATCGTCTGGTTCTAGTGACAGCGATGAAATCTTGATAACCACAGAAGAGCTACAACCAGAGTTGCTTACTCAATGTGAACTAAACGACTTGGTAAGAGATCTGGGTCTCTCAAAGGAGTTGTCACAAAGGAGAAAAGACTGCTAGCTCCAGGTACAACATTTTCCTGGTACTGAACAAGAGAAGAAGAATTTCGTGAGTACTTCACTGAAGAGGGTCCTCTTGTTTACTGTAATAACATTGAGGGAGTAGTATCAAAATACGGAATTACATACAACAAGAATTAATGGAGGTTATTTATCGATGGAACCGTAAACAATATCAAAGCTGTACTCTTACACATCACCAATAAGTATGGTTCGATACCTGTAGCGTATTCTTACGTCTTGAAGGAAAACTATGAAACCCTTGCAATGTTATTAACGGCAATTAAGTATTCAGAGCACGAATGGATTGTATGTGGTGATCAGAAAGTTATAGGAATGCTTCTTGGACAACAGTCAGGTTACACAAAGTATCCATGTTTCCTCTGCCTGTGGGACAGCCGTAGACGTGATGCACACTGGGTTAGAAAGGAATTGTCATCTAGAACAACAATGGATCCAGGAGACAAGAATATAATATCATGTTTGGTGAAACGAGAAAAAATCATTCTGCCACCTCTCCATATTAAACTAGGGATCATGAAACAGTTCATAAAGGGATTGAATAAAGGTGACTGTTTTAAGTACATCTGTCAGAAATTCTCCTTCCTGTCTGATGCGAAACTAAAAGAAGGAATCTTTGTGGGACCACAGATACGGAGCCTTACGACAGATGAACAATTTGAGGCGTTGATGACCTTTGAGGAAAGATTGGCTTGGATAGGTTTCAAGAATGTGATAAACAGTTTTTTGGGGAACAGGAAGCACCCGGATTACAAGAACATCGTAGAAGATATGTTGATGGCTATGAAAAATTTAGGTTGTAATATGAGTATCAAGCTACATTTCCTTCATAGTCATCTTGAGACCTTTTCCCTGAAAACTTAGGAGATTTTAGTGAAGAACATGGGGAGCGGTTCCACCAGGACATGAAAGTGATAGAAACACGTTATCAGGGCAGGTGGAATGCTGTGATGTTAGCTGACTATTGCTGGTCTATGAAGAGGGACAATCCGGAGTTGCAACACTTCAGACGATCACGAAGATCACACTTCCGCAGCAAAAGGAAGAGAGTTTAAGTCATGGAAATTGTATCCTGGATTTGCCATTTGTAGAATTTAATTCTATATGTTCACAAACCAGGTAAATAATAAATTGTTTTCTGGATTCTTTTTAATTTAAGTTAGTTATATTTACTTTACTGGTGTTTAATTCCCAAACTTCGCTGTAAGTGATATTATAGATTAAGTAAATACTTAATTTGAAATTCTGTAAAATCCTTACGTGATTCATAAAATTTGATTTCAGATTAATAAACAGGAGGCAAAATTACATTACAATCACCCATCAAAACTAAAAGCCTTGAAAAAAAAAATTCATTTTGTAACTCAGTGCAATTTAAACCAGCTTCCAAACTTTAGATATATCACCATCCTCCTCGGCTTGTTTCCAGGTCTTTAGGTATCTATTGCACAATAATAACCTTGAAGTATCCATGTTTTAACACAGTTGGATCAAACTCGGTTAGAGGAGGTCCAACAGTTTTTAATGAACAACAGTGAGGTTAATGATTTCACTCACCTGGAAGACATTTTTGGAGGCGTGTTGAAATTTATCTGGGAAGATCTCTGTTTACACACACTGAAAGAAATAGCTACTGTACTCCGAATCTTAAATATTCCTTTGGGCATTTCTCCCCTGAATTTCAGATGATCTTCGAAGGTGGGAATATCTTCCCTTTCATTGAGATGAAATGTTCTTTTCAATACATGTACGTGGACCAATACAGACGCCAGGCGGAAGAACGTCCTGTTTCGAGAGTCGAAACAACAAACTCGATATGCGATGTCTCGCATGATTAAGATACTTCAGCGCGGGAACCTCATACACTGACTGACAGAGCAAATGCAACACCAAGAAGGAGTGGTCAGAACTTTATGCCAATTGCAGGGTAGACTGACGTCACTGAGGTATGCTCATGATGTGAAATGCGCCGCTGTGCTGCGCACGTAGCGAACGATAAATGGGACACGGCGTTGGCGAATGGCCCACTTCGTACCGTGATTTCTCAGCCGACAGTCATTGTAGAACGTGTTGTCGTGTGCCACAGGACACGTGTATAGCTAAGAATGCCAGGCCGCCGTCAACGGAGGCATTTCAAGCAGACATACGACTTTACGAGGGGTATGGTGATCGGGCTGAGAAGGGAAGGTTGGTCGCTTCGTCAAATCGCAGCCGATACCCATAGGGATGTGTCCACGGTGCAGCGCCTGTGGCGAAGATGGTTGGCGCAGGGACATGTGGCACGTGCGAGGGGTCCAGGCGCAGCCCAAGTGACGTCAGCACGCGAGGATCGGCGCATCCGCCGCCAAGCGGTAGCAGCCCCGCACGCCACGTCAACCGCCATTCTTCAGCATGTGCAAGACACCCTGGCTGTTCCAATATCGACCAGAACTATTTCCCGTCGATTGGTTGAAGGAGGCCTGCACTCCCGGCGTCCGCTCAGAAGACTACCATTGACTCCACAGCATAGACGTGCACGCCTGGCATGGTGCCGGGCTAGAGCGACTTGGATGAGGGAATGGCGGAACGTCGTGTTCTCCGATGAGTCACGCTTCTGTTCTGTCAGTGATAGTCACCGCAGACGAGTGTGGCGTCGGCGTGGAGAAAGGTCAAATCCGGCAGTAACTGTGGAGCGCCCTACCGCTAGACAACGCGGCATCATGGGTTGGGGCGCTATTGCGTATGATTCCACGTCATCTCTAGTGCGTATTCAAGGCACGTTAAATGCCCACCGCTACGTGCAGCATGTGTTGCGGCCGGTGGCACTCCCGTACCTTCAGGGGCTGCCCAATGTTCTGTTTCAGCAGGATAATGCCCGCCCACACACTGCTCGCATCTCCCAACAGGCTCTATGAGGTGTACAGATGCTTCCGTGGCCTGCGTACTCTCCGGATCTCTCACCAATCGAACACGTGTGGGATCTCATTGGACGCCGTTTGTAAACTCTGCCCCAGCCTCGTACGGACGACCAACTGTGGCAAATGGTTGACAGAGAATGGAGAACCATCCCTCAGGACACCATCCGCACTCTTATTGACTCTGTACCTCGACGTGTTTCTGCGTGCATCGCCGCTCGCGGTGGTCCTACATCCTACTGAGTCGATGCCGTGCGCATTGTGTAACCTGCATATCGGTTTGAAATAAACATCAATTATTCGTCCGTGCCGTCTCTGTTTTTTCCCCAACTTTCATCCCTCTCGAACCACTCCTTCTTGGTGTTGCATTTGCTCTGTCAGTCAGTGTATATATTTTTATTTCATTAACCTGGAAGGTGTTTTTATGAATCTATAATTTATAACACATGTTTCAACATAGATGTTCCGGTGCGTTACACCAGAAAAAAGTCAAATTTTATTTTTCATATTCGAAAAGCAAAAATATTGTAATAATGCAGTTTTTCGGATGAGTCAATGAAGTTCTTTGTATACAGAGGGCATAGAATGTTCTTTTACTAAAAGCTCTTTAAATTATATTAAAATATATTATATTATATGAGCATATCAGATGAAATAATAATAATAATAATAATAATAATAATAATAATAATAATAATAATAATAATAATAATAGAAATTCACCTCAAAAAATGTAAAAGTGGGACGTAAAACCAATAGCTTTATTAACAATTCACAATTATTTCTGGTGCTTAAACACTAAAATTTACTATTGATTAACTGATGCCATGGCGTATTACAACTTTGCATTCTGTTTACAACGATATCACATCCAACCTCCCCTTGCCTGAACTAACTGCGGCGAGGTGGCTTGTGTGTCCCAGTGAAGCAGATGGCGACGGTGGGGTAAGAAAGGGCCAGGAGATGGAAGAAAGCGACCGAGGCCTGAATTAATTAGGGTGCAGCCCCAGTATTTGACTGGTGTGAAAATGGAAAACCATCTTCAGGTCTACCCACAGTGGGGTTGTAACCCACTATCTCCCGAATGCAAGCTGACACCTACGTACGCAAACAGCGCCACCACTTGCTCGTTCTTTTGAAGTCTCCAAGAAAAAGACAAACGAATGTTTTTTAAAAGAAAAACAGTAATTTCAATTACGCAACTTCCTTCGGAAGCACACACGGTATATTCTGTTCTAATCTATATAAATAAAGTTGTAGGGGGTCCACTATCTGTAATTTCGTTTGATTGGCAATTTTTCAGATTTCTATCCGTTTTAGTTCAACTCAACAACGTATCAGTGGTTTTTAGCTTTCGTATCTGTTTGTCCGTCTGTCTGCTTGTCCGTGTGTTCCACCATCATAGCAAAACGGCTTGATAGATTTCGACTAAACTTCATATTTAGAGTATACTCATCCAGAAGCAGGTTTAGATGTGCATATAATTTTAAAATCACTGAATAGACTTGGGGTTTATATGAAAACCAGAACAGGGATTTCTATTTTCTCTTATACTATTGATTTTATGTAAAATTCGCAGACCGTATGTGAAACTTGTCTTCATGTTAAAGAACTTTTGTTAAGTACGTAATTTCACTTACTCTTCAAACGACGGAGAAAATTACTATTTTATGTGGGTTTCATGCTCTGCATTGAGTAATAAAAATTCGTGTGGCTATTTCTAGCCGAGTGCAGCCCTTGTAAGGCAGACCCTCCGATGAGGGTGGGCGGCATCTGCCATTGGTAGGTAACTGCGTGTTATTGTGGTGGAGGATTGTGTTATGTGTGGTGTGTGAGTTGCAGGGATGTTGGGGACATCACAAACACCCAGCCCCCGGGCCATTGTAATTAACCAATGAAGGTTAAAATCCCCGACCCGGCCGGGAATCGAACCCGGGACCCTCTGAACCGAAGGCCAGTACGCTGACCATTCAGCCAACGAGTCGGACTCTGCATTGAGTGACCGACAACGAACCTACGGGTTACTATGGCAGCGTCTCTGGCTGCTTGCCAGCAGGAAAGTAATGTAATGTCATTTTCATCATTATTCCTGTAAACACGTGGTTGTTCGTTGGGTAGAAGGCGAGAGAGACGTCAAGCTGCCATTCTGCGGGATATTTGCGGAATACCGTTGGGGGTTACAATCGTCTTCGAATAACATTAAAGGAGGCTGTTCATATTTCAACAGCACTGCGGATTTTAGGCCTTTATTTCGCACCGTAAGGTGTTTTCGGCGTTTGCTATACATTTTACTGCATTTCTCTTCCACTTACGTTTTCTCCCTTTTATTTCTTGCCTCTGCCTTGCCTCTTTAGGCTTAAGTAGTAACACCATAAGTGATTTTCTTATCTAAGATTCCCTGCACTATATCCTCTGTTACCGCTTTCTTAAATCCGTAACTCATATATTTACAATTTAGGGAGGGGCATTTCATTTCTCAATACACCCGTTTGTTATCTACATAAGTATGTGCAACATTTTGGCCCCGAAATATATCGAAATATGCAGGAAATTTTATTGACAGTACAGTTTTTTTTTTTTCGGGTTATTGGTGGCTGGATGAATGGTAAGTTGTATCACAAAACGGATAACACAATCGTTGCTCAATTTGGTCCTATGACTTTTGGTCATATATCGACCCCTTACACGTTAGACAGAGCTGCATTCCTCAATTATAATCAAATATCTCCAACTCGATTGTGCATGGCATTAGCAAAAGGGGTCTGTATTTATAATGAAAACTCCCGATCTCGATTGTGAATGTCAGTAGGCAAGTGACCCTACCGATCAATCTATTAACATACATCTGCATTTAGGGTAAGTGCCCAGGTGGCAGAATTCCCTATCTGTTGTTTTCCTAGCATTTTCTTAAATGATTGCAAAGGATTTGGAAATTTATTGAACATCTCCCTTGGTAAATTATTCCAATCCCTAACTCCCCTACCTATAAACGATTATTTTCCCCAATTTTTTCTCTTGTATTCCAACTTTATCACATTGTAATCTTTCCTACTTTTAAAAACACCACTGAAACGCATTCGTCTAATAATGTAATTCCACGCGATTTCTCCACTGACAGCTCAGAACATACCACATAGTCGAGCAGCTCGTCTCCTCCCCCCCCCACCCAACTCTTTCCAGCACAAAATTTGCAACATTTTCGTAACGCTACTCTTTTGTTGGAAATCACCCGGAACAAATCGAGCTGCTTTTCTTAGGATTTTTTCCAGTCCTCGAATCAAGTAATCCTGGAATCATACTCTAGATGGTATCTTGTCGGAGACTTACATGCCTTCTCCGTTACATCCTTACTACAACCCCCAAAATATCCTCCTAATCAATAGCAGAGATCTGTACCTTTTATTTACAATCCCATTTATGTGATTACCCCAATTTCCTTCTATTAACACCTAGGTACTTACAGTGAAGGAACTTTCATCCCATCAACGCAGTCATTAACACTGAGAGGATTTTTCCTATTAAACTCACAACCTGACTTTTAACCCCGTTTATCATCATACCAGTGCCTGCTGTCCGTCTCACAACATTGTCGATGTCGTTTTGCAGTTGCTCACAATCTTGTAGCTTATTCATTACTCTAAATAGAATAACATATATGCAAAAACGCTTATCTCTAATTCCACATCTTTACTCATGCCATTTATATATCTATAAGAAAACATAAAGGTCCAATAATACTGACTTCAGGAATTCCCTTCTTTATAATTACTACAGTAGAAACTCCCGAACTCGATTGTGAATAGCAGTAGGAAGCTTGTCCTGCCATTATCATTAATACGGTACTTCCCAACGCGCACTGTACATCTGAAGCAACATATGCGGTCCTCCCCGTGGCGTTTCTCGGATAACGCTAAGAGACATGCAATTTAATATAATCTTTCTCACTGTGTGTACAGTAATTTAAGTATAAATGCATATACAATGCAGAATGCCGTAACAAAACACGGGTACATTTGCTAGTACATAGTAAAATGTAACAACAATATATTATTTTATAATCTCTTATTTTTACAGCATTATGCATTGTTGTGAACTACTGTTGAGTGGACTGTATAAAGCAGGGCCTCTCAAACGCCCAAAATCTCACGCGTGCAAACAGCGACGCAGAGTTCCTGTGCACAGTGCATCGGTCCCGCTCGTCTCGGCCCAACGCTTCGTCTCTGGGCTACTCGGCTAAGCTTGGCTCAACTCGGCTCAACTCAGCTCGGATTTGGAGCGCTACGGAGCAAGTGAGGAAGAGGGAGACAGGGGGAGCGAGTGAGACAGGCGTGGGGAAAGAGAGAGACAGCGCTATTGCTCCAAATCGAGGAGTGGTGGGGGGATCTGCACTCTGGTCAACCAAGTGAAGTCATCTTTTGCACCGTGCACAGTGCATGCACCAGGCGCATGCATCCTGAGAGGCCCTGGTATAAAGGTTGCATTGCATGAGGTGGGCTGGTTGAAAATCACTCGGATCAAAAAATAATCACATGTATGAAATATACTGTAAATAACATACTGTACACATTGAACATTTTTCTTTTTTTATTACAATTTGCTTTACGTCGCACCGACACAGATAGGTCTCATGGTTACTATAGGATAGGAAAGGGTTAGGAGTGGGAAGGAATCGACCGTGGCCTTAATGTTCAGCCCTAGCATTTGCCTGGTGTGAAAATGGGAAACCACGGAAAACCATCTTCAGGGCTGCCGACAGTGGAATTCGAACACACATATCTCAAATGCCGGCGCACGCATTGAACATAAATTGGATGCCGTTATGCATCAGTAGACTAAGCGCCATTTCACGAAAATTGAGATTTTAGCGCCATATTGTAGAGGAAGGCTTGAACAATTTATAAAAAATTCCCCACTGCATTATAAGAGGCCGTTAATTGTTAGTAAACAGAAAACCTAAGCGACAAAGCGGGAATCAGTAAAAATGTAAATTGCATCAGTAGACTATGCGACGTTCCATTTTGCATCATTTTCGATAGTGCTGACATTTTTACGTGGTAATACATTGAGTGGTTTATCAAGTGACGAAGTTCAGCGATGTATCAATTACTTCCAAAAGTAAGAAGAAGGACAATGCTACTAATGCAGCTAGCTATGAAGGTTGCGTCTGAAAATCATTCTCTAGAATTTGATGGTGAATCTCAGGAAGTAAATCTAAATAAGTCAAGACAGGGACGACCACGGGAAAGTAGAGTTCCCTTTCACCAGGCATTAATACCTTTGTGGCCAAAAGGAAAACCTATCTCTGAAGCCAAACTAAGATACTTTGGTTCGCTGATGCACTTAATACCTGCAGATGCCAAACAATTTTACTAGAATCTTCAAGCAGATTCTGACATCGTGCATGACGTAGATGGATTTAATGGAGATCCTGATTTCGAGATTGAATGAACTGAGAGCAACAGTCTTATTACCTGTCCAATGATTTGTGTGTATTTATGGGAGAAAATATCTTTAATCGCATTTTCTGTCTCAATCAGAACAAACCTTACCCATAGGCTTAAAAATATCACGTCAATACTGTACTCTCAGAATGTAATAGGCCTATCGTGAAGGAAAATCCATTCAAAAATTGTATAGACTACAATGGCTCATGTCTTACCATTTGTATTTGACTCAGATAAGTTGAAATTCCTCAAATCAGTAAGTCATTATAGCAACGACTTTAGAGAAGAGATTCCCTTCTAGAATTTCTCCATCTAAAACTTAAAATAATGTACCGGAGTTGTGGCGCGGCTCGTGGTGGTTCAAGCACTTTGCGGGCCTTTCCAGACAGTAGGAGATTCAGTTTTTAATCATGGCTGCCGCCACATTATATTTTTTGATGTTTTACTCAGTAGATATTCAACAGTTAGGTGTTATTGGTGTAGCATCGTGATACATTATTCGCATTTGAGAAAAACCTTAAATTGCATCAGTAGACTAAGCGCCATTTCTTCAAGAAAATCTATATAGTGCAAGTATAAAAATGTTGAAATTTGGTGAGAAGGTACAATCTATTATCCTACAACACCAGTAATACCATATTTAGCAAAATTATGTTCGCTCGAATTTACACATAGAACCAAATTTAAACGCGATTATCTCGCAACCAACTTTTGGCGCTTGGTCTAGTGATGCATAACGGCATCCAATTACACCACTTAATATGCACTTGATGTATAAAATGTTTTAATCTACATGGATGTGGAGCTACAGTAGATTTGTGTTCGTCCACATGTCTCGACGCATGTCGCACCATGTCTCTCAAACCTAAGCGGAAGTACCTCACTCGCAGGTAGGTTGCCCTGCTGTTAGCAGCAAGTGCTGCCTGGCACTCTGGTGTGGACAAGTGCACTTAATACAGGGACATAACGATATTTGAACACACAGTGTACGTAGTGATAAACTAACAGAGCTCCATCTGTGATAGCCAGATTCAACACCTCCATCAACCTCACAGTTGTGTGTGCCGGTTAGATATTTTGCCTTCATTGTTGTCATTCACATTACACGTGCCTGAGAGTTTTCCTCCTAAAGATACCAGCGGAAGTTCAACGTAAAAGATGTGAGAGTATAATCGTGTCATGTTCCAAATTTGGTTGTAGAACCATGAAAAAACTTAAAATTGTTACCATCAAATAGAGAAAACATATTAGGATCCCTCTGAACATATTTAAGGAATTTAACATCAGTAGTTGAATTATACAGATTTTTTAAATCTTGTGGACTGATTACCTTTCTTGATAAAAGAGGTTTACAACTGAGTGGCATAAAGGTAGGGCTTCAGTCCGGACCGAAGCCCTTTCCTTACAAAACGCTAACTTTCCAATCACTATATCACAGTGAAAGAGAGGCTGGACTGATCTCTTTTCTTCATATAACGATGTGATGAACTCAAGATGAGAAATTCAATGTTAACTTAATTTCGAAAAAAAAAGTTTGATGCCGTTTCTTTATGAACCAATTCATTTGAAATCAAACAGTTATTGGAAATGAATTCATTGTGTTACTGTATTGTCTTACTGTGGGGAGGAGATGAGGATGAAGTTGACAAGTCTTATGAAGCATTGAGTGACATCGAGTCAGGGGCGACTGCGAGGATAGGATAGTGCTAATGGGCGGTTTAAATGCGAGAGTTGGAAATAGAACTGCAGGATACGAAAGGGTGATTGGTAAATGTGGGGAAGACATGGAAGCTAATAGGAATGGGAAGCGTTTGCTGGACTTCTGTGCTAGTTAGTGTTTAGCAGTTACGAATATATTCTTCAAGCATCAGGCTAATCACCGCTATACATGGGAGGGTAAGGGTACCAGATCCATTATAGACTATATATTAACAGACTTCGAATTCAGGAAATCTGTTAGGAATATACGTGTTTTTCGGGGATTTTTCGATTATACAGACCACTATCTGATCTGTAGTGAACTTTAGGCTTAAGTAATTACAGCATAATTCATCTTATCTAAGAATCCCTGCACTTAAATTTATCCTCTGTTACCGTTACTCATATCATCACAATTTACTGAGGGGCATTTCATTTCTCCAATATATCCACTTGGTATTTGCATATTTGTCCTATCCGGCTGTCCTCAGTTATCCTCTCTTCAGTTAATGTCAACTTTCTTAACTTTCTTCCTTAATTTCTCCATCTGTATCCGAATGCTAATCCCGAAAACTAGATTCTCTTCCCTTTGAGGAGAAATATCGAAATATGGAGACAATTTTAATTAAGGTTCAGACCTTCGTTTCGGGGTAATTGGTGGCCAAGCGGTAAATCGTATCACAAAACAGATAGCACAAACACCGCTCAATTTGGAGAGATCAACAACTTTGGTTGATAACACTAGAAGACATGCAATTCAATATAATGTTACTCACTGCTTGTACAGTAATTTACGTAGAAATTCGCACACAATGTAGAATACCGTAGCGATTCACGGGCACATTTGCTAGTTATATATAAATTAGAAGAAGGGAGAAATGATTCGTAACAGGAATTAAAATATGATAATTCCATGTACAGATAGATGAAGGATGTAGAAAACGTACGTTATAAAAACAAAAGTGGGAGAATTTATAGGCTTGTAAATGACATAAGAAAACGCTATATCGAATACACGTAACGCCTATTAGAATTAAATTAAATTAAATTATTATTATTATTATTATTATTATTATTATTATTCCGCCTTTGCTGACAGGACCTAGTGTTTACAGTGCACTATGTCTTCTGGTATAGGCTAGAGCAATTGTGTTACTTTCATAGATATGTCTCTGTCTTATCCTTGGCTTTGACAATATGAAAGTGACTGAGGTATGAGCGATGCTAGTAATGCCAATCCTTATGCAGCCAGTCCCTGCTATGAATGGTGTGAAAATGTTGCTCATAGGGTGGGTTGGTGTATGCATTTCAGTGGGCTTGGCAGACTGATATGTAATAGCAACTCTGGCTCGGTGAGGAAAGCAACGGGAAACTACCTCATTTCCCTAGTACGCCTCTTCAGTGATGCCTAGGCCATCTATGACAGCTGATGGCAGAGCTGTTGAGGATCCCACCAGCGGCATCGCTGACGGACTGAACATACATTATTATTATTATTATTATTATTATTATTATTATTATTATTATTATTATTATTATTATTATTATTTGGCACCTTTGATAAATGGTCAGCGTAATGGCCTTTGGCTTTTATGGCCCTGGCTTGGATTACTGCCTGGGCCGGGAATTTTATTTCTTAATTTTTAATTCTTCTCGCTTGAGGACTGAGTATTTGTGTTCGTCTTATTACACATTCTCTTATCAACATACAGCACACCAATTTTCTAAGCACCACCGAGCACGTAATAGTAAATACATCCTTCGACGTAGGGTTGGAGTTGGAAAGGGCATTCGGCCGTATTATTGGACCAAATCTACTTAAAGTGCTGACCCAAGTAAACTGGGGAGGAGGCCAGTAAAATTTACATATTCTTGGGGACTGAACGGTGAAAGGCATAACAGTCAATAATGAAGTTTAATGCTTAATATTATTATTTTATTATCAATTATATTATTATTATAATTTTAATCCCAATACTTCACAATATTACAATTGGTACTGAGTTCCTCTTCGGTACCAGATACAAGGAAGCAGCCCTATCTACGTATACGCATATTTACATATTTACATATTAACTATTTACAAACAACTACTGATCATTCATTCATTCATTCCTCATGCATTCATTCATTCATTCATTCATTCATTCATTCATTCATTCATTCATTCATTTGGTGGAGTCATGCAGTGGACGTTCCTTCTCCAAGAACTTCCATACGGTGTGGCAGTGGCTAATATTTCGGCTTTTTGTAGTTCTGTGTAGCTGAAAAGCTGCAGATTGAGATCTTTGAGGCTGTTGTGCAACGACTTTCAAACAGTGGCGGTGGGCCCTTAGGGGCACAGGGGCACGTGCCCTGTCAAGTTTTTGCACTCAGAATTTCAGGAAATAATTTATAATTTAGTTGGGCTACAGCCGAACAACAGAATTATTTCTACAAATATTATCACGACGAAATGTTATATTCTTAACTGGATTACGGATTTTGGTAGGTATTTAAACCCACCATGTCTTTAAGCACGAAGAGAGGATACCTTTTGTATTTAAAGAGACAAGATGTTGCTGTCAGTACGACAATAATAACTGCAGGAGTCTTGCGAAGCGAGTGGCAGGCGAAATGTGCAGCTCTGGGCACTAGACCGTCTTGTGCCCAAACGACGCGCCTGCGCATTAGAACACAGTATTTGAAGATGGTGAAAGTCCATGACAGCTGTGGGCTTGTGTGGGTGAGCGGGCGACGGGGAGTACTTCTGGTTGGGCACTCAGATCCTTGAGGCCTTCTGCAGCGCATGCGCATAGAGCAAATAACAGATCACGAGAAATATCCGCGCTTTACAAACATCAGTGTAGCCAATTCACCAATTCTGTAACTAAAGTAAATCCAATAATATTTTAGTCTTGTTTATTTAAAAATGCGTTCATATCGCTCATGCAGGGATTTAGTTGCTTTCAGATGTTTTCTTTATTAAAATAAGTTATCTTAAATGAGTTTGCCGTGTTTCTAATAGACCATTTAGCATCTGCCAACCTTATTCTTTTATCAAGTTTTGGAGAATTTTGTACTCTCTTTCCGGAAAAAATTTCGCGTCAACCGTAAACAAGTACCCGAAAGTGAACAAAGCCAGGCTCAGGACCGAACTTGAAGTGTTATATTCCAGGGTAGACGTGCGTGCGGCAGATGGTGCTGCGGCGCTTTTGCAACTTTTCCTGCGCAACAATATGCAAGACACTTTCAATGAATGCGTTAGGTTACTGAGCATCATTGTTACAAACCCGATGTCGACAGTGGAAAGTAAAAAATTTTTCTCTACTCTAAATCGAATAAAGACCTTCATGAGGAATACGATGAGCCAAGACAGACTAACGGCCCTGGCGATGCTTTCAATTGAAAGTAAAATGGTACGTTCGATTCCCGACTTCAACCAGCGAGTTATCGAAGTATTTGCTCAAGCAAAGGATCGAAGAATAGACTTAATCTAAAAATGAGAAGGTTAGTATATTCATTATTACTTGACTTGTAGGGGAACAGGTTATAAACGAAATGTGGATCAGCTTATCCCTTGCCATTTAGCTCAGTGAAATAACACTTGACCGGAAATGGAGAGGTCACGGGTTCGTGTCCCGTTTCCTTTGACCCTACCTTTCACTGTCTTTTTCCTTGGTGTTAATATCTAACTGGCACCAACTGTAAACGGGATAAGCTGATTTACAAGTCAGTTGTTAGTGTATTTATTCACATGCGCATTATAGTTATATTTTGCAACCGATACCTTAAATGTCTACTTGACTGTCCATATTATTTTATAAGTTGTGCCCCGCCGGATAATTTGGCCACGGGCCGCCACTGCTTTCAAATAAGGTCATTGCAGGCTACCATTATTGCTACTGTGACAACATATTTTCCTCTCTACGTCGCTTTACTTTACACCAACAAATCAGTGTATTTGGATATTTTCTCTGTATTATTATTATTATTATTATTATTATTATTATTATTATTATTATTATTATTAAGCAGGAAGAGAACAAGAATTGACCAAATTTCGGATGGGAAAGATGAAGAACCTGGAACAAGCAAATGAAAGCAATATCAGATTCTGGTTGGAGTCCTTTGGTGGCCACATCACGCTCCTAAAAGGAATACTGATCGAAGGGGATGAGAAATAATGGAGAAAGGAACATTGGATTCTGACTGAGTGTTGCGATTCTCTGACATCTTTGTTTGCGTGCTTTTCATGAGAAACTCCGCGGTGTGGACTTATTCTGAGAAGTTGTAGCAGCTGTTCTCTTACTTAGCACGTGAGGTGGAGTAAACAGTGCTTGAGCTCACGTCCTTCATTTGACAGGATGTCAACAGGAACGTTCTTGAACTTTTCTTCTTCTTCTTGCGCCAGCTGCTCTTACATGACAGGCGACTGACATATTAGCCTTCCTAAAATTCGTAAATAAGCAATACTAAAGTACATTTGCCAATATTTTTCTCAGTGCTAAGGCTGGACGGTGAAGCGCAAATGTACGTTGAGTCTTCTGTCTGAAAGCTACTTGAATCCTCAATAGCTACACTATCATATGTCTATACAGCCTACGAGTCACCGAAGGGATATACTAGGGAAATATTCGGAGACACTTATCTGATTCTTTCCTGACTGATCCAGAACATTTTGTTTCATATCAGTCTGCTAAGTCCACGAAAATACCAGAAGGAATTGTCGTGTCGATGTGTGAACACCTGAAAGAAGGGTTTGCACCACCTGGTAGTACCTCACCTCGTAATATATCACCAGTGAAGGGGGATCACTATTGAGCATTTATTAGGTCATAAAAATCCGAGTCCTTGTTATGACCCAAAAGGAAGTATTGGAGAAACATACAGAACATATGTGACGAATAATATTATTGCGTTAATAAAAACACAAAATGACGAAAAACATGAAGCATCTTCGCCAAAGTGCATCTGCCTATCAAATCTGGAAATCACAACCTGAATTATCTGCACGTTGAGGTATACTCTGACTGTCCACCACGTGGTTGAAGGTATTTTGCTCTGTCTTGTCCCTCTCTTCGACAGTAGCCCTCCGCGGGACATTTGAGAGGTGGGTTCTTGCGTCTTTGCAGCGCTTGTTTAACCTCGTCAGGAGAAAATCAGGCCATTTCATTCGATAGATTTGGGCCTCCCTGAGGACGATATTAGTAAGACGGGGGTATTGCGCTTGCACATTGTCGTCATGTAGAACGAATCCGTTACCCATACACCCTTGTTGATATGGTCGAGCAATGTGTTCGCTACTGTCGACTGTCGCTGAGAGCACTATGACAAGTGTATAGTACCGGAAGAGAGGGCCGACATGACGTTTCTGGTTTCCTGTTGGGCGAACGGGATGGTGTACAGGATACGTCTGGCGTTACCTTACCCTCTTCTGGTGTCAGACAAATTCTTTACTCGTCCGTGAAGTGGACCTAACGCATTGCTGTTAACTTGAAGTTCAAATGTTATCCATCTGCAGCTTACGCCACGGTGCTGGGATGTACTTGAATATGCCCTCCTTTTTTTTTTTTTTGCTAGGGGCTTTACGTCGCACCGACACAGATAGGTCTTATGGCGACGATGGGATAGGAAAGGCCTAGGAGTTGGAAGGAAGCGGCCGTGGCCTTAATTAAGGTACAGCCCCAGCATTTGCCTGGTGTGAAAATGGGAAACCACGGAAAACCATCTTCAGGGCTGCCGATAGTGGGATTCGAACCTACTATCTCCCGGATGCAAGCTCACAGCCGCACGCCTCTACGCGCACGGTCAACTCGCCCGGTAATATGCCCTCCTAGCGGCAACTGGGAATTCTTTCCCGGCTGCATTAGAGACATAAGTAACCTAAAGCTATTCAGTGGAAACTGTTGGATGTTGGATTGTCTGAGTAGACGCGGTCCTCCCAATTGCCACAAAGAGGGTATTACGCAGTTCTAGTGCGGGGTCTTTAGTTTCCTGCGAACCCTGATTCACAATTAGTGGCCATCAGTTTCTTTTGTTGACCGTGGGCGACTACTGCGAGGACGTTCTTGAACATTTTGTGTCACCTGTTTGCAGTCTTATGTTTTAATAATAATAATAATAATAATAATAATAATAATAATAATAATAATAATAATAATAATGTTATGTGCTTTACGTCCCACTAACTACTTTTACACCGAGCTCGATAGCTGCAGTCGCTTAAGTGCGGCCAGTATCCAGTATTCGGGAGATAGTGGGTTCGAACCCCACTGTCGGCAGTCCGGTGGTCCTTGAAGGTGCTCATATACGTCAGTCTCGTGTCGTGGCACCTAAAAAGACTCCTGCGAGACAAAATCTCGTCACCTCAGCTGAAATAAAAAAGGCGGCAATAAACAAAGGTACCGTACGGTAGAATTTTAACTACGACTATGCGAACAATCTCATTCTTGCTGCTTGTGAAGCTAGGGAAGATTCCAGCATTTCCCCGTAGCATATAACTGATAGGTCATCCGGCGCTTCTTTAAATTTAATGAAGGGCTTACCCTTTCAACTTTAACTAAAGCAAGTTTATCTAGTTAGTCTTCGGACTTTTAATGGGGATTTGGTAAAATGTAAGAACGTACGAGTGTTTACGCCCGTTTTCCTTCTTCTAATTTCATATTGGATGACTATTTTCAAAATTAACATAATCTTTCCGGGTACTCCGGTTATCCCTGTCATCTTTCGTTCCAGCAACACTCTCCAATATCATTTAATTTCATCTGTCAGTCATTAATCATTGCCCCAGAGGAGTGCGACAGGTTTTGGTAGTCGCACAGTTCCTATCCTCGTCGCCAGATGGGGGCTCCCTTCATTCCGTTCCTGACCCAGTCGAATAATTGGAAACAAGCTGTGGATTTCAAGTTTTCAACGTGCGAGCTTATCCTCTTGGTAGTTGATACTTAGGTTAAGTGAAAGTTCCTCTAAAGAAAGGACAATGAAATCTTATAAATAACATTCTTCATTTACATGTTTCAGTAGTTCGTTGGTAAAACATATTTTTTCCCTTTCTTTTGGTGTTGGTTTTACGCCACACCGACTCAGTTGCTTCCTGTGGTGAGTGTGGGATGGGCCTTAATTAAAGCACAACCCCAACATTTACCTGGTGCGAATATTGGAGTTCAGATCCCGCCATCTCCCGAGTGCAAACTAACAGATACGTGGCTCGAACCGTGAAACCAACTCACTCTGTTGGATATGTTTAGTTTTGCAACCCGCCTTACAATTTGTGCCAAGTTATTATTTCTAAGGAGTAGTCAAACAGTAAGGAGCTAATAGATTTGTAGCAGCTAGAGATTTTTCACGGTTTATCTATGATTGCATGAATGAAATGCGTGTGAAAAAAGACGTCATGGGGATTTTTGGAATACAAACGGAAATGACCGTGGGGCGACACTTGAGACTTGACTGCGCAAGTGTGGAAGACCGTGAAGGACAGTTTAGGATAACAATAAAAGAAATTGTGATGTTGCTCAATAATACCTACCGGATATCACTAATTTATTGAAGATATCTTGAGGCACCAAACACCAACATCAGAATTCCTGCACCCAATTTAGAGACTGTTTTGATTCCCTAACTGTTGTCATTGGTAAGCTATTACTAGAACGAACAGAAAAACTGTTGCTGAGCTAATAATAGTGTTATGACGACATAGAATACCACTTACAAATGACCAATTAAACTTTTCTGCGACCGAGAGAGATGTGTGCGCGGTTTCGGTCACGTAACTGTGACGTTGCATTCGGGAGATGGTGGGTTCGAATCTTACTCTCTGCAGCCCTGAAGATGGTTTCCCATTTTAACACCAGGCAAATGTTAGGGCTGTTACTTTGATTAAAGCCACCGAGCTCGATAGCCGCAGTCGCTTAAGTGCGGCCAGTATCCAGTATTCGGGAGATAGTAGGTTCGAACCCCGCTGTCGGCAGCCCTGAAGATGGTTTTCCGTGGTTTCCCATTTTCACACCAGGAAAATGCTGGGGCTGTACCTTAATTAAGGCCACGGCCGCTTCCTTCCCACTCCTAGCCCTTCCCTGTCCCATCGTCGCCATAAGACCGATCTGTGTCGGTGCGACGTAAAGCAAATAGAAAAAAAAATAATTAAGGCCACGGCCTCTTTCTTCCTAGTCCTAGCCCTATCCTAACCCATCTTTGCTATAAGAACTGTCTGTGTCAGTACGACATAAAACTAAGGGAAAAAGCAACCTTATCTGTGCTATTCGTATATTGAAGGTCGATTTAGGGAATGACCTCCATCTAACTGTTCAGCGTTCAGCTCTTTGGATGAATGGCCAGCGTATTGGCCTTTGGTTCAGAGGGCCCTGGCTTCGATTCCCAGCCGTCTTGGGGATTTTAACCTTAAATGGTTAATTCTCTTGACTCGGGACTGGGTGTCTGTGGTGTCCCCTACATCCCTACAATTCATACACCACACACAACATTATCCTCCACGACGCTAATACTCAGTTCCCCATACGCGGCAGATGCTGCCCATACTTGTCGGATCCCCCTGTCGGTGGGGGCGGTAGAATAACACCCACGGTATCCCCTGCCTGTCGAAAGAGGTGACTAAAAGGGCCCCCAGGTGCTCTTAACTTGGAAGCGTGGGTTGCTGACCACGGGGCCCTTAGCTGAGTCCTGGAATTGTTCCCACTTACTTATGCCAGACTCCCCACCTCCATCTGTCCTATCCAACCTCCCTTGGTCAACTCTTGTTCTTTTCCGACGCCGACTGTAGTAAGTTTACGAGGCCTAGCGAGTCTTTCATTTTCACGCCCTTCATGCTGCTTGTGTTTCATCTGCCGATACCTTCATTTTCGAAATATCGGACCCCTTCCGTTTCTTCCCTCTGATTAATGTTAATAGAAGATGGTTGTCTAGTTGTACTTCCACTTAAAAAACCACCACCGCCACCACCACCACCACCACCACCACCACCACCACCACCACCACCACCACCATCCTTGCCGGAGGATCTGCCTTACAAGGGCTGCACCAAACTACCAACAACCACATGAAATAAATTGTATTTTAGGATTTGTTTTAATTTCGTGTAGCTATTTCTAGCCGAGTGCAGCCCTTGTAAGGCAGACCCTCTGATGAGGGTGAGCGGCATCTGCCATTTGTAGCTAACTACGTGTTATTGTGGTGGAGGATAGTGTTAGGTGTGATGTGAGAGTTGCAGGGATGTCGGGGACTGCACAAACACCCAGCCCCTGGGCCATTGGAATTAACCAACGAAGGTTAAAATCCGGGACCCGGGCGGGAATCGAACTTGGGATCCTCTGAACCGAAGGCCAGTACGCTGACCAATCAGCCAACGAGTCGGACGTATTTTAGGATTAAATAGTGATATTCCTTTTATTAACGGCGGATGCATTTTGAGGCGATAAGGTTGCTTTCGGTTCAGTGAGTTCATTTTCCGCATGGCAAATAATTTACTATTATGATTGGTATTACTTTTGCGGAGGCACATGGCAGTAGCTGATTCCACTGGGAAGGGGGAGTGGGGAGAGGGCAAAAGTGGCCGGCGAAAGAGCTAACCTCTCTATTCCATTTAGTTTTACCGAGCTCGATAGCTGCAGTCGCTTAATTGCGGCCAGTATCCACTAATCGGGAGATAGTGGGTTCGAGCCCTACTGTCGGCAGCCCTGAATATGGTTTTCCGTGATTTCCCATTTTCACACCAAGCAAATGCCGGGGCTGTACCTTAATTAAGGCCACGGCCGCTTCCTTCCAATTCCTAGGCCTTTCCTCTCCCATCGTCGCCATAAGACATATTTGTGTCGGTGCGACGTAAAGCAAATAGCAAAACTAGCATTTAGTGCTGAGATTACTATTCCAAATCAAGCTTTTAGTTATACAGTGTCAAACTCCATGGGTAAATGGTTAACGTGCTGGCCTTTGGTCACAGGGGTCCTGGGTTCGATTTCCGGCAGGGTCGGGATTTTAAACATAATTGGTTAATTCCGCCGGTGCGGGGACTGGTTGCATGGGTCGCCTTCATCATCACGACGCGCAGATCACCTACGGACGTCAAATCAAAAGACTTGCATTAGGCGAGCCGAACTTGTCTGAGGACACTCCCGGCATTAAAAGCCATACGCCATTTCATTTCATTACTTCTACAGCCTCCAAATGCTTGAACGGGAGCCTTCAAATGCTTGTACGGGAATAGTTTTGTTTCGTTAAGAGATGGACAACTCTGTATATGTTGTTTTACTTCTTACGTTTGTAAGCTCTGTATATGTTGTTTTCTCTATAAGAAGTCCAGCTCTGGCTGAATGGTCAGCGCCGTGACCTTCGGTCCAGATGATTCTAATTTCGATCGTTGGTCGGGCCACATCTTCTTAATTGTTCTGGCTTGAGGACTCCGTTCTTTTTTTCTATCTTGACATATCATTTGCCTTTTCTTTAACAAGGAAAACAACACATTATACTGCTACTCACTTCAGAAACCATAGTTAACGCCAGTCGTCGAGGGTGAGCGTAGAGTTGCCACATTTTACGTGATGGTAACTTTCTATTTTTGCTCTTCTTGCCTGGTCCTTCACAGCCATCAAACCAAACCAAAGCCCATGGCGCGACAGCCCCGAAGGGGTCCGTTCACGCTGCATGTCCTTGGTCCTTGGGGTTCGAATTCCTCAAAGAAAAATGGACCAATTATGAACTGTAGAGTGAAGCCACTGAAGTGACCGCTGCTCAGTTCGAAGACCTGCAGAGTATGAAGTCTCGTGTGATCAGTACGACGAATCCTCACGGCCGTCATTCTTGACTTTCTAGGCCGTTTACCACCATCACCTGCAAAAATTATCCCTGTCTGATAATATACTCAACTTGGGAGCAATGTTTAAAAAGCTGACTCTTACTCTGACTTACAGCTGTGTTCCTATTTAGAACTAACGACATGTCGGAGGTGGTGCGAACTGTATTGACAGCCACGCCGGTGCTGCGATCTCGCCCCCACATTTCTTCGGGAATAGGTTCTGTCGGCTACTAACGCCATAGTTCCTCATTCTATAACTTACTCCACTTCCTAAAGCCCTGTACGAAGACTCAACATTTTCCACAGAATACAGGGTGGTTATAATTAAACTTGCGCTACTTGAGAGGGTCCTCTTGAAAAACGAGTGATCGTAAGACAACGAAGCTTTGTGGAAACATTTGTAAGGATATTTGGAAGAGAAACAATTGAAATAAACACATTTTAATTTCGAATGAGAGGGTAATATTTGTTAATTGCGTACCATGTTTGCGTTCCAGGTTACAGACGTTGCTCAATGTGATGACCGTCTCCATCCACGACAGCCTGGAACCGCACTAAATGTTGCTCTACTGCTGCCCGAAACATCTCAGATGGGATGTTGGCTACCTCCCTCGCTATGCTTATCTTCATCACCCAACGTGCGTTAGTGTCCTCTTGATTAACCCTGAACTTCAGGTAACCCCACAGCCAGAAATTACACGGGTTCAAATCTGGTGTTCTTCGTGGCCACGCAGTTTGGAACGATCGGCCAATGTTTCGATATTCTTCAAATCTGTTACGGAGTAACCGAGTGACCTCACGATCAATGTGAGGTTGAGTTCCATCGTGCGTCGAAACAGTTGAGTCCAAAGCACCTCTCTTCCGTAGAACAGGAATCACATGTTAGCGAAACAGATCACAGTAACGTGGTCCGTTCACACTGCATGTCCTTGGTCCTTGAGGTCTGAATTCCACAAAGAAAATGGACCAATTATGAACTGTGTCGCGAAGCCACACCACGCAGTGATTCGTTCACTATTCAGGGGAACTTCATGAACGTTCGTTGTCGTGACTATCCCCAAATGCGTCAATTGCGAGCGTAAAGGGTGCTTCATCACTCCACAAAATGTTCCATGGCCACATGTCGTCAACTTGAACCCTTGCAAGAAACGTTAGAGCAAAGTTTACTCGTATGTCTACGTCACGTGGCAACAGTTGCTGAGTAGGTTGAAGTTTATACGGATATAATTTCACAATTGTTTACAGCATTTTTTGAACGGTGGATCATGGAACGTTCAGCTGACGCGACACAGCTCATGCACTGCTTGAAGATCGCACACCCCATCCAGCATTCGCAGCCATGGCAACAGTAACTTCTTCAACAATTTGTGGCGCAATTGGCCGTTGGCCTCTTCCAGGAGCAATTCCCAAATAGCCAGTTAATTTGAACTTCCGAATCATTTTCTTCAAGCCCGGTATTTCTTTAATGGGTCGATACTCGAGAAGAGCAGCAGCTCTATTGCTTTTGTTTTGATGAAACAGCTTTACGAGTGAAGCCCTGCTCACCTTGTCCAGAACCATATTGACTGCGCAACTGTAATGCATACTGATGTCCGTGTTTCAACACTACGTCACCGTACCAGTATCGGCACCTAACGGCAAGTCATGACACTAACAATACAAGCAACGCAAATCCTGTAGCGCGCACAGTCTGAACATCATTCCTGTAAAGTTGGGTACCCACACTGTACATAGTTTTCCGTCTACACTGGCTCAAGTAGCGAAAATTTGGGTACATCCAAAAGGTGAGCGCCACGGTCACCCCTCGACCAACGTGCCACAATGGTGAATTGTCTTCTTTTGCTCCGAACTGGTGAACTTCCAGCCTTCACCATGGTATGCTATATGGTCCTTTCAGCCAATTCCGAGCAAATAAAAGGCAATTCACCATTGTGGTACTTTTACGCTTTTCCATTTTCACTCTTCAGTTTTATCAGGCCATAAGACTGGGTGTTAATGGTGGTGGTGATTATTATTTTGAGAAGCACGACTACAAGTAGAACAACCATCGTCTCTTAACATTAATCACAGAAAAATTGAGATGCACGATTCAAAAAATGAAGGTATCGGTAAACAAAGAGAAGGGGGTGTGAAAACGGAGACACCATCGACCTCAAAAACCTAATACCGTTGGGTTTGGAAGTAAACAAGAGTTGGCCAAAGGTGGTTGGATTGGAAGGATGAAAGTGATGAGCTTGACACTAGTAAGTGGTACGTAAAACTGGGACAAGTCCACGTGTACGAGACAGATCGCACCCGCGACCTCTTCAGAGTGTAGAGGAAGAGACTGAAGTTAACTACATGGTGGAGTGGATTCCACAAGAGAAGTAACAGCATAATTCAGTGTTGATCCTTGAAGTTACTCCGCAACTACTCTGCATGCAACGTCTAGTTCGCGGCATCGGACTAAATAATGGATTACTTCCTCCATTCCAAAGGATTTACATAAAACACGATACCTTAGACACTTGATTGACATGATGATGGTTTATTAAGAAGAGGGCCGTGAGATAATCCTGTTCATCTGGAAGAACAATGCAAAGTTCGACAAGAAAGAAGATAACAACCACTCAATGTACACGAGGAGAATTCTGGAGAGGACAGTCTTCACATTCTTGACTTGGTTGGAACGAAGATTTTGTGCGATGAGTATTCTTTTCTTGTCTGTCTGACTCTTGGCTAGCGTAGCGGGCTTCAGCTCAGTGGGTCCAAGCTTCGATACCTGACGGATCCGGGGAGCTTAGCGCGTCTTAATAATTTCTCTGGGTCGGGTACTGGGTTTTTGTGTTTATATTTATGCAGATTTCTTCACTTAGACTACAAACCGCACTACCATCCACCACAAAATCATGTAATAGTTAAATTTATCCTTCCACATAGGTTTGAATTCGCAAGGGGCATCTGACCATAAAACCGGACTAAGTCCACATGTGTGACACAGATCGCATCCACGACCCACCAAGGCGTGGAATAATAATAATAATAATAATAATAATAATAATAATAATATCAATTTAGAGGATAGCTTTCCCTAAAGTGGTCATTAACTAAGAAAAACGTAGCCTTTCAAAAATTGACTTCCTAGGCTGGGATCAAACCCGTGCACTTAGGGACATCAGTCGAACACATTATCAATGATTTACTGAGGCTGCCGAAATTTAAGAACTGCAGGGCTGGTGCGTGGTTAGAATGGTACATGCAGCTCACCCCTATTGGGGGTGTGCATACAAAGAACTGCGCTACCTCAGGGCGAGGACACGAGTTTACTTACTGAGGCAGCTAGTCCGGCGTTAAATAGTTAGGAAAATAAACAGAATGCAGGAAGGCAGCATTAAATTCTTGCTCTGACCAATCGTACAAAGTCCGGAGCAGATGAGGAGGCCAGAGAGGTCAGAACACAGCACTTCTATTGTCCTTTATCCCTAAAAAGAAAAGAAGACGATGATGAACGTCCTTCATTCTGATATCTGGCCGAGTCGATCAGGACTGCCCAGAAAGCGAACCATATTTTTTATGCTGCTGCCAGTACCGCAGATCTTATCTCCATTTTTTAAATTTAGCAGGTAATATTATTTGTTCTTATTTTCGTGAAGAAGATAGTTCGTGTAGTTTCATTAGATGGAGCAGAATTTTTCAGGTGCATCTCCAATGGACAATAACTGCTTATACTTTTCAAACATTTACCAGTCCCCTTCGAGAACCTTAAATTTCTGACACCGGGAATCGAACCCAAATGCTTGAGGAAGACAACTAGCCATTATGTGACGGAGGTAATACGTGAATAAAGTTGTCTTATAGTCTTTAAAGGAATGTTCGTTTTAATTTATAAACGATAGTTTAAAAAATGCAAAACTCCATAAGCTCATTCGCTTTAATTTAATTATTTACTTCATTTTTTTTTTTTTTTGCTACTTGCTTTACGTCGCACCGACACAGATAGGTCTTATGGCGACGATGGGACAGGAAAGGGCTAGGAGTGGGAAGGAAGTGGCCGTGGCCTTAATTAAGGTACAGCCCCAGTATTTGCCTGGTGTGAAAATGGGAAACCACGGAAAACCATCCTCAGGGCTGCCGATAGTGGGGTTCGAACCTACTATCTCCCGAATACTGGATACTGGCCGCACTTAAGCGACTGCAGCTATCGAGCTCGGTCTTCATTTATTTAAGGAAGAAAAAGTCCGCCTGTGTGGTGTAGTGCTTATTGTGATTAGCTGCCAGCCCCGGAGGTTCGGGTTCGATTCCCGGCTCAACCACGAAATTTGAAAAGTTTTTTTTGCTATGGGCTTTACGTCGCACCGACACAGATAGGTCTTATGGCGACGATGGGATAGGAAAGTCCTAGGAGTTGGAAGGAAGCGGCCGTGGCCTTAATTAAGGTACAGCCCCAGCATTTGCCTGGTGTGAAAATGGGAAACCACGGAAAACCATTTTCAGGGCTGCCGATAGTGGGATTCGAACCTACTATCTCCCAGATGCAAGCTCACAGCCACGCGCCTCTACGCGCACGGCCAACTCGCCCGGTAATTTGAAAAGTGGTACGAGGGCTGGTACGGGGCCCACTCACCCGCGGGAGGTCGTCAGATGAGTAGAATAGGTTTTAGTTCCCACCTCAACCATACTAGAAGTGGTTTTCCGTGGTTTCCCCACACTCCTCCAGGCAAATGCTGGGATGGTACCTAACTTGAGACCACGGCCGCTCCCTTTCCTCTTCCTTGTTTATCCGTTCCAATCGTCCCATCCTCGCACAAGGTCCCTGTTTGGCATAGCAGGTGAGGCCACCTGGACGTGGTTTCGGTCCTCCTTCCCGGTTGTATTCCCCGACCCAAAGTATCACGCTTTAGGACACTGCCCTTGAGGCGGTAGAAGTGTGATCCCTCGCTGAGTACGAGACATAAACGAACATTGGACAGTAAACAGATTAAGAAAGAAAGAAATATCAATTACACTTGCATCCTTATTGATAAATACATTTTCGATATCCACACACCACAGGATATCAATCATTACTGAAAGTTATTTTTCACTAGCAGAACTATATGATCCAGGAGGTGTGGTCTTGAGACATCCATTTATCAGTCTGTTTTCTTTATTCTGGTACTTCCTACTTTCGTTCAAAGGAAGCAACATTTGCGGGAACAAAAATCAGAATTCTACCGGCAGTAAACACCGCCTGTTTCAGTATAAATCTCTCATTAGTTAGAGTGGACATGTTCCATGCAGCTTACTAGACTAATTGATAGTTCTGTAACTTTTCCTATTTCTATATTCAGATTCATCCATTTGTATTGTCAGTTTATAGTGCACCCGCTCACTTCCTGAGTCCCAGACTAGCATTTATCTCAGGGGTGATCAGTTCGAAAACGATAAAAAAATTTATATAAAGAAAATCAATTATATATCGGCGCATCAAATGAACACAGGGATGAACGGGGCATGCAAATTTAAGGTTACGGGGGACGACTCATTCATGGATACAAATTTTTGACTCCACAATAGGACTGGGAAGTGACAACTTAAATTCCATGGGCATACTGGACTAACTACAATGAAAAGATATGGAAACTGTTTCCTATTGAAATTGCAATGAGGAGCAATTTATTCACTTATTTTGCATACTACACATGATGACAATTTTACATTGGGACACTTTCATCCTGAAAAATAAATGACATAATACTTGGATTTTACCTCACTACTCTGGTAGTGTAAAACATCTGGTGAATTCGCCCCAATTGGTTACTGGGGATCGAATTCACATCCGTATGATTGGACGTTTCACCGCTGGAGATCTTCTTTCGGAGACGAAGGCACGACAGTAACTTTTTACTGTCGTCTCCTCGTTCCGTTTGGACATGAGACACTTCCGGTATGTACATTCTGATGAGCCGGACACCTACCGTGGAAAATGTTATCGCGTCGAAAAAACGGGAATTTATAGTACGGACAAACTCTAGCCTATTATTACCAGATTCACAAACACGCCAGGTAGAGTTCATTAACTCAAAGCCTATTTTAATATTTACACTTGTCAATACGACAAGACGTACGGAAAGGTTCATTACTATGCTCTGACCATGAAAACATGTGCCGTCCGTGGGTTATTTACGTATCTACCGCTAACAATCTCCCCGTGAAAACCCAACATCTGGTTCTGAGCACTTCGACACAGGATGACTGTCCCTATCATATCCTCCTATGATTATTAAATAATATCATTACCATTCTTTATCTGATCATTATCATATTCTGTGACTACCATCAATTAATTTATTATTATCATTAATTTCAATTATAATCCTATTTTTGATTATTATCATTTGTCATCCGGGATGATTATATGCCAACCCTTGCCGACGTTTCAAACGAAGGGTCGTTCTTCCTCCTAATTTATCCGCACAACATAATGATCAGCTTCCTCATAAATATTTTTATTATTATTATTATTATTATTGTTATTGTTATTATTATATTCGTAACAATGAATCATCGCCCATTAAATATCTTAATTTCCTTTCATCATAATTATTATTTCAAATTACTATTGCAAGTTCTTCATCTTTTGCTTCTTCAACTTTTCATTATTATTATTATTATTATTATTATTATTATTATTATTATTAACATTATTATTAATAGTGGAAATCGTGATTATCGTAACCCGTAATCATCCTCGTTATAATACTTCAACTTCTCGCTCTTATTATTTTCATAAAAAAAAAGTAGCTTCATTGGTTATTCTTCTTCTCCTTCTTCAAATATTTTATTTATTATTATTACTAGTTAAAAATCTCAAATTTTTCATTTCAACTCCCAACATCATTATAATGTCCAAATATATAAAAAAAATCTTCTAAAAAAGTAGTTTTTTAAAATTATTATTATTATTAATTTAAAAAAATTAATTTCGCCTGTTACACGGTAGTACGCTCTTAATATGTTTAACGCATAACCCCTTTTACAATTCCGATTTATCTTGGCACTAAGCACTTGATTTAAGACAAGATTCACTTGGAGTATGATTATTGTTATTATTATTATTAAAAATGGAAAGATGATATTTTAATTTCCACTCTTTAGAATTTAGTCACATATGTTAAATCCCGTTATGAACCACTAAGATCTGCTTTATATCGGTCGGGACAACACGGTATTCGGGACCGTACCTTCAATTTCGTACTGCCGTTAATTTTATATGGGGACACACGTCCTCCCAAGACACATCTCACAACCTATGGCACATCGCGGCTGGGCAAATACCTCCAATGCCGGCGATTGCTAAACTATTCCTTCCAATTTGAAGTCCATTTCCTTTTTCGGAACTCTTCAAACATTTAATTCATAAATTAATCCTCGGTGCGTGGATTCTACCACTAATAACACCGGCATCTGTATTTTATATCATCTTAGGCCTTGAGATTCATCTATTTCATCATTACAAACAATACGGCTCAATTTATTTCACGCCGGATATTCGTCCCTCATGACTTCCAAGTCTAAATATGGGCTCAAACCATTCTGGGCTTTCAACATATCGTGACCATTCTAATTCACGTGCCTCTATCGCTTTTAAACAATTTTTTAATGGTTAAAATAAAGTCCAAAAACGTAAAATCAAAAATTTACGTAAAATCAAACTGATTACGCGAATGAAAGTCTTTAACGCTACATGTCATCTCCACATTGATTATTATTTGCACTAGCCAACTCACGAAGCACTGTCATTATTATTATTATACTTTGACTTGCAAACGCACAAATATTATTATTATTATTAATTAACTTTCCTTTGTCAACTCACAAACATCATTATTATTAGTATTTTAATGACCTTCCGTACGCAACACAAATTTTACATACTCTGGCTCTTTCATAACCTGGCTGTCAGGTAGAAAATATTCCTAATTAAAATACAAATGATCACCGCAGTGATTGAAAATCAAATAAATGGGTTAGCACAAAAAAAAAGAATTTAACACCTGAAATGAACTTAAGTCAAAGTATTACGAACAGCATGCATTAATTGAAAGAAATATATCCCACATTTACATTATATACAACAAACAAATACTCAAATTAATTAATCTAACCCATTATTACGTTAATATAAATTAGTTCGTCCGTCTACACAAAAAAATAAAATCATGGACTCGGGAGGCGGACCATGTTAAGTAACCATAATTAATTTACACTGAACCCCGTTTAGTCGCGATAACATCCCCCAAATATCAAAATTGTGTACTCATTCCTATGTAGAATTCCATTGTCTCGTAGCGGATGAGGTATAGGCCTTACGGCCCCACGGTGATCTACTCGTCCATCATGTCGCACAATACAAATTTAACACAATAAAACTCTTCTGGGTGACTACCCATGATTAATACCTTATTACACTATTTTACACAAGAATACTAATAACAAAAAAAACACTTATAGGTGCTCCTAGACCCCTGACACTCGCACAATATACTCTTCATATACGCCCGAAACACACGTCGTGACACATTACGACGAAATGTCGTTCATTTGCACCGGCGCGTATCGCGTCTTCAACCGGCACTTCCTGGTTTATTTCTAAGCCGTCTTGATAATCGCCTAGCTCCTATAATTTCCTGCTCGGATAGTTATTCACCGTCTATCTTGAGGTGTTTACTTCAGGCTCCGCACACTGCCTTCCAAAGGTACTATCGGCGTTCCGTTAATTATTTATTATTCAATCACATGACATTTATTAAATTCAACATACAGTTGTACTGATTATTTACACTCGGTACTATGGATAATTTCACTGTTCGTATTCATTCTCCTGATAACTCACGCACTTTCAGCTTTAACTGACTTCGAATGCGTCCCGAGGTACTGACTTACAGAGTCAACGTGTCAGAGTCTCAACTACTTCATCCGACCGGTCACAACTGGTGACTTCAAACGACTGGGGTGATGTGAGGTTCCACTACTGGACTTTTATGGACGATATGGTTTCCCGCCGGGGTCATCCGCGGTCACCTCCTGGGGAGGGGGGTTGGTTATCCTAAATCGGCATATGCAGGTGGATTTGGATCTCTTGCTTTATCCTACTTAATACACTGGCGATACACATTCATGTGTCGTATTCTGAACTCATATCGTTCGGTGATCATGGAAATATCACTTAATTCCTGTCCTCCACCTTTCGCGCGCTAACTCGGCGTCCCTGATGGCGTGCTCATCTCGACCAATGGCGAGATAGCGTGGGTCATTTCCACGAATTCATTACTTGAATTTATTACGATTACAATTAATCAACATGGGAACGATATCAGAAAAATCCCCTCTATTCAATTATGTGGTTGGAATAATTTAATTATTGTTATCGGAGAAGCTAACTGGAGTTCACTCTGAGTTTTTCTTATGTTGGTTTATCTGCGGGCCTATGATAAATTTTCTCATTGGTCAACACCGCTTCGGTTAGTTTGAAATCTCTTCCTTGTAACGTGACAACACCAAACGCCTCGGGGCGTGGGAAAACTGGTACGTCACATTCTCGGTATTGGTGATACACCTGCTCGCCCTTGGTCCGAAATATATACTCTTTCACTTCCTCGAAGTCATTACTTCGTTGTTGTGAGCTCTAGCTTTAATCCTCTTATCTTCTGGCCAAGAAACATTTTCCCCCTAATGACAAGCTTAAATGTGGCGACGGTTTGTCGCGATCACGCCGGGCTATGTTGAAATTCTCCCGTCCACACAAAACTGACACTGTATTTCATTTAATATTTCTATATATCTGTATTTATCTTCAAAAAAAACAAAATCATGAAACTAGGGCCTATCTCATCAGGGTACAATAGATATCTGCAATTTGCTGGGTGATATCCACACTAATGTCCAAAGGGTCGGTATCCTTTATTCTGAAAGTCCTTATTATCGTAATTAAAGGTTACAACTTAAAATCATAAATATACTCGAGTTCTGTGGGAAAACGTTCCAGAAAATAGAAAACTAATTGTAAAATGCTCTACTTCAGAAAATTTCTACTTCACATCACTAGTGGGAACTATCATGTAACACCTACCGGTACGACATCTCTTCGTAATATAATAAAGAGTAATGAAATACTGACCGTTGTAACTTCATAAGCTTTCTAAAGACATTGAACACCATACTGATTAGGGCAATTGAATGCTCAAAGAACTTGACCGCGGTGCGGAGTAGCAATGAGAAACAATACACAATGTCTGTAATGAGGAGATATACTGTATTTTCAGGATGAGATGAATGTAATCGTGTGGCGTGTAATAATGTTACCACGTTGTTTAAAAATGATGATTAAATATTTGTGTGATTTTCTGACACTGTAAAGGGGAATAACAATAATAATAATAATGATAAAGGGAGGAGAAGAAACATATGCAGGATATTTCTTAATGTTGTACTAGTGGGAGCGATGCTAGTCGAATGGTAGCCTTACCACGTGCAACCGTAGTAGAAGAGTTACGCTAATCCTCAAGCCAGCAGCTGAGCGCGTGATGCAATGTTTAATATGTGAGACCGAGAAGATGTATCATTTAATGAAGTCATCGTATTGAATTCTAGTATCATTGCAGCGAGCGAGTGGCTGCGTGGTTTAGGTCATATAGCTATCAGCTTGCATTTAGGAGATAATGGCTGTGTCGGCAGCCCTGAAGATATTTTTCCATGGTTTTCCATGTTCACACCAGGCTGTGCCTTACAGTAATTAACGCCTCGGACACTTCCTTGCCGCTCCCAGCCCTTTCCTATCTCGTCGTCGCCATGTGTCGGTGCGCCGTAAAGTAAATTGAAAATAATGAAGGTGATGTTTGCGTCAGAACAACGTGTTTTCATTGCGGAGTGCTATGCAAGGTGTTCTTTTGTCATGGAGGCCCTAATGTTGCAAGGGGTACGCTTGATTAGTTCCGCCAACGATCATGACTTCCGTTTTTGTTTCTAATAGAGATGTAAACCGTACTTTTGACTTGAACTTTGGAGCTTCTGCACTATTTCCTCGAGATGTTTTTGAGATGTTTCTATGATGACAATATCATCAGCGTACCTGAGATGACCGAGCTCGATAGCTGCAGTCGCTTAAGTGCGGCCAGTATCCGGTATTCGGGAGATAGTAGGTTCGAACCCCACTGTCGGCAGCCCTGAAAATGGTTTTCCGTGGTTTCCCATTTTCACACGAGGAAAATGCTGGGGCTGTACCTTAATTAAGTCCACGACCGCTTCCTTCCCACTCCTAGCCCTTCCCTGTCCCACCGTCGCCATAAGAACTATCTGTGCCGGTGTGACGTAAAACAACTAGCAAGAAAAAAAAACCTGAGATGATTGATCTTTCTTCCTTTATATCTACTGTAATGTTCAAATTAAGTCGGCTCCAAAATTGACATTACATTTAATCCTTGGCATATCCACAAATACATGCGTAAACATTGCATCATTAATATGCAAACCCACCATCATTTGGAATATGCATTTGATGTTCCGTGACCAGAAGAGTGACCGGAATGCGCTGAATCCGCGGTAAGTATTTGCGACACTTTCAGCGCACTCGTTTACGATGCCCTGACTGCTATTCTGTTTTACGACAAGAAAGAGTGACGGATGAATGAATACTGACCTCCTGTATTTCTCGGGAAGGTCAAGAATCACTTGTGTTTCGTGAACCAGTAAATGGCCATGTATGCCGTAGGGTTTCACCATAAGCTTGCAGAACTTGAACCCTTAACTAACAACAGATATAAATATGTAAATGTGGTACTCGAAACATAGGTGCATCACAGGTTCCTACTACTACGAACGTTTTGATCCTCTAGGATACAATTTTATTCAGTCAATGTGCGACAACGATTACTTCACGGCTGAAAACGTTTTGTTTTCGAACGTGAAGGAATTCTCAGAACTGAGTTGTTGTTATAGCACTCATGCCATTCCTCGAACAACCAAATTTTCGGGAAGCCATACTTCCTGGAACATCAATATATACTCCGTGGTATATCAAAATATGTGTTTAGAAGCTCGTCTATTTTTATTCATCACCGAGCGAGTCGGCCGTGTGGTTAAAGGCGCGCAGTTGTGAGCTTGCATTCGGGAGATAGTGGATTCGAACCATAGTGTCGGCAGCCCTGAAGATGGCTTTCCGTGGTTACCCATTTTCACACCAGGCAAATGCTAGGTCTGTACCTTTATTAAGGCCACGGCCGCTTCCTTCCCATTCCTATTCAGTCAATGTATGACAACGATTACTTCACACGGCTGAAAACCTTTTGTTTTCGAACGCAAAGGAATTCTCAGAACTGAGTTGTTATTATAACACTCATGCCATTCCTCGAACAACCAAATTTTCGGGAAGCATACTTCCTGGAACATCCATATATACTCCGTGGTATATCAACACAATATGTGTTTAGAAGCTCGTCCATTTTTATCGATTTTATTTTTATTGATTCCTATCCCGTTGTTACCATAAGATCAATGTGTCGGTGTGACGTTAAGGAACTTGTAAAAACAGAAATCTGATCATTCTCTTCTTATATTACTTTCCTTATTGTAAAGAAAGCAGTTTCAGGAGATCAGATCACATTTTGTAAATCATGTTAATTGGGTGCATCGATTCAAATAAAATTCATAGAGAATAGGATCTCATCTCTCTAGTATCATGGCGTCATATCCTTTGATGATAATCAGTACAACTATGCCCGACTCGTTGGCTGAATGGTCAGCGTACTGGCCTTCGGCTCAGAGGGTCCCGGGTTCGATTCCCGGCCGGGTCGGGGATTTTAATCTTCATTGGTTAATTCCACTGGCCCGGGGGCTGGGTGTTTGTGCTGTCACCAACATCCTTGCAACTCACACACCACACATAACACTATCCTCCACCACAATAACACGTAGTTACCTTCACATAGCAGATAGCGCCGACCCTCATCGGAGGGTCTGCCTTACAAGGGCTGCACTCGGCTGGAAATAGCCACGCGAAATTGTTATCATTAGTACACCTAGTACAACTATCTCCTCTTCGGCAGTTTTCCCACATGCACATGTAGATTTGGCCCTGTTTTACAGTTGGATGCCCTTCTTACCGCCGAACCTATATAAGATATATTCACTATTGCGTGTGGTTGATAGTGATGGGTATTTTGTTTATGCGAAGAGGAACATGTTGGGGTAAACACGAACACACAGCACCCAAGCCAGAGGAACTCAACGGACGTAATTAAAATCCACGACTTGTCTGGGAATCGATCTCAGAATCTTCTGAACCAAAGACCTCAATGCTGACTGTTCAGCCAAGGAGCCAAACCGTCATTAAACCAACTATTTCAAATTAACAATTATAATTTTAATTCTTTACTGAATATTATCCAAATTTTTTATTGAAAAAAGTCCAAAGACAGACATTTACAGAAGTGAAGGCACATATCGCCTAATACACTGCCTCTGCATTGTCCTACGAAGGAGGCTTGCACAGTAGCGCACTAGCCACCTGCATCTTGGAAAGGTATGGCCCGCAATCTGACGATCCAGCTGCCACGCTAGTGTCAAATACTATTAATTTCTCGATTAAAAACGCCTAAAAAGCTCGAATAGCTCGAATACTTTAATTCTAAACGTGTTACTTTATGAAATCCAAGCATGGAAAGTAACTGTTGCGGAAAGAAAGGAAAATAAAGATCTTTGAAATAAGATGTTAGCGAATAATATAGGGAGTGAGATGGCTAGAATGGATCACAAAAGAAAAGATACTGCGTCAAGTTGGTAAGAGTAGAACAATGTGATGAAATTATATTAGGAGAAGAGATAGATTGAAAGGACCCGTCTTGAGACATCCAAGGCTTGTTCGGTGGCTTCTGGAGGGAAGTGTTGAGAACTGAATAGTAGGAGGAGATCAAAATATGAATATGACGAAGGATACACATAAAGAGGAGAACTACACCAAATAATTCAATGAACTGATGATCTAAACGATAGCACATTACAATACATCATTAAAAGTCATTCCTAAGCTCTGACCTCAGAAGCGCAGTCGCTTAGTTGATCAACTTCCGTTCCCAAAATAGTTGGTTCCATCCCAGATGAGGTCGGTGACATTTGATAATGTTTCGCAACTACTTGGGGTCGGCACTATATGTGTGGATTAATCCCAGTTGTACGTGCGGATACCTTTCCTGACGCCAAATCTATGTGCAGGGATGTAGGCACTATTGCGTGTTATTGTGAAGAATTGTTGTGATATGTTATATGTAAACTCTGAAGTGTATCAAGACTAATACAAGCTCCTAGCCCCCGAAGTAGAGGAATTCACCAGACGTAGTTTAAGTCCCTTTCCCAGCTGGAGATCGAAACTGGGGCCGCCTTTTCCGAAAGCCACTATTCGGACTATTCAGCCAAGTAGCAAACTTATGTCTTTCTCGTACACGTGGTCATAAATTTCTCTGATATTTTAGGTTGTAATATACTTAGATAATGGATACTATATTTTGTTTTTTCGATCTAACGAGTGGTCTAAATATGCACTAGAACTTGGATATAATAACATTCAAGGGACCTGATAAATTGTGTCGTTATAAACGAGTGTCGTTTTAACGGAGGATTATGCCATCAGTCGAGTGAGCTGGAAAATGATATGTAGAACACAACAATATTAGGATTATTTTAGACTGAACATATTTACACTGCCTCTTGCCATTTCTTGATGGATACAGTACTTATGCATCCATCTCTTGGAACAGGCCAGAGAAAAATGTAGCTTCCAGCGAAGTCCCAGTCTCATCCATGGCTGTTACAACATGGAGGCTGTGGGGGTGTGGGTGATGCTGAGTAATGACATTCAGAGCACAACCAGTGTATCTGAGTGTTATGAAAGGTGTTTCTCATAGGGTTAGTCGTGCTGCAATAACACTTTCTGGCCCAGCGAGGAAAGCAATGGCAAACTACCTCACTCCTCATCTTTCCTAGTACGCCTCATTTTGGTGCTGCCATTGGTTTTTGTGGTTTTCCTGTAACTGCATAGCCTTTGGTGGTGCTATTTCAGGATCCAACCAGACAGACAGACAGACAGACAGACAGACAGACAGACAGACAGACAGACAGACAGACAGACAGACAGACAGACAGACAGACAGACAGACAGACATTAAAGCGGAAAATAGATATACGTGCTACATAAAATACAGTATAACATTTAATTAAAATGTGTGTTGGGGTTGGACTTTCCTGGAGCGATTTCTGAAGGTCAATTACAGAACAGGAGACTAAGGAATTTGTCTGGACGCCAACACCGACTTATGAATGTTGCAGTGACAATATAGAGCTTAAAATACGATGGGTGGTTCTTGGAAAAGCATAATCCAACCTGAGGTTAAAATTATGCTATATACGAAATGGACGAATATGTGTTTTTCGTACTGAGCAAGGCTGAAAGACACTTTCCTTATGAAGAGCATGCTGGTACCACACAACACTTGACGCTACAGACGAGGTCTTGCTTAAACCGATGTCACTATAAGTAAGTTCTATTGTACTTTAATTTGGTCACCCGTTCAAAATTAATTCAGAGCTTTATCTCTTGTTGACAAAAAAAAAAAAAAAAAAAGACTGGAAAAAAGAAAAGGAAAAAAAGAGATCCCAAGTTGTTAGTTTAAACTTGACTATATAGCGGACAAATGCAACTTCCAAATAAACTCCCTTGTCATGTGAGGCTGTCTAGCGCAACATTTACCTGTTCCAGGAGAAGTCCTACAAAGCAAATCGTACAAAGGTGAAAAATAAAATTGTTGATGTTATTTTCGTGTCAAATAATACAGTCAAACATTCATAATGTCAGATCGCTTTCTGTTAAGTCTTCAGTCTGAAGGCTGATTGGATCCTCAAATAGCACCACCAAAGTTTGTGATGTTATAGGGAAACTGCAAAAAACCGATGGTGTACAAAGCATGATCAGGAGCTATGTAGTCCGCCATTGCTTTTATTTCTGTACCAGAAAGTGTTATTGCAGCACGTCTGTCCCTGAGAGTAGTTCCTTCCATAACATCCAGACGCACAAGTCGTGCCCTAAATGTCATCACTCAACGTCATCCATACCATAGCAGCACCAAAGATGTCACAGCCATAAATGAAACTTAGACTCAGGTGGAAGCTACCTACATTTTACTCTGGTCTGTGCCAAATAAATAAATAAATAAATAAATAAAAGCTGCAAACTCATTGCATCCATCAATACATAGGTAAGCTAGGTGTCAGAAATCATACTGAGGTAATTTGATGGCAAATACATATTACATTTTTGGATGTCGAGTTTTGTATGTGACATTTGTGGATAAGACAGTCTTTGATGAGACTACTTTCAGGTCATAAGTTTCAGAATTCTCATACTTACTGTTGTTCTTATTCTACAATATTATATGACACTTTTTCTACTTTTTACAACAGTTTTTCATAATCTTAGCAGTTTTACAACTATGTAAAATGTCTATCAGCTGTCTACATTCTTATTCTCTTTTCCAGATATTAATTTTAAATTGTGAGTTGATCCTCTTCTTTATCCATATAACTTGTGCAAAATATATTGTCTTTATTGGCATTTCCTGTACTGTTAAGGGAAATATTATTTTGCAGAATCCATGCTATTGATATGAATAGCTCTGTCTATAACAATAGATTTTCGGGCTCGCTGGAACTGATATCAAACAAGTTTTGCACAATCAATACATTTTAGCAGGTAGAAGACACAAAGAAGCATTAAATTCCATTCTCAACTCTTTCTCAATTTTGGGATTGGCGAGTTTTACACTTCTCAATCTCTAGTAGGAAGTATGTTGATTCCAGAAGAAAATAAATTTCCCTTTACGTTTGCACTCAAGTTCCGTAACCCGGAAGACAGCTGCATGCCACGAAGGTATGCCAGGACCTAAGTCTCACCAAGGCGTCAGACTATTTTTACCTATCTTTTTAGAGCTCTCTGTTGACTGCGTGATTGTGTTATATAACAAAAGACTGCTCCGATTTAATCAAAGCTACCGTGAGAAGTGAAACTGCAATGGGGATGTGTCTAAAAAAAATGATCAACTTTTTCTTATCGAGTGGATCACGAATTTTATTTCTTTCTCATCACTGAATAACCAGAGCGGAATTTCTTCACGTTTAGTCTTTGACAAGGAGAGAAACAGGTAGTATTTTCATTCTCCTCTCCTCTTTTCTTGTGGAATGTGAAAGAATTTAGATGTTATGACCAATGGCGATACCTGTTTTTGTAGATATGTAGAATGAAGCTGTGGAGAGAGGAGATTACTAGGAGCTAGGCCTATATAATAATTTCGTGTGGCTATTTCTAGCCGAATGCAGCCCTTGTAAGGCAGACCCTTCGACGAGGGTGGGCGGCATCTGCCATGTGTAGGTAATTGCGTGCTATTGTGGTGGAGGATTGTGTTATGTGTGGTGTGTGAGTTGCAGGGATGTTGGGGACAGCACAAACACCCAGCTCCCGGGCCATTGGAATTAACTAATGAAGGTTAAAATCCCCCACCCGGCCGAGAATCGAACCAGGGACCCTCCAAACCGAACGCCAGTACGCTGACCATTCAGCCAACAGATCGGACGGAGCTAGGCCTATAACATATACACAACATTTTTTGTATATATTTTGTCATTTCAAAATTTTTAGCGAAATAAAAGCAGCAATGTGTTCCTTTGTTGATGACGCTTACGCATAACATTTCCTATATTATTTAAATCCAACACACATTTATTGATCCAAATATATTTTTAATTACGAAACAATAAACAAGGCCAACAAACAATTTATTGAACTTTCTACACCCCCACTTAACCACGCTATTTCCATAAAACCATAAAAAATTGTTTAAATTTTAACACCTGTTTTGCGAAACTGAATGATATTGGGTAAGGATGGTGTAGGTTGCCCTTTGGGGACCTTTGGTTTAGGAGAGTTTAGGTCGCGCCTTGGAAACCATTGGATAAGGATGGTATACGACGCGCTTTTGAGATCTTTTGGATAAGGATGTTTTAGGTTGCCCTTTGGAGATGTTTGGGTTAGGATGGTTTAGATCGCCCTTTTGAGATCTTTGTGTATGGAAGATTTAGGTCGCTCATTGCAGACCATTTGGTAGGAATGGTTTGGAAACTACTTGATAAGGATGATGTACGACGCCCTTGGAAAACGTCTGATTAAGGATGGCTTAGGTCGCCCTTTGAAAACCTTTTGGTAAGGATGGTATAGGTCGCCCTTTGAAAACCTTTGGGTAAGGATGGTGAAGGTCACTTTATGGAGGGCATTGGGTAAGGATGGTTTAGGTCGTCCTGTAGAGACTAGATCCCTTTTTCTTGGTAGATAAGAAATTCAACCGGGTGAGTTGGCCGTGCGGTTAGGGGCGCGCGGCTGTGAGCTTGCATCCGGAAGATAGTGGGTTCGAATCTCACTGTCGGCAGCCCTGAAGATGGTTTTCCGTGGTTTCCCATTTTCACACCAAGCAAATGCTATGGCTGTACTTAAATTAAGGCCACGGCCGCTTCGTTCCAACTCCTAGGCCTTTCCTATCCCATCGTCGCCATAAGACCTATCTGTGTCGGTGCGATGTAAAGCCCACTAGCACCGAGCTCGATACCTGCAGTCGCTTAAGTGCGGCCAGTATCCAGTATTCGGGAGATAGTAGGTTCGAATCCCACTGTCGGCAGCCCTGAAAATGGTTTTCCGTGGTTTCCCATTTTCACACCAGGCAAATGCTGGGGCTGTACCTTAATTAAGGCCACGGCCGCTTCCTTCCCACTCCTAGCCTCTTTTTATCACACTAACCCGTACTATACGAAATTTCTTCACGTACACTCTCTTAAGATTTACAAAAGTTGTAAGATGGATGAGCGGTCTCATCCGCATTGCTCGTTTCCCAAAACCGCACCATTCTTCTCTCCTTTCTACCCGCACTACTAGCCTTTTATATGCCAACACTACGGGTCAAAGAAGCTTATCCTTTCAGTTATCAACCATCTGGCTCTTTCTTTGAATGGTCAGTGTAGTAGCCTTCGTTTCAGAGGGCCCGGAGTTCGATTCGTTCGATTCTCGGCCAGGTCGGAGATTTTAATTTTAAGTAATTAATTTTCTTGGCTCAGGGGCTGGGTGTTTGTGCTGTCCACAAGATCGCTGTAATTCATAAATCATATGCCCGCTATCTCCCGAATGCAAACTCACAACTACACGCCCCTAACCGCACGGCCAACTCGCTCGCTAATAATAATAATAATAATAATAATAATAATAATAATAATAATAATAATAATAATAACAATAATAATAATAATTGTACCGGGAGGTACGCCTGAATGCCGCGCATTTAAAACTAGCGCCGGAATGAACTCCCCTATTGGCAAAACAGTGAAACTGAAACTATACCAACTTGGAACGTTAATCAGAAGATGTCACCACTAAAATATTATGTAATTTTGTTATTATGCAGTTGCATAACCTAAGTGAATTTCTCCTTGTTTTGTTTGCCATTCATCAAGAAGTTTGGACATTTTCCCACAGATGACACTACAAAAACTATGATCATTCACCCTGGTGCGAAGTGACATAACTTTTGATTTAAAGGTTTTGTATTCATAAGCTTTTTTTACTAATTGATGTTCATTTATTTTTGGGTTGGCAATATTTACCTTTTCTTTCCGCCAGTTTTGAGTCCAACCAATCACTAATCTCTGTAATTGATTTTCCACCTATCACAGGCTTCTTCTCGGATTCTGAGTGTTACTTTTGAAATCTACCAATAAAATTCTGTGGGTGTGTCTTGATTATTCATGAATGATCTCGAACCTTCCCTGAGGGTTTATAAACTGCGGCTTTTCACGTCTCTTTTCCAATTGATCGTCATATTACTGAGTGTGTGTGTCAAAGCAGGAGGCGGGCGGCCTCTTTCATCGGTCGGCAGTACATCAACAAGGTAATGGACACATAACATCTTTCTTTCCTGCTTACTCCGCAGTTTAACCCGAGGGAAAGGTCCGAATCGTTAATTATGTAACCTTCTTTTCTAAAAATATAACTTTCTTCCGGCTAATGTAAAAACCTTCATAAATATTTAACTGTAAATCGGAGATAGAGAGTATTATACCCTCTCGAGCTCCCCTTCATCGTGGTTTGAGGTGATTACGCTTCATAACTATTTTTTATTCTGTAATTGGTTAATGTAATTCCTATTCGAGTAGTTTGGGAATAGCCCCTGTTTCAACGGCCTAGAGCCCCTTAGGTTCTCTTAGTGTTCATATCTAGGAGTGCAGGTATACGCCTTCATTCAGTTTGTGTTTCGGGCCATTTACTTGACCTGTTCTTTTCCGCAAAGGCCCTGTAGGTTGGGTACTAGATACCCCTGTATAACATTACCTTTCAATTTGTAAGTTGTGCCTTGATAGGCGAGTGATTGTAATTTGCTGATATTGCCTTGAATAGGCTAAAAAAAAACTGAGAGCCTGTTCGCTCTTTTTCAAGGTGTTGTAATGCCTCTTGAATGCATCTTGAAGACTAGATGTTGTAATTTTGGGAGCAATTGCTCTTTGAATTAGGGGATTTCTGCCCTTGTATAAATTTGTGCTCTTTTGTACATTTGAGCTAGTAGCTCAGGAAATGTAAAGCTAGGGGCTTAAAGCCCAAAGTGTTAAGATTCTGAATCTTGGATTTTCCCCATCTTGTTTAATGATTGCTACTTGTACCTGTAAACATTGTTAAGTTTGAAGTTTTTGAAAATATAACCTTCAGTTTAAGTTTTAAATTCAATTCTTGACATTGTAGTTAGACCCATTCACACCGGCACCTTCTTTCACCTCTGCGTTCCACAGATACCCTGGAACAACAACAATAATAATAATAATAATAATAATAATAATAATAATAATAATAATAATAATAATATCATTTTATGGCCTTAGCTACCCTGTGCAGACAATGTCATTTAACGCCATTTAGGCTGCTTGCATGTCAATTTACCGAGCTCGATAGCTGCAGTCGCTTAAATGCGGCCAGTATCCAGTATTCGGGAGATAGTGGGTATGAATCCCACTGTCGGCAGCCCTAAAGAGGGTTTTCCGTGGTTTCCCATTTTCACACCAGGCAAATGCTCGGTCTGTACCTTAATTAAAGCCACGGCCGCTTCTTTCCCAGTCCTAGCCCTTCCTGTCCCATCGTCGCCATAAGACCTATCTGTATCGGTGCCACGTAAAGCCAATAGCAAAAAAAAATGCATGTCAATTTTGACGTTCTGTTCAGATGGCAGGGAAACCGTAACTCTGTTGGGCGCCTTATGGCTGAGTTTTATTTGTCTTTTGTCGGCTACATATCTAATGGGACATTGTACGGCATGGAGTACCGAAAGGAATTCCTCCCCCCACCCCTGCCCCCAACGTTCAAAAATGAGACAATTGCTGTCGGGTTTGAGCCCGCGATCTCGGGATCCAGGGCTCGTCACACCCTACCATTGACCCACGGGAGGAGGTTACTTGTTTGAAAATGCTGCGAATGAATGGTTTCTACGTTTATTTTCTCCCACAAATTTCGTATAAATCATAATTGAAAACTGCTAGTAAGAATATCTGCGAAAAATTTTAAGCGCTATCGTATCGGTGTGGTACAATATCACCACGGCAAGCTATGTTCTTTCTGAATTCCAAAGTTGACGTAATATAATAATAGGTAGATATCTCCAATGTAAGTATTTTGAAAGTCTATATGATATCTTAGCCAAAGAGGCGGCGATTCAATCGTACTAAATATCTTGCGGGAATGTATACAAGGAGTTGAGAACTTGAAGGCCAATAGTGGCTCTTTTATGCAGCGTATCGTACAGATGATCCTGTTCCCTTAAACAGCTTGGAAGAATCCACTCATTGAATATGAAAGTGCGTTTGGTGGTCTGCCAATGATAAGAGACAGGAAGATCTCTGTATTCGTTTCTCGTGTCTGATCCCATCTTGTTATCGTGTTCACGCTTCCAGTGAAGACTAGCTTTTAAATGCCAGTTATCTTTAAAGGGGTAGACAATGACCTTCGCAGATTTTTCCCTGGACCTCTGAACCCCGCCCCCTTTGAGGCTAACAACCTGATAGACCTGCGTTGCTGCAACAGGGCACGGGTTGAGTCTGGTTTTGTTTCTATTTGCCTACGCTGGAAGCGTGTCGTCTCAAAACTCACGAGTTTCAAAACTCACTAGTCTCAAAAAACTCACGAATTCCAGGAAGAGGATTAGTGAGAACAAGTTTCTCTACCTGTGCCAGTCTGAAAACTCACTAGCAGGGCCAGTCCTTCTTTGAATGGTTAAATGTCCACCCTATTAGTGATGGGTTAATCGAATACTTTTAATAATCAAATAATTTCCATCCGATTATTTAAATAATCGAATAAATAATCAAATAAAATAGTCGAATGAGTTTCAAATATCATCCAGTTTATCGCGCGGAATAATAGGATGCGACATGGATATTTTTTTCGGTTTCTGGTAGATAACCGACTGAAGTAAGCGAATAGATGAACGCTTGCGAAAATTAAAAATACGCCTTTTTCCAAATTAATCTCCAAATGTTGAAACTAAATGAGTGAATTAACTGGCTTGACATCTAATATCTCTAAATAAAATTCCTTATTTTAGTAAATGCCGCCTTCTGGCCGCATTATGGAGCTAAGCCCCAGTACTAACAACTGACAGTTTATTTTAACTAGCAGCGGGAAATATACCTACTTTAATTTTATGTCGTCCAGCTGCATGCATAAATGGTTAGCTTCTGGCCTATGGTCCAAGGGGTCTCGAGTTCAGTTTCCGGTCGGGTGGGAGATTTTAACTTTCATTAGTTAATTCCTATGGCTCGGGGAATGGATGTTCGTGCCGTCTTCAGCATTAGACTTCATCTTCGGTAGGGCTTCATCCTCACAGACGTGCAGGTCACCTATACGGCGTCAACTCTAAAGACCTGCACCAGACCACCCCGGAGGCTACATGCCAGTATTATAAATTTATGTGAAAGGTAAGAAATGCATTATATTAACTTTAAGACAACAGCAAAATATTTTTAAAATAATGATAATAATACACCTCGGTCTCTTTCATTCACTAACCATTATTTTCCCCCCGTGGGTTGGGGTGGCAGAATAACATTCACAGTATCCCCTGTCTGTCGTAAGAAGTGTTACAATTTTATATCTTGAGCATAGATCAGTTCTAAAACACGTTTTCTCAAAAAACGAAGAGGTAGGGAAAATGGATAAAGAAAAAACAAAACACAGGTAAGGGCATTAAGGGAACAGGCAGGGATCAGGCTGCAAAACCCCGTTGACGGTTAAGTTCAATTCAACACACGATGTAAGGTTCGAGCTCGCTTATTGGTCTGCCAAGGAAAACTCCCCAATCACAGTTGTCAATGTTCACAGAAATGAAGGAAATGCTCCATAGTGCAAGTAAAGTCCAAAAGGGACCGAAATTTTAAAAACTTGATATTTGTAACAAAGTCTGTGAGGAGCTAGAAAGAATATCCACATGAATATGTAAAAATGAAACATGAGTCTGCTCACCCAGCGAAACGTAGAAGGTTCCCACACAGGTTAAATAAGTCAGCACGGACCAGCCGCGGGCGATATAAATCTCCCACTGCTTACAATAGCATAATGCACACACCTGATCCCCTCTCAAGGCGAAACGGCAAGTTTATATAGGCCGGAGAGCCAGGCGTGGAATGTGCGAGAACAATGATGACGTCAGGGGGTGGCGGGGAGAGGAAGGCAAGCACACACACAGTCGTGAGGCAGACAAGGCAACAGATGGATGGTAAATGTAGCAGTCCAATCTCACTAGCGATGAATATGCACGAGGTAAGAAAACATATATATATATATATATCGGGAGCACGTTACAGAAGCGACTACAAAGGGCCCCCAGGGACTCTTACATTTTTTAAGAAAAGACTAGATAAACAACTGATAGGCAATCTGCTACCAGGGTTACTGCCCTAAGTCGGTGGAAAATCATGGGTTGTAGGGAAGCGTGAGTCACCGCGCACCTCATCCCTCCTACAGTCATCGCAAGCACCTGCTGTCAGGATTCGTGAATTTTGAGACTCATTAGGATGTTTACTTTAACTACCAGTTTGTAGTCGTGAGTTTTGATACTATTTGTTACTAATTATAGCCCGTGAGTTTTGAGACGTAACCCGCTGGAAGTTCTCTTTCATGGGTAGATTTTGACTGTTTTTTACGAAGATGGACATTGAGTCCCGTAGAACTTGGAGCAGGTTCCATGTATTGTCTAGACTGTCCCAAATTACTCCAGTTACTTGCAGTTTATGTTCCTTCCCATAACACTAGACAGATTACCAAAGTGCAGAACTGAAATACGCAGAAAATATTGCTTTAAACAAGCCCTAAGATCACTGATTGAAATCAACGGGATGATGGATGTAGGCCTATTCTAGTTGTTGGTTGGTGAAATTCGCAGACATCTTACGGATACCTCACAGATAAATTCTTCTAGACTTCTGTTCTGTGTATTTCGTAACTGGTACCCCTCAATAAACTAGGCAACTTTTAATAGAGATATGTTTTTTTTAATGAATTGTTGAGCGGTTATAGGTTGTTAATTTAGTTTAGTACACTTCATGAACTTGAGGGAAGATAAACTATCGAACGAAACGGCATCAGTACTTTGGTTTCAAAGCCACCTGAACTCTCAAAATAAATAGTTGGCGATGTTGATTGTTTACTGTCGCTCTTCCAGATGCAGAAATATGGCAGTTTTTGATGCGGAGGTAAACGTAATTTTAGTACTAGGTGAATGCAGGGGAAATTATAAAGTTGCATCGGCAGTGTTCATTGAAAGATATGACATGGAAAAGTCACATACGAAATTCAAACGACTGGAAATACGGCTACTTAAGTATGAAAGTGTAAAGAACAAGAATCGCTTAAAGCTGAACTAGCAAGTGAATGACGAAAATGCTATAAATATTGTTACGGGGATACCGTGGTGGACAGAGGTGAAAGAAGGTGCGGGCATGAATGGGTCTATCTACTACAAACAAAAGGTTAATTAAAATCTTTAAAATTAGAGTTATATTTATTTTGGGATATTTTTTTAGAAGCTAAATTTTAACAAAACAAGTCGCTCAGCAACGGAACAAGATGTCAGGCACAGAACTAGCTGGTTAGCTTAGATACAAGATAGGAGAAATCAGAAAAATCTACAAAATTGCCAATTAACGACACGAGCTTAAAGCTCCCAATTTTACAAACGTTATTTGAGCACTATTGCTCCATCCACTCAATAGTCAAGGAGACAGGTCTCCCGATTTCATTTACAGAGTATACTAACACCTCTACATGAATAGAAAGAGCATCTATGCTCTATGACTTTATCTAGGAGACTGCGCTCCGAACCTTATGCCCTTACTGCCTTCTCAAGGCCACCTTAAACGTTTACATTTATAACGAGAGCATCTTTGCTCACTAAAATGTACACTTTCCAAGCCTCTCGAGGCACAACCTACATTTTACAATTCAGACAGTATTCACTGTCTTAAACACTCAAAAGTCTGACCTCTTAACATAAATGATTGAATTTCAAAGGAGTATCGAATACTCATTCTACCGGGCTTTTGTGGGAGAAAAACAAAAACACAGGTTAAAGTTACTGGCCCAAAAATCAAAATGATGCGAAGTGGACAATTGCACTCCTTGGAATTTACACTTAGAAGCTTAAATCCCTAATTGGGCTCATGGCCCGATGTTACGGAAGCTAATCCTATGCTACAGAGGTGACTAGATGGAGAAATTTTAAGTTACAAAAGTTACAGACAGAAAACGATTATAAGGTCATAGTCACCTCGAGGTCAAGTTGATAGGGAACTCGACAGGGTGTCATACCCTCTATTCCAGAATTTTAGCTAAGTGCTTTTCGGCTTGTTTGAAATTTATATTAGAAATAGAAATTTACATCTTTGAAGATTGGAAATTTAAGATTACATTATTAAGATAGGAAACTTTCCCCTCGAGCTAGCTTTCAGAGGTTATCACATAGTTATTAAATGGCTGCCATAACATTTGATTTGCACTCCAAAAGTATTGGGTTTTCAATCTACCTTACCTTAAGCTGATGGATTACTCGATGATGGACGAGACGCGTCCGCCTCCTCTAGTAGCACACACTCAGTAAACTGGACGATCAATAAGACAAAGTGACTCGAAAAGGTGCCAGTTTTTATACCTGAGAGGAAGGTTCTAGAGAGGTCTGGGCTAAGGCTCGACACACCTCCAAATTTTATTGGATAATTAAATATGTACCAGAAAACATTGTTTAAAAACTAAATACACAAACTTTTATGTTGACTAATATCACAAGTTGGCGGGAAGAGATAGAAGTGTAGCAAACTGTGATGCACAAAGAAAGACTAATCAACTCAGTTTAGGTGACCTTAAAATAAAAAATTACTTTGGGATTTTAATAGTTCCTATTCACACCAGAGGGCATAAGTTTTTATCTGGTAGAGACATCTATAGAGAAAAGTCCAAACTTTTTGCACTAGTTGTTGCAACCTTCATATATAAGATGGCATTCTTCAAGATGGTCCATTTGAATGAACTGCGCGGGTGTACCTCTCGGTACCAACATTATTGACACTAGAAGTAAATTCACAGATAAATCAGCGTGAATTGGCCACAGTGGTATTAGCCGCGCTTCAGGACAGCGGAAATTATAAGCAGCAACATTATTATCCTGATCACATGTGTTCGAATCAAGACCTCACACAAAGAGATGTTCAGGTCAGGGTTGCGTTTTGTGAATGGTTACGTCACGTTTTTGCATAGAATGGTTCATTCTTGGAAAGCATTTATTTCGAGATGAGCAACCTTCTCGAACGTTATACGTACGTTTTAGTGGGCATAATATGCATTAGTTGGCACCTGGAAGCAACTAATTGATGAGAATTGTGCCTTTTCCTCATTGCTGGTCAAGAATGTTTGGTGTTGGATTCTTGATAACATTGCCATAGGTCCTTACTTCTTTGAAGACACAATTACTGCTGTGAACCATGAATTTTTGAAAGAAAATGCCTCTCAGTGTGAGAATAATAATATGGTTTGCTAGTGTACCCGTGAATTGCTAAACGAGACACTCGGTAATAGGTATATTAGACGTGTGAACTGTCGCCAGCTCAGATAGTGGTTTCAATGGTTTCCCATTGTCACACCAGGAAAATGCTGAACTCGTATTCGGCTTTAAACCCAGTAGCTGAAGCCATATGACTATTTTTATTCCCTGTAGTAATAGGTTGAAACGCAAATGAATTTGCCCGTTCTACGGTTGCGTAGGCAGAGTTGCATAAATGATATGGACTTTTAAAATGTACCCTAAAATACTGTATTTACTGGCATATAACTCACCAACACATACACCAAGCACTGTAATTTGTGATATGGAATATGGGAAAAGTTCCCATTTATATCTCGGATCAGCTTTTCTTTAGGTGTCAGGATCAACAGGGCAAACTGCGGCATGTATGCTTGCTCTCAGCTGGTGAAAGACAAGTAGGTAATTTTCGATGGTATGATATTTTCTGAGTCCGCCTCTGTGGTGTAGTGGTTAGCGTGATTAGCTGCCACCCCCGGAGGCCTGGGTTCGATTCCCGGCTCTGCCACGAAATCTAAAAAGTAGTATGAGGGCTGGAACGGGGTTCACTCAGCCTCGGGAGGTCAACTGAGTAGAGGTGGGTTCGATTCCCACCTCAGCCATCCTGGAAGTGGTTTTCCTTGGTTTCCCACTTCTCCTCCAGGCGAATGCCGGGATGGTACCTAACATAAGGCCACGGCCGATTCCTTCCCTCTTCCTTGCCTATCCCTTCCTTCCAATATTCCCATCCCTCCACAAGGCCCCTGTTCAGCATAGCAGGTGAGGCCGCCTGGGCGAGGTACTGGTCATTCTCCCCAGTTGTATCCCCGACCAAGAGTCTGAAGCTCCGGGACACTGCCCTTGAGGCGGTAGAGGTGGGATCCCTCGCTGTGTCCGAGGGAAAAGCCGACCCTGGAGGGTAAACAGATGATGATGATGATGATGATGATGATGATATTTTCTGGCCTAATGAGTTAGATAGAACGTGATACTGTTGAACTGGCTACAATTTCAGGATACCAGTGTAAGGTATGTGCGAGACGTAAGCTATTAGATCGAGTCCAGTGTATTACCATACCGTAATTTGCTTCCCAGCGTGACTTCGCTTATAGGTGAGTTATGGAAAAGGGTTCAAGTTGTACGGCAAGTTTTAAAACTCAAATGATTCAATTTGCGAAGAAACACGGTGATGGTGCCGCGGGGAGAGGACTTAATGTGCCGGAGTTTAATGTAACAATGTGAATATTCAACGAACAGTCACAAGTATACCCGTAAAAAAAAAAAAAAAAAAAAAATGCGTATTATCTGACGAGTGTCCGCCTCCGTAGCTTAACGGTTAGCACTATTAGCTGCCACCCTCGCTGGCCGGGGTTCGATTCCCGGTACTGCCAGAAATTTAAGAATGACACGAGGGCTGGTTTGTGGTTGAAATGGTACATGCAGCTCACCTCCATTGGGGGTGTGCCTGAAAATAGCTGCACCACCTCGGGATGAGGAAATGAGTTTTTTCATTTTTAATCTGACCAGTAGTGGTAGTAAGCCTAATTCCGCTCTGAGTTAATCATGCTACCTCCCTCCATAACATCACATGCTACCTCCCATTTTAGTCCCGAAATACTATCGTTAGGACTTTACACGAAGGAGGTATTCTATTGATCCTTTTTGAGTGGTACAGTTTTATGATACCATTCTATGGACTGTGTCTTCATTTCCGAATCGTAGTGGCGAACCCATGTCACCATGCACGACGCAGAATTTTCTCCCTCTGCGCCCTGTTCCAGAAGTTTGGAACACACGTCTTTCTGATCCTATACAGGATGGTCGAAAACAACGTCAACCCGATATATGTGCGTTAAAGGTTTGGTCATACTAATACATAATTTTACCGGGCGAGTTGACCGTGCGGTTAGGGGCGCGCAGCTGTGAGCTTGCGACCGGGAAGTGGGCTCCAGCCCCACTGTCGGCAGCCCTGAAGATGGTTTCCCGTGGTATCCCATTTTCACACCTGGCAAATGCTGGGGTTGTACCTTCATTAAGGCCACGGCCGCTTTCTTCCCACTCCTAGGCCTTTCCTATCCCATCGTCGCCATAAGACCTATCTGTGTCGGTGCGACGTTAAGCAAATTGTAAACAAAAAATTGCGCCGTTATTATTTTATTAGCTTCTGAAGTTAGCCAATCAGATCGCTTCGCGTCTGCATCAAACACAAACACACCGTGGGTTTCAGCCGGTGTCACGGTAGCGCACTTGCTATGGTGCGATCCTATCAGCTCGGGGGTCTGTATTGCAGTCTTTCCCCGGTGGAAATGTCTTTCTTCCATCGGTGCTCTCCAGCCAGTCTTAAGCCACGTTCAGATTGAGCAACACCGCCTCGTAAAGCCCATTTGAATTCGTCCGCAAAGCGAGCTGATTGGTTAACTTCAGCAGCTGATAAAATGGAAACGGCGCGAGATATCGAATTAATTTTAAAATTATTTATCAGTATGACCAACCCTTCAACGCTCATAACGCTCACGTTGTTTCCGACAACGTATAAGGTTATCAATCAACATTTTCACGACCCACTGGGAACAACCAAGCTTGTTAATAATAATAATAATAATAATAATAATAATAATAATAATAATAATAATAATAATAATAATAATAATAATAATAATAACCGAGCTCGATAGCTGCAGTCGCTTAAATGCGGACAGTATCCAGTATTCGGGAGATAGTAGGTTCGAACCCCACTGTCGGCAGCCCTGAAAATGGTTTTCCGTGGTTTCCCATTTTCACACCAGGCAAATGTACCTTAATTAAGGCCACGGCCGCTTCCTTCCCACTCCTAGCCCTTTCCTGTCCCATCGTCGCCATAAGACCTATCTGTGTCGGTGCGACGTAAAGCAAAAAAATAAAATAAAATAATAATAATAATAATAATAATAATAATAATAATAATAATAATAATGTCCGCATCTCTGGTGTAGTGGTTAGTGTGATTAGCTGCCACCCCGGAGGCCCGGGTTCGATTCTCACCTCAGCCATCCTCGAAGTGGTTTTCCGTGGTTTCCCACTTCTCCTGCAGGCAAATGTCCGGATGGTACCTAACTTAAGGCCACGACCGCTTCCTTCCCTCTTCCTTGTGTATCCCTTCCAATCTTCTCATCCTCCACAAGGCTCCTGTTCGGCATAGCAGGTGAGGCCGCCTGGGAGATGTACTGGTCCTCCTCCCCAGTTGTATCCCCGACCCGTTGTCTGACGCTTCAAGATACTGCCCTTGAAGCGGTCGAGGTGAGTCCGAGGGAGGGTAAACAGATTAAGAAATAATAATAATAATAATAATAATAATAATAATAATAATAATAATAATAATAACACAGATATTCGAAAAAAGCAAGAAATAAATAAAGAAAAATAAAAACATCTCACCCTGTAGTGACTCTAGATAGAATTATGACACTGCTACGGGGAAAAAACAATCACCATCTTGAGAATGCAGAAACAATTTATTATTTCGATAAAATTATGACAGTGCTACATAGAGAAATCACGGGCGTATATGTGACCTGACTAATGAAATGTATCGTACCTCCTCTGTTACCTCCTTCGGGTGAATGTACAGTAGGTAAGGGTTATTCTGTCCGAAGGCAGGTCCGAACCTCCGCAGAGGAGTTCCTGAGCCGGAGTTTACGTACGGTAGGGTGGCCAGTTCCTTTCCGCTCCTCCATTCCCTTACCCCCCCCCCTACCAACAGCGCGTGGCAACCCATCCAACTCCTGACCACGCCCAATGATGCTTAACTTCGGAGATCTCACGGGATCCGGTGTTTCAACACGGCTACGGCCGTTGGCAATGTACAGTATGCAATGTTAAAAGAATGCGTCAGCAAGTATGCACTGGTCTGTGTGCATATCGCTATGTTGTCAGCGGTTATTCTTTGCTCTTCAAACCGGGGCTGCTATCTCACCGTCAGATATATTCTCAATTGTAATCACGTAGGCTGAGTAGACCTAGAAACAACCCTCATAAACAGGTAAAATTCCCTGACCTAGTCGGGGATCGAACCCGGGGCATCCGGGTAAGAGACAGGCACGCTACCCCTATACCCGGGGGGCCAGAAAATAAATAAATAAATAAAAATAAATAAATAAATAAATAAATAAAAGAAAGAAAGAAAGAAAGAAAGAAAGAAAGAAAGAAAGAAAGAAAGAAAGAAAGAAGGTAATGGAATTCGAATCAGTACCGGTCGGGTAGTGAGCCAGCAGCTAAGTCACTATCACGCTCCCCCCCTCCCGCCCACCAACCACCCCCACCAACAACACAAAACTTCAAAATTTCAGCAGGTTATTCCAGATATTTCTGAGTACGCTGGAGTCGTCCAGGTTTATTTTTGTTTTGACGAGGAATATAAGGAACATACGAGTTTTCTGGTGAAAATTTAAACCCGAAACCGACTGAAATCCGGACCTCAATAATCCGAATGGAAAGCTAGAATCTAAGCCACAACGCTAATTGCTCGCTCATGATATTTAATATTACAACTAAAAGATGACTTCCCTCTGTAAGCAAGTTCGTGACTCGCTGACTAACTTTTGAAACATGTAATACTGGATTTATATTGAAAAATCTGAATATCTGCATTTAAAATGGAAATTAACATTCATTAAATAAAATACACAATCGTCGAACCTTGTCCTCACACTTCTTACCTGCTTACTTACACATACGTTATTTGAAGGGCGCCAGTTACCACTCAGTGCAGCAATAATAGAATGACAATCTTGACTATCTCTAGGGTATGGGGTAATAAGCTTACTTTTGACAACATACCATATAAGTTCTGGGAAAAGGAGATTGGCGTTCGGTTTCCCCATTAATTTTGAGGTTAAGGTATTTTACTGTCATTGAAATAATACTATGAATTCATTTGATAAAACAAAATATATTCTTTAAATAATATATAAAAATAGTGAGTCTTGTTGCGATAAAACAGATGAGAATATGAAATTATGACATTGCAACTGAACAAAACTAGGCATGAATTGGAATTCTTCTTGACCGGATATTTAACAATTTATACAAAATATATCCCTCACTGTTTCACTTGACTGTACCTTCAACACTTTGAGTGTAATTACGACGTGTTCCTTAAATCTGGTGTTTACTGTAGATGTGTCACGAATTTGGTGATGTATCCATGTGACTGCTTCTTCTCCATATCATATGACTTCTTTGTAAGTCTGGATGGTATTACTTCATTGCAAGTGGTATCCTTCGATGACTCCATGGTAAGCCTTTGCGTCTGTATCTTCAACTAGGTGACCGACCAACTTTGGCCTCACTCTCTCAATGACCAACAACTAATGGCTCATTGAGTCTTCATCTCGTTCACACAATGGCCAACTGTGGCCTCTGCTTCCAGTAGAATAATGACTGTCTACTTATCCATTTGACTTCTTCACTGTTCAGCTTCCGTTTAACTAATGACTGACGCTACAATATGCAGCCACCTTTTAGAGACGTTGCATGGTACAGCTACGTAACCTCCAGAAATAACAATGACCTGCTTCCACAACGCCTCACATATTACATGTAATGGTGTAATGGGGCTCCCTAAGAAAATCAAAGGAACAGAGCTCAGTGCTAAGTGAGCACGATGACGTAGCCATGACGTGGCGATGACTTGACAGAAATGTCAGCAGTATTGCACAATATAGCAATGTCATATCCAACATCTGATATATATAAATTCTCACTGTACATGTCTTGACTGTTATTCTACACATACGTATATATTCATACATCTAAGTACAATCCTGCAAGCGACAAGCATTGCAAAATTGAATTGAATAAGAATGATAATTACAATAATAGTAATAATATCACAGATAAAATAATAATAATAATAATACTGACATAATAATAATAATAATAATAATAATAATAATAATAATAATAATAATAATAATAATAATAATAATAATACAGATAAAATCATAAAATAATAAAAATACAGATATCATCTTGTAACGGGATTTGAATCGTTACACCTCCTCCTCTCCTCACTAGGTTGACAAGATGCATTTTGAACAAGTTATTAAACATTCATCTTCTCATCCTGCCGGATGCTCGAGAGATAAATACATTTCTAGACCAAAGATAATTCAAATGAACTGAATTTACTACTTTTATTTCCGATAGTTCGTGTTAGCATTAACCTGGTTCTTGCGAGGCGCACGATGAGGCGTGAAGCAGAACGCTTTCTCCAGGCGGCTGTGGAAACAACGGAGTGACATCGCGCCGTGCGGCTGACGTCACTGATGGGAGGAGAGGCGAGACGCAGGCATTGCGGTGGAATAACTAGCGACCACCGGACTCACCTCAATGAGAGACAATCATAGGACAGCGGTAATATCTGTGTTTTGTTAATTAAAATTGTAATTCCAGTATTTATTTTTCATCTATAACTAAAATAGAGTCCACCTCTGTGGTGTACTGGTTAGTGTGATTATCTGCCACCCACGGAGGCCCGGGTTCGATTCCCGCCTCTGCCACGAAATTTGAAAAAGTGGTACGAGGGCTGGAACGGGGTCCAATCAGCCTCAGGAGGTCAACGAGTAGAGGTTGGTTCGATTCCTACCTCAGCCATCCTGGAAGTGGTTTTCCGTGGTTTCTCACTTCTCCTCCGAGCAAATGCCGGAATGGTATCTAACTTGAGACCACAGCCGCTTCCTACCCTCTTCCTTGTCTATCCCTTCCAATATTTCCATTTTCCACAAGGCCCCTGTTCAGCAGAGCAAGTGAAGCCTCCTGGGCGAGGTACTGTTCCTCCTCCCCAGTTGTATCTCCCCGAACAAAAGTCTCACGCTCCAGTACACTGCCCTTGAGGAGGTAGAGGTGGGATCCCTGGCTGAGTCCGAGGGAAAAACCAACCCTGGAGGGTAAACAGATTAAGAAAGAAGGAAAGGCTAAAACAGAGTTTATGCTGCATTGTCAGTACCATTGCCTAACATATTGATGGTTTCCTCTGTGGATCAGTGGCAGATGATTCGTCGCACCGACCATGCGTCATCTCGTAAAGTGCAGGTATTCGGGCTGAGCAGCGGTCGCTTGGTAGGCCAAGGTCCAGCAGGACTGTAGTGTCGTGGGAATCGCATACCAATAACATAAACATCCACAAGAATGCATTAGACATTTCGTAATGTTTATATTGATAAGAACATATACACGACCACGGCCCTGTAGGGTAGGGGTATTGGGTCTGCATCTTACCCAGAGGCCCCGGGTTCGATTTCCGGCCAGGCCAGTGATTTTAACTTGGCTCTGAGGGTGCTTCGAACCTAAATGATTACAATCGAGTAGCTATCTGACGGTGAGAAAACCAAGAATACTGGCCGAGAGGGTTCTTCGCGCCGACCACATGTCATCTCGATCTGCAGGCCTTCGGGATGAGCAGCGATCGCTTGGTAGTCCAAGGCCCTTCGGGGACTTGCACCATGGGGTTTTGATTTTCTTGAGTAATCACAAATAACCAAGATTTACTTTTGTTCATGTTCAGGAAGTAGAAAATTTAGGTAAGTATTTATTATTAAATAGATTTCGTAAAAATTTAAACATACATCATACACGAGGCTAACTTACTTTGCTCCGTAACTAACTGGTTACCATGTTGGCCTTTGGCCCAAGGGATCCCGGATTCAATTCCTAGCCGTGTCTGAGATTTTAACCTTCATTGGTTAATTCCTATAGCACGGGGGTTGGATGATTGTGCTGTCTTCAATATTAGATTTCGTTTTAAATGGGGCCCGATCGTCACAGACGCGCAGGTCACCCATGAGCGTAAATTCGAAAGAGCCCGCAGCAGGCTTCTCTGGAGGGCGGACATCGTTATTACTCATTTTGTTTAGGTTTTTTTTCTCTCCACAGTTCAGGGAATATTTGGTTTTATATTGATTACAATGCAGGTGCCCGCCTCATGGCCAAGATCGTAAAGGCGTCAAGTCTGTATTGTCTGACACCGTGATTAGCTATACTGCTAATAATAAGAGTTGGTGTCTGACATTTCTTAGAGGGATGTCAGTTTACTGCCTGCCGAGGAGGGATAAAGGGAGTGGCTGTGTGGTTGCCATGGAAACGAGGGTGGGGCGACTGCGGTTGCCATGGAGATAAAACTTCAGGGTAGCTCATCTTGCTGGGAGTTGCCAAACCTGTCACCGTCACTGATAAGAACCTGATTGTTTGTATAAGAGTGATCGCAAATGGGACGACACCGCCTGGCCAGGTAGTCTACAACAGATCACTGCGGTCAGAATGAAGGAGGGAATAAGTGAGCCGGAAGCGAGGGGTAAGAATAGGTAGAAAGGAATGCTGGAATGTGGCAACATCGTGAAATGGCACGTGCAGTGCTCCTCCCTCCAACCTTACCTGTCAGACGCCAACTTTAGTTAAGTCTAGTATAGTTCGACACGCGTTGGTCGAAAAATTTTCACCATGTGAACATCGGCCGACAGGGTAAGAGAGGTGGTGGTATATAATTTTTAATCACTAGATTGTGTACCAAAACACCTGGAATAAATTCCAAACCTCTCCGCAGTGTTCATAATGGTGTGAGGCATGAGAACTGGTTTCCGCTCATGTGAGCGTCCACATAATAGACTTTGTATTTTTTTTTAGGAAAGGGGGTGGGAGGGAATGACACATGAGGGAGGGATAGGACGGGCCTATCCCAAAGGTTGTTGACAAAGGTGAATAGATGGAGGTCGACAGGGTGGCCTGTAATCAAACGGAATGGTGAGGATATAGCTTTGTTAAGAGGGCCGGACGTGTCGTTCCACGGAGGGCGGCTCCTTTTCTTCCTCACCAGAGGGAGACGGCACGGCCGGTCATTAAGATAGGTAGTTATAAGAGTGGCGCTCACATGTGGATAGGTTTCGCGCCCATGTGACGTCCACAAAGTAGATTTAAGGTTGCACTTCCTTTTGGCCCGGTTTTCCGCCCATATGAGCGTCCGCATCGTAGACTTAGTTTATTTTTATTTTGCGTCCACATGGTAGATTTAGTTCATTTTTGCTCTTTGTAACGGGAACATGTATTTGGGCCAAAAGCCTGTAATGTTCTTCAATAAATATCTGTTATCTGTTAATAAAAAGGAAAATATAAGAAATCATGTATGTCCGAATATGGAGTGAGGCCATACGACACTGTTGATGATGATTAGTCCGTCGGATGGGGGCATTAAGTCTTGAACAGACGCCTTGGTGTTATTCGACAGGAGAAGGCAATGTGCCGGCACCGGGCTTCACCCTCTACATTCCTACTGTCATATATCACGTTATTCATTTCATCTCATTAACTCCTCTGATGAGATTGACATCCGGAAGGGCATCCGGTCGTAAAAACTCGCTACGAAAATTCAGCTCATTCCGTACCCGACCCCGCAGTGAAACGGTACAACGGGTGGACATTTGATTTTAACGCAGCATCGCATCATGCAACCTTCTTGTCACACCTTTCATTGCGTTGTGCGAGTTACGATAGAGCTGTCTGCCAAGCCAGCCACATTAGAGCAGCCTGACCACGCCTCTCGCCTATGGCTCAGTTTGCAATGTCTACGTGTGTTGTTCCTCGATAATCAATAAATAGTTCATTTTGTTGAGAACTATCTAGCAAATATCATCCCAGTTCCATGGGACTAGAGACCGATGACTTACATATTAGGCTCCTGTAAACAAGCATCATCATCAATGGGACTAGAATTGTGGACGTTCAAAGAGCGTTTGTGTGAAATCTTGTGCTGCCGAAGCAAAACGCTACGATATATGCATAAAAAGTGAAATGATAAATCGATCGAACATCAACATCGTTTATATTAAATCATGAGTAAAAAATCTATCATTCTCCTATGTCTAAGGTTACACACCTTATTTAGAATGTCCGCCTTTGTGGTGTAGTGGTTAGTGTGATTAGCTGCCATCCCCGGGGGCTCGAGTTCGATTCCCGGCTCTGCTACGAAATTTCAAAAGTAGTACGAGGCTGGAACGGGGTCCACTCAGCCTCCGAAGGTCAAATGAGTAGAGGGAGGTTCGATTCCCACCTCAGCCATCCTGAAATTGGTTTTCCGTGGTTTCCCACTTCTCCTCCAGGCAAATGCCGGGATGGTACCCAACTTAAGGCCACGGCCGCTTCCTTCCCTCTTCCTTGTCTATCCCTTCCAAACTTCCCATTCCCCCACAAGGCCGCTGTTCAGCACAGCAGGTGAGGCCACCTGGGCGAGGTACTGGTCGTCTTCCCCAGTTTCATCTCCCGACCCAGAGTCTTAAGCTCCAGGACACTGCCCTTGAGACGGTAGAGGTGGGATCCCTCGCTGAGTCTGAGGGAAAAACCGACCCTGGATGGTAAACAGATGAAGAAGAAAAGATTTAGAATAGAATAGAATACTCCCATCCCCCAGTTTCGGATCTCCTGCTGCTGGCGAGGGAGTAATCATTTCTTGTAATCCAAAATGTGGTTTGATACATACATTCTTCTCCATATTCATCATCATCATCATTATCTGTTTACCCTCCAGGTTCGGTTTTTCCCTCGGACTTAGCGAGGGATCCCACCTCTACCGCCTCAAGGGCAGTGTCCTGGAGCTTCAGACTCTTGGTCGGGGGATACAACTGGGGAGTATGACCAGTACCTCGCCCAGGCGGCCTCACCTGCTATGCTGAACAGGGGCCTTGTGGAGGGATGGGAAGATTGGAAGGGATAGGCAAGGAAGAGGGAAGGAAGCGGCCGTGGCCTTAAGTTAGGCACCATCCCGGCATTCGCCTGCAGGAGAAGTGGGAAACCACGGAAAACCACTTCCAGGATGGCTGAGGTGGGAATCGAACCCACCTCTACTCAGTTGACCTCCCGAGGCTGAGTGGACCCCGTTCCAGCCCTCGTACCACTTTTCAAATTTCGTGGCAGAGCCGGGAATCGAACCCGGGCCTCCGGGGGTGGCAGCTAATCACGCTAACCACTACACCACAGAGGCGGACTCTTCTCCATATTACAACATTAAACCTTACAATTAAACAAATTAACTACTAGCAAATGTACCCGTGCTTCGCTACGGTATTCTACCTTCTATACGGAGTTCTACGTAAGTTACTGCGCACTCAGTGAGTAAGATTATATTAAATTACACGTCTTTCAGTGCTACCCGAGAAACAAAACGGGGAATACCCCATACCTTGTTTCCGATGTAAGGTGCACGTTGAGGAAATTTAGATGATAATGGGAGGCCGCATTTCCTACTGCCATTCACAATCGAGTTCGGGAGTTTCTACAATAACAGGAGGCTCACTTTCCAGCTGCCATTCGCAATAGAGATGGATAGTTTTCATTATAGTGGCAGGCTCCCTTTCCTGATGACAGTGGCAATCGAGCTGGAAAGATTTTATTGTAACCGAGAAATGTTGCGCTATCTAAAGTAAAAAAGAATCGAGATACGAAAATAAGGCATAGGATCAAAAAGTTGAAGATCACTCCAAAATGAGCAGCAGTTGTGTAATCTGCTTTGTGAAGTGACTTACCATTTACAGAACAGTTACCACGAAACGAAAGTCTGCACCGTCATTGAAATTGCCTCCATATTTCGATATTTTCCGCGGCCTAAACGTAATACATTTGAACATCCTGGAATATTCCCTCAAAGGAAAGAGTGTCCAGTGACCAAGCGAAATTATGTACATAACAAAGGGACGTAACATATAAGGGACGTTTCGTATGTTGAACACGGATTTTACAGAAAATCAATAGTATAAGAGATATGGAAGAAAACTGTTGTGCTTTCCATTCTATTCAGTGATTTTTTTAAATCATATGCATATCTAAACCTCCCTCTGGATGAGTATTACTCTACATAAGACGGTTGGTCGAGATCTATCCAGCCGTTTCGCCGTGATGGGGGAACAGACGGACAAACAGACACGAAAGCTAAAAACCACTGATACGGTTCTGAGTTGACCTAAATCGTATAAATATCTGAAAATTGGCAAAACAAACGAAATTACAGGCAGCAGACTCCCTTCAACGTTATTTATACAGATTTCAATCTCATTTCTAAATTGTAGTTTTTCCTTTAAAGTGTATATTTATTTTGTCCTAGACAGTAACAGAGTTATATAGTTTAGAACAAACATGTATCTTACCATCCCTAAGTTTTATTAGTGCTTAATTGTCTCATCAGTTTTATAGAGTTATTGTACACTTACAACCTACATTTTGAATGTATTGAATGACTGAAAGAATAAACTAGAGCCTATATGAATTGATGAGTGAGTTATTTCGTGTTTGAATTGTGCTCGTGCTTGAATGAATGAATGAATAAACACTCTCCTCGCCCAGCCACGGATAACCACCAACTTGGGAGAGAGTTTCATGAATAAGTTGATGAATTGAATTTAATGATTGGGTGAATTGGATCGAATAAATTCTCTTCTCACACAGCCACGAATAGTACACGCCTGATAGTGGATTCAAGAAAGCCAACGCTGCAGAGGTGGAAATGGAGACCACTGCGCAATACAATATTGAAACGCAGCAATATCTTCTGTAATAACCTATCTGCAGAGCACACCATCTCCCAAGTAAAAGCTTGCAGTCTGCGTATCCAACTCATTCTCTACTACTACTACTACTACTACTACTACTACTACTACTACTACTACTACTACTACTACTACTACTACCATCGAATTCGTTTTAGATATCGATTAAACATGTTTAAATTCTTTCTTTCTTTCTTTCTTTCGTTCTTTTCTTTCTTTCTTTCTTAATCCGTTTACCCTCTAGCGATGGTTTTCCCTCGGACTCAGCGAGGGATCACACCCCTCTATCGTCCCATCGGCAGTGTCCTGGACCGCGAGACTTTAGCTCGGGGTGGGGGGCATACGACCGGGGAGGACGAGGAGGGCCAGTACCTCGCCTAGGTGGCCTCACCTGCTATGCTGAACAGGAGCATTTTGAGGGTGATGGGAAAATCGGAGGGGATAGACAAGGAAGAGGGAAGGAAATGGCCTTAAGTTAGGTACAATCCCGGAATTTGTCTGGAGGAGAAGTGGTAAACCAAGGAAAAACCACTTCGAGGATGGCTGAGGTGGGAATCGAGCCCCACTTCAACTTAGTTGACCTCCAGAGGCAGAGTGGATCCCTTTACAACCCTCGTACCACTTTTCAAATTTCGTGGCAGAGCCGGGAATCGCACCCGGGCCTCCGGGGGTGGTAGCTAATCACACTAATCACGACACCACAGAAGCGGACTGTTTTAAGTCATTTCCTCTCAAATTTCTCATTTGCCACTACTCCATTTCATAGCTCACCCCTGTTTGTTCTTTTTCCATGGATGCCCTATTAGTTCTCCTTTCTTGGTTTCCTTCCTCCTCCGAAAATTGTAAAAGCAATTAGTGGGACGTAAATTAAATAATACATTTCTTTCGGCGTCACCTCAGAAGTTTTCGTTCTGTACACTCGTCTGTTGTCTGTGTCTTCCTAGTCTCATATCAGTTTACATTTGGTGGACTTCTTTCACCATGGAAACTCTATATTTTTATTCTCCTGAATGGTTAATTCTTGTTTCCTGACCTCTCTTGTCCTATTCTTGTAGTAAGTCCATAGAAGGCCATTGTTTTTGTCTTCACGATGGTCAATATCTCTTCAGATTCTTCGTTTTCTCAGCCGGAATATAAATTCAACTGCTTTTCCTGTTTAGGATTCCAGTGACTTCCTTAGATAGATCTCTTTTTAATATATCCGCGACTCCTTTATTGGATATTTGCTCCGCTGCGAGTAGGCACTCGGTTTTATCTACTTTACCGTAACTTCTGAATTTTCCTTGATGAGGGAGGGATTTGAGGGGCTGCCTGGCCGAGGCGGTAAAGGCGTGCTCGGTTCGCCCGGAAGGACATGGGTTCGAATCCCTGTCAGGAAGTCGTAAAATTGAAGAAACGAGATTTCCACTTCTGGAGGTGTATATGGCCCTGAGGTTCACTCAGCCTACACCAAAAATGAGTACCAGGTTAATTCCTGGGGGCAAAGGCGGCCGGGCGTAAAGCTAACCACTCTACCCCCATCAAGTGCCGCGGTTAACAATGGTGGAAGCCTTTACCTTCCACTCCTCCAAGGGCCTTCGTGGCCTGTACGGAGGTGTCTTTGTCTTTTGAGGGAGGGATTTGAATGTGTGTTTCTTCTGGTTTAATCTTTTTCCCATAGCTGTCTTTAATTTTTGCAATTATAATGCCCGGTTCCTTGGGTGAGTGGTCGGCGTCGAGGCCTTTGTTTCATCAGAGGGTCTCAGGTTTGATCCCTGCAGGGCCGGATACTTAACTAAGTGTGGTTAATTCCTCTGTCTTGGGAACCGTTCTCTTCGTCCTGCTACACAAACAAGACACCACAGAAGCATCCAATTGTGAATACATCCCTCCAGATAGGATTGGTGTCACGAAGGGCATTTAGCCATAAAAAAAGGTCCAGCCCACATTTGCGACAAAGTACGCACGCACGATCCCACCAGGAAGTGAGAAAAACGCAATAATAATAATACTAATAATAATAATAATAATAATAATAATAATAATAATAATAATAATAATAATGAGAAGATTACAATTTGCTCCAAGACGCACCGACACACATCGATTTTACGTTGACGATGGGACAGTAAAGGGTAATGTGCGGGAAGGAAGCGACCGTGGTCTTAATTAAGGTACAACCCCAGCATTTGCCTGGTGTGAAAGCGGAAAATCACGGAAAACCATCTTCAGGCAGTGGAGTTCGAACCCGCTGTCTCCCGAATGCAAGCTGATAGCTACGTGACGCAAAACCGCTCAGTCACATGCTCGGTACAAGAATAATATTAGTGTTATTATCATACAATAGTTACTAGCAAACTGTCCCATGACCAACGCCTTCCAAACCCCAATCCATTCGACTGCCCGCGAAGTGTATAACGGGTTGCATACTGGAAGCTAATCGCCGTCAGCAGAATAATATTGTGCCCCACACTGGTTGCATTTACTTTAAAGTACATGATATCAAAGCATACTTATTATTCTTTATCCCGAATATTATCACAAACATTTATTCTCATGGGGTTAAGAGGTAATATTTATATATTTATCTCTTTGAATTCGTTCACATTATCACTCCAGTACTGTGATAAGTTATTCTACATGCTCCATCATCTCGTAGATATATGAACGTACCTCGGTCTTTCACACTGAAGTCCAATAGACCACAGATGAATGATTATCTTCGACCTTACAAACATGCCAAGTAGAGATCCACAAACACGCGTGAACGTTCTCTGTTTACCTGTCGTGTGAATGCTCAGAGTCTTGACCGTTCCCAAGGTCTGGCGTTTCTCCCGGGGCGAGTGTCGAACTCAGGACGTGACCACACGCCTCCACATCCCAAAGCACGCAGAAGGTCACTGTCCGACAACCTTCTGCTCAAATGATGCAAGAATACGCTGAAGGGGCAATTTCTACTTGTTGACTTCCTCGTAGTAGACAATGATGTTTGAAGAAATATAATCATCTCTAACGTTTACTAGGCATGTTCTTTTTTTTTTTTTTTTTTGCTAGTAGTTAACGTACCACTAACTCATGTTTTCGGCGACTTTGGAATAGGAAAGGGCTAGGACTGCGAGCCGACCCCACGCTGTAGGGTTAGCGTGCCTGCCGCTTACCCGGATGACGCGGTCTCGATTCCTGGCCAAGTCAAGGACTTTTATCTGGATCTGAGGGCTGTTTCGAGGCCCACTCAGCCTACGTGATTACAATTGAGGAGATATCTGACAGTGAGATGGTGGCCCCGGTTTAGAAAGCCAAGAATAACGGCCGAGAGGATTCATCGAGCTGACCACACTGTACCGTACCCAGGGGTAAATACCCTCTAGGACGATGCCTCCATTCCTGTATGAACATCCGACTAACTCAGGGTTGGGCAGAGTGTGGGTTGGTTGTCGATTGGGTCAGGATAAAGTCGAAGTTCTACACTAAAATAGTAATCAATGACAGGAAATGGAGGTATAACACGAATGAGAAACAATCATAGGGGGTAAGATGGATTTATTAACAAATATCCCCGATCAAATCACACGAAAATAATTGAATAAAAAAAAATAACTTGTAAAAAATGAACTCAAAGTAATAAAATGAATCGAAATCAGAAACGTTAAATGAGTGATAATACAAATCTGACATAAAAAGAAAAACAAGTTCAATAAAGAACATATATAAAAATCAAGACTGAGTATCTTCTCATAGTCCAATGTTTATGTTGTATGGCAACAAGTGTATGCAAACACTGCCATGTGGTGTTTCGGTATGGAGTTTCACATTATCGCATCCCAACGATACGGTTTCAAAATTAAGTTACTCCCGAGAATCATCAATCTATTTCCGTAAAATCAAAGTTACATTATATAAAAAAATTACGACGGAAAGAAAAATAATTAAGACGCACTGGACGCTATGTAAGAAATGCAAAATACTAGGGGCAAATCCTACACTATATTTACAATAATTCAAATAATCAAACTAAACATATATATACATCGGATATCGAGTAAAGTCTTAAATGCTACACTGCTTCTAATGTGAATCCCGGTTCACTACAAAAGATCTAGACAGAACTAGATGAACCAACAATACATCAGCACTCGGGCTGTTCCCTTTAAAAAAACAACGAGACAAGGTATGCAATCACAAAATAATAAGGTAAAACCATCCTGTAAGAGAAAAACATATAAATAAACCTTGATGTCATGAAGAAAGCAACGGGCAACATTGCCTCCTTCTGCTGCGTTTGAGCGCTCAACAGCGCGGTCATCCGTCATGTACTTCCGGGTAGATTACGAGCTGTAAAGAAATATTGAACTCCACTACGCTAAAGATTGGATTTTGTCTCCCGTGGCCGCCGCAAGGAAATACTGTCTCTTTCACACATGCCGATAACACAGGCCAGGACTCAACTTGCCATAAGATAACGCCCATCATCAACTACACGGAAACTCCCGTATATTAATTTCTTCTTAGCATGCTTGGGCCATTTAACAACATCAGACTCAATAGTCTGGAATTAACACTGTCCATTCTGATCACAATATACTCAGAAGACGCTAAGCAGGCACACACACCTCTGCATAATTTCTCTCTATCTTGTCAAGCATACAGTACAATCGGCCTGCACCAATACATTATAATTAAGCATGCAATTATTATCTCATCATTCCTCATGAATCCTACTGGCCTTTCCACATAACGAGACGCTGTTCAAGTCCTTGGCAGACCATCAGGCAAACAGAATCCAACTTAACTTCAAAGATCTTAATTTAACAACGACGTTCCGCAGCTCCTTCTGGCAGCTTCTGTAAAACCATGCATCATGCAAAATAGCTATACCTGTCTCTCTGAATAACCGAAATAAAATGAATTGATACGTGTTTGACGTAATATAGAAATGAACCTGTCGATCTAGCCCTTCTAGCATATGTTTAAGGAAAACTCGGAATATCCTACTCTAAGTACTATATTTACAACAATAACTGATCCTATCAATCCCTCATTTTCCCAAACACCTAATCATAAATCAAAATGAAAATAAAATAAACATGCATTAATCTCGTATCCGAATCTACCATAGTGACAAAATTAAACAAATACATGCCGTCAGGCTTACTTTAAATGAAACTGAAAATTCTATCTACACTGCCCTAGTACCTTAACATAACTTACATATCATGCCATATATAATACGTGCATCTTACTTTATGATGACTCTCGGGATACCAGGATAGCAGCTTACATCCCCACTAATTTTGGGATCTACACCATGATAATCACATCCTTAACATGTGGGAATGCGCTTCCTTCCTCTGCAGGTGCATCCATCATCTTGCTGGAAAACAATTCACTGGAACACAGAAGACTATAGTTGATAATCTCTTCGCTGCTTAATGCTGCGAGCCGAAATACCCTTTCTTTTACCAAATCAGCTAACACACTGATTCACATATATATAACACACTTCACTATAAGGGTAAAATTACAGTTTTAAAAGCAGCCCACGGTTCGGTACGGAAGTTCCACGCGAATACGCGCCCGTCGCGAAATAGTGAAACACTGGCACGTTTCTACAACACTTGTTACTCAGCGGTCACTACACCGTCTTTATCGATTAAAAGTAAACTCTGTCAAAGCACAGTAAATATTACGACTGCACAATTTGAAGTATCAATGAGAACCAGTTACTATTTCTGGAATATCGCCACGTTAATTACAACCACCAGACACAGAGTTGGTACATCCGCAATGTTCAAACTTCCTACAGAGTGCCGAGTTAGTACAACCGTACTGCTCAAATTTCAACTACAGAGTGACGCTCTCCAGAGCTTGAGTTACTGAGGAAGCTTCGGTGACGCTAATAATGTTGGGGTTCCCGGGTATCTGAACCAACCACCAATCAGAGAGTTCGTCATGTATGATGATACAATACTTATTGTGATATATTTATGAAACACAGCTCAAACATTAGCAAATCTCTTCCACCAATTTCTATAATACATTTCCAAATATATCTAACTTCAGAAACTGTGGAAAACCGATTGTCTACAAAAACAGACTTTATCCACAGAACACGTTGGTCACCCTGGAATTAATATTTAGCGCGGTGTAGCCTCCAGGTTTGCCAAATCCTTAAGTTCCCATTGGCTGAAATATATTGCTTGGTCAGCATGTAATACACGTGTCGATCCTTGCCAGCGCGTGGGTAAGCTTACTTTCTCACGGTCATACGAAAATATGAAGCAACATCCAGCGACTTACAGTCTTGCTCAACATCCGGTATTAACTATCTTGGGATACGATACTTTAACATATTGGACTGTAACCTTTATAAATAAATTTCACATATTTGGTCAAATAATATTCCAATTATTATTATGGGCCGGTCGGATACGGCTCATCCTCCTCTTACCAGGGGAAAAAAATGAATATGGAATATTTATTTTTTTCTTAATGTATTATTTGACTATTTATTATCATCTGGATATATGCAATCTCTTTCCTTTAATACTATTTGCCGTCTCGCAAATTTGTATTCTCTTCCCACAGTCTATCATTATCTTGGCGGATGTTGTAGTAGATGTCAAGTAACGCATGAAAACGTCTCTGCACACCACCACACTCTTCACAATCTTCTTCTTCTGAATAATTGTCTCTTTCCATCTGCGCGAAGTTGACATTCTCCGTGTCTTCTTCCGGGTCATCTGCATCCACCATCACAGGTTCATCATTCGGGTTTTCTTCTTCTTCTCCATCATCTTCACTCTCATCTTCTGCCACCTCTCCTTCTTCTTCTCCTTCTGGGATGTCGTCTATTGTGCTTTGTTTTTGTTGTCCGTCCCTCGGCTTTCATAATTGGGAGCATTGGGATTCAACCTGTTTTCCTGTTGCCTTACACGGTATTCCCTGTACGCAACACTTTCAGCTCCGTGACATTCTTCGTTACCATTAGCTTGTATGGCTCCTCTCCACCGGTCTTCCTCCTGCCTTTTTCCTCTCAACTCTTCAACGTATTGTCTTGATTCTTCTCTTCTTTGGTCCCGATTCTCCTGGTAATTGCCTCTTCCTCCTCTGGGGTTTCGCTCCTTCTCGTCCCATCGATAATATGGTCTTCTCGGTCCACCATAGTTTCTATACTTGTATCTATAGGTCCTCCCATTATTTCCGTTTGGATAGCTATATCCTCGCTGATTTAGGCTGTTACCTTGATAATTATTTCTTCGAAACTGGTCTCTTCTGTCTCTCCGCTGCCAGTTACCATCCTGATGTACAGCACTCCTATTGGCTTGCTCATGTGTAGCTGTTTGAGTCCCTAAGCTTTGATAATCATTTCTCTTCCTTACTTTCGGTGGATTACTTCCTTCTTCCACCCCTACAGTATGGATAGCCTCAACATGCCTCAACCTAGGCTGGTTTTGACTAGATGTTAAGTCTAACTGTCTTAAAGTCAATTCCGCCTCTGCTGCAGTTTTAGCATTAGCTGCAATTAACGTTCTCTGCACTTCAAGAGGTAGTTGTCGAGAGATTGCCGCTATAATTTCGCTCTCGCTTGGGGGCATGTCTAAATCACGAAATTTTAGCATCTGAGAAATGAAAAAAGGAGAATACTTCGTTGGCGTAGTTGCCGGATATCTACGTGAATACAATTCCATCCTCAGTGATTGCTGCGTAGATACGTCCCAAAACTTTTTAAGAAATGCCTCCTTAAACTCCTCATATGTAGTAAATGTATAACGGAAAGCATTCGCCCATTCAGCCACGGTTTCGCCTAGAAATCTTTCTACTGTCCTTAATTTACGCTCTGGTGGTACCTTGTAATCTGCTAAGAAGTCATCCATTTCACGCAAGAAAGCTTTAGGTGTTCTCTCATCATTCCCTGTAAACTTCCGTGGTTTTTCTTCATTGCTCCTCATAATATTGTAAATAGGAACATTATGTGTTTCATTCGGAGTTGAACAGTGGACCTCCTGACGCGGTAACTGTAAAAGATCGCTCAACGCTACGTTATCGCTAACTTGACTGGGTGCCTTCTCTATAATGGTTTGTTGCACTGTACATTTTAATTTACTGAGTTCTTTATCCGTTCGTAAATCCAACAATTCTAACTTATCCTTCATGTAGGCGATTTCCTTCTCAACAACCTCTATCTTCACTTGATTTTTCTGTGAAACCTCTGTCCACGTCTCCAGACTCGAACCAAGTACCTGTAGATCTTCCTTGTTCCTTTCCCGATCAGCCATTATCATGTCTTTGACTTCCTTGCCTGTCTCCGCGATGTCCTCCTTCATTTCCAATCGAATCTGAGTTTCTATTTCCTTCATTCTTTCCTCAGTCTCCTTTTGCTTCATCTTAAGTTTCAAATTAATTTTGTCTTCAGTATTCTGCTGAGCTTCAGTAATTTGTTTACTGATGTCCACGGTGAACTCTTCCAACCTCGTCTCCGTGTCAATCCGTAACTTGTCAATCGCGCCTCGCTGGAGTGTAATCTCTGCTGTAGCTCCTTCTACTGTATGCGATAAGTCTCCCAGCCGCTTATCTGTGCTAGTCATGTGTTCTGTAACCCGATCGGCGATTTCCTCAACAGAATCTCTAATCTTTTCAATTTGCGTCTGTGTTTTAAATTCTACTGTATCTAACTGTTTCTCTAATTTTCCCATGCCTTCTAAACAGCATGTACGAACGAAGTCAATTTTCCCCTGTAACTCATTAGTCGCCACCTTAAGTTGTTCCTCAGTTTTCTCCGCCGCCTGTGTTAATAACTGTCTAGTCTCTCTGGACTGTTCTTCGCTTTTTTCCGCAGCCTGTTTTAACTGTTCGTCAGTCCTATCTGCAGCTTGTTTAAATTGTTCGTCCGTCCTATCTGCAGCTTGTTTAAATTGTTCCTCCAACTTACTCGAAAGTTCATTCATACGCTCCTGTTCCCTCATCTCGGCCTGCTCTGCCCTCTTGTCCATCTCCTCCAACAACTCCTTCATCGTCATCGCCATACCAAATACGTATTCGAGAAAACGCAGGGATGCTCGCCACTACCTAGTATCCTATACCGTATCTTGTGTACTCCATACGAAAACCATTTACTTTACTGAAAAGCTTCTATGATTTACGTTAATCATATATCAAGAAAACATGGCCTCAAAAATTCGCCATATAGAAGCTTACTATGATTTGGGATATTTATCTTCTGCCGCGCATAACAAACAAACGCGTTATCATAACTTTAAAAAGAAATTACAAGTATCGTAGCCCCAAATTCTTTAAATCCAAACATTAATAATTTTCCTGTCTTTTGGGCTCTAATCTAAGTACTAGACAACAGTACTGGACCATATTTACGATAAATACCTCCGACTCCAGACTAATATTCCAGCATAGGTTTACCAGTCCTGAATCATCAGCATTCATTGCAAATATCACCACCATTTTCTTAAGACTGAGGCGATCTTAAGTTCCTAGCCTTACTCTAAATCAAATAAAATTATCATTACTGGCAATTGAAATTTGATCTGCACACAAATTCCAGGCTATGTCAAGATCAACACATGTCTAAAGGACACGTCATCGACCACTTTACCTCATTAGAGAAATCTTTTTATAGTTCTCTGACTCAAATAGAGTTCCTTTATTACTACGACACGCCTTACTTATCGGCTATGTTCCTCATTCTTCCTAACATAATTTAAATCAAACTTTTTGCCGATATCCCTAACGTAATGCATTTAGATTTTACTCTGTTTTCTAAACACACGATTTCCGATGAAATCTTGCCCTTTCATGTCCGCCTACTATCATTCGTAGTACTGAACATGGGACTCTAGACTCAAGTTGTCTGAACGTTAGGTTGCCAGATTCCTAAGTTACGCCTATGGTTCGAAATTACCTATCTACCTTTCTTAAATTTAATCATTATCTGGATACCAATTATTGGTCTCTTCCAGCTTTCGAACCATGATCCTAATCCTATCTAGCCTTCGGAATAGCTTGTCAAATCACATTCACTCTCGCAAATCTTAATTTGACCTGCCCAAGTTTGTAAGAACAACCTAGACATCTTTGGGTAACACAAAAATACTCCCAGTGGGATACGAACATACGCCAAAGTGTCTATTTGCCCTTAGTTGCGGCGCCAAATATATATGTACCGTACCCAGGGGTAAATACCCTCTAGGACGATGCCTCCATTCCTGTATGAACATCCGACTAACTCAGGGTTGGGCAGAGTGTGGGTTGGTTGTCGATTGGGTCAGGATAAAGTCGAAGTTCTACACTAAAATAGTAATCAATGACAGGAAATGGAGGTATAACACGAATGAGAAACAATCATAGGGGGTAAGATGGATTTATTAACAAATATCCCCGATCAAATCACACGAAAATAATTGAATAAAAAAAATAACTTGTAAAAAATGAACTCAAAGTAATAAAATGAATCGAAATCAGAAACGTTAAATGAGTGATAATACAAATCTGACATAAAAAGAAAAACAAGTTCAATAAAGAACATATATAAAAATCAAGACTGAGTATCTTCTCATAGTCCAATGTTTATGTTGTATGGCAACAAGTGTATGCAAACACTGCCATGTGGTGTTTCGGTATGGAGTTTCACATTATCGCATCCCAACGATACGGTTTCAAAATTAAGTTACTCCCGAGAATCATCAATCTATTTCCGTAAAATCAAAGTTACATTATATAAAAAAATTACGACGGAAAGAAAAATAATTAAGACGCACTGGACGCTATGTAAGAAATGCAAAATACTAGGGGCAAATCCTACACTATATTTACAATAATTCAAATAATCAAACTAAACATATATATACATCGGATATCGAGTAAAGTCTTAAATGCTACACTGCTTCTAATGTGAATCCCGGTTCACTACAAAAGATCTAGACAGAACTAGATGAACCAACAATACATCAGCACTCGGGCTGTTCCCTTTAAAAAAACAACGAGACAAGGTATGCAATCACAAAATAATAAGGTAAAACCATCCTGTAAGAGAAAAACATATAAATAAACCTTGATGTCATGAAGAAAGCAACGGGCAACATTGCCTCCTTCTGCTGCGTTTGAGCGCTCAACAGCGCGGTCATCCGTCATGTACTTCCGGGTAGATTACGAGCTGTAAAGAAATATTGAACTCCACTACGCTAAAGATTGGATTTTGTCTCCCGTGGCCGCCGCAAGGAAATACTGTCTCTTTCACACATGCCGATAACACAGGCCAGGACTCAACTTGCCATAAGATAACGCCCATCATCAACTACACGGAAACTCCCGTATATTAATTTCTTCTTAGCATGCTTGGGCCATTTAACAACATCAGACTCAATAGTCTGGAATTAACACTGTCCATTCTGATCACAATATACTCAGAAGACGCTAAGCAGGCACACACACCTCTGCATAATTTCTCTCTATCTTGTCAAGCATACAGTACAATCGGCCTGCACCAATACATTATAATTAAGCATGCAATTATTATCTCATCATTCCTCATGAATCCTACTGGCCTTTCCACATAACGAGACGCTGTTCAAGTCCTTGGCAGACCATCAGGCAAACAGAATCCAACTTAACTTCAAAGATCTTAATTTAACAACGACGTTCCGCAGCTCCTTCTGGCAGCTTCTGTAAAACCATGCATCATGCAAAATAGCTATACCTGTCTCTCTGAATAACCGAAATAAAATGAATTGATACGTGTTTGACGTAATATAGAAATGAACCTGTCGATCTAGCCCTTCTAGCATATGTTTAAGGAAAACTCGGAATATCCTACTCTAAGTACTATATTTACAACAATAACTGATCCTATCAATCCCTCATTTTCCCAAACACCTAATCATAAATCAAAATGAAAATAAAATAAACATGCATTAATCTCGTATCCGAATCTACCATAGTGACAAAATTAAACAAATACATGCCGTCAGGCTTACTTTAAATGAAACTGAAAATTCTATCTACACTGCCCTAGTACCTTAACATAACTTACATATCATGCCATATATAATACGTGCATCTTACTTTATGATGACTCTCGGGATACCAGGATAGCAGCTTACATCCCCACTAATTTTGGGATCTACACCATGATAATCACATCCTTAACATGTGGGAATGCGCTTCCTTCCTCTGCAGGTGCATCCATCATCTTGCTGGAAAACAATTCACTGGAACACAGAAGACTATAGTTGATAATCTCTTCGCTGCTTAATGCTGCGAGCCGAAATACCCTTTCTTTTACCAAATCAGCTAACACACTGATTCACATATATATAACACACTTCACTATAAGGGTAAAATTACAGTTTTAAAAGCAGCCCACGGTTCGGTACGGAAGTTCCACGCGAATACGCGCCCGTCGCGAAATAGTGAAACACTGGCACGTTTCTACAACACTTGTTACTCAGCGGTCACTACACCGTCTTTATCGATTAAAAGTAAACTCTGTCAAAGCACAGTAAATATTACGACTGCACAATTTGAAGTATCAATGAGAACCAGTTACTATTTCTGGAATATCGCCACGTTAATTACAACCACCAGACACAGAGTTGGTACATCCGCAATGTTCAAACTTCCTACAGAGTGCCGAGTTAGTACAACCGTACTGCTCAAATTTCAACTACAGAGTGACGCTCTCCAGAGCTTGAGTTACTGAGGAAGCTTCGGTGACGCTAATAATGTTGGGGTTCCCGGGTATCTGAACCAACCACCAATCAGAGAGTTCGTCATGTATGATGATACAATACTTATTGTGATATATTTATGAAACACAGCTCAAACATTAGCAAATCTCTTCCACCAATTTCTATAATACATTTCCAAATATATCTAACTTCAGAAACTGTGGAAAACCGATTGTCTACAAAAACAGACTTTATCCACAGAACACGTTGGTCACCCTGGAATTAATATTTAGCGCGGTGTAGCCTCCAGGTTTGCCAAATCCTTAAGTTCCCATTGGCTGAAATATATTGCTTGGTCAGCATGTAATACACGTGTCGATCCTTGCCAGCGCGTGGGTAAGCTTACTTTCTCACGGTCATACGAAAATATGAAGCAACATCCAGCGACTTACAGTCTTGCTCAACATCCGGTATTAACTATCTTGGGATACGATACTTTAACATATTGGACTGTAACCTTTATAAATAAATTTCACATATTTGGTCAAATAATATTCCAATTATTATTATGGGCCGGTCGGATACGGCTCAACACGGCACCTCATAATCTGCAGGTCTTCGGGCTGAGCAACTTGGTTTTACTTTATCTTGGACTGCGAAGGTAGCGACTGTGGACTTAGTTAATGTGAAGCCTGTCCGACTCGCTGGCTGAATGGTCAGCATACTAGCCTTCGGTTCAGAGGGTCCCGGGTTCGATTTCCGGCCGGGTCGGGGATTTTAACCTTCATTGGTTAATTCCAGTGGCTCGGGGGCTGGGTGTTTGTGCTGTCCCCAACATCCCTGCAACTCACACACCACACATAACACTATCCTCCACCACAGTAACACGCAGTTACCTACACATGGCAGATGCCGCCCACCCTCGCCGGGGGGTCTGCCTTACAAGGGTTGCACCCGGCTAGAAATAGCCACACGAAATTTTAAAAAATATGAAGCCTGAGTATTAGTCTTTTATGAAAATGGAAAACCATATTTAGGGCTCAACGACTCGTACCATGCAGCCAACTCCTCGATATAGGCCAGGTTATTTAGTTAGTCAGTTATTTATTGTCCGGCTCCATGGCTAAATGGTTAGCGTGCTGGCCTTTGGTCACAGGAGTCCCGGGTTCGATTCCCATAAGGGTGGGAAAATTTAACCATCATTGGTTAATTTCGCTTGCACAGGGGCTGGGTGCATGTGTCGTCTTCATCATTTCAACCACAACACGACGTGCAGGTCGCCTACGGGAGTCAAATAAAAAAGACCTGCACCTAGCGAGCCGAACATGTCATCGGACACTCTCAGCACTAAAAGCCATACGCCATTTCATTTCAGTTATTTCTTCTTCTTCTTTATCTGTTTACCCTCCAGGTTCAGTTTTCCCCTCAGACCCAGCGAGGGATCCCACCTCTATCGCCTCACGAGCAGTGTCCTGGAGCTTCAGACTCTGGGTTGGGGGATACAAATGGGAAGGATGACCAGTACCTCGCCCAGGCGGCCTCACCTGCTATGCTGAACAGGGGGCCTTGCGGAGGGATGGGAAGGTTGGAAGGGATAGACAAGGAAGAGGGAAGAAAGAGGCCGTGGCCTTAAGTTAGGTACCATCCCGGCATTTGGCTGGAGGAGAAGTGGGAAACCACGGAAAACCACTTCCAGGATGGCTGAGGTGGGAGTCGAACCCATTTCTACTCAGCTGACCTCCCGAGGCTGAGTTGACCCCGTTCCAGCCCTCGTACCACTTTTCAAATTTCGTGGCACAGCCGGGAATCGAAGCCGGGCCTCTGGGGTTGGCAGTTAATCACACTAACCACTACACCACAGAGGCAGACCAGTTATTTATTTATTTATTTATTTATTTATTTATTTATTTATTTATTTATTTATTTAGTTAGTTCATTAGTTAGTTAAATAGCTTGTGGATTGGTATGACCATACCCAATATGAAGTTTCCTCAAATTTTACTCACTCGTTAAAGTTATGAATGGATGAAAGTAATGTATATGAAGAATTCTAGAATTTATTCCTCTAAATCCCTAGAACCGCTATTACAAAGAGCAATCGAATGACTGCTTCTTTTCTAGTCCTTTCATGACGTCTATTTATTCGCCCTATCTCATACAGTAGCTTAAAATATGTGCTGCTTATTTCATTTCTTACCATTTGTTTTCATGTAGCGCGAAAAAACAATATATACACAGTATATATATTCATCTGTTTGATAACAGACGTACGCGGTTCTTCAAATTGGTAACGATCGAAAGACATCAAATTTTCCTGTCCTTATAATCAATTGGTGAGAAAAGCCGTTAAAAAGCGGTTAAAAGTGATCCACCCGTATAATCCAATCACCATTTAAGATAGTAGGTGCCATTTTGGTTGGAAATATTTTGGTATATCAGGAAGTATCAGTACTCTGTGCTTTGTCCACATTGACAGCGTGCCCTGTCCCGCCTTCCGCCTTAGAAAGAGGATTAGAACGCTGTTGGTAATAATAGTGAACAACCTCTCCATCACGTTTCATCTCTCACCGAGCGAGTTGGCTACGTGATTTGGGTCACATTGCTGTCTTGTTCCATACGGAAGGTAGTGAGTTCGGCATCTCTGAAGATGATGTTCACACAGGGCTGTATGTACCTTAATAAAGGCCACGATCATTTCTTCTCAGTCGTGGGACGTAAACAAATTGCAAAAATAGCATTCATCTCTCTTCTTAGCCTCTACATCAATTAGCGTGTAATTCCTGTAGCCAGCGAACATTACTTGTACTTTTAACAGACTTTCAGAATGGATGCCTATAAAATGTTAACCTAAATCCACCCAGTTTTACCACGCTGGACGTGCGAGCTCTCCGGGCAGTATGCTGGAAATAATCCTTTATCGCATAAAGCGTAATTATCTGACAGACTTCGAGAGTTACAAATAAAATACTGTTTATGAATATTGAATTTTCACGACCGCACTGTAATCAAAATCGACTTTCAACCTATTAGCCGGGCTGAGTGGCTCAGACGGTTAAGGCGCTCGCCTTCTAACCCCAACTTGGCAGGTCCGATTCTGGCTCAGTCCGGTGCTATTTTGAAGGTGCTCAAATACGCCAGCCTCGTGTCGGTAGATTTACTGGCACGTAAAAAACTCCTGCGAGACTAAATTTCGGTACCTCGGCGTCTCCGAAAACCGTAAAAAAGTAGTTAGTGGGACGTAAAACAAATAACATTATTATTTATTATTATTATTCAACCTATTAGGTCGTGTTACGTACATTTTGTTTTGCTATAGGCTTTACGTCGCACCGACACAGATAGGTCTTATGGCGACGATGGGATAGGAAAGGCTTAGGAGTTGGAAGGAAGCGGCCGTGGCCTTAATTAAGGTACAGCCCCAGCATTTGCCTGGTGTGAAAATGGGAAACCACTGAAAACCATTTTCAGGGCTGCCGATAGTGGGATTCGAACCTACTATCTCCCGGATGCAAGCTCACAGCCGCGCGCCTCTACGCGCACGGCCAACTCGCCCGGTGTTACGTACATTTAGAACGTGTTGAAGAGATGTTAAGTACAGAATAAAAATGGCCAACCGGACACCAGTGGAATCCGAACCCACAACCTCCTGATTTCGCGTCAGTTCCTCTACCAATTGAGCTATGGTGGCCTAGGTCATCCTTGTTCTGTTGGAAAGGATCTAAGCTACAGGTCTGGCTACTACTGCCATCACACTTTACAGTGCGTGTAAGTTGACCGTTGAGGGTCAACCTAACATCGATTTCCATTATAATGCGGTTGTGAAAAATCAATATTCATTGACTTGGCCCTCAACTTACTAAATGCACGTAACACGACCTAATATGGTGAAAGTGTATTTCGATTAAACTGTTTCATACCAGCGTGTCGTGGCTACCTTCGATATCTCCTCGAAGGAATTAGTGAGGCTCTCAGCCGGCCTGGAAGACAAGGACAGCCTCTCCTTGCATTGTGTTTCGTCTGGTTTTCCTACGGATATTGGAAAACGACAATATTCCATCTCTAGGTGAGCCCCGAAGTTTCTAGTACTCCAGCATCAGAATAATAAAAGGATGCTGGCCGCAATGAGGCTGTTGATCAGTTGGACAGGGGCAGTGGTAATACTGGCTGTCGTCAGAGTGCCACCAGAGTCAGTGTCTGAGAAACGTCATGTTGGAGTTCGGAGTGCTGTGAATATTACAGTGGATGTAGATCGCCGTGGAGTCAATGTGTGGAATAGAATTGGAGCAGTGTTAATTGTCGTCGTTGTGAGGAATATTGTACTGCTGGCTAGCACTGTTGATTTGTTGCTTTTGTGTGACTGCTGCGTTGTTGTCAGTGTTACGTAGTTCACAGTATGGAGTGGCCACGGGAATTGACAATGCTGCCTGTGTGAGAGGCAGACTTTTTCTGAAATGGAGGCAAGGAACAGTTGTGTTTTGTGATGGCCAGTAGCCCTTGTTCGTATCTGTCTGCATGCAGCTGTTGAGTGAGGCAACTGAGCGTGCGAGGCGAAAGTAAAAGGTGGGTTGTCAATAAGAATTACGGCATTTCGGGTAATACCGGAGAGCTGTACTACCTACTGTGAGGAGAACAGTGGAGTATGGCCGATCATGGTTGTATATATATATATCCAATTTGTTTTACGTCGCACTGACACAGATAGGTCTTATGGCGACGAGGGCTCAGAAAGGTCTAGCAGTGGGGATAAACGGCCGTGGACTTAATTAAGATACAGCCCTAGCATTTGCCTGGTTTGAAAATGGGAAACCACGGAAAACCATTTTCAGGGCTGCCGACAGTGGGGTGGTTCGAACCCAGTATCTCCCGGATGCAAGCTCACAGCTGAGGGTTCCTAACCACACGGCCAACTCGCCCGGTTGTTTGTTTGTTTGTTTTTCAGAGTTCTTATAACTTGAAAAAAACTGGATGTATTTCTACCAAACTTCATATTTAGAATCAACTTGTCCTTGGGGTCCGCCTCTGTGGTGTAGTGGTTAGCGTGATTAGCTGCCACCCCCGGAGGTCCGGGTTCGATTCCCGGCTCTGCCACGAAATTTGAAAAGTGGTATGAGGGCTGGAACGGGGTCCACTCAGCCTCGGGAGGTCAACTGAGTAGAGGTGGGTTCGATTCCCACCTCAGCCATCCTGGAAGTGGTTTTCCGTGGTTTCCCACTTCTCCTCCAGGCAAATGCCGGGATGGTACCTAACTTAAGGCCACGGCCGCTTCCTTCCCACTTCCTTGTCTATCCCTTCCAATCTTCCCACCCCCCCACAAGGCCCCTGTTCAGCATAGCAGGTGAGGCCGCCTGGGCGAGGTACTGGTCATCCTCCCCAGTTGTATCCACCGACCCAGAGTCTGAAGCTCCAGGATACTGCCCCTGAGGCGGTAGAGGTGGGATCCCTCGCTAAGTCCGAGGGAAAAGCCGACCCTGGAGGGAAAACAGATTACGATACGATTGTCCTTGGGTAGGAATTAGGGTCAATATTGTTTCTAAATCCAAGAAATGACTAGGCGTTTATACGAAACCGAAACGGTGATTTTGCACTCCCACAAAATATACACAACCAAGTATAACGGAAATGTACCTGCTTTAATGGAAATCAATTTTTGTAAAACTTTTTTTTCGTGTGCATCATTTCGATAAGAGGATTAATGAGGGAGATGCTTTACACCAGTCGTTGGTTGGATATTAGGGCTCATAGGAAGTCTAAACAGTGATTCAATCCTCCCACAAAATATACATGACCAACCTTAATGGAAAACTATCAGCCTTAATAGAAATCAATTTCTAAGAATGTTTTTCTCATGCGCACCTTTTCGATAGGTGGATAACAAGGGAGATATAATTAACGGACTACTTTACAGGCTGTCATGTCATTTCAAGTTGGATTAAATGGTTTAACTAAAGAACCATTTTACTCTTTTCGATATAACATGTAATAAGAGAGGTACCGAGCTCGATAGCTGCAGTCGCTTAAGTGCGGCCAGTATCCAGTATTCGGGAGATAGTAGGTTCGAACCCCACTGTCGGCAGCCCTGAAGATGGTTTTCCGTGGTTTCCCATTTTCACACAGACAAATGCTGGGGCTGTACCTTAATTAAGGCCACAGCCGCTTCCTTCCCACTCCTAGCCCTTTCCTGTCCCATCGTCGCCGTAAGACCTATCTGAGTCGGTGCGACGTAAAACAACAAAAAATAAGAGAGGTTATCGTAAACGATTGGTTGCATGAGTCTTCAACCACAGTGAACAAAAATATGTAACCGAGAAATGGGGTGAATCACGCACAACTTCAGACCAGAACTGTACTTTTCAATAACTGTTTGATCTGCCCCATTCTGTCTCCCTCCACTTTGTTCAGTTTTATCGTACTTCACGTTGCTGCCACGAGCTTTCTTAGAAGAATATCAGTTTAATATGCCATATTAAACGTTTGATTACAGGAATGTAACTTCGCATAAATTCATGAAGGAATCGTGAAATCGACTAACAATTTCCGTGCAAAGATCGGGTATATATGCCAGTCAAATATTAAAATTGGTGTCCTATGAAAGAGTATTTCCACAAGGTTCATTCCAAGCATGTATTATCCTTTTATAAGCGGCTTCTTCTAGGTAGCACAAGTCACACGATCGAGTAGTTCTAATCACCAAATACTTGGCAGATTACAGAGTGAGGACCTGTGCTCGTGTACCTCGTGGACTTCCCCGGGATTATAAATATTAAATACAGTTTTCCAGGACATTGCAATAACTATCGTTCATTAGAGAAAAATTACTACTTTGAGAACTCTTGATATAATTTATTTTCTTAATAGCCAGGAGTGCTGTGGCTCAACTAACATCATACATACCTTTAAAGTTTTCTGGAAATTGTGAGACTAGACAATGCAGAATATGTTGTACTATTTGAGTAACTTTAACTGAACTACACATACTTTATGAACATGTATATACAGTGTAATTAATAGTCAGCTCTACAGTCCATGCAGATCCCTGGCGTCCTTCGTCACCTTCCTCCACTCCTCACGGTCATCTGATTTCCTTCTCCAGCCTTCGGTACCTGGCTTCTGGACATATCCTTCCACAGACAGCTTTTCCTAGGTATACCCTTCTCCTTCTCTCATCGCGTTTCCCAATAAATACACTGACTGACAGAGCAAATGCAACACCAAGGAGGAGTGGTTCTAAAGGGATGAAAGTTGGGGGAAAAAACAGAGTCGGCACGGAAGAATAATTGATGTTTATTTCAAACCGATATGCAGGTTACACAATGCGCACGGCATCGACTCAGTAGGATGTAGGACCACCGCGAGCGGCGATGCACGCAGAAACACGTCGAGGTACAGAGTCAATAAGAGTGCGGATGGTGTCCTGAGGGATGGTTCTCCATTCTCTGTCAACCATTTGCCACAGTTGGTCGTCCGTACGAGGCTGGGGCAGAGTTTGCAAACGGCGTCCAATGAGATCCCACACGTGTTCGATTGGTGAGAGATCCGGAGAGTACGCTGGCCACGGAAGCATCTGTACACCTCGTAGAGCCTGTTGGGAGATGCGAGCAATGTGTGGGCGGGCATTATCCTGCTGAAACAGAGCATTGGGCAGCCCCTGAAGGTACGGGAGTGCCACCGGCCGCAACACATGCTGCACGTAGCGGTGGGCATTTAACGTGCCTTGAATACGCACTAGAGGTGACGTGGAATCATACGCAATAGCGCCCCAAACCATGATGCCGCGTTGTCTAGCGGTAGGGCGCTCCACAGTTACTGCCGGATTTGACCTTTCTCCACGCCGACGCCACACTCGTCTGCGGTGACTATCACTGACAGAACAGAAGCGTGACTCATCGGAGAACACGACGTTCCGCCATTCCCTCATCCAAGTCGCTCTAGCCCGGCACCATGCCAGGCGTGCACGTCTATGCTGTGGAGTCAATGGTAGTCTTCTGAGCGGACGCCGGGAGTGCAGGCCTCCTTCAACCAATCGACGGGAAATTGTTCTGGTCGACATTGGAACAGCCAGGGTGTCTTGCACATGCTGAAGAATGGTGGTTGACGTGGCGTGCGGGGCTGCCACCGCTTGGCGGCGGATGCGCCGATCCTCGCGTGCTGACGTCACTTGGGCTGCGCCTGGACCCCTCGCACGTGCCACATGTCCCTGCGCCAACCATCTTCGCCACAGGCGCTGCACCGTGGACACATCCCTATGGGTATCGGCTGCGATTTGACGAAGCGACCAACCTGCCCTTCTCAGCCCGATCACCATACCCCTCGTAAAGTCGTCTGTCTGCTGGAAATGCCTCCGTTGACGGCGGCCTGGCATTCTTAGCTATACACGTGTCCTGTGGCATACGACAACACGTTCTACAATGACTGTCGGCTGAGAAATCACGGTACGAAGTGGGCCATTCGCCAACGCCGTGTCCCATTTATCGTTCGCTACGTGCGCAGCACAGCGGCGCATTTCACATCATGAGCATACCTCAGTGACGTCAGTCTACCCTGCAATTGGCATAAAGTTCTGACCACTCCTTCTTGGTGTTGCATTTGCTCTGTCAGTCAGTGTACTTTTTTCAGAGTCTTAGAATCTGGCATTCTGCGAACATGCCCAGCCCATCTTATTCTTCTGTGCTTGATTTTTGCCAAGATATTTGATTGTACAAACAATTTTCTGCATCTCTGCACTGGTTCTAACTCTCCAACTATTATCCTCTCTCACTGCTCCAAATATCTTCCTTAGAATCTTTTTCTCCCATTTCAGGAACCAGCCATCTTCTCAGTTGGTTATCACGCAGCGTTCGGAACTGTAACTATTGGTCTCAATATGATGATATACAGGTGTAAAGGTGTATCCGTGATGATAATTGAAGGGCTCGGTGGAATATAGTCATAACTTAGTTCTGAGTAAATGACAAATTAAAGTTCAGCGCAAATCTGTAAATCATCCACCAAATTTGTAATAACTTTCCTTGTATAAATGAACACTTGTATATGTTATAAAACATATGGGAGACAGTGAAACAACTCTTTGCCCTAGAATATGATTTAAGAGCATTTTTGATGAATGAGGTAACTAACATGGGCTTATGACTTTATTTCCCGGAAATAAATTTAAGTACTTGAGGGCGAATAAATGTTTATTTATCAAGAATAGCACAATATTAGAGAATTAATAAGACTACACTTAATTATAAAGACACAACATTTGAGAATGAACACACTTAATTTAAGAAAACACAATATTTGCGAATGAATACACATACTTTAAAGAAAAACAATGTGTATCTCAAGGGAATTCTTCCACATCATTATCTTCAAAATTATATCCTGTAAGGGACATGAAGATAAGTTGATTGGCTACAGGAATGAATGACATGAGAGACATGACATCAGTAAATTTCTTCTGGTTGACAGGGAGTTGATTTCTGTTTTTTTACTCTTAGCTGAAATGGATCATGTTCCACAAACCTTCTTTTCTTCTTGGTGCGAATGTTTGCATACTGAACTGGCCCTAATGTAGTATAACAGTGCTTAACACCTAGCTGAAAAGCAAAGCAAAGTCACCTCTGTACAGGCCATGAAGGCCCTTGAAGGAGTGGAAGGTAAAGAATTCCACCATTGTTATCCTCGGCACGTGATGGGGTAGAGTAGTTAGCTTTACGCCCGGCCGCCTTTGCCCCCTGGAATTAACCTGGTACTCATTTCTGGTGTAGACTGAGTGAACATCAGGGCCATATGTACCTCCGGAAGTGAAAATCTCATTTCTTAAATTTTACGACTTCCTGACGGGGATTCGAACCCACGTCCTTTTGGGCGAACCGAGCACGCCTTTACCGCCTCGGCCAGGCAGCCCCTGCCTAGCTCAAAAGGGTCTTTGAAATTCAGTTGAAATTGTGTAGCTTTACTGAAGTGAACTGAATCTCTAGTTGTGAATTTAGTGGGTATTGATAGCAATGACTTGAGATCATCTAAAGTTTTGAAGTCATCTCTTTTGTCACAATGAAGTTTTTTGGACTTGCTGACTTTACAATATCCACCCATTCATCTGGGGCATATACTATTGGTGATTACTCAGGCATTCTACTAACTTCAAGCTATAAAATTAGGAGTAACAAATTCAGACAATTTCAGATGAACATAGTTATAAGCCACATCAACAGAAATTTAACTGCCAATTGCTTTCACATGATATTCTATGTAAATATTATTGTTAATATTGGTAGTTCTACTAAATTATTATTCTATGGTTATTAAATCTAACGCTATTGTTCATGCATTTTCATAAGATACGAGTTATTTGTAAAGTAAGTAAAATGAGTAAAATACAGTCACAAGCCACAAACTAGAGGTTATCCATGATAAAATGTGTCTATACTCTTACCAAGTTGTCATTAGAGCTGGAACTGTTGCTTGATGGGTGCCAAGAATCATCACCATCTGTATCAAATGGATCTGACTCTTCACTTTCAGCTTCATTATTCTCAAAAGTCCTCTGAACAGGAGATAAATCCTCATTATCTCTTGATTTCGACGCCATTTTGGTGTGGCTTATGACTGTGTTAGTTCTGAAATTGTCACTACATGGCAAAGTAAAGAACTTCCACCTAACATATGCTGCCGTCTTTTATAAATACAAGAAACTTCTTAGTGTGATATTAAAGAGGGAAATTTAAAGAATACGATGGCATGAACATCTCAAAAACAACAAAATGGTGGCTTATGACTATATTCCACCGAGCCCTTCAATTAATAACATGTATTAAACACAATGTGTACATGAGAGTTGTATATTACACAATAATTTTATCATTGTGAGCGACTTTGTCCTTGCTATGCAATCGAGTAGATGATGCTGTTGTCCACGTAGAATGCAGGAACACTGAGGTAAATGAAATGTCGTATGGCTTTTAGTACCGGGATATCCCAGGATATCGCCAGGTGCAGGTCTTTCTATTTGACTCCCGTAGGCGACTTGCGCGTCGTGATGGGGATGAAATGATGATGAAGACAACACATACACCCAGTCCCCGTGCCATTGCAATTAACCAATTAAGGTTAAAATCCCCGACCCGGCCGGGAATGGAACCCGGCACCCTCTAAACCGAAGGCCAGCACGCTGACCGTTTAGCCAACGAGTCGGACAACATTGAGGTGACGCCTGGTGAAATCCTCGTTGGATGTAGATTCTGGAATGAAATGCATGCGCTGCCATTCTCGTATAGACGTGTCACAGTGGGAAGTGTCCGGCTCCATGGCTAAATGGTTAGCGTGCTGGCCTTTGGCCACAGGGGTCCCGGGTTCGATTCCCGGCAGGGTTGGGAATTTTAACCTTAATTGGTTAATTTCGCCGGCACGGGGACTGGTTGTATGTGTCGTCTTCATCATCATTTCATCCTCATCATGACGTGCAGGTCGCCTACGGGAGTCAAATCAAAAGACCTGCACCTGGCGAGCCGAACTTGTCCTCGGACACTCCCGGCACTAAAAGCCATACGCCATTTCATTTTTTACAGTGGGAAGTTGGGTCCCTCCATTCATCTGTGTTCATGGCCGCCGTGCGAGATAAGGAACCATATTCCGGAGAAGTTAAGCAAAATTCTACTCATTTAAGTCCGTTTGCCTGAACAAGTTTTACAAGCTGCTCCATTTACAACAAATGTTCCCCCGCGTCAATGCAAGCATGGCATCGGCGCACAAAGTTATGTCGTAGCCGTTCGATTCTCCCCGGTGTCGTTTGAACAGTGTCGCAGGCAGGAAGAGTTCTTGCCGAAAGATCCTCTTCAGTCTCGACAGGTGTCTTGTACACAAGGCTTTTCACATGGGTCCGGCACGTTGAGGAACTACTGTGGGACGAAATTCCGACACCCCGGCGTCTGTTAAGTACGGACAGACGTTAAACAACTCGGATTGTTAATAATTTTTGACTCGAACGTTTCCAGACTACAGTTTGTATCTCAAATTGATCTTTTTTGCCGTCCTCCATCATCCCTGAAAGTCTGTAACATCATCACGGGTACACCCGGTATATTTTGAATTTTGTATTCCTGATGATATTTCTACTTTTAAATGCAAAGCAAAATATGATCGGTTTCCACATGCTATCATTTATTTAATTTATCTTGCTATTTTATTATCTTCCGTTATTATTATCCCTAGATATTTGTAGGTTTCAAACACCCACGGTAGCCCCTGTCTGTCATAAAAGGCGACTAAAAGGGGCCCAGGGGCTCTGAACTTTGTAGCGTTGGTTGGCGACCACGGTGTCCTTAGCTGAGTCCTGGCATTGCTTCTACTTACTTGTGCCAGGCTCCTCACGTTCATGTGTCCTATCCGACCTACCTTCGTCAACTCTTGTTCTTTTCCGACTCCGACGATATTAGAGCACTCGAGGCTTAGGGAGTCTCATTTTCATGCCCTTCGTGGCCCTTGTCTTTCTTTGGCCGAAGCCTTCATTTTTCGAAGTGTCGGATATCTTCTATATTTTCCCTATGATTGGTGTTGTGTATAGGATGGTTGCCTAGTTGTATTTCCTCTTAAAACTATAATCACCGTCACTTTAAAGGTTTCAACTCTGATATTTGTTTTCCATTCAAAGTTACGCCATATTCTCTTCTTTTGGCTCCCACTACATCTCTCATTATCATACATTTGGTTCCATCTTCGTTCACTCGAAGTTGTACTTTCTGACAAGCTATAGCAATCTCTTAGTCCTCTTCTCCTTGCAGCGAGTGCTACATTATCTGCACAGGTCACCACTTGTACTTGTCTATTAAATACTGATCCCCCTAGTTTGATGGATAGTTCTCGAATCACTTTTTCTAGAACTAAATTGAAAAGGAGTGTAAAAAGCACATCTCCTTGCCTCAATCCTTTTTTTAACCTAAAACTTTCCAGACATCTCTTGTTCCATATACATGCCAGTGTTTATAAGCTAGCATGAATTGTTCTTCACACGTTGACGGGCAATACCGACTCAGAGGCAGATAGGAAATAAAACAATGCACAAATATTCACAGTGACATTAGGAAACGCAGGTTAAGATTCTATGGACACATTAAAAGTTAGCACCCAGACAGACTTACGAAACAAATAGTGGAATTTTATGAAAACAAGAATAAAGCTAAAACACACACGATGAAATGGACTGGCCGGTGAAATCAAAACTGACCTGAAACGGGCAGGAATTACATTACCAGATGTCGAAAAGTGGGTAATCTTCATATCCAAAATTCACAAATGGCAAGTTGACTAAGAGGAATGACCAAAGAAGAAGACCGGAACAACCGGGTCTGAAGGCAGAAAGGAAGTCCACAGTAAAATAATGAAAGACATATGGGCACAAAGGAAAGCAAACGCACGTCTCAAAGTACTCTGCGTAGTCCTAATGGCTTTATTCGCAAATAAATAAATAAATAAATAAATAAATAAATAAATAAATAAATAAATAAATAAATAAATAAATAAATAATAGGTCAAACTCAATGGTGCAGTATGTTTGTCGCTACCCAAATGTTTCTAAGATAGCAGATTCAATCCTGACTAAAGCGGGTGACATTTAATGTGCCCCTGTTCTTGAATGCAACACTGCTATTGGCTTCCGTCACGTTAAGTGACTCCAGTGGGATAAAATTTTGACATCCCGGCGTCTCTTAAAATCCACAATAACTGAACTGACGCTAAATAAATGACATAATAATAATAATAATAATAATAATAATAATAATAATAATAATAATAATAATAATAGAAGATGAAGAAGAAGAAGAATGGGTAATAGTACCTCACGGGGATCACTTTAAGTACCTAGTATACCCCACAGGGCGTAAACAATAATGCATTACCGAACTTACCTGCTTACCTGTCAGTAAATAACTGCAGCAGCCTAGCTGCAACCGGTAGATGGGCGTTTTGGGTTCTTGTGACGAGAGTATGTTAGGACAGGAATTTTATTCTACTACTTTAAATTACGAAATGAGGAACTCATTTACTATTTCAATATGTAATTTGGACCAAGCATATGTTTCTGTTTTCACAAATGATTTTCATTACAATAGATCGCACTCGTAGTGCAAAATATAAATGCCATAAAGGCTTACATCTATAATTTTCAGATAATAACATGAATGACGTTACAAAAACAAAATAAAATATCGTGATGATGCTTTGCGTAGGAGTCTATCTGTGAACACAAATAGGTCCCGTATATGGAACAGCACCAATAGACTTATAAAATAAAAACATGATGCCAGGATTAAGGATGTTTCGCAGAAATAAAGCTATTATTAAAGGTTCCCTCATATTGTGGGGAAATATTTACATACAAATAGCAACTCCGCGTGTTACAAACGACGACTAAGATAAACCAAACACTGAAGCTAATGTTACCCGACCACATAAAAAATACATAGGGATGTGAACCCATATCCTCTGAGCAATCCTTGTACATACTAGATAGACTAACAATACTAATCCCTTAGTACCAAGACATCATATATACAAATACACATCAATATTGACAAGTAAGTGGAAAAGAAAAGGGGAAACAAAAAGAAAGAACCGCTGTCACAAATAACTCTCTGCCTGAAGAAGAATATCTTACCACACTTGGCTTTTAAAAATGGCTGCGGCTCCCCGGGGTGCAGGGTTGGGACGTTGAACTGGTCGTCTCCCCAGTAAATCCTCCCCCATCCCACACAAAAAAATCATAAATAAGGGTGCCAGTGGCCTGGTTTCTCTGCGTTCTGGACTAACATCACAAAAGGGCTTTTAATCACGTCTTCTCTTGACAAACCAATAAGCCTGAATAAATTAGGAACCAATTCTCATTCTATATATCGGGCTCTAATAATTGACCACCACGGGCCTAATTTATTTCATATAAAGTACTATACCGTGCTATTTCTCATAAAATCACCATCGTCTATACTTTTGACGTGCTCTTGGTAGCCTCTAGGTCCAAGGTTCAAGTCCACGTTTGGGAGAGTAAAACGGAGTCAAAGATTTTAATGACACAGCCTACGATGTGGTTTAATTTCACCCGGAGTCGATCAAATAAATACATGCATATAAATCATATTCAGGCAGCATGCAAACACTACGTTACGCAGACCTATCGATCCTTCCAAATAGAGAGAATGATAGGCTACTCCAAATAATCCTCACTTACAAGAAAATTTTGTCCGATGACAGACACTAAGGAATATACTGATCTAATATTCACTAAACAACCTTAAGGAACATTAGGCACTCTTCTTCCCACCACGTAGCATACGTCGGTATCTGCTACATAAAAATATTTATACTTAACCATTTTAGTACTTTTAAAACCATCTTAGTAAATAGCCTGATGGGCTATAATCAAGTCATATACTAATACTTACAAATTTAACTACTACATTTCTGCGTAACGAACCCCCAATCCTAACACATGTTTACAAGTGTAGTTCACTTATCTATCAATTGGTGATCTGCTCATCCCTCCTTTGGGATTAGGCTATTCCTTCTTAGCCCAACATGGTGGCGATATGGTCCTGGGTCGATCCTCTCGGTCCGGTCTCCATGGATAGCTCGTTCATGAGGCCGACTTCTTGAGGGATGGCTCGTTCATGAGGCCGTCTTCTTGCAGTTGCGGTTGGAAGGTCTCGTCTCATGAAACACGGCACAGGTCTTCACTGGAATGAAATACCTAATTTATTAACAGCACAGCACTCCCGGTACTGTTATTTAATTTTTGAGACAGAAATCAGTACTCCCGATCTGCGACGTTAAAAATCATTGTTCCCCTTTATCTGCTTAACCGCGCACGAATGTATATAGGCAATATATCTACTATCTGAAATCAGCAACCTAATCGGTCGAAAAAATTGTCATTTTCTCATGCTCGACTGATTCAGACTCATAAGTCTAGCGGGAATAACACAAATGGCTTTAGTGTATACTTGAACTTCTTCCGCACTTCGCAATATATTTGCGGGGTTACCCGTGCCGCTTCATGATGAAGTCTATATGTACGGCATTGTCTACAGTCGGTTAATTAGGCACTCGCGACCTCACTGTAAAGCGTCTAAATACCATCATACAATTGAATAATTACTGGATAGTTATGGATCACCGATCCACTGAATAAACGTTAGCACAACTGCACTAATCACAGTCTTTGTCCTAAACAAAGGTTTCTGGTGCAAATACAGACACGCGACACGAACTAGCAGCAATCTCACCGTCGAATGAACAACCTCCCTCCACATCTCTCAGCTCTTATAAGGAGCAAAAGCAAAGTGACGCTCGGGAAACTCCCTCGAGACCCTCTTGAGTTTGGTATGCGGCCACTAAACAGTTTCCTACGGTGGTCGGATTATTACGTAGTTATTAATCTCGTTACTTGTTAACAGCGTTAAACGTATCATTGGCTTCTTAAAATTCTGGAGATAATTTTCATCTTTTTATTATTCTGGAAAGCCTTCAGATAGAGGAGATATCACTCAATTCCCGTGATGTGGTGAACCTGACTAATCCCGCTTAAAATATTGTTAGGGTGGTATGGTACTTCCCAAAACAAAATTCTTATCTCTCTTTCCTTCTCCCACATATCTTCTGTTTCACTTGTGCATAGCCACACCCTGCCTAGGGAATCACCTCCTGAGTTCCCGCGTTCTATATGGCATCACGCCCTTACAGATGGCGTCATGTTGCGCAATATTACTTCTGCGTTAAATATCGCTTATTAATGAATGAACAGAATGGTACACTAGGTTCAGAGATCCAAGGATGAAAATTGGGTATATTTAACATCAATGGGGTAGGAAAGTTCAAATCTCCTTAACACCATTGGACAGAACATGAATCGAACCCAAGTCTCCTAGTAAGAGGCAAGAACTCTGCACCATGGAGCTTACGCGTGTGGTGATGACACGAGAGCAATCCTATTCATAGGTGAATATTTAATAAAATAAAATAAGAGTGGACAAGAAAGGTATGCCTGCGTAAGAAGAGACTTCAACAAGTGAGTGGATGAAAGTTCATCTCTAGTCTCCATCTGACCGGGCGAGTTGGCCGTGCGCGTAGAGGCGCGCGTCTGTGAGCTTGCATCCGGGAGAGAGTAGGTTCGAATCCCACTATCGGCAGCCCTGAAAATGGTTTTCCGTGGTTTCCCATTTTCACACCAGGCAAATGCTGGGGCTGTACCTTAATTAAGGCCATGGCCGCTTCCTTCCAACTCTTAGGCCTTTCCTATCCCATCGTCGCCATAAGACCTATCTGTGTCGGTGTGACGTAAAGCCCCTAGCAAAAAAAGTCTCCATCTGATCTTCGTAATTTGTAATCTCCCAAGAAACTCTCATTAAATACTGTATATCTGTTCTTGACCTGGACTGGATATTATGAGAAAGGCCATCCGATCTGCGCTCACTTAAAGGTTACTTGTCCGACTTGACACTCAAGAAGGAAGACAAGAGTACCGATAATATTTATTCTAAGACCCAAACCTCTTAGAAATGAAATAATTATATTGCAGTGTTGTAGTACTATTCACAGGCATCCGTAACTTAACCCCTTTTCGAAAATAAAGTTGAACTGTTCCGTTTTCTTTATCTTATTAAAGCATGTAGACATTTATGGGTTAGAGAACATCATTTATATTTTTTTCTTCATGGAATAAATACACTTTCCTCTTTAATATGGTGAAAAAATGACTCTGTCTATTACTTTGAAAGTTATACATGTGAATATCCGTGTATGCCACTTGCCACATTTCTCTGTGTTCTATGTTTGTTGCTCATAACTTTCATTTTTAAATGTAGTTGTAAAGAAGAACACGTCTATGCTTTCAGAACCGAACTTGCGCCAGTGAACGTCACAAAAGCATGAGCCTTAAAACTGAAATAATTTCGAGGCAGCACGTCCGACGACAGTGTACGGTATATAATTTTAAAGAGGGAGGGCAAATGTACCTAGCATCGATCACGGTATGACGTCATCGGGTTATATAATAGTGTTGTATGTCCGGCGCTCCCTTTCTCGCTCCGCCAGCCAGCTGCACGCCCGCCTGTGTATCATTCTGCTAGCTTCGACGCGCAGCCCTCAGTGCGCGTGCCTGACCATCGAGTGTACTATAAATAGGAGCTCCCTGCCTGCTCAATTGCCCACTTGCCCGGTGTCCAGCTCCAGAATACACCCTACGTCGAGCACGGAGGCTACTCCTCTTGAAAATGTGCTTCGACCAGGTGGACTGAATTTCTGGCAGTACGAGGTTTCACCTCTGGTCACCGTTTCCTTACCTGTTTCCGCTGCCTATGTTCCGTAATTCTTTTACAAGCCATTTTCATTCCCTAACTTATGCAAGCTCCATTAGTTTCGCTAGGTGGAATTTCTTCAATCAATTGAACTTGCTTTTTAGGAATTCAGGCACTTCAACAAACAAGGACTCTCAAAGACATTTATGTTAGTGTGCCAGATAGTTCTCGACTATCAACGTGTCAATTCACAAAGACTATCTTTTCAAGATAGAAGTGTATATAAAGACTGTAAACCTGTACATATTGTATAAAGACAGACTTTTCTCAAGATTCAATATTCCTTTTTGCTTCAAAATAAATTTCAGTTATTTGTGTAAATATCATAAAGTGAAGCAATAAAAGTTGTGTTCTGTAAACTTCAACCTTGGTTACAACAAATAGTGCTGTCCATTTCTTGTACTAAAAACGCCATGTCGCACGGCCAGCAATTAATGCATCTCTAGACTCCAGAGTGGTAGCATACTATGGTCCGAAGAAGTACGAACCATTTCATTCTTTCGTATAATGTCACGACATCTAGATAATATTGGATTCGAAACTATCGAAACCGCATTCGAGACAATGGAGCAGCTTATCGAAATTCCAAAATGACCTAAATCAGCAACGTAGTTGAAATTTTTTTCGAAGCTGGAGGGTTTTGGGGAAAAATCAGGCATTTGTGAACGAAAACGAGTTAGACATTGGTTCTGAACGGGAAATAACATTTTCTTTCGTATGGTGAAACAATCTGGAAGCTTCTTATAGTAGCCATTGGAAGGAGCTGTCTTTGTTATGTATTTGGAGGGTGAGGAAGGGGCAGATACTGGAGCTACTTTCTTAACCAAACAGTTTGACACTTCCCGCCATACGGCAGTAACTGATGGATAAATTCAGCTTCTCCCATGTTTTTGTTCGTCATTCAGTCAGCCTGTGTTTGTGATCACGGCTAATACATGTGACATAACTGATTTTTCTGCTTCGAAGAGTGATTTGTACCATCTGAGGACTCTGGATCTGAAAGTGATTTGGTGGAAAAGACAAGGAAAAGGAAGCGCAATCCAAGGATATTGTCGAGTAACATACGAAAAAGTATGTAATTTCCTGTGGCTATTTCTAGCCGAGTGCAGCCCTTGTAAGGCAGACCCTCCGATGAGGGTGGGTGGCATCTGCCATGCGTAAGTAAATGCGTGTTAGTGTGGTGGAGGATAGTGTAATGTGTGGTGTGTGAGTTGCAGGGATGTTGAGGACGGCACAAACACCCAGCCCCCGGGCCATTGGAATTAACCAATGAAGGTTAAAATCCCCGACCCGCTCGCGAATCGAACCCGGGACCCTCTGAACCGAAGGCCAGTACGCTGACCATTCAGCCAACGAGTCGGACATACGAAAAAGTAAAAGAAACAAAGGCATAGCTTGTGTTTCTAAACCGGAAATATCCATTCCCGCGTGAACTTCTTGCCGTCTGTGTAAGTGCAAAAGAGACTCTTTGAGCATTACAAAGTAAAGGAAAACCAGATGTCTGTAGTGTGATAACTGTTCGGTAGACATCTCATTGTCATCTAAAATCTGGTGATGGAATCCTCCGAGATTACACTGATTTACACAATGAAATGAAATGTCGTATGGCTTTTAGTGCCGGGATATCCCAGGGACGGGTTCGGCTCGCCAGGTGCAGGTCTTTCTATTTGACACCCGTAGGTGACCTGCGCGTCGTGATGAGGATGAAATGATGATGAAGGCAACACATACACTCAGCCCCCGTGGCATTGGAATTAACCAATTAAGGTTAAAATCCCCGACCCGGCCGGGAATCGAAACCGGGACCCTCTGAACCGAAGGCCAGTACGCTGACCGTTCAGCCAACGATTCGGACATTTACACAATTATAGTCATAGGACGATAATAAAATACTTACTTGTAAAGCACCACGGATTCGGATAGTAAACTGAATCATAGCGATTATTTTTGTCAGTATCTTGTGAATGTATGGAGTACATTTACATGAAAGGTTGCTATTCGCTTATTTGGTGGAAAACGCAGGTAGATCCAAGGATTAAAATCATTCAATATACATTAGGTGTTAATAATGTGATATAAATTTATTTCCAAATTAGGAAGAAACATTCAGATCTGATCTGCTAGTGATAAAACCGGGCAAGCTGGCCGTGCGGTTAGGGGCGCGCAGTTGTGAGCTTGCATCCGGGAGATAGTGGGTTCGAACCCAACTGTCGGCAGCCCTGACGATAGTTTTCCGTGGTTTCCCATTTTAACACCAGGCAAATGCTGGGGCCACGGCCGCTTCCGTCACATTCCTAGGCCTTTCCTATCCCATCGTCGCCATAAGACCTATCTGTGTCGGTGCAACGTAAAGCAAATAGGTACCGGAAGTGATAAAATTTTGGATTCATGGAAGCAATGTTGGTGTTTTAATCCAGTTTTCTTTGACTATCTCAAAATTTACGAAAGTGAAGCTACCTGGTTATTCTCCAACCTTATCTATTATAAAATATTGCACGAAGGTAATGGTGACTGATTTCCAACAATTTGTTCGTTTCTGTATTGAATCAAGAGCCGCCTTCCTTAGCCTGAGGCAACACGCCTGACAGCACTGTAAGGCAGACAGCCTGAGTCGTCCTTAAGGCGCTCTTATTGAACTACGTGCGCTGGAAATAAAAAAATATAACAGTATCGTTTAAGGAGAAATATAATATACTTTGTACTTCTTGCCAGCTCAAATTTAATAGAATTCATATATTTATAACCCAGAAACTAAAAATGTTACTTAAAATACGTTCATTGGCATTCATGAAATAATACTCAGATTTTTTAAAAGCCTAATAACTTACTGTAATTACTTGCAATCAATTTTGTATACTCATTTTTTGGAGTTAAATGGGGTTCCGACTATAAATATTACTATTCATCGAATATTTTTGACACATTTGCTTATATCAAAAACATACTGTAGAATCTGCTATACTGTCCTGCAGAAAATATTATTTTTCTTCATAGTTAAATTTCATGTAATTTTTTGCACTATTTATGACTTTTCTAAAGCCAAATTACTTTTGTAAAGAAAAGAGCCTATAAAATGTTAACATCGTCTAGTAATCTAGTAGTAATTAGTTCAAATATCTTCAATAGTTTTTGGGTTAACTGCTGCCATCCTCAACGGTTTTCTGCCTTTCTGAGGTGCCTTCTTCATCTGATCCATCTACTGGGTGTCCTTTCACGTGGTCTTCTACCTTGAAATTTTACTTCCATAAGCGTTATTTTCAGGTTCGCCCCATCCGTTCAAAGAATGTGGCCCAAAACCTGACGAATTCTTTAGCCGACGTTAGTGGAAAGGCGTTTTGCGATATTAAGCTCGGTAATAACGGACGAACTCACACAGACGCAGCATTCTGTACCAAAACCACGTCTCAAAGTTTGTCGCAAGCTCTAAGAGTCTAGGTATCACAAGCATAGGAGAAGACGGAAAATGGAAGTGTTTTCACAAGGTGGATCTTGGTGTTGTTTGCAGTCCCCTTATTCTCCCAGAAACTCGTTAGCTCGGTCAGGAGATGATGAGTTAGAGCAAATACAGTAGAGACAGTACGCGACACTCAGTGAGATATCGAGGGACAGCTATTAGAGCTCTCTCTAGCGGGTAGACCTGAGAACTACTGATTCTGTCATAAGAGCACGTGTATTTGTGTGTGAAGTTTTTGGTGTTATTTATGCGTTTTCCGTGAGTTGACATAATTAAATAGTAGCGTGTGTCATTCCTTGATATCTCCTCTCAACATGAGGGGAAAGATATGTGCTGTGTTTGGCTGCAGTAACTATGCAGTAGAGAAGAATGCGCGGTCTTTCTTTCGCTACCGTCGTGACAAGAAAATGTAAGTAAAATTGTGTTTGCATATTGTACCCGATGCATTTACTGGACGTATTCAAAATGGCACCTACGGAAGGTAGAGGCCAGCCAAGGCAAAGAAATGTATAACAAGATATCGATATTGATGTATGCTAGGAGGCCTTGACTAACTTAAACCTACCACTATGAAGGCGGTGTACAATGGTGCAGAATCGATAGAATTGTTTTTTTAAAAAAATAAGAAGGATAAAACAGATTATTACAAAAACTGACTTGAAAAATTGACGCGGTGAGAACAAGACGTATCGAGCTTCGCACTCTAAAATAAGCAATATTGGCAACATTTAGCAAGAAGTATTACGCTGAGAACAAGAAAGTATTGAGCGAATTGAACAAATAAGCGTTAAAATACTGGAAGGAGCAAGTAAAATCCTGAAGCTTAGAATAATACGTCCAGATACTCAGACGCAAAGCCGTTTGAAAATAGGAACTTGATTGAGACGAGAGAGCTCGAGATTAAGCCACGCTGAGTGAAAATAATCACTAGGAAAACCAAATAAGGAAGCAATCACCATAAAATATATATTCTACGCAGAACTATGATGAGCTTATATTTTTCAGAATCATCGCATTTTGTCTACTGTCTTGCTGAGCAGATGATGGCTTGCTAAATCGGCATAGACCAACCTGGAGGGAGATGTCGTCCTGGCCATTAAAACCACCCGACCCGTGCGGAGGAGATCATTCTACCTGACATCCCACTGGTGGAATTTCTACCCAGTTCCTGACCCAAGGACTACGACCGCACCGAGAAGCAACTAAGGCCCGAGATATTGAATGGCGAGCTAAGTAATAGTATTAAGTAATATAATTTCTTATGTGGAGTATTACCAGTATATACAGTAGATCTGAATAGCCTAAGCATGAGATAATTAAGTGTGCTTATGAATATAAGAAAGTACAATGTGAAATATTTAAGTTGACATCTCGTTATGAGGTGATAGCGTGTTACTACATTACTTTATCCAAGGATGAAGGAATACCATTTAAAAATACGACATAGTGCAACAGCTATTTTCAAGGAATCCCGGTTAGTTAGGAAGGTTCATGCGTGATGTAGTAATAGTCAAACCCGGTTACGTCACAGAGGGACGCACGTTGAATTGGTTAAGACTAGTTACCATATTCTTTGCTGTATGATTTATTGAAAGGAAAGATACTGAATTTGGGGTTATATACGGAATTGCAAGATTAAAAATGCGTTCTGAGGAACGAATTCTGCGCTATTCATGGGATACATATCGTTGTATAATTAAGTATTGGAGGTTAAACGCGCTAGTTGTGAATGCTAAATGAGTTAAATATGAATTGAATTGGAGGTTAATGGTGAGATTTTGGAAGTGTGTATAGTATTTGAAATGATATATTGCGCAGAGTAATAGGAAGTAAAGCATATTTGATATGTTTAATATGTGATGTTGGAGCACATGCAGTGCCATTACAGAATATAAGTATGCCCCAGCGAGGAACTACAGCAAGGTACGAACAATAATATTTCGTATATTTTATTGATGTGTGAAAGTGGTTTGACTGGAATAACAACCGGTGATGAATAAATGAATACGTGATTATGTCATATTCTGAATGAATGGTTAATGCATGGAAGAATAAGCTTGTATGCAAGTAGTAACGTAATGTAGTATTGAAATATCTTTGTGTTGGCATTAGCACACATATACATATGATAAATGCTTACTGGCTGTATGTATATTGAGCTGGTATACGATACATAAGAAATTATTTAGCTAGAATAGGGAATTTATTTGACATTTACGTAGGACATCATCGATGTTTTGTTTATATGGAATATTATTAGAGTGAATACTTAGTTAGGAGCCGTAATTTATGTGGCAATAGGACCGAGGTACTTAGTGCGTCATTCAATATTTCATTTTCTTCACGCTAACCTGCACCAACGAACTCAGATACTTTTCAACATAATATAGGTCACTGATATTTGTATTCAGGACATATTATTCAAATTCAATTCATTTTCGTAGAGACTTGAACAACGTGATGGTTGTATTTCAATGAGGTATATAATTATATCGTGACTGATGGAATAATTTATTGAAATAACGAATTTCGACCGTGGCCAAAAGACTGTGAAATAATATATTCTTGTGATCAAATGTAATTTTTAAATGGAAGATAATTCATTTCAGGAATACGTTACTCAATGTATTAAGATGAAAGCTTAGTTTAGGAAATAGGCAGCGCTGACCTAAGATATTTGACTCATTGATTAAAATATTTATTTATTAAGTTGATAATCGAAGCTAATGAGACATACCTGATATTAACCATTTCTTTTGCGAAACTTGACAATATAGTAAATGTGTTTCTTGATTAGTTTCTTATATAATGAAGTGAGTTTTCATTTATATTGATAGTTAATAGTTTTATTTAGTATGTAAGGTTCTCGTTGTGCGAATATATATATATATTTTTTAATTATTTATTTCTAAAAGGATGACTGAAGTTTGCGTTCTCGAAACAATTACTGAGCGTATGGTATCGTTACTGTCTCTGCACCGCGCATGGCATCGTTACTTTCTTTGAACTGCCTATGGTACCGGTATTTCTCCTCGGACACACGTAAAACCAAACATAGAAAAATTAACCATTTTTCTGGAGGCAAGGATACCCTGAGATCTGTTTAACTGACTAGTTGGGAATTACTGTGGTTACCCTGACCCGTAGGGTGCAATATATATTCTTCCAGTGACAAAGAGATTTTTATAGTACTTCATAATCTTCTGACCTTCTCGACCCATATTTTAACTGGCTTAAAATATAATATGCATATTTTGTTGTATAGTGCAGCAGTTAACCTTCAACACCGAGGTGTTGTTGTAGGTGTGATCTGTGGGTTTTGAAATGTCACAGAAGTGATTTGGATAAGGTGTACAAGAAAGAAGGGACGTTACGCTTTTATAATAATTATAAGATCTGTTCAGATCATTTCCAGGCCAGCGACTTTAAAAATCCTCGACTATACATCCAAGGGTATGTTACATTTTTACTCTAATTGTACGTAAATATTCCCCAAAGCATCACTATCGACAACATTTTCATACTTTTCTTTCTTTTATCCCTCTTCTCCGATTAAAGCCGGGATTTTATAGATTTTCTTTTTGTTAGTAGGCTTAATGTTAAGAGGAAAATTGTCCTGCTTTAAATGTTAATTCATTGCATTATGTGTGTAACGAATGTGCCAATATTTTTATTGACAAGTGTCTTAATGTGATGATACAATGTTTTTAAACGAGAAAAAAGGCAAATATAACCGTAAAAGTTCAGGCAGGAATGCTAAAGCAAAAAACTAATGCATAAATGAAAGATCAACCCATTTCACAGCAGTCCATTTCACATTTTGTTTATATGTCTAATTTCAGTCTTTAAATAATAACCTTTTAAGTAATTCTTCATTCATTTATCCAGAATTGCTTTAGCAACTTCGAAGTTAATATCTCAATAATACTTTCTTTCTAGACGTAATGTATTTATCCATTTTCGTATATGCATTTCTATTGATATTTGAATTTAGCGCGACTTTTCAGGTCAAGTCACTAGGAGCGCCACCGTCGAATTGTCTTCCATTTTAACAAGGCTAAATCCGTAAGTGTCGCGTATTGTCTCTACTGTATTTGGTTAGAACCCCACTGTTAGCAGTCCTGAAGATAGTGTTCCGTGACTTTCCATTTTCCCACCATGAAAATTCTGGGGCTGTTTCTCAATTTCACTTAAGGGAGTGTCGAAGGCCTATCCTGGTAATGTTCAATTTAACGGATTTTCATCCCGGTTTCTCTAGAACTGTCCAAGGTAATAAAACAACATTTTGATATGAGATGGATTCGTATCTACGGTAATACATTTATTGATCTACTTTCTTGGTTCTATCTTCATTACAAATCAAGATATGTATTTTTAAATCAAGTTCTTATCTTTTAAATTTATTTATGTTTAAAAAATATTTACGATCAACCATGTGCGATATCTCTACCATTGTAGATCCATATAAAAACAATAATTCTATTAATAAATGGTAAACTTTTCAGAGCTCTAGCTTAGGTAGTTTCTGAGAAAATGGGAAACATTGGCAAAAAATGTAGTTTTTTAGAAATCACACTTGAAAGTGTACTGCCACCTACAAAACGTGGATGCTACCATGACTCTTGCCACATAAACACCCGATACGAAGTGATATAACAACGAATGTAGGCAACTTATGCAGCAGGATGCGTACTATAAATCAACATCAATTTCCACCCTCTAGAGCACGGGTTTCCAATTTGTAAGGGCTCGAGGGCCATTTTGGAAAGCTTAGTCATCTTCGCTGGCCGCACTTGAATAGGCCAATTTTTGTAAAATTCTGCGAATAGTTCAGAAGCACCATTATGAAATAATATGCATAGTTCAATTGAAATGAGGGTGTGATCATTTTAATTTCTTAAAACATTATTTTAAAATTGCATAAAAGAGTGAAATTTGGAGCCGGGATGAGTGGCTCAGACGGTTGAGGCGTTGACCTTCTGACCCCAGCTTGGCAGGTTCGATCCTGGATCAGTCCAGTGGTATTTGAAGATGCTCAAATACGTCAGCCTTGTGTCGGTAGATTTACTGGCACGTAAAAGAATTCCTGTGGGACAAAATTTTGACACCTCGGCGTCTCCGGAAACCATCTAAAGTAGTCAGTGGGACGCAAAAGTAACAACATTATTATTTGAAATTTGGATTTTAAATGTTTAAAGAAAATAAACTGTTGAGAACAAGTGAATACTTAAAAGAGGAACTAGTATTAAAGAATAATTCGTTCTGACTTGGGTCTATAAGGTGTATAAAAATTAATACGTTTTTGAACGAGCTAATAAATATTTTTTGTGACTTTTCTTCACATTATTTCTTACAGTGCTCTCGCGGGCCGCAATTTGGAAACCCCTGCTCTAGAGCAAATAGTTTCCGAGATATCTTATCTTAACTGAACAAGTGGTCACGAAATCTGGAGAAATGGTTTGTGCAGTAATATATATATATATATATATTGCTAGTGGCTTTACGTCCCACCGACACAGATAGGTCTTATGGCGACGATGGGATAGGAAAGGCATAGGAGTTAGAAGGAAGCGGCCGTGGTCTTAATTAAGGTACAGCCCAAACATTTGCCTGGGGTGAAAATAGGAAACCACGGAAAGCCATCTTCAGGGCTGCCGACAGTGGGATTCGAACCCACTCTCTCCCGGATGTAAGGTCACAGCCGCGTGCCTCTAACCTCACGGCCAACTCGCCCGGAATATATCTTTTTAAAATGTATAAATACTTGTAGTAATGCAGAATAAATGAAACATGCGTCAAATTAAAGAGGGAACTCCAGATAATAATTATTCATAAAAACTAAAAATCGACATTATTTTACCAATACTCCCGTTAAACCGCCTGTAAGTTGGACCTGGGCTGTTCGATCGATCACTCTAATTTGGACTTCTGTAAATTGATCTCTAGTCCATAGGGAAGTCTTGTGCTATTTAACCTTATAAGTAGGTCTGCAAGTTCACCTTCATCGCTCACAAAGAGAGCAGTGCCATCAGGTTGTGGTATCGCAACGTCCCTACGTATCTCTGTATTTATAGTCTACACTCTTCGCCGTGGGAGTGTTGGAGTTCTAACGCTGTCAAGCTCCCGATGTATATCGAAGACTACAATGTAACAATTACAATTTTATTTCAAGAAGTTAATTAGATTTGATAAAATTACAAGGAAAAGGATACTCGAAATATATTTATTACGATTAATTGGATTACTTTTATTTCTTCATCATCATCATCATCATCTGTTTACCCTCCAGGTTCGGCTTTTCCCTCGGACTCAGCGAGGGATCCCACCTCTACAGCCTCGAGGGCAGTGTCCTGGAGCTTCAGACTCTTGGTCGGGGGATTCAACTGGGGAGAATGACCAGTACCTCGCCCAGGCGGCCTCACCTGCTATGCTGAACAGGGGCCTTGTGGAGGGATGGGAAGATTGGAAGGGATAGGCAAGGAAGAGGGAAGGAAGCGGCCGTGGCCTTAAGTTAGGTACCATCCCGGCATTCGCCTGGAGGAGAAATGGGAAACCACGGAAAACCACTTCCAGGATGGCTGAGGTGGGAGTCGAACCCACCTCTACTCAGTTGACCTCCCGAGGCTGAGTGGACCCCGTTCCAGCCCTCGTACCACTTTTCAAATTTCGTGGCAGAGCCGGGAATCGAACCCGGCCCTTCGGGGGTGGCAGCTAATCACACTAACCACTACACCACAGAGGCGGGCCTTTTATTTCTTACTATGACGTAATTGTCTTCTTCCCGTACTCAAAAGAGTATGGAAAATGACACTTTACCGTACTGTAATTATTTTAAGCACTGTTTTATTAGACATCGCCTTTGATTGGTTGAACTCTACTTCAGAGTAATGTCAACACAGGTAGTCAGACAGATCGTGAATCAAGGAACACCAAACTTAATCTTGTCGAACTGTTTCTCCGCTTGATTGCAGCACTGTGGTTCCGTAATCATCTACAAAGAAAAACGTGTATCTGCAGTTCCCAGCTCAAGTAATCTGCCACTCTCACAATACTGATTAATGTATTGGACAATTCATTTCCAACAGAAAAATGTCGCACATATCATAAAGTTCGTATTACCTTCATTAATCCAGGACTAGAGGACCATGTTTATGACTCTGGTAGCTTAGCTGACTGTTCGCAGCTACAAATAACATCAATTTTTATGTTTTATTGTAATATAACCCCATGTAAATATCTCTTATATCTTTCATAAGAAGACAACAATAACAAAACAAGAAACCATCAATGCATGGATCAAACATGGATGATTTGCGTCGTGACGTATCAAAATTTTTTATCATTACTTTAATTCAAAATAAGTAAATTTAGCTTATAGCTCACTCCACGTTAAGAAAACCGTACTGCTCTTATGGACCTACAAGGAGTAAACACACCCCCTCTAAGACACACATAATTCATCATGATTGAGATATATTATACTGCATTTTGTAATGTATTATGAAAGATAGATAAAAAGGATGAGGCATTTTTGCCTGTAAGTTTTTAGAATAACCACATAACATTTGCTTTTCTGAGAAGTACATTTTTAGGGAGGAAGTACAATGGCGGGAACAGCCATCGCTTTGTTGCCTTCCTTCATTTTCCTTCTTCTGTGTAGCTCTGGCACAAGCCTCGTGTTGTGAACCGCCGGCAGCTCACTTCTCTAGTGAAATCATCTACAGTATTTATATTTTATGCTGGAGCTGTACCACTCCTAGCCCTTTCCTATCCCATCGTCGCCATAAGACCTCACTGTGTCGGTGCGACGTAAAGTAAATTATATATATATGTCCGTGTGTGTTTTTAGGCTCTAAATGAGTGCGTAATTGTATAGTGTTGAGAGAGAGTTATACGATAAGCCTACGTGTGTAATTTCTTTTTTTAACATTAATACTGTGATCTTTTGTAGAGACATCTACAGTATATATTTGCTACGTCGGTTTTTCTGGCCTTTATTGCCCGGAGAAATTTATTAAATTCAGTTAAGTGCATCCCTCATCCCTCGAGCCCATAAAAATATTTGTCCATTTTCTGCACCAATTTGCTTTACACTTCAATGCTGAGGTCTTTTATATGCCGTAGTTTACCTCTGATTCTGTAAAAACCAAAAAGAGCTCATGTAAATCACCCGTCTGCTTTAGTTCATAAAAATAATTTATAGTTTAGTTTCTTTCGCTTTTTGTCTTGAACTTAAATACTACATTTCACACATTTATATGCCGCCGTTTTCCCGTGATGCTGAGGAGCAGAGACGTTCGAAATATAGTATAAAATATGATATTGTACGTTTTTTCTTTTCGAAATTCCGCACGTAAACATCTCACTCGTAACGTGTAAAATCACTTTGCGTGGCATAAATGACTATTACTCAATTACTTCCCAACATTGAATATGAAAAGCATACTGAGGATGATGTCTGTTCATATTCAAATAATAAGAAACTGGATGGTAAGAAGTTTAGAAGTGGAAGGAGAACTTGTGAAAGTGCAATAGGAACTGGTTGACTGCATATAGTTTCCGCTTAGGAAGTCTTGTACCTGGCGAATAGCCGAGATAATAGGCATTTCTAAATGGACAATTGGAAACACAACCAATGACTCATCTGAGGATCACGCTTTGGGAGTAAATCCTAGATGAGGGGAGAATTGTCATGCTATCTGTCACTTTCTATTCTGCAATATCAGCATGGTGTGAAGTTTGATTTTTACTGAGTTTGGTCAGTGAAAATGTAATGGAGTGCTGTCGAATGAAGTCTGGTGATGCAGGGGGTATTAAATGAGGAAATGAAGCCTTAAAGGAATTATATGAATATTGTTACTTGTATAGTAGAATAGCTAATGATGATAGGAGTAAGGAGGACATAAAATGTAGACTAGCACAAACAAGGTAGGTAAGGTAAGGGTTATTCCGCCCGAAGGCACGTCCGAACCTCCGCAGAGGTGTTCCTGAGCCGGAGTTTACGTGCGGTAGGGCGGCCAGTTCCTTTCCGCTCCTCCATTCCTTTACCCACAACCAACAGCGCTTGGCAACCCATCCAACTCCTGACCACGCCCAATGTTGCTTAACTTCGGAGATCTCACGGGATCCGGTGTTTCAACACGGCTACGGCCGTTGACGCACAAACAAGAAAGGCCTTTTATAAGAAAAAAATGCTCTTTTCGAACATTGATATAGAAATTAGAAAGACGTTTTGGAAGACTTTCGTCTGAAGCGTGGCATTGTATGAAAGTGAAACGTGGACGATAACGAGCTCAGAAAAGTTTAGAAGCTTTTGAAATGTGGTGTTACAGAAGAATGTTGAAGGTGCGATGATGAGTCGAAATGGTGAGAGAAAAAAGATTTGGAGAAGTTTGACCAGAAGAAGAGACAGAATGATGAGACATATCTTAAGACACCCGGGTCTTGTTCGGTTTAGTTTTTCTAACCGGTCTGTGGCTGATGACCCAAACAACAAACAACTTGTTCAATGACTGTTCTTGTTCTGCCCAGCCCTAGTCTCAGGCTTATTTTGGGTTCGCGATTAAGAGGGAGTGGTGGCCAAATTGAAACTATCGTGGTGTAATTTATTGCAATGCAGAATCCTATTGACAACCACTATTCACTTCACTCTCCGAAGTTGCCAGCCATAACTTTTGAGAAAACGTTGAGTGAATATTCAAAGCATGATATAGGATAGCAAATCTAAAGAATGTCCTCGAGATTACTCGAGTCAGCACCAATTCATACATGAAGAGTATTTGGAACATCCCAGGGGTAAAAATAAACATGAATCCGAATAATGATGACCAAACGAAAGCACCCCTTCACAAGCCAATTTTGTGTTGTCCATTCTTAACACGAAGGGTACTTTGTTACATCTTAAATCTAAAAGGGACTAACATCCTCGAATATATCTTTGATCTAGCGAAATATCCCTGGTTATAAATTGCAATTATTTTGGATGAAGAAGAATATTTAATGATAGATTATCTGGAATCTGGTTACACTGTCATGGGGCTAGTATTTTGTAGATTTTCCGACTCGACATACTCATAGCTGAGGAATCATGATCCTATTACCCAGTTACATCTTCTGCTTCTCTGACTGAAGTCTATGGAGGTATTCTGGTGAAACATTTAATCTGATCCAACCATATAATTTCTGTTCTACCACCGTTCCGCTGGTGTGCGGACATTTGCGGTCACCACAACATCACGGACTTTTGCGGTCACTGAGATATACATGTGCTTACTCACATAAATTCCCCAGGAGTCACAGGAGGTGGGCCTCATTGGCTTAATCTCCGGGTATTCCCGCTAACCTGCCTGGGCTTCTGCTCGCACATCTCGAAAACAACAATTTTCTCTCGCGCGCATTATTTAGAGACAAACACCATTCTATACTTAGTGTAAGTGTTTAGTGTTGTGTGGTGTCATGGAGTTGACAGTTACTAATAAGGCAAATCGTTGTGCACATTACAACGGTTATATGTATGGAAAGTATAGGGGAAGTCAACGCGGGGCCGATGACCTTCGATGTTAGGCTCCTTTAAACAACAAGCATCATCATCATCATCATCATCATCATCATCATCATCATCATCATCATCATCATCATCATCATCATCATCATCAAGAAAGTCAACGCGGAATCGTCACCTTAGTGTGTCTGAAGGAGAAGAACAAGTCATGTCATGTTTTTGGAAACATACAATTCTGCAATTTATAAACAACGTGTAAAACATCCCATTGTATATTGTGTTGAAAGTTGGATTAGATCGGATGACGGGTTTTTGATTACCAATGTCTTAAAATTGACGCATAGTTGAAACACGTTAAGAAACGTGTACTTCTTGCGTTCCCCCTGCGATAAAAATGTTGAAATAATTACAAATACAAAACCCAACTAAACCAAAAAAGAAACCAAACCCCATCGCACAACAGCCCTTGAAGGGCCTTGGCCTACCAAGCGACCGCTGCTCAGCCCGAAGGCCTGCAGATTACGAGGTGTCGTGTGGTCAGCACGACGAATCCTCTCGGCCGTTATTCTTGGCTTTCTAGACCGGGGCCGCCATATCACCGTAAGATAGCTCCTCAATTCTAATCACGTAGGCTGAGTGGACCTCGACCCAGCCCTCAGGTCTAGGTAAAAATCCCTGACCTGGCCGGGAATCGAACCCGGGGCCTCCGGGTAAGAGGCAGGCACGCTACCCTTACACCACGGACAAAACCCAACATAAAATGAAAATGAAAATGAAGCGAGGAAAATGATGACATCATTGAATTTTCTGTAGGCCTATCGGTTATTTGATGAAAAACCTCCAAACTCGAGTACATATAACAATTTGGTAGACAGTAATCTAGAATGTTGATCTAGAACTAGCGAGCAGGAGCCCAAACAGGTTAGCAGGGATATCCCGAAATTAAGCCAATGAGGCCCACTCCCTGTTGCAGTGATCGCAGATTTTCTGTGACTGCTGGGGAATTTCTGTGAGTGGGAACACTTATTTCAGTGACCGCAAATACTCGGCAGCCGGTCCGCTTTCCGTGTACGTTTCCTTAGAAAACTACTTTCTCAAGACTAATGCCATCACGACGAATCACATGCTCAAAATATTGTAAAATGAGACGTCCAAAAATTTAGGATAGTTTGTACTGAATATCTAGTTCATTTAAAATAGTAATGTTAGGTCTTCTGGTTGTCGACAGCACCACATTTCAAAGGCATCTATCCGATTTATATCTGATGCCTTCATTGTCCACGATTGAATACCATACAGAAAAATACTGAACACCAGCATTTTCATAAGTATTAGTAATAATTAGTAAATTCTATAGGGAAGAGTTAAATTAAAAAGCAGATTAGTGATGATTTGGTGGTAATTATTATTTTAGGAGTAAGTACAAGTGGAGAACCATCCCCAATTCGAAAAATGAGGCCATCGGTAATCAATAGGAAGGGCTAGGAAGAGTGTGAAAATGCAGCATCCCCTAAGTCTTCAGACCTAATACCGTGGAGATTGGAAGAGATCAAGAGTTGACCGAGGAAGGTCGGATAGAAAAGTTGAAATCGAGGAGCGTGAGGAAAATAAGCGGGAACAATGCCAGATGAAAACTATGAACTCTGTCCCCATTAAGCTACGCTCGCAGTTTGAGAGCCCCTTGTGATTATCCTTTTTTCCTTAGTCTCTTATTACGAAGGGCAGGGACATCCCCTTCACAAGGGTAGGGATGGGGGAGTAAAGAAAAGCGGATCCGCCTGTGATTAGGCTTTGAAGCCCCTGGAGAAGAGAAAGAAAGGAAAACGTTTTTCTTGTTTTATTCGGACGATTAATTCCTTGTAGGTCAGGAGATGGAAATTTCCGAAAATACACATAAGCACTTTATACTGAGGACATCTGCTTTGTCTCTCAGTTTCTCTGTGCCAGACCGAGCGAGTTGGCCAAGCGGTTAGGGACGCGCAGGTGGGAGCTTACATTCGGCAGCTCTGAAGACGGGTTTCCGTGGTTTCGCATTTCCACACCAAGATGATGCTGGGGCTGTAGCTACGACCGCTTCCTTTCCACTCCTAGCCCTTTCCTATCCCATCGTCGCCATAAGACCTATCTGTGTCGGTGTGACGTAAAGCCAATTTTAATTGTCTCTATGCCACAATACTCCAGGCCCTATGTGGTTCAATTCGGCTCGTACAAAGCGGGTGGATGTAGCTTTGAATGAAACCTCCAGAATAGTTATAGGATGCCTGAAAGTAACCTCTTCTGAGAAACTTTACTGCCTGACTGGGGTCGTTCCCCCTGATATTCGGAGGGAAATGGCGGCAAGGTATGAGAGTTCAAACGCAGAGAACAACGGGAGATACCCTCTATTTGGACTTCGACCGCCTTCTAAACGATTAAAATCAAGAAAGTGCTTCCTCAACGTCTCTACCACTTTAAACAAATCACCAGCTACAGTCCGCCGAGAGGGTAGAATACAACACCTTTCAGAGTGGATGGTACCTCATAAACCTCCACCTCCTGGACATCAGCTCAGCTGGGCTACTTGTAGATGGTACTGGAAGATCTAGGGACAACCTCAAGAAGTAGGGGTATTTAGGAAAACAGACACAACTTTGTGATTGCGGGGGAAAACAAATTACCCCGTACATGTACAAGGTGGTCGGAAACAACGTAAACCTGGTATATGAGCGTAAGAATGTTCGACATGCTGATAAGTAATTTGAAGAAAATAATTGCATACAGTATCTCGCACCGTCGTCATTTTATCAGCTGCTGAAGTTAGCCAATCAACTTCAGATGGACTTTAGTGATGGGATGTTCGATTCATTTTACTGAATCGATTCATTTGACTTCCTTCGCGTTACTGAATCGATACAGTGATCCGATTCGCGGCATATTAGAGACACCGGTCATATTGCATCTGTTTAGTGTGTACTACTCAGACAGAAGCAGCAGCAACATTCAATGCTTGCTGCCATCCAGTCTTCTTTCTATAAACTGGTTTCCTATGCCTCATTAAACATTAAGATTCAGGTTTCTCCTGCAGCCTATCCTTCACGTCTAGTGTTGATGCTACAAACCTTTTCGCCCACAGTGACAATTCCATTAAATAAGTATATAGAATTAGATGAAAAAATATATCCAAACACAACCATCAGTAATAATTTCGAGCGGCTATTTCTAGCCGGGTGCAGCTTTTGTACGGCAGACCCTCCCATGAGGGTGGTGGCGTCTGCAATTTATATGTAACTGCGTGTTATTGAGGTGGAGGCTAGTGTTATGAGTGGTGTGTGAGTTGCAGGGATGTTGGGGACAGTTCAAACACCCAATCCCCGAGCCAAGGGAATTAAACCATTAGGGATTAAAATCTCCGACAAGGCTGGGAATCGAACTCGGGACTCCTGTGACCAAAGGCCGGCACGCTAACCATTTAGCCATGGAGCCAGATACAATCATCAATGATCTAAATTTAGAGCTGTCGTCCAGGTGGGAGATTCCCTATCAATTGTTTGCCTAATCTTTTCTTAAATGGTTTCAAAGAACCTGGAAATTTAATTGTGTTCACGGTAAGTACACAATATGAAATACATAAGTTAAAAATGAAATGCATGAAAAAATAGGTACTTGTGCAGTACTATACATGCTTATTACATATATAAGAGTACAAAACTTACGTAGTTAATAATAATAATAATAATAATAATAATAATAATAATAATAATAATAATAATAATAATAATTATTATTATTATTATTAATAATAATAATAATAATAATTATTATTATTATTATTATTATCATCATCATAGACATAACTCAAATTTTATACACTAACTTATAGTTTTCCACTCTGAAAGTCACAACTCTTTTATATATAATTACTGTAGATGTAAAAATACCTGTGTTCACAATAAGTAGCCTACATATTAAATATAAATCAAATAAATTCTCAGGCGAATTCAAATGGCCTTTACGAGGCGGTGTTGCTAAATCTACACGTGGCTTGGTCGGGCTTGAGAGCCATGCCGAGAATTGAGCATCAAACACTAACACACCGTGGGTTTCATCCAATGCCACCGTAGAGTGCTTCCTGTTCATGTCCCTCCCCTGGAGAAATTTATTTCTTTTATTGGCGCTCTCAAGTAGGTCATAATCCATGTTCGGATTTAGCAACATCGCCTCAGAAAGCCCATTAGTGCTGGCTACTGAGTGTATGATTTGAAGCAGTGTATCGATTCATTTAAGTGTCCGAGTGAATCGATTCACAGGAACGGCGAGCTCACGGCACACGATTCAGCTGACTCGCAGCAGACAGTGCTGAGTATTGCATTCACAGATCAGTGACACACACACACACACACACACGCGCGCGCGCGCGCGCGCGCGCGCGCACGGCTCATTGTCGGTACACTGGACATAGGCGGGGAGCCGAACTTCCGTTGCAACGAGACATACAGTGAGCCATAGCACACTGAAAGAATCGTACACTATAAACGACTCTCGTTCTCAGCTCATTTGAAAATAATATCCATTGACATTCACTGTCCTCTTCTTACAGTGAGGTTTAGCAGCTAATAAAAAGATAACGACGTGAGATATCGATGTATTTTTTTCAAATTACTTATCAGTATGACCAACCCTCTAACGCTCGTATACTCGGTTCACGTTCCTTTCCGACCAGCCTGCATAACTGTCAAGTATGCCCTGTCCATTGTACACTTCAAGACCTCATTCAAGTGACCAAAGAGGGAATTGCTGTCGCTGAATATATTGGATGGACTTAGTATGTCCGCACGAATTATATCTGTAAAGTGCCTTGTATTATATGTAACGTAACATGCATGTTAAGTATATTTGTATTGTATCAACGCTCTGACACGAACTAATATTAACAATAGAGAAAGATGGAGAAATAATAACGAAAATCCACAGCCTGCTTCCAGTCATTCGACCGGGTCAGGAATGGAATTAATGAAGCTCCCATCTAGCGGCGAGGATAGGAATCGTGCCGGCTGCCGAAGCCTGTCGCACTCCTCTGGAACAATGATTAATGAATGATAGATGAAATGAAATGATATTGGAGAATGTTGCTGGAATGAAAGACGACAGAGGAAACCGGAGTACCCAGAGAAAAACCTGTCCTGCCTCCGCTTTGTCCAGCACAAATCTCACATGGGCTGACCGGGATTTGAACCATGGAACCCAGCGGTGAGAGGCCGGCGCGCTGCCACCTGAGCCATGGAGGGTCAGAGAATTAATAATAATAATATTAATAATAATCTTAGGACCAAAACGCGAAAATGAAATTTGGATGAAAAAGAAATCACATGAAATCTATCAAGTCACAGAAAAAAGTCACAAATTCAATCAGGAAACGGCGATTACAATTTTATGGTCACTTATATAGAATGGATAATAACAGGCTCACAAAAACACTTTACACTTAGCTTCATCTACGAAAAATAACAATAATTGGCTAAAAGAAATCAGTGAAAACCCAAATGAAATTTGCATTCGTGGAGAAAACATTCAAGATAGAAGAAAATTCAGAACCTTAACTTACAAACAATTTTTTTTTGTAAATTCCACGCGACTAAATATAGGGTGGACTGAAGAACGTAAAGGGAACACAGCGTGAGGATGAAGAGATATTGGGAAGAGGAGAAAAACAAAAAGAATGTATTAATGAGTTCAAACGCGCTCCTTAGTTGGGCATAAGGAATTCATAATAATAATAATAATAATAATAATAATAATAATAATAATAATAATAATAATAATAATAATAATAATAGTTGTACCGGAGGTACATCTTCTCCGTACATTTAAACTGAGCGCCTTTTGGAAGGCCATCTGTGATCTGAACGTTGAACTGTGTATTGGCAGAAGTTTTGAACTTTAATCTTCAGATGTCTCTACTATCGACTTAGGTGCCCCCTTTGGTGGGAGGACGGACAGTTAATTTTCAAGGGAATTTTGGTATTTCTAAGTTTTCTAAACTGAAGTGTTTGTAGATTGCTTTTTGTGTTCTAATGTTACTAGCACTTCTATCTCTTCTTCATGAAATGATTAGCCAATCAGATAATTTGATATTTATTCGGTTAGCCAATCAAAACTGAGGTGTGGACAGGCCATCGGCCTACAGATTTCTAGAACCTTCCCCTCCGCTATAACAGCTGAGAGCTTTTGGACAATGTGGTCTTATTCATCGCTCCAGTCTAGAAGTCGAGAGTGCAGTAGTGGTAGAGGCAAGGGCAAGGCAAGGCCCACCAGCTCAAGGTAATGGCAGACATTTCTTAAATATGTGACAGCTCCACATAGCTGACTTGAGGGGAAGGTTTCAATATTCATTCTCAATATTCATTTCTAAAGCCTAACATCATTTTTTGATGTAAAGTTTCAAGAAAATCTCGGGACTTTATTCAAATCCCTGCTGGGAAACATGTAACCTAGGGAATAAAGAGTGTTCACCCTCTTTTAATTCCAATTCAACTTGGTATTGGGGTGACTATAATTTTTTATAATTTATAATAATAATATATAGGCTAGTATATAATTTGTATAATTTAAATTTTATCTCTGCTTTTGGAACTTCATATTTTTCTTCATGTGGTCACCTTCGGTAGTATAGACTCAGCCTCTGTAACTTATGGCCATAAGCCCAGATAGGATTTTAAGTTTTTACAACTGTATTTCCAAAGGAATGCAAGTGTTCGCCTCATAGACTTTTGTTTGGGGCCGATATCTTAGACCTTTTCTTTTGACCACTCAGGCCATTTAGTATGGGCACATATTGCCCCTATTTTCATAATCAAGTGTGCATCAAACTATCGAGCGGGTAAGACAGTAAAGATTGTTTTTGTAATTGTCTAATGTAAAATTTGGTGTGGAAACTTGTGCTTTTGAGAAGCTGGAATATTGTACATTTTTGAGCTCAGTCTCCTAGAGTGTAATTAAGTGGAGCAAAAGTGCTCTTTGTAATAGTGTAACTATAGAGCGACAAAACTCATCTCTTTGAAATCAACATGTCAACAATTTTCTCTACAATATCTGATTGTTTTAGGTTTTCAAATCACTATTGTTGCGAGAGTTGACGTGCTCACCATTATTCTATCCAACTGCTATTTGTTGATCGCGTTTGAAGTTAGAAAAAAGAAAGGAAATAAAATTTCAAAATTTTAGTATTTTAAAGTATGCTTCGATCTTTCTCTGTCTACCCACTCACCCCAGTACCTTCTTACACCTCTCTAATCCACGGTATCACCGTAATAATAATAATAATAATAATAATAATAATAATAATAATAATAATAATAATAATAATAATAATAATAATAATAATAATTGTACCGGGAGGTACACCCCAACGCCGCGCATTTAAATTTAGCGCCTAAATGAACTCCGCTATTGATAAAACAGTGAAACTGAAACTACACCAACTTGGTACTTTAATCAGAAGAGGTCATTACTAAAACATGATGTAATTTTGTTATTGTACTGTTTCCTAACCTGAGTGAATTTTCACTTGTTTTGTTTGACATTCATCAAGAAGTTTGGACATTCTTCCACAGAGGACACCACTAAAAACTATGTTCATGCACCCTGGTGTGAGGTATAAGAAGTTATAATTCAAAGAAGTTTTGTATTCATAAGTTTTTTTTTTCGGTTGATGTTCATTTATTTTTGGGTTGGCAATATTTCCTTTTTATTTCCGCCAGTTTCGAATCTAGCCAATCCCAAATTTCTGTAATTAATTTTCAACCTATCACTGTCTTCTTCTTCTTCTTCTTCTTCTTCGATTTTTAGTGTAACTTTTAAATTGACCAATAAAATTGTGAGGGTGTGGCTGGTTTATTTGAAAGATCTCGAACCCTCCCTGAGGGTTCATAAACTGCGGCTTTGCACGTCTCTTGGCCACTTGATCGTCATTTTATTGAGTGTGTTTGTCAAATCAGGAGGCGGGCGGCCTCTTTCATCGGTCAGCAGTACATCTACAAGGTAATGGCCACATAACATCTTTCTTTCTCGGTACCTCCGCAGTTTAACCCGAGGGAAAGGTCCGAATCTTTAACTATGTAACCAACTTTTCTAAAATGTAAATCTTCTTTCGGCTAATGTAAAAACTTCATAAAATCTTTAACTCTAAATCGGGGATAGAGAGTGATGTTCCCTCTCGAGCTCCCCGTCATCTTGGTTTCAGGTGACTACGTTTCATAACTGTTTTTCACCCTGTAACGTGGTAATGTAATTTCTATACGAGTCACCTCAGTAGTTTGGGAATAGCCCCTGTTTCATCGGCTTTTAGGTTTTAAGTGTTCACATCTAGGAGTGTAAGTTTTCGCCTCTATTCATTTTGTGTTCGGGCCATTTATTTAACTGTTGCTCTTTTCCATGAAGGCCCAGTAGGTTGGGTATTAAATACCCCTGTATAATCATTTTCCAATTGTAAGTTGTGCCTTGAGAGGCCAGAAATCGTAAGTTGATGTTGCCTTGAGTAGGCATGGAAAACTGAGAGCCTGTTTGCTCTTTTTCAAAGTTTTGTAAGATTAATGAATGCTTCCTGGGGCAAGTGCACTTTGAATTAGGGGATTTCTGCCCCTCACTAAATAATACCTCTTCCTTTATAAAATTGTAAAACTAGGGGCTTGAAGCCCAGAATTTGTAAGAACCGCTAATCTTGGACTTTCCTACCCTTGTTTCAAGATTGCTTTTGTACCTGATATGTTGTTAAGTTTGTTTTGGAAAAGAAATATAACCTTTTAAAGTTTTAATTCAATTCTTGACATTGTAGTTAGACCCATTCACCCCGGCACCTACTTTCACCTCTTGCTGCTCCACGGGTAACAACGTAATAATAATAATAATAATAATAATAATAATAATAATAATAATAATAATAATAATAATAATAATAATAATAATACGTGTCTTAAAGAAATCGAAATGCCACTCTGAAACATAAGATCAGTGCAAATAAAGCGTGAGAACTGGGGAAGATGGTACACACCAGATTATTTCACATGGTGTCTTCGTAAATACTGATGTACTTTCACTTTCTCCGGTGTATATGATGACGTTCTGTTTATAACATTTAAATTGTCATTATCTTAATCTGAGATCAGACCCTTAAACTTTCACACTTCACTCGGTGTGCACAACGCATTGCGACAAGCTTGGTGAGTGAGTGTCCCTGCGAGACGGTGGTTTCTCTTTATGCAACACAATTTCGATGTGTTAATAACTACGTAAAAATGAAATGGAAATTCTCTGGATATCATTTACCGTGATAGACAGTAATCCTACCATTACATCTTGAAAGCTAACATGGGGGAATGGTGAATTCAAACCCCAACGTCGGAAGTCCAGACGATGGTTCTTTGTCCCTTCACATTTTCATATCAGGAAAATGCAGGGACACTATATTCCTTGTCTTAGCTCATTCCTACACTAGCGTCGCCGAATGTCTGATTGTGTTAGTGCGACATTAACTCGCTAAAAATAAATTAATGAGTCTAACATTACACTTGGCTGTGTCAAAAAGTAAGAGTTGCATTATAAGTGACTTCAAGGGCATTTTGAACATAACAGGCACTTGAATTGGTTCTCCCTCACTCTCTCGAACTTTTTGATTCTTTTTAATTTTCAATATTGGGTTCTCTTTAGTTTTCGTCCGTTTCTGTTAATTATTTTCTTTCTTTCTTTCTTTCATTCTTTCTTTCTTTCTTACGTACCTTCTTTCTTTCTTTCTTTCTTTCCTTCTTAATCCCTTTACCCTCCAGGCTTGGTTTCGCCCCCGGACTCAGCGAAGGATCCCACCTCTACCGCTTCAAGGGCAGTGTCCTGGAGGGTGCCTCACATGCTATGCTGAACAGGGGACTTGTGTGGGGATGGGAAGATTGGAAGGGATAGACAAGGAAGAAGGAAGGAAACGGCCGTGGCCCAAAGTTACGTACCATCCTGGCTTTTGTGTGAAGGAGAAGTGGGAAAGACAAGGAAGAAGGAAGGAAGCGGCCGTGGCACTAAGTTACGTACCATCCTGGCATTTGTGTGGAGAAGTGGGAAACCACGGAAAACCACTTCGAGGATGGTTGAGATGAGAATCTAACCCTTTTAACTCAGTTGACCTCCCTGGGCTGAGTGGAACCCGTTTCAGCCCTCGTACCACTTTTCAAATTTCGTGGCAGAGCCGGGAATCGAACCCGGGCCTCCGCAGGTGGACCTCGTACCACTTTTCAAATTTCGTGGCAGAGCCGGGAATCGAAATCGGGTCTCCGGCGGTGGCAGCTAATCACACTAACCACTACACCACAGAAGCGGACACCATTAATTGTTAATAAATTAAAAGTATTCCTGCATGTCCGCCTCTGTCGTATAGTGGTCAGTGTGATTAGCTACCACCTCCGGAGGCCCAGGTTCGATTCCCGGCTCTGCCACGAAATTTTAAAAGTGGTACGAGGGCTGGAACGGGGTCCACTCAGCCTCGGAAGGTCAACTGAGTAGAGGTGGGTTCGATTTCCACCTCAGGCATCCTGGAAGTGGTTTTTCGTGGTTTCCCACTTCTCCTCCAGGCAAATGCCGGGATCGTACCTAACTTAAGGCCACGGCATCTTCCTTCCCTCTTCCTTGTCTATCCCTTCCAATCCCCCCACAAGGTATCTGTTCAACATAGCAGGTGAGGCTGCCTGGGCGAGGTACCGGTTATTCTTCCCAGTTGTATCCCCCGACCGAATGTCTCACGCTCCAGGACACTGCCCTTGAGGCGGTAGAGGTGGGATCCCTCTCCAAGTCCGAGGGAAAAAACAACCCTGGAGTGTAAGCAGATGAAGAAAATCCAGCAACATGGCATATTTTAACATTAAGCTTTAATAAAGAAGTATATCTCTATGGCCGTATGTTTTCCGACTTAAGTAAGTTGAAGTATAAATAAACCTTATTCTTAAGACGAAAAAAAAAATTGAAATGGCGTATGGCTTTTAGTGCCGGGAGGTGTCTCGGGACTTCAGATCGCCAGGTGCAAGTCTTTTGATTTGACACCCGTAGGTGACCTGCGCTTCGTGACGAGGATGAAACGACGATGAAGACGACACATACACCCAGCACCCATGCCAGCGGAATTAAATATGATGGTTAGAATTCAACACCCTGTCGGAAATCGAACCCGGGATCCCTGTGACCAAAGGCCAGCACGCTAAACATTTAGCCATGGACATTCTTAAGTTTAACTGTTTTTAAAATCTAATTCTTGGTGATGTTTACAAGATCAAATCATGAGACATTCAGTCGAATTGATTTATATGTAATGCAATCTAATATCCAAATGACCGAGTTCGATAGCTGCAGTCGCTTAAGTGCGGCCAGTATCCAGTATTCGGGATATAGTAGGTTCGGACCCCACTGTCGGCAGCCCTGAAGATAGTTTTCCGTGGTTTCCCATTTTCACACCAGGCAAATGCTGGGGCTGTACCTTAATTAATGCCACGGCCGCCTCCTTCCCACTCCTAGCCCTTTACTGTCCCATCGTCGCAATAAGACCTATCTGTGTCAGTGCGACGTAAAGCAACTAGCAAAAAAAGAAAAAAAATATCCAAATGATGTCAAATGAGCGGTTTCATGAGGATTTTACAGGAAAATAACCGGTGGCACCTTAGACAGTAACGAGTAATAAACAAGAACTTAATTGACACACTGGTTGGTAAAGGTTTGCCATCCCTGGTCTAGAGCTAGACAAGGAAACAAATGAATCGAGAGCAAGGAAACTGGAACAAGCTTACCAACTGACCAAGGATACCTATAATAAGAAGAAGTGTGTCTACATCAAAACTAAAATCAGGCACTGTTACACTGTAATTAAACCAGCATGTAACGGGCGAGTTGGCCATGCGGTTAGGGGCGCGCAGCTGTGAGCTTCCATTCGGGAGATTGTTGGTTCGTACCCCACTGTCGGCACTCTTGAAGATGTTTTTTCGTGGTTTCCCATTTTCACACCAGGCAAATGCTCGTGCTGTACCTTAATTAAGGCCACGGGTCCGACTCGTTGGCTGAATGGTCAGCGTATTGGCCTTCGGTTCAGAGGGTCCTGGGTTCTATTCCCGGCCGGGTCGGGGATTTTAACCTTCATTGGTTAATTCCAATGGCCCGGGGGCTGGGAGTTTGTGCTGTCCCCAACATCCCTGCAACTCACATACCACATATAACACTATCCTCCACCACAATAACACGCAGTTACCCACACATGGCAGATGCCGCCCACGCTCATCGGAGGGTCTGCCTTACAAGGGCTGCACTAGGCTAGAAATAGCCACACGAGATTATACTTATTATTATTATTATTATTATTATTATTATTATTGTTACGGACTTTTCCGTGGTAGGTAGAGGTGAAAGAAGGTGCGGGTGTGAATGGGTTTCAAGCTACGAAATTATAGTGCAATGTAAAATTAATTTAAAATTTAACAAGGTTATATTTTCTTTTCGAAAACAAAGAAATAACAAGCATGGCAGGTACAAAGTAGCAATTCAAAAGGGGTTAGTTACAATATTTACAGAATTTGGGCTTCGCGCCCCGACTTCACAATTCTTGGGCAATCAGCTCAGTTTTACCCCAAACACAAGTTTTACCAGAGGGGGAGAAAACCCCATTCATACCTAGGAGCCCTTGCTCCAAATTACACTGAAAAACTTCCATGAGGCATACAACCCAGAATTTTCAAAAGAGCCACTCGCTCTCAAAATTTAAGCCTCTCCCAGGCCACACCAAACTCCACCTTCAAGTTGTCCTCAACGGACATAAACACAGGGGTAAAATACCCAATCTACTGAGGTCTATTAAAAGAAAAGCAGGTTAATTAAATGACCTCTAAAATAACAATTTGAGAGGAGGCGAACTTGCACTCCTAATACACTTTGACTAAGACCTACTTGGCACTAGGCCGTTAATACAAGGGCTAATCCCATGCTAAAGCGGTGACTTAAGAAAAGAACAATTTGTTTACATTAACGAAAAATAGGTTGAGAAAATAAGTTCACCTCAAGACCATGTGAGTGGGAGCTCGAGAGGGTTAGCACTCTCTATCCCAATATGTCGTTTTACAAGAGAATAGATGAAAAGAGAAGTTACATTTTAGGAAAAGGTTACATGGTTGAACGCTTAGAACCCGCCCCGAAAGTTAAACTGCTGAGCTAGCAAAGAAAGAAGTTATTAATCGGCCATTACCTTGTGTTGAACGGCTGGAGAAGAAAGAGGCGCTTCCCGCCCCCTGCTATGTACTTAACACACTGAAAGATGGAACAGAAGTGGCCCGGAGACCCGAAAATCAGCAGTTTATATCCTCTCGCGGAAGGTTCTAGGCGTTAGGGGAAAGAAAACACCCTCCCACAAACTCTTTATTGGGTAGGATCCCGCAACAGATTCAAGTTGGGGGAAGATACATCTGATTGGATAGAAATTAATTTAAGAAATTCGGGATTGGTTAGGTTCAACACAAGGGGAAGAAAGGGGTAAATATTGCCAACTTAAACAATGATAGAAAGAAATTTAACAAAGAACAAACTCTTGAAATTAAATTTTCTCCAAAAAAATAGTTCTTTGACTCCGCACTAGGTTGCACTATTGTAGATCTTCAGTAGTGTCCTCTAGAAGAGAAAGTTCACACTTCTTACTTCAAGCGAAACAAAAACACATCAAAAATGACACAGTTCAAAAACTCAAAATTTTCCACGTGGTGACATCTTCTGAGACGGTAGAAAATTAATACTGTCAATAAAGTTCAGACTTCCTCCAGCAGAGGAGTTTCAACAGGCGCACATTTTAAATTAGCGGAGTGGAGGTGTACCGCCCGGTACAGACCTCCCCCCCCCAAAAGTTCCTCCAGGGATGACACATGAAATCAGTTTGAAACAAGGTCCAAGTTATGCTGTGGGTATGAAGATTGATTGCCAAAAAATTTATAAGATTTTCTTAATTTGGGGTTGATTTGGTTTCAAAATTTGTTGTTGCAGATGAAGTAAAGTCTTTATATTTGTAGAAGTTGAATTTCTGAAGATAACTTTTTATACTTGAAAGTGAAGAAAAAAAAATTTCAAGGTCCACCAAATATTGCAGTTGAATTCCCAAGTGTAGTCATTACTTATGGTATCTGTTCATGTAGTAGATGTAGGCTAAGTTGGATGGCCAGACCGGCCGTTGCAGCTTGCGTCCAAAGGAGGCCGCTCGGACCCCTCAAGTACCCTGAGATACCGCTCGCCCGCACTATGAGGGGAGCAGAGGTGTTGAAGCACGCCGCGCCCGCGGTGAACATATACAGGCTGCGGGCAAGTAGCAGTTTGTGCGCCGCACATCAGCCTTGGCCGGGAGGAGAGCTCCGGCTCGCCGTGCACACGTCGTCCTCGCTGGGGCCGAGGGGGCCCGTCCTCTGCTCCAGTAGCTGCACGGCGCGCGCGGCTGCGGGGGCACTGAAACATTAAAGCTTGGCGGCAGAATTGTGTTGGACCATCATCTTTTTTGAGGGTACAGGCTTGTGGAGAGGTTGAGGGGTCAGCGGCGTGCAAATATCCATGGCATAAGTCAAGCCACTGTGTGTATTGAAGCAGGAGACGGGAGCGTGGTAATGGCCGTGGCAAGGACAGGATGACAGTTTAACAATCGGGGAGGTTTACAAAAAATGCTTACATATAAAATAAAATAGAAGGAGCAGAATGCCTTAAGAGTGGAACTCAAAAAAAAATATAACCTTCATATTCCTATCAAATTATATGAAGCAAGTTGACACAAAATTTACACTGGTTTCACCTGGGACAGGTGAACCCTAAATATCCTCTCGGTGGCTGGATTGCTTACTAACAATGTAACCGGGGTGAGGAAATCGAGAATTATACAAGGCCCATGAAATCTGGGGGCAAGCTTGCCCGCGGGAACAAAATTTTTGACCATAACCTGGTCACCTACCTTCAAAGGGGTGGGTCTCCGTCCACGATCATACCTTTCCCTAACCTTTTCATGAGACACTTTAAGATTGGCTTTAGCCTTCTTCCAAAGATCTTTACTGTTATCCGGATCTATTGTCTCGGGTAGAATGTCATTCAGAGACCAGAGGTTAGAGAGCGGCGAGTTGGGAACAAACTTGAACATCAAAGAAGCTGGAGTAAACTTGTGAGATTCATGAACCGCCGAATTCAAAGCAAAAGCTATCCAATGCAGGGACGTGTCCCACCTGGAATGATCTTCATGATGATAGGCAATAAGTGCGGACCTGAGATTACGGTTAACCCGTTCAGCCAGAGATGGTTGAGGGTAATAAGCAGAAGTAGTTACATGAGAGATTGATAAGTCAAAACAGAATTTACGAAATAAATTAGATGTAAAAGCCTTAGCATTATCAGATACAATATATTGACACGGACCAAAAGAAGCAAAAATAGAATTTAAGCAGGTAATGGTAGACTGAGCGGTAGCCAGCTTAGTCGGAAATAACCAAGAAAATCTGGTAAAACCATCTACGCACACAAAGATGAACTTGTTAGCATTACCCTTTGACTGGGGGAAGGGTCCTACATAATCGATATACAGCCGTTCCATGGGGCGCGACGCTTGATGCGAAGACAAAAGGCCTACCTTGGTGGACATGGTGGGTTTACTGAGCAAACCAGATTTACAAGCTTTTACAAGTTCACGGATTTCACCGTCCATACCTTTCCAGATGAACATTTCACGAATCTTCTCACGAGTTTTAAAGATTCCAAGATGCCCTCCTAATGGGGTCTCATGATAATACTTGAAGATCATAGGTACAAGAACAGCTGGAACGACAACTTTCATCATCCTATCATGCCTCGATGGGCAACATAGAACACCATTCCTCAGAACATAAGGGACAACATGTTCCCCAGAAGAAAGGGTTTCCATTATCGGAGCCAGCGTCGGATCTTCACGTTGGTATTTCTCAATATCCCTAAAAAGCATGGGAGCATCTGTTAAGATGGCATTAACACCAGATAGTATGGACTCGGGAGGTGATGAACTGCCGACCGGTTCGTGGGTCTCGACGTCGTTATGAAACATACGGCTGAGTCCATCAGCAACAACATTTTCGGTACCTCTGATATGTCTAACATCAAACTGGAAGGCGGAAATACGAATAGCCCAGCGGGCTATACGACCAGTACGACGCGGCCTACCTAAGACCCAGCTTAATGCTTGATTATCTGTCTCCAGGTCGAATTTGACGTGTTCCAGATAGAGACGGAACTTTTCTAAGGCGAATAAGACTGCCAAACCTTCGAGCTCATAGATGGAATACTTGGCTTCTTGAGCCGACAAGGTCCTAGAGGCATAGGCGATAGGTCGCCTCCCTAGTTCAGTCTCTTGAAGAAGGACTGCAGCTACTGCTGACGACGACGCGTCGGTTTGGACGATGAATTTCTTCGAGAAATCAGGCATAGCAAGTACAGGGGCATTACAAAGTGCTAATTTAAGGTCTTCAAAAGCGGCTTGTTGAGAAGGTCCCCACTCGAATTTGATGCCTTTCCTACGAAGAAGGTTTAAGGGCGCCGCTCTATTAGCAAAGTTAGGAATGAACTTCCTGAAGAAATTCACCATACCAATGAACCTGGCGATACCTTTAATGTCCTTGGGAGGTTTAAAATCACGGATGGCCTGTGTTCTAGAATGATCGACTGCTACACCATCGGGTGACACAATATGCCCTAGGAATGACATAGAGGGCTTAGCAAAGGCAACCTTGGACAACTTAACAGTTAACCCAGCCTTACGAAGGCGATCGAGAACTTCTCGCAAATGATCCAGATGTTCTTCAAAAGTCTTTGAAAATACGACGACATCATCTAAATAGTGATATAAGTACTCGAATTTGATGTCGGAGAAGACCCTATCTAGTAGCCTAGTGAGCACAGCTGCCCCCGTGGGGAGCCCGAAAGGCACGCGGTTGTATTCTTATAAATTCCAGTCCGTGGCAAACGCTGTAAGGTGTTTAGACTCTTCGGCAAGGGGAATTTGATTATAGGCCTGATTCAAGTCCAAGATAGTGAAGAACTTGGCCTTACGAAACCATGAAAAGCAAGAATGAAGGTCAGGAAGGGGCACAGATTGCAACACCACCTTCCGATTGAGAGCCCTGTAATCAATGACAGGCCTGAAGCCTCCTTGGGGTTTCGGGACTAGAAAAATAGGCGATGAATACGCCGACTTAGAGGGCCTAATAATACCATCCTTCAACATCTGATCGATAATTTCTTTCAGAGCCTTCATTTTAGGTGGAGATAGCCTATAAGGTGGAAAACGGACAGGAATCGAATCCGTGACCTCAATTTTGTATTCAATAAGGTCAGTAACACCAAGAGTATCAGAGAACACCTCTGGAAATGACTGACATAATTTACGAATACTATCAGCCTGCTCCTCAGGTAGATGTCTAAGGTCTAACAACATCTCATCCTGGGTAGGCGAAATAGATGAACATGACACAGAATTACACTTTAACAAGGGAATTTTACAATTGGACGCAAATTTGAATGTGCACGACCTAGACTGGAGATCGAGCACAAGACCAGTGTGAGAAATAAAGTCAGCTCCCAATATGATGGGGCAAGACAGGTGCTTAGCCACAAACAATTTAATTTTCCAAGTAAACTTAACAATACGAATTTTGACCAGTACGGAACCTAGAATTTCTAATGGAGATGAATTAGCCGAAACATATTGAATAGAAGATGAGACGTAGTCAGGTAGTTTACAAACAGCTTTCAATTTAGAATACCATTCAGCCGCAATAATCGAACAAACACTACCTGAATCTAAGAGAGCTGTTATAGGCTCATTATTTAACTCAATCTTAAGAAAAGGAACAGGTGCGGGGGTATCCGCCGCGATCCTAAGGCACTCTTTGGGGCATTCAAAAGATGTATTCGAAGACTTATCGTTCCCTGAATTCTCGACCTTTTTGCCAGGGGCTGAGCCTTGGGAAGCAGAATTAGTTGACTCAGCCGCAGCCACTAGTCACTTTTGATTGTTGTTGGAAGTTACACCAGAAGTTGAGCAGGAGGGGGTGCTATTCGAATTGGGACAATTCTTTGCGATATGTGAGAAAGCCCCACATTTAAAACAGCCTTGTGATGAACCAGCTCCATTATTTGCCCTACTAGTTTTGATCAGAGGACACTTATTGCGCAGATGGTCAGGCGACCCGCAAGCATAACATTTACGGGGGGTGACTGATCGGCGAGGTGGAGGCCGAGTATTACTAATGGAAGGCGGGGGTTCTTTCGCGACACGCAAAGAATCGGCGTATCTAACTCCTTCCGCTGAGACGGCCAATGCTTCAAGTTCCGAGAAAGTTTGCGGGCACGCCGCGAAACACAAATATGACCTATAGGGAGGTGAAATTCCCTCTACAATAGCCTGTACAATCTGATCTTCAGGAAAATGAAGGGCAAACACCCTAGTATAAAACTTAATGTCCTGTATGAAATCAGCCAAGTTTTCATCCAAGCGCTGTACACGATAATAGTACTTCTGAATAAGGGAGGACCTGGCCCTAGCAGGGATGAAGTTAGCTAGCAAATGGGCATGGAAATCCTCAATAGATGATTGCTCGGCAATGGCTCTTACGATTTTATCAGAGAGAATACCAATAGCATACGGATAGATAATTTGCAAGATTTGACATGGAGAAAGAGAAAAAACAAGGGCATGATCCTGAAATTCCACTAGAAATCTTAAAAATGAAATTACGTCACTGGTGGTATTAACGGAAAACTTAGATATACCTCTGAGCAACATTGCCAATGGATGAGGCAAGCTACTAAACCCGGGTGACATAGTAGGTAAAGGTTTCAATGGCAAGGAAGTTAATTCAGAACGGATGTTACTCAGCGATGCACGGCGTTCAGACTCGTTGTCCAGTGGTGCAGGGATAGTTTGAGCAGCAACGGTTATTCTATTAACTTCTCCCTTAGGAGGTGCTTCCTCGCTACCTGCATTTACTATGGTGGGTTGATCAGATTTGGGAGGAACTTCCCCAGTTAACAATTGAGTGACCTTACTAGATAATTCGGAAATATTTTCCAGGAGCGTACTAGCTTCCTTCCTCTGAACATCATTCAGTTTTAGAGACAACAGATCGTTAACCCTATTCGAAAAATGATATAGCCTACCTTGCACACGCTTAATTTGATTAGGAGACGGATCATTTTCATCAAAAAAACTAACTACAGAAGCTAGCCCAGTAATATTCTCCGTGATCGTGGAAAGAGAGTCGTCAATTTCTTTCTCTCCCAAATTGGGGATAGAAATGGGTAAATCAAGGGACTCTCTAAGTTTGTTAGTGTCTATTGCAACCGTGCCTCCAGATTGCACATTTCTGATAGTTAATTCATAGATCAACTCCTCCTTACGCAAATAGTTAAGAAGGAGAACATCGCGAGGGCCGGGCATGATGACAGACCAATTTTGAAAAACTCAAAAAATTCCAGCAACTGGGAAAATAGTTAGAGTTCGGAACAAACAATATTTAGCCGTCAAAAGGGGCTAAATTGAGACCCATTCAACCACGCTCTGCTACCACTTGTTACGGACTTTTCCGTGGTAGGTAGAGGTGAAAGAAGGTGCGGGTGTGAATTGGTTTCAAGCTACGAAATTATAGTGCAATGTAAAATTAATTTAAAATTTAACAAGGTTATATTTTCTTTTCGAAAACAAAGAAATAACAAGCATGGCAGGTACAAAGTAGCAATTCAAAAGGGGTTAGTTACAATATTTACAGAATTTGGGCTTCGCGCCCCGACTTCACAATTCTTGGGCAATCAGCTCAGTTTTACCCCAAACACAAGTTTTACCAGAGGGGGAGAAAACCCCATTCATACCTAGGAGCCTTTGCTCCAAATTACACTGAAAAACCTCCATGAGGCATACAACCCAGAATTTTCAAAAGAGCCACTCGCTCTCAAAATTTAAGCCTCTCCCAGGCCACACCAAACTCCACCTTCAAGTTGTCCTCAACGGACATAAACACAGGGGTAAAATACCCAATCTACTGAGGTCTATTAAAAGAAAAGCAGGTTAATTAAATGACCTCTAAAATAACAATTTGAGAGGAGGCGAACTTGCACTCCTAATACACTTTGACTAAGACCTACTTGGCACTAGGCCGTTAATACAAGGGCTAATCCCATACTACAGAGGTGACTTAATAGCAATTTACATTACATTACGGAAGAATTGGTTGAGAAAAATAAGTTCACCTCAGGACGATGTGAGTGGGAGCTCGAGAGGGTTAAGCACTCTCTATCCCGATATGTCGTTTTAAAAGAGAATATCTGAAAAGAGTAGTTACATTTTAGGAAAAGGTTACATGGTTGAACGCTTAGAACCCGCCCCGAAAGTTAAACTGCTGAGCTAGCAAAGAAAGAAGATATTAATCGGCCATTACCTTGTGTTGAACGGCTGGAGAAGAAAGAGGCGCTTCCCGCCCCCTGCTATGTACTTAACACACTGAAAGATGGAACAGAAGTGGCCCGGAGACCCGAAAATCAGCAGTTTATATCCTCTCGCGGAAGGTTCTAGGCGTTAGGGGAAAGAAAACACCCTCCCACAAACTCTTTATTGGGTAGGATCCCGCAACAGATTCAAGTTGGGGGAAGATACATCTGATTGGATAGAAATTAATTTAAGAAATTCGGGATTGGTTAGGTTTAACACAAGGGGAAGAAAGGGGTAAATATTGCCAACTTAAACAATGATAGAAAGAAATTTAACAAAGAACAAACTCTTGAAATTAAATTTTCTCCAAAAAAATAGTTCTTTGACTCCGCACTAGGTTGCACTATTGTAGATCTTCAGTAGTGTCCTCTAGAAGAGAAAGTTCACACTTCTTACTTCAAGCGAAACAAAAACACATCAAAAATGACACAGTTCAAAAACTCAAAATTTTCCACGTGGTGACATCTTCTGAGACGGTAGAAAATTAATACTGTCAATAAAGTTCAGACTTCCTCCAGCAGAGGAGTTTCAACAGGCGCACATTTTAAATTAGCGGAGTGGAGGTGTACCGCCCGGTACAATTATTATTATTATTATTATTAAGGCCACGGTTGCTTTCTTCCCACTCCTAGGCCTTTCCTATCCCATCGTCACCATAAGACCTATCTGTGTCGTTGCGACGTGAAGCAAATGTTGCTGCTGTTTGAGTCATCAGTCCATAGACTGGTTTGCTGCATTCCACTCTATCCTATGCTAACCTTTTCATTTCTACGTAATTGCTGCATCCTACATCTGCTCTAATCTGCTTGTCATATTCATACCTTAGTCTACTCCTACCGTTCTTACCGGCTATACTTCCTTAAAAAACCAACTGCACAATTCCTGGGTGTCTTAAGATTTGTTCTATCATTCTGTCTCTTCTTCTCGTCAAATTTAGCCAAATGGATTTCATTTTACCAATTCGCTTCAGTGTCTCTTCATTCGTGATTCGATCTATCCATCTCACCTTCAGCATTCTTTTTTAACACCACATTTCAAAAGCTTCTATTCTTTCCGAGCAAGTTATCGTCCATATTTCACTTCCATACAATGCCACGTTGCAGACTAAAGTCTTCAAAAACATCTTTCTAATTCCTACATCAATGTTTGAAGTGAACACATTTATTTTCTTAAGAAAGGCCTTCCTTACTTGTGCTAGTATGCATTTTATGCCCCCCTTACTTCTACCGTCATTAGTTATTTTACTACCCAAGTAACAATATTCATCTACTTCATTTAAGACTTCATTTCATAATATAATATATTCTGCATCACCCGACTTCGTTCGGTTGTACTCCATTACTTTTGTTTTGGACTTATTTTCATCTTGTACTCCTTACCCAAGACTCTGTTCATACTATTCAGAAATTTCTCCAGATCTTCTGCAGTCGCAGATAAAATAACAATATCATCAGCAAATCTCAGGGTTTTGATTTCCTCACTTGGATTGTGATTCCCTTCCCAAATTCCTCTTCGATTTCCTTTCCTGCCTGTTCTATCTAATCATTGAAAAGGAGGGGGGACAAACTGCAGCCGTGCCACACTCCTTTCTGGATTTCTGCTTCTTTTTCAAAGCTCTCGATTCTTCTCACTGAAGACTGATTTTTATACAGGTTGTAGATAATTCTTCGTTTTCGGTATCTGACCCGAGCACATTCAGAATCTGAAATAGCTTGGTCAAATCAACATTATTGAATGCCTTTTCTAGATCTACGAACGCCATGTATGTGGGCTTGTCCTTCTTAATTCGATCCTCTAAGATCAGACATAAAGTCAGGATTGCTTCACGTGTTCCTACATTTCTTCTGAAGCCAAATTGATCTTCTCCCAACTCCGTTTCAACTTGCCTTTCCATTCTTATGTAAATAGTACGTGTTCAAATTTTGCAGGCGTGAGATACTTAACTAATAGTGCGGTAGTTTTCACACTTGTCAGCACCGGATTTCTTGGGGATAGGTATAAGAACATTCTGCTGAAAATCGGTTGGCACTTCTCCTGTCTCATATATCTTACTACTAACTGGAATAACCTCGCCTTGCTGGTGTTTTCTAAGGCAGTCAGTAATTCAGAGGGAATATCATCAATTCCAGGTGCCTTTTTCCTATTTAGGTCGCTCACAGCTCTGTCAAACTCTGACCTCAAAATTGGGTCTCCAATTTCATCAGCATCAACAGACTCTTCTTGTTCCAGATCCAAATTATCTACATCTTCACCTTGATACAACTGTTGGATATGTTCCTGCCATCTTTCTGCTTTGTCTTCTTTCCCTAGAAGTGGCTTTCCATCTGAGCTCTTAATATTCATACACCTAGATTTCCTTTCTCCAAAGGTTTGCTTGATTTTCCTGTATGCAGCATCTACCTTTCCTAGGACCATACAACCTTCAACATCCTTGCACTTCTCCTTCAGCCAGTATTACTTAGCTACCTTGCACTTTTATCCACTTAATTCTTTAATCGCCTATATTCTTTTCTGCCCTCTTCATTTCTAGCATTCTTGTATTTTCGTCGTTCATCAATCAGGTCTAGTACCTCCTGAGTTATCCACTAATTCTTAGTTGATCTTTTCTTCCTTCCTAACATTTCTTCAGTAGGTCTACTGACTTCATTTTTCATGACTCTCCACTCTTCCTCTATAGTGCTTCCTTCAGCCTTTTCATTTAATCTTTGTGCAACATGTTCTTTGAAACAATCCCTCACACTCTTTTATTTCAACTTGTGTAGATCCCATCTTTATGCATTCTTTCCTTTCTTTAATTTCTTCAGCTTCAGATGGCATTTCATGACCAACAAGTTGTGGTCAGAGTCCACGTCTGCTGCTGGGAACGTTTTGCAATCCAACACCTGGTTTCTGAATCTCTGTCTAATCATAATGAAATCTATTGGTACCTTCCAGGGTCTCCTTGTCTCGTTCACGTATACAGCCGTCTTTTGTAGTGTTTGAACCAAGTATTAGCAAGGACTAAATTTAATCGGTGCAGAATTCAGCTAGCCGACTTCCTCTTTCATTCGTTTGTCCCAATCTAAATTCTCCTACTGTATTACCTTCTCTTCCTTGGCCTACCACTGAATTCCAGTCTCCCATCACAGTTAGATTCTCGTCGCCTTTTACATATTCAATATTCTATCTATTTATATATTCTTTCGATTTCTTCATCATCTGCTGAACTAGTAGGCATATAGACCTGCACAAGTATGGTGGCAATTGATTTGGTGTCTATCTTGACAAAAATAATCCTTTCACTATGCTGGTCGTAGTAGCTTACCCGCTGCCCTAATTTCTTATTCATTATTAAACTAACTCCTGCATTTCGTCTGTTTGATTTTGTGTTGATAATTCTGTAGTCGACTGACCAAAAGTCCTGCTCATCCTGCCAACGTACTTCACTTATACCAACTACATCTATCTTTAGTCTATCCACAACGATTCAAGCTTCTAACATTCCACGCGCCGACTCGTAGAATGTCAGAACCCGTCTTCCTTATGATTGCCCCCTCTCGTGTAATCCCCACCCGGAGATTCGAAAGGGTTACTATTTTACGTCCTTAATATTTTACCCGGGAGGAAGCCATCATCAGTACATCATTCATAGAGAGGGAGCTGCATGAACTCGGAAGTTAGTTACGGCTGTATTTTCCCGTTGCTTTAAGCCGTGTAGCAGTATCAACACAGCTAATTCATGTTGAGTATTATTACAAGGCCATTCAGTCAATCATATAGACTGCTGCCCTTGTAATTTCCTGAAGGCTGCTGTCCCCCTTTCGATGAACCATTCGATAGTCTGGTATCTTGACAGATACCCATCCGATATGGTTGCACCTGCGGCTCGGCTATCTGCTTCATTGGGGCACGGGAGCCTCAGCCACCGCGTCAAGGTCGCATGGTTCGCAGGGGAGGTATAGAAAATAGTAAAGAAAAACTTGAGCTACAGAAAAAAGAAAGAACAATTCAGACCTCTACAAAAATAAAGAAACGGAAAGAATGTCTGATAGGATTAGGAAGAGGAGAATTATGTTATTTGGTCTCATAATGAGTATGGATAATATCAGACTCACAAAACAGATTTGTAGTCATGTTACTTTTTTTGCTAGTTGCTTTACGTCGCACCGACACAGATAGGTCTTATGGCGACGATGGGATAGGAAAGGACTAAGAGTTGGAAGGAAGCGGTCGTGGCTTTAATGTACAGCTCCAGCATTTGCCTGGTGTGAAAATTCTAAACCACGGACAACCATCTTCAGGGCTACCGACAGTGGGATTTGAATCCACTATCTCCCGGATGCGAGCTTAATCATGTTTACACGAGTAAGAATGGCAATCAGTGGATTCAAAGTATAAAGAGAAATATGGCAGAAATGGGAATGAAAGCAGGTACAATACAGGGCAGAACAACTTTCACGAGATTTATACACAATTTCAAGAGCTCCCAGGAGAAAGAAAAGAAGGAACGGAATAACATCTGGACAGAAGGAAAGAGGAAAGAAACAGTGAAATAATGAAGAACTAATGGCAAGCAAGAAAGGAAGCAGGAAACAAACTTAAATGAATGCAGTGGGTTATCTTACGTGTTACTAAGATGGCCAAAACCGATAAAAGAAGATGGACCGAGCTCGATAGCTGTAGTCGCTTAAGTGCGGCCAGTATTCAGTATTCGGGAGATAGTGGGTTCGAACCCCACTGTCGGCAGCCCTGAAGATGGTTTTCCGTGGTTTCCCATTTTCACACCAGGCAAATGCTGGGGCTGTACCTTAATTAAGGCCACGGCCGCTTCCTTCCCACTCCTAGCCCTTTCCTGTCCCATCGTCGCCATAAGACCTATCTGTGTCGGTGCGACGTACAGCAACTAGCCCAAAAAAAAAAAAAGAAAAGAAGATGGGACAAAGACGCCTTTTAATAAAGCAGGAAATTTGAGGTCCTCATAATTAATTAGGTTATCTTAGGTCCGACAATATTATCGTGGACTATTCGTGAGAATATTTAAGAACTTTTATTTAAAAAAACGCCAAAAGCTTGCAGTCCGTACTTAAAAAGTACCTTACACTTCTGCGCTTACGGTACTTCAGTGAGACCGCAGTTACACTCCTATCAGTTCAAGTGATAATTTTCCAAATCGAAAGCTAAGCTCCTGTGCGTTTCATTGCTTAGGACCATATTATTGATTCCAGTCAACTCACTAGTCTGCTTCCTTGATACTGTATTTTTTATTTGCTGAAGTTATACTTTTATTGAGGTGGTCAATATTACATTAGTGTTATTTATTTACTTATTTTTTTCATTCATTTTATTCATTTATTCATTTTACCTTTACTGTCCGGTTTCTGTAGAACACTAAGGTTTTAGCGAAGGATGTCACTTGAATACTTTTGGCAGTCTGTGGCGCAACACCGTATCTTGACTACAATTGGGAGGTGACAGCACCCACCAGATCGAATGGGGGTCCTTTTAAGGATGGCAATTATGAAGGGATAGGCTGGAGAGTGGAAGTATGTGGTCACGGAATACAATTAGGCACCATCCCAGCAATTGCCTCTAATTGTAGAAGGAAAGCATAGGAATCTTCTTCGAGGATAGCCGAGGTTTGGGATTGCAACCCACTTGAACTTAATTATGCTCACGGAGATCACCCAGTCCCTCCCTCGAGCCAGATTGTAAATAACTAACCGATCCGGGAATCGAACCTGAGACCTTCGGAACCGGAATCTAGATATATACGTCAAGCCCCCAAGGCGGCTATTTATTTATTTATTTATTTATCAAAGTGTGATCAGCTAGTTACGTAAATGTTCACTCAATGAAGTTGGGAGGTTTAACTACAGCACAATTGGCTACCACTTAAGTACACATGAATACAAAAATAGCCCACTTAAACGGCTATATTTGCTCTCTCTGGCGCCCATAGTGATCAAGAGGAGTTAAAATACGTCTAACGCATTACATAATTAAGGGGATGTCTAGTTTAGTGGCTGACTGTTCAACGTTTTGCCAATCGAACTTCGCGGTACCGAGTTCAAATACCGTCCGAGTCGAGAGATTTTAATCAGGAACGATTAATTTGCCTGTGTTGACCTCCACATTCCCGCAACTCACGCACACCACCACTCTTTATCACATTAACAACGCAGTTTTATTTTCGTAGCAGACTGCACCTTGCCGTCGGAGAGTCTGCCTTACAAGTCTAGTAATTGCCGCACGAAATTATTAAATTTCTTCTTCCTTGCCATTTCAGTTTTTTAAATTGGCACTATGTATATATTAAGTCTAGATTTACGGTTGGATGCCCTTCCTGACACCAACCCTATTAGGAGAGATGTATTCACTACTGCGTGTTTCTGTAGTGATTGGTAATGTAATGTGTTGTGTGTAAATGAAGATGCATATTAAGACAAACATAAACATCCAGCCCCCGAACCAGAGAAATTTACTAGACACGCTAAAATCCCCGACCTGGCCGGGAATCGAACCCGTGGCCCTCTAAACCGAACTGAAGGCCTCTACGCTGTCAATTTAACCAAGGAGCCGGACACTAAATTATTATTATTATTATTATTATTATTATTATTATTATTATTATTATTATTATTATTATTATTATTATTAAGGATGGCAGTAATAGGTGAGTGACATCATAATTGGTTTCTCAATCAGGCAGTTACAATTCTGCACGAGGGGGTCATTGAAATGAAACATAATTCCGTGCTTCATATTCCACATAAAACAACAGGTCCTGTGATCAAATGTTCCATGTTTAACAGGCATGCGAAACTGCAAGTTTGCTGTCGTTTTTCCTGTAGTTGTTAATTACGTTGCTCTCGCTTTGGTTTTGATTTAGTCCTAATGTTTCAAGTGATTTAACCAGCTGATCTATCTCTGTTTTAACTAATAATTGTTCTTGCCCCAACTTGGCAGGTTCGATTCTGGCTCAGTCCGGTGGTATTTGGAGGCGCTCAAATACGTCAGCCTCGTGTCGGTAGATTTACTGGCACGTAAAAGAACTCCTGCGGGACGACATTCCGGGACCTCGGCGTCCCCGGAAACAGTGAAAGTAGTTAGTGGAACGTAAATTAAATAACATTATTATTGTTACTATTATTATTATTATTATTATTATTATTATTATTATTATTATTATTATTATTATTATTATTAGCCTATTATTATTAAATAATAGTTCTGCTTTCTGAAGTATGGGTCCTTGGGTAAATACTAAGTGCAGTGGCCCTCGGTTCAATGGTCCCCGGGCTCGATTCTCGGCAGTGTTGGGGATTTTAGCCACGTATGGCTAATTTTTATAACTCTGGGACTGGTATTTGTGTTCGTCTTAATACCATCTTCATTTAAATACAGCTCCATGGATATATGGTTAGCGTGCTGGCCTTTGGCCACAGGGGTCCCGGGTTCGATTCCCGCCAGGGTCGGGTGTTATAACCATAACTGGTTAATTTCCTTGGCACGGGGACTGGATGTATGCGCCTTTTTCATCACCATTTCATCCTCATCACGACGCGCAGGTCGCCTACGGGGTCAAATCAAAAGACGTGCACCAGTCCTCTCCAAAGGCCACACATTTCATTTAAATACAAGGCACTACACTGATAACGACCATAGAAACGCACAGCAGTGAATATATCTCCCCGTATAGGGTTGGCGTCAGGAAAGACATCCAGTCGTAAAACTGGGCTTAGTCTACGTCAGTGCCGACTCCGGGTAATAGAGAAAGGCCAGGGCGTAACTCTCTGATCGAGAGATTTGTCCATGATCGAAGATCAACGTTATTTATGATCTTAGGAACCTCCTAATGCTACCATTGAATCTCTTTCCCGTCGTCGACTGCTGTGTTGACACAATCTCTGGCAGACGGCTTGGAGAGTAGCGCGGAGAGAAGATAGCCTACTCTAAGCGCCACTCTGTTGACTTGTGATGACTACGGGAAAGTAAAAGAACCTACCTTACTCGCCTGCGGGCCACAAAAAGTCGCACTCCGTCCTGATTATTATACACGTCGTAATATACAGTGTACTTTCACATCGATACGACATGCTGCGGGTACTGGAAGAGGAGCAATATTTTCATAACGGTTAGTACAAACTCACTCTCTCTTTTTCGGGTTACCGAGAGAGAGGGAAAATAGTCCAAGTGAAAACACAAGACCACTGGAGCTCTAGCTTTTGCTCTCAGGACACTTTCATACCTGGTGCAGTTGTGCTCTGCGTTGCCGGCGTGCTGCTCGAACAAACAATTACCTGCCGCAACAACAGCTGTTTGGGCAGCGCGCGGGGTACAAGAACTGCCGTCGCGGGTAACATAAATTCGTACGTGATCTAGTCAGTCTGCACAAGAAGTGACGGTGTTTCAGTGAAACAAGGTGATAGACGTACAAGAGTTCATTTTATCACAATAATTCGTGGAGTCTAAAAGTGTTTCTTGACCGGATAATTTTCTCCTCTTGTGCTAATAAAAGAGTGTAGCTACGACAGTTAAGAAGAACTGTTAAGGACATTTCTTTGTGAAAGATTTACGTACACAATTACGGTACTTCGCATTCGTATTTCCGCGGGCGATTTTAAATTGCGTTTACCTATCGGTACGTGTGCCGGTTCGTATTCTAACAAACCGGCTTGGTGTAACGGCAGGTCGTAGGTGCACATAATAGTGCGGATGAAATAAGCTTCAAGAGGCAAACCTTCGGATATAAATTGCATCTGCTGCGTATAAGCGTGTGAAGACATCTTCAAGTGTCAATACACTGTCTGTGACGTCGCCTACCCCGGTCTGGTTATCAAAGCACAAGGACAAAAAGGAAGTGAACGAAGGCGATTGGACTATGAGGCAACGCTGAATAAGGTAAGTGGGCGGTGGTGTTTCGAAATCTAACTGAGGCTAAATGAGAGGTTAGGTTCTTCTCTTTAAGTTAAGTTCACTTGCAGCTTACTGCAAGCAATCTTACTTCATTAGATAGGTAGGTAAGGGTTATTCTGCCCGAAGGCAGGTCCGAACCTCCGCAGAGGTGTTCCTGAGCCGGAGTTTACGTGCGGTAGGGCGGCCAGTTCCTTTCCGCTCCTCCATTCCCTTACCCCCCACCAACAGCGCGTGGCAACCCATCCAACTCCTGACCACGCCCAATGTTGCTTAACTTCGGAGATCTCACGGGATCCGGTGTTTCAACACGGCTACGGCCGTTGGCTTCATTAGATAAGAAACATCTAAAACAGTGTTTCCCCAAATTTGGGGGGAGGGGAAGAGGACATGAATAGGAGGTTTCAAGAAAAAGTTAGATCCCGTACCCAAGCGCCGTGGACAGAAGAAAGGAGGAAATAGCTGAGTGAAAGGGTGAAGGAGTACTGAACCTCCATAGGTGAAGAATGACAGACAAAAGTGTCAAAATAAATGGCCATTGCAGAATTTCGAGAGAGACAGTACATTACGAGTGATAAGCTTTAACAGCTTCATTTCAAGGAACACTAATAACGTATTGACTAAAATCAATTAGTGAATATTCAAGATAAACTTAAATATTATAACTAACTGGTCCGCCTATTCAAAACAATATATAATTTATTATATTTAGTACATGTTTCGTCCCCTAAGGGACATCATCAGCTGATAATAAATTAACATTAATATATCAGAAATACAAAATAGATATTATTAAAATTGGAAAGACACATTAAAATACTGATGTATGGTTACGACATTTAAAATAAGATCTTCTAAATTTTGTTAAAATTGTAAGTCATATGATAGATAAAACAATTAAACTGTCCATTTTACTCTTGATGATATTCTTGGAAAATACCAGTTTTGCTTTATAAAATCTTGAATGATCAATTGTTGTATTTAGCACACTTGATTTGTATCTCATGGCCTACTATGGGCCACGTTAATTCGAATTCATCTTTACCTTTTTCTAGGCTTTAATCCTCGTCCAGTACTTTATCATCCTTTCACTTTGCATTTTCTTCCTTTGCTCTGTCCACGGCACTTGGGTACGGGATCTAACTTTTTCTTAAAACTTCCTGTCGGCCTTGATCCTCGACTAGTAAGCATCCCTGTTTCTGATTTCCGTTTCTTGTATTCCCATTTCTTCCAGATCCATCTTCACCTCATGATACCAGCGCACCGTATTTTTTCTGGTCTCAAAATATCTTATTATCTGATTGGTCAGTCTTCCCGGGTTCATTTTGTATATTTGTCCGAAGACCACGGCTCTACTCTTCCGGATGATATCTGAGATCTTTTCCAACTTGAGATATAATTCTCGGTTTCCTTTCGTTCTGTATGATTCTTCCTCTGTTCTTTGGGGTCCCAGTATCTTCCTCAGAATTTTTCTCCCCACCAATTCCAACTTCTTGACCAATCCTGTTTTCGTGAGGTTCAGACATTCAGCTGCATATAGAGCTTCGGGCGGATTACTGTCTGAGTCTGCATTGATCGAGATCTTCTTCTAATTTAACATTTTCAACTAGACACTAAAGAGAACATTTTTTATTACAACAAGTCTGAAGTCTTGCGAAACATAAAATACAGAAAGACAAATATTAGAATTTTATCATAAGTTTTTTTTTTTTTTTTTGCTAGAGGCTTTACGTCGCGCCGACACAGATAGATCTAATGGCGATGTTGGGATAGGAAAGGCCTAGGATTTTGAAGGAAGCGGCCGTGGCCTTAATTAAGGTACACACCCCAGCATTTGCCTGGTGTGAAAATGGGAAACCACGGAAAACCATTTTCAGGGCTGCCGATACTGGGATTCGAACCTACTATCTCCCGGATGCAAGCTCACAGCCGCGCACCTCTACGCGCACGGCCAACTCGCCCGGTATCATAAGTTTTTATCACAAATTAATCCAATTCAGGGACTTCAAACGTAATCCCAACTAAAAGATTTTTTTAATGATGTCGGGTATTGTCAGCTTGTTCAATCACGCTACCGCATTTATTGTCGTGGGTATTTTCGTTTACTGGTATGTTATGGAGAAGAGAGGATGAGGAAGAAAAACGACATTTATCGTACCCCAGAAAACAGAAAATAGGGTACTATGTGGATGGCCAGATGTGTAAAAGAACGTTTTTATTCCTGTTTGTCTTAGGGATGAGCAAAGTATTCGGAGCGGAAATCACTGGCGGTTTCATTCCGCTGACTGTGGTGTCTGGTGACCGCTTAAAGGAGGTATATTAATACAGGATTTGTGGGGAAATTAATCGGTTCCTATGGAAATTGCCTCCTGTTAAGATGACCGCTTACATTCTTGCTTCAGCTGCATATCCCAACTAGTTAATGTGCACTTCTTGCTAGTGATTTAACGTCGCTCTAACACATCGGTGTCGCCATAAGACCTATCTGTGTCGGTGCGACGTAAAGCCCCTAGCAAAAAAAAAAAAAAAACACATCGGTGACGTAAGGATGGGAAAGGGAAGGTAGCGGCCATAGTATTAAGTAAGGCACAGCCCCAAGATTTCCCTGGTGTGAAAATGGCAAACCACGGGAAAACATCTTCAGGGCTGCCGATGGTGGGTTAATGAACTACTGTACTGTGAATTTTGAAATTTATTCGGTATTATCATTTCTGAGGAAATAAAGCATTTATAATAATGATATTGGGAGGGGTCGAGGGGGAAAATTTTGGGAACCACTGACTTAAAAATTGTTAGATACTGCGAATTTATTTCTGTTTAAGGTTTGTTTTCCCTTTTATGTCTTCTGTAATTTTATGTCATGAAATATATGTGTTGATACTAGATAGGTGTGAACTCAGAGAGGAGCCTCATGGATGCGAAGTGGCCCCGGGAAATATCGTAATTTGATAACGACCGTTCGTCCTTTTTAGCGTAGAACACGAGGTTTCGGAGGTCCTATTTAGTCAAAGGTCACACGCGCACAGTATTATCAACAGTCGTATAGCGTATCGTGTACTCCACCATAGTCATAGTAACTATAAGCCAATGTTAAGTATAATTTGAGAGTGTGAAAAATAAGCTTTTTACAACATTTTTCGTTTTATTTCCCCATAATTGCCACAATTGCCAGCCTGACAAAGACTAAAGTGAAATTACGATATGATAATATTTTAAACAAGCACAAAATGAAGCACTCTCAATTAAAAATTGTATTCTTAAAACAATATTAATTGATATTAATTTACATGATATTTAAATATTATATTAAAACTGAAATAAAGCCCGCCTGGTGGCCATGATCGTTAAGGCGTTGAAGTCTAAACGGTCTGACACCGAGGTTAGCCGGTTCGACACATGTAGGTCGAAAATACTTTCATCATCAGAATGTGGGCTGGCTGGGTAGGGGAGGTAGTGGTATACAATTTATAATCACTAGATTGCGTTCCAAAAGCTTGAATTTAATACCAAACCTCTCCGAAGTGCTCATATGAACTGAGGGCATATGACGCTGTTGATGGTGATTCGTCCGTCGGATGGGGACGTTAAGCCTTGAGCAGACCCTTTGGTGCTATTCGAGAGGAGTAGGCTATGTGCCGGCACCGAGTTTCACTATCTCCCTTCCTACTATCATATATCACGTCATTCATTTCATCTCATTAACTCATCTGATGTGGTTGGCGTCAGGAAGGGCATCCGGTAAATAAAACCCGCCACGACAGATTCATCTCACCTTACCTCGTACCCGACCCCGTAGAGAAACGGGACAAGGGTTGGAGAAAGAACAAACATTAAAACTGAAATAAAGTCCTCTTCATTTCCTTCCTTTTTCTTTTTATTATATTCTGTATGTCGCACCCACACAGATAGGTCTAACGGCGACGATGGGATTTGGAAGGAAGCGACCGTGGCCTTAATTAAGGTACAGCCGCAGCATTGGCCTGGTCTGAAAAAAATGGGAAACCAAGGAAAACCATCTTCAGGGCTGTCATTATTGTGATTCGTACCCACTATCCCCCGAATAAAAGCTCACAGACGTGCGCTCCTAACTGCACGACCAACTCCTCTGTTTTTAAATTTCCATTTGTAGATCATGATGGTTTTGAATTCCTAACAAGGTATATCGTTGTTGCGCCTAAAAAACCGCTATATGGTAATATTTCAGCTTAGAACTCTGACCAGAAATGTTCTGTCATCTAAGGTTCAGTATTGCATGAAAGAAATTTGGTTCTGTGATACTTGTGATGCGGGTCAGTATTTCTCCCCTCGACGTTGTCACATAGGGATATTTCGATGAGTAACGGCAAAATAATGGTGTGTACAGACACCACCAATCATCAAGCTTGTTATTTCAGTGGTGTTTATATTTATCTTCGTATTATGGAGTGGTTAAATTGTAGATTGCACATTTATATTTACATCTCTTTTAAACACAACTGGGTCAATTAATAATGGCGTATTAGAATAAAATAGCAATAACCAGCGTTTTTTTCTGCTAGTACTCAATGCAGCAGTGAACTTTATTTTATCAAGTTGTTTTTAAAGAACTGCGATTTAATGACAGAGGTATTTATACTAAATATTCAGGCAGATGATACTGTGTTCACGAACTGAATGTTTAGTTTTGATTCTTACATGTTTCATAGGCTTCGTATGTTGGTAACGTAGCCGAAAACAAGGAGTTGTGTTCACTTTCCGATTTTTTCTAATGTCAGACTACAGTTCTATATCCGCAACATGTGGATGTTCACGTGAGTATTGAATAAATCTACTCTAAGTGAAACCACCGTTCAAAATGAGTAAAATAAGTAGTAACTATTAGTCAATGAGCTGAGCAAGCTAAGGAAGGCTGAAGGATAAATTGTCAAATCTACTTGTAAAAAAAAAAAAAAAAAAAAAAAAAGAACGTACTGAAGAGGATCACAAAATCAATACCGAAGATTCATGGGGTCAAAAGGAAATGACTGGCCACTTTCGCAAAAACAAAAAAAAATGAGTGGATGGTGACGACGAAGATATATCGGAGTGAAAAGTGTGGAAGTTTCTCTAATAGGCACCTACATGGTACCGGCATCTTTTCTCCCAGAAGAAAAGGACTGGTAATAACCAAACCGCATGACGTAACAGACCTGAAGGCCATGGCCTACCAAGCGTCTGTTGTTCATCCCGAAAAGTGTCGTGTGGTCGGCACGACGAACTCCCTCGGCCGTTATTCTTGGCTTACTACATCGGGGCTGATATCTCACCGCCAGATAGCTCCTCAATTGTAATCATGTAGGCTGATTGGTCCTCGAACAAGCCCTCATATTCAAGTTGAAATCCTTGTCCTGTTCGGTAATCGAATCTTGCCTCCGGGTAAGAGGCAGGCACGTTTCTCCTACACCGGGGGTCGGGATTAAATAGTAATATTAATAAACAGATTTTAAATATAACAATAACACCCGAGCTTATTCCCTTGCTAGTTAAGTGAAAAGAGAAGTGAAAAATCGTCTAAGAGTGAGTTAAGTCGGATAGTAAAATACATTATCAACAAGATTTCTTTCATTTCCATACTTCCTTCTTGTCATTGTTATAAAAAACGTATTCTGCGAATTACATTTTCATGGAAACTGTTTAAATTCTTTCTTTCTTTCTTTCTTTCTTTCTTTCTTTCTTTCTTTCTTTCTTTCTTTCTTTCTTTCTTAACCTGTTTACCCTCCAGCCAGCCTCATCTGCTATGCTGAACATTGGTCTTGTGGGGGGGATGGGAAGATTGAAAGGAATAGACAGGGAAGAGAGAAGGAAGCGGCCGTGGCCTTAAGTTAGGCACCATGCAGGCATTAGCCTGGAGAAGTGGGAAACCATGGAAAACCACTTCGAGGATAGCTGAGGTGGGAAACGGACTCTACTCAGTTGACCTCCCGAGGTTGAGTGAAACCCGTTTCACTTTTTATATTTCGTGGCAGGGGCGGGAATCGAACCCGAGCCTGCGGCGGTGTCAGCTAATCACACCAACCACTACATCACAAAGGCGGACTTAATTTTTTAAATGTATATATATCTGTTTTGGTTCTAAAGAGGCGCGTATTCAGGGAGGGGTAAACGAAGTAAAGGACTTCAAAACAGCAGCTTGTCTTTATTTCTCTAATCGCGGTGAAATATTTCACGATCCGTTTCGCAAATATTATTTTGAATATTATATTATTCTGTTATCTTAACAAAACCGAGTAGAGTGGCCGCGCGCATTAATGTGCTACGGCTACAGAGCCAAGCTCTGCATTCGCGAGGCGAGTGGTTTCAAACACCACCGTCGGCTGTTCTGAGAATATTTTCACTTCCAGGCAAATGCTGGGACAGTTCCTATTCGTAAGGCACAGCCGATTCATTCCACCTCCTTACCCAATTCATCCACACTTATGTCAACTTCATTAGCTCCTTCAACATCCGGCCGTAAAACGCGCCATACCCTTCATCCCAGGCCCTGTATTAGGAAACAGAACTGCGTCCTGCAGTGCATGGTTTGTTCAGAAGGCGAGTGATTGGGGACGTTAAGTATTAAACAGACCCTTGGTGCTATTCGAAAGGAGTAGGCTATGTGCCGGCACCGGGTTCCACCCTATCCTTTGCTTCTATATCACGTCATTCATTTCATTTCATTATCTCCTTTTATGAAGCTAACGCAAGGAAGAACATCCGGTTGTATAAACTCGCTACAAAGTTTCATCTCACTTCATACCCATGCCAGCCCCGCAGTGTAGGGATAGCATGCTTGCCTCCTACTCTAAGGACCCGGCTTCAATTCCCAGCCAGGTCAGGAACTTTTTACCACAATCTGAAGGCTCATTCGAGGTTCATTCAGACTACGTGATTACAGTTGAGGCGCCATGTGTCGGTTTAGAAAGCCAACAATCAGGGCCGAGAGGATTCATCTTTCCGATTAAGACACCTCGTAATCTGCAGGCCATCCGGCTCAGCAGCGGTCGCTTGGTAGGCCACTGCCCTTTGGAGCTCTCGTGCCATGGGATTTAGTTTGGTTTGATTCATATCCGAACGCGACAGGTGTTGGACTGATAGGTAGTAAGATATCTACTGTAAGTGATTTAAACCTTTCGAGATATATGTTTGAGACGAATGACATTACTCCAACAAAACGAATATTGTATACAAAATTTCGAAATTCTGAAGATAGAATGAAACTTTGCTGAAAATACTGAAAGTTAGTAAGTTATTAAATGTTATTATGAACAATAGATATGCTCTTGATGGTTCCTGTTTGGGTGTTTGAGTGTACTTCGGGCAATTGTAGTTATAATTAAATAGAAAAAAAAAAAATACTACAAAAATCTCGGCACTCTTCATAAAACACAATTGCCTTCCAACCTCATCGAAACAAAAGATGAAAGAAAATCAGTGCGGCGTCACCGCTTCTCTTTTCATCGCAAATAAATTGTCATAGGTTTCGTCGTGTCAGTGCAGAATTGCACACTGACTGGATGTACAGAAGTACAACACAAGGAGTACCTTACCACTTCTGTTGTCCGTTGCAATGATCGTAAGTGGTCTGTTAATTGCTGCTGACCAATGAGATATATCAAAGTACAAAATAAGATTAAATTTAAAAAATAATGTTCAGGCTCGTACATAGGCATCTGTTGAAAAATGGGCACTACGGTCAAAAGTTGTCTTTCATTAATCACAATTTGAACCAAAACGGACTTTGATTCTTTTCTTTGCTATTGTTTTTACGTCGCACTGACACAGATAGATCTTATGGTGACAATGGGATAAGAGAGGGCTAGGAGTGAGAAATAAGTGGCCGTTGTCTTATTTAAGGTACAGCCCCAGCATTTGCCTGGTGTGAAAATGGGAAACCACAGAAAACCATCTTCAGGGCTGCGGACAGTGGGGCTCGGTGATTTTGAAATTTAATCAGCATGTTAAGAAGTTACAGGAGTAAACAGGCATTTTAGGAAATAGGCCTATCCTCAGCTTAATATAATATAATATAATATAATATAATATAATATAATATAATATAATATAATATAATATAATATAATATAATATAATATTTTTGTGTGGCTATTGCTTGCCTATTGCAGCCCCTGTAAAGCAGATCCTCCGACAAGGGTGGGTAGCATCTGCCATGTGTAGTAAACTGCGTGATATTGTGGAGGAGGATAGTTTTGTATGTAACGTATGAATTGTAAGAGTGTTTGCGACAACACAAACAACCAGTACCCGAGCGAAGACAATTAACTATTTAAGGTTAAAATCTCCGATCCGGCCGGGAATCAAACTCTGTGCTCTCTGAACCGAACGCCTTTAGTGTTGCCTGTAGGAAGGACGCCCCGCCGTAAAAATGGACTTAATCTACATTAGTGCCGACCCCAGATAATTCAGAAAAAGTCAGGAAAATAATAAAATGATTAGTTTTAACTGATCCGTGAATACTTGTGTTTTGGCCGTCTGATGCCGAGTTAAAAGAGAGACAATATTTCCTGGCTACAAATTCGGGAGAACCGTACGAGACACCTTGTCAACCCTATTGTAAGCGTGTTTGGATCTTCAGTAGTACCGAAGTACATATTACTAACTTAGTGAAAGTAATAGTTTTATTCTACAGTTCTCAGTTATGTGAGCAAATGCCTATGGGAACAGAACTGTCAAGAACTTTCGCTGTTACACTAATACAGAGTAGTGGAGCGTGAAATGTGTCCATCTTTAACTGGTTCTTCACTCTCTCACTCCCTATCTGTGTCACACGTGCTCAGCCCGTATCACACACCACATTCAGATATCATCAGCTTCATGCAATTCTTCCCTCCCACGATTGCTGAAATATATCGGTTCAATGGAACGAATTAATGAGTACAACTTGATAAACTTAATTGATAAATCGTTCGATAGCTTTTCGAAATCATTTTATGACACAATCTGACAGCTCGGCACTCCGAACGGCCAACCGAGCAGAGGAGCGGTGGCCGCGACTCTACGCCTCTGCATTCGGGAGACGGAGAGAGACTGGTTCCCACCGTCAGTTGTCCTGAGAATGGTTTTCCGTGGTTTTCTGTTCTCCTGCACTAAGGCGAATATCGGGCAGTTCCTAGTATAGGCCACGACCACTAGTCCTCTTACCTTTTCCGAACATCTCCATCACCGTATCATATTTATCTGGCGTGAGAGACGGCGTTACCCTCTAGGAGGCCCGCCACTCCCTTCAGGGACGGAATAAAAACTGTTTAGTACGAGTATTATTATTATTATTATTATTATTATTATTATTATTATTATTATTATTATTATTATTATTATTATTATTATAGTACCGGGCGAGTTGACCGTGCGGTTAGGAACATGCAGCTGTGAGCTTGTATCTAGGAGACAGTGGGTTCGAACCTCACTGTCGGCAGCCCTGAAGATGGTTTTTCGTGGTTTCCTATTTTCACACCAGAAAATATTGGGGATGTACCTTAATTAAGGCCACGGCCGCTTCATTCGCAGTCCTAGCCCTTTCCTATCCTATCGTCGCCATAAGACCTATCTGTGTCGGTGCGACGTAAAGCAAAATAGCAAAATTATTATTATTATTATTATTATTATTATTATTATTATTAGTAGTAGTAGTAGTGTAGTAGTAGTAGTAGTAGTAGTAGTTTGTTTTTGCTAGTTGCTTTACGTCGCACCGACTCAGATAGGTCTTATGGCGACGATGGAACAGGGAAGGGCTAGGAGTGGGAAGGAAGCGGCCGTGGCCTTAATTAAGGTACAGCCCCAGCATTTGCGTGGTGTGAAAATGGGAAACCACGGAAAACCATTTTCAGGGCTGCCGACAGTGGGGTTCGAACCTACTATCTCCCGAATACTGGATACTGGCCGCACTTAAGCGACTGCAGCTATCGAGCTCGGTGAGTAGTAGTAGTAGTAGTAGTAGTAGTAGTAGTAGTAGTAGTAGTAGTAGTAGTAGTAGTAGTAGTAGTAGTAGTAAGTAAGTAAGTAAGTAAGTAAGTAAGTAAATAAGATTTTGAGGAATATTACGTCAATTATCTCTCCGCCACCGCTCTAGAGGGGAAGCGAACGTCCCCAAGAAGGATTGCCACATGTTAGAAATGTTAATAAGGAAATCAGTTCATCAAGAACTACAAAGCATTGCATTCGTTGTATTCATAAGTTTCATGTTCTAACTTAAAAACAAAATGAACTAGATATGTTGGCTGAAAGGTCGGATTCGCTTTCTTCAATATCGAGAGTCCAGACTTTGATTCCCAACCGTCACATTTTGTTCGGTGATCGATCGAAGTTGAACCGAGTCTAAATCAGTTTTTACAGACTCTATCTGAAATAGTTTTTTTAAAAATCATGTACTTTTTTGTACACAACGAGTTAAAGCTTCTTGTAGTTTTCAATTCAACGGCTGTGAGACCGTAAGTCGGTCGAGCGGAAGAGATCGTCTGATTGTTGGCATGCTCTGAACCGCTTAGTTTCATTGGACGTCCAGCGTATTCAGGCACAGTTAACATGCGTCTACATTACTTGTTGCGATTACCGTTACCAGCAAAACGCCGTCGTGCTTTTCGTAATAAATCTGAGTGTAGGAATTTCACGGACACGCGTGCTGAAATTTTATCGCAGGACAGGATATACAGTGTACACAGCGAACATCGAATTCACAGAAATACTGTTACAGAACGGCGCAACCAACGAGACTGCTTTTCTGACTTAATTGAAGAAAAAGTCTTAATATACATTGCTTGACTATTACTTCCCAATTTATGGGTTGCCAAACACGACAAAGTATGCCATTGTAAGATAAAAAAATTCATTATGATCCGTATTGACAGTAGGCCTAGTTACAGTTGGTAGGTAAAACGGATCCACTTACGTATTCAGTACCACACTAACTAAAACATGTATCTATATTTGGTAAAAAATCAGTTACATTATCATATAATTAAATCTTTACGGCTGATGATGGCCCGAGCATCCGAAACCGGTCTCATGTACTAATTATATGATAATATAAATGATATTTGACCAAATATAGTCACATGTTTTATTCGTGTGGTATTGAATAGGTGGACCTATTTTACCTACCAAAAGTATGGCATATCAAATAATGACAGTTAACAGTGTTTGCTAAAGTAGGTTGTAAAGGTGATAAGAATAATAGGAAGTGGCCCCTTGATCGCTATTAGGAACCTGCAGATTTCGCAAATGTTTCATATAAAATTCTGTCATTGTTCCTCCGGCGCCAATTTATAGTCCATCAACTTTAATTTTACTAAACTATTAGTAAAATATATTGTCGCTATTTGTAACGTCCGCTCTAAATGCCAACAGTCTTAAAACTCAGACGTAACATTCTTATTGCACAAATTTTGCAGGTTTGTGATATAGACGGAAAGCTACTAAATGCGCAGTGCTCTTAAGAAATGTTCCAAATCTACTACAAGCTACTGCGAATAATAATAATAATAATAATAATAATAATAATAATAATAATAATAATAATAATAATAATAATATTAAACGGCCACCATCTAGAAAAAGGTTAATTTGTAAAAAAGTGTAATAGCCTTGCATCTGAGGTATATCTGAGGTATGTCCACACTAAATTTCAGCTCAATTTGTCCAGTAGTTTAGACGTTTGAGCAAGAAATAAAGAGAAACCATCTCATTTCAAACTAATACGCGATTTTTAAAATAATTTCGCAAATATTCTATTTTTAAGGTCAATATGTTGAAACAACACGTAGCAGAATGCACACTTCGTTCAGTTACACACCTTTTAGAATTAAATTATGAATAACTGAGTCTAACCGTCGTCAGCTTGATCTCCGTCCAGTTCTCTTACCGTCCAAGGCCCAGTCCATTATTCTTCTAAGTAAACTATGTTTCCACCTTCGCCTCGCATGACTCCATCTCCGAAGCGGTTGATACAGTTTTATCCACAGAGTTTATTCCTAATGTAACCATTATCTGTTCGTTTTGCTTACCGTCCTGTCATTCTTTCTACCTGACTGTTCCAGCCATTATTTATGTCTGCTGCTTCTAACTTATGAGTAAGATACCCTGAGTCCACTCAACTGTCACTCCCGTGCACCCGAGCCAGTCAGAAAACGAACCGTTTTAAAGATAGTTTCGTCTGATAGCCTGGCAGCTGGTTGAAAACAAAATTTGTAATAGATATTTTTATGTTTGTGTAACGTTTTAATAACGCTTTAAATCGGGTTATTTAAAACCCTACAGGTGTTTACTTGGTATTATTTTCCACATTCATCCAAATTTAATGCCCCATGGTTCCAATTTCAAATTTGTAGTGCGTTTTAAAAAGATAAAATAAAAATATAACGGAAATCGTAAATTTTATTTTCACTTATCCAAGACTTGTGAGGAGTATTAAAGCTGTTAATGCTCTTAAAGTTCTCTGTTAGAAATTTGAGGTCAATTAAGAAAGGAAATCTAGTAAATAATGTTTTTGGCCGACTTACTTTCATCAGGTTGGGTCAACGACAGACCATCAATATGTCAGCTATCGCCTTCATATCACTAAAGGTATATCATTGCTTAGCTGACGTAACCTAGTCTGGGAGTAAGCCACTATGTGATTATTCCACAATTTCTAAAATTATATATTTTCAGCTCTATATTTATTTTGAAATGAAACCTAATTAGTCACATGGCAGATCCATCTGCGAATAGTTTTGAAAAAATGGATGAAATTCGCGATTTAGGCGTGATGCCGTTTCAGAAGGCAGACAGACGAAATTTCATTGTTTTATGTGTAGAGATAAACAGGCAGCTAGGAAGCAACTTTCATCAATCACTTTAACGTGTTGAGTTATCGAATTTAAGCAATCTCACATGTCACATACCTCAGCCGGGAACGAACTCAATGTCTTTACGAATAAACTTGAGTGGAATTTTTAAAAGTAGGAAATAGAATATGGATTTAAAGTTGGAATTCAAGAGAACAAATTGGGGCAAATAATCATTTATAGGACGAGGATTAATAATTTATCAAGGGAATTGTTCGAAAAATTTCGTGTTCTTTGAAAGTGTTTAAGGAAAAGCTAGGTAAACAACTGCTAGGGAATCTGCCACCTGGGTGACAGCCCAAAATGCAGATCATTGATGGATGATTGATTGAACAGAGGAACAGCAACTAACCGACTGTGCAGCGACGTGGACCTTTCGAAAGATCTTCAGTCTCTCCACAATTGGTCGAGCCTCTTGGCACCAGGTTCATGGACATCAATATATGTTAGCGGTGCGAGCTGCTCAGACATGCAGACTTACGGTTTTGCTTTTGTTATGCAGACTGAGAACAGAGAAATTATGAGCTCTCAGATGGTTGGCTACTATGTCTAGTACGGTAGACCAGCGATGTCCCATGGCACTTTTCGTGTCGCCCATATACGATCAGAAGATACCATTGCTTCACACCACTCACAGGCAACGGCGGCTGGTGATAATTCTATTGGTGGTGCCACCAATTCAAAATTCGTAAACAAATCTTCCAAAGTTGCAAGTACAGTCAGTGCATATTTACCTAATCCCATTATTTAACTGTGCTATTGTACAAGACCGTTTATTTATTTATTTATTTAGGTTAAGTAACAGCATAACACCGAATTACAGAGATCCGTAATATGTATAATAGTTATTAATCTGAACTGAAAAATATAAAAACATTTACAAAGGACACAAATATATAAACAATAAAAACTGCACAATCCTATATTTCAGATATTTACATAAACAACGATATAACCAAAGGGAAATTCACTTAATATCTATTTTAACGAATTTATATATACCGGGCGAGTTGGCCGTGCGCGTAGAGGCGCGCGGCTGTGAGCTTGCATCCGGGAGATAGTAGGTTCGAATCCCACTATCGGCAGCCCTGAAAATGGTTGTCCGTGGTTTCCCATTTTCACACCAGGAAAATGCCGGGGCTGTACCTTAATTAAGGCCACGGTCGCTTCCTTCCAACTCCTAGGCCTTTCCTATCCCATCGTCGCCATAAGACCTATCTGTGTCGGTGTGACGTAAAGCCCATAGCAAAAAAAAAAACGAATTTATAAATGCTAGTTGCTTTACGTCGCACCGACACAGATAGGTCTTATGGCGACGATGGGATAGGAAAGGCCTAGGAGTTGGAAGGAAGCGGCCGTGGCCTTAACTAAGGTACAGCCCCAGCATTTGCCTGGTGTGAAAATGGGAAACCATGGAAAACCATTTTCAGGGCTGCCGACAGTGGGGTTCGAATTTATAAATGAGAAATTAATATAAATATTTATTTGACTCCACATTGAGTTTTCTTAGAAATTTCCGTTTTAAGAAAATTATTGAATAAATTAACAATTACTGAGAAAAAGTGGAGAAAACCTATGAATGGTCTCTCACCAAAGCCTTTGTTCCAAAACCTCGAATAACAACTTCAAATGAACCAGTAAGAACGGTACTGAAAGTAACACTAGCTTGCCTCACATGGGAATAAAACATAGCTATTGCAGTTTCCGTGTCACAATTTCAGTTGAAGCTGAAATTTGCGGAATATCTTACTTTGCACAAACATATATACCAGGCGGCTCGTGAGCGCCGTACTTTCTACTTACAATTGTCCCGCATGCAGTAGTGATGCATGGGATGCCTAATCACTTGTTTTCGAAGGAGTGCTACAACGTGCTGTACTGTGGAAGCTGGGAAACAAATAGCAGTCATTTTACTGCACACGTTCCATAACAGGGTGCATTTATAAATACGCCAAAGGTTCAGAAAAAAAATGTAATAGCTTACTAACTTATACACATGTAGACATTCCACTCTATAAAAGCGTTGTTTGTATGGCACAAGAACTAATACTGTTCGGCGAAATACGTGTGTAGAAGGCAGACGTTTGTTTGGAGTTTCGGCTGCATTGTCACTAGATTCTCCACAGATTAAAATGATGTCTGTGTATTCGTCGTTGCTGAACACAGTAGCCATTGCCGGTATGCAGACAGAAAATATAGTGCTGCTGTACACTAGTACATACACCAGCCTAGTACTATACGGTCGTAAACGAGGTTTACTAATCCAAGGAGTTGCATTAGACTGGTAGCGTTGAGGAACATGCTGCGAGCGACCGCCCTGTTGTTATCTCTTCATATTCTGACAACCTGCCTGCTGGCAGTAGTGCCGCTGTAAAAATTAGTTATTAGATATCCCTTTCATCATTTTTGCATGCGGGACATTTCTAAGTAGAAAGTACGGCGCTCGCGAGCCTCCTGGTATATATGGAAGGGATATCCGCTGTTCTCTATATTATTACACACAGAAATAATTTAACGACGCTATTCATAAGCACATAAAATAAACGCCACAAAGGTTAACAATGTTGCTATTTTGTGCCCGAGTTCTAGTAGGTAAAGGTAACTGTGTCGCCAACTTACATTAATGAAACAGAGCATCATTCATTGCAAAAATTCCAGATAGTTACATTGCAAATAGAGAGAGATGTATTCCTGTCGCTAATACTAGTTTTTAAAAAGTCACTATGTGTCTTTTAACACGAGAGAACGAAGAATATTTTGTTGTTAAAACGTACAGTAGTCATCAGGTACAGTGACAATATCACTATATTGGTACGCTGGGTGTTGTCTACATTGTACTTGCCATATGCTGTACTCTATTGGTTGAAATATAAAGCAGTTTTGAATTGCGCTTATTACATTCTGCACGCTAATGGATGAAAGTTGCATCACGCACCCAATGGCACTCCCGTAGCCCTTACCTACGCACACAAACGTAAGCCAAACAGTCTTTTGTTCCGTATCTGATGTTCGAAAGCGATGTGGGTGAGATAAGGCTCACATACACAGAAAAGCGCCCCAGAGCGCATGTCGATTTGCCCGCTCGTTCGAATGAAGGTAGAATAAGATATGTATACATTTTCTTCACATGTAATGTAAAATGTTCTTTAGAGGGAAAAATCTCATATTCTTTCTTTATTACATTTATTACGTGCCACACCGGCACTGCCTTACGAGCGCCCCTGTTCACACGTACACTTGAGTGGTTGTGTGCGCAATGTAGTGGGGAGATTGGACTGTATGTTAAATTTAGTAGGTAACAATTTCGTGTGGCTATTTCTAGCCGAGTGCACCCCTTGTACGGCAGACCCTCCGATGAGGGTGGCGGCATCTGCCATGTGTAGGTAACTGCGTGTTATTGTGGTGGAGGATAGTGTTATGTGTGGTGTATGAGTTGCAGGGATGTTGGGGACAGCACAAACACCCATCCCCCGGGCCATTGGAATTAACCAATGAGGGTTAAAATCCCCGACCCGGCCGGGAATGGAACCCGTGACCCTCTGAACCAAAGGCCAGTACGCTGACCATTCAGCCAGCGAATCGGAAAACTTAGTAAGTGACGATAAGAAATAGGCAGTCAGATCCTCGTAACATACCGTGAAGGAAGGTAAAGTTTCCACTTCTCGAAAAATCCCACATCAAATAAAGAAATAAGTCTAATCAAAAGAGAAGAAGAGTCCACTCCCTCGAAGATGAATATCTCGTCCAAAGAAAAGGGAGGGCCACGGAGGGCGTGTAAATGAAGAAATCCCGAGGCGTAGCTAATCTAACACCGTCGGAGTTGAAAGGGAACATGATCTGACCAAGAGTGGTCGGATACGAAGCCGGCCCAGCGGTTTAGGAGCAGTGAGCCTGCATCCGAGCTAGGTCGCGGAGTGTTACCTTGCACATGGCCAACTACCCCTACTGCTTTTACGCTCCACTAACTAATTTTGACGGGTTTAGGAGACGCCGAGCTGCCGAAATTGTGTCCCGCATGAGTTCTTTTACGTACCAGTAAATCTATCGACAAGAGGCTGGCGTATTTTAACACCTTCAAATACCACCGGACTGAGGCAGGAGCGAACCTGCCAAGCTGGGGTCAGAAGGCCAGCACCTCAACTGTCTGAGCCACTCAGTCCGGCACCCCTATAACAACAACGCAAGACGATTTCATGAGGAGAGTACTCATTGTCTTCAGGAATTGAATACAATTTTTCTTTGCTTTACTATAAGAACACAAACTTCCTCGAGTTAGAAAAGTACGCAGTGCTCAGAGAGTTGCAGAATGTGACCAATTGTTCTATCTCCCTCAGAAAGGTAAAGGGGTTATTCTTTTAAGGAGTTTACCCAAGCCAACAAGTGGGTTCGAAACCACAAAGGACTTACTAGAAGTGAATATCGCGAGGGCCTTAAGACGGTACACAACGTATCACATTTCTCTGGCACAGAAGCTTGATAAAACATATATGATCACAAATATTTTGTAGTGTAACATACTGTAGCATCTTTTTATCACATTTAGCTGTAACATAGTTCTGTGATAGAAATTATGGTCTTCATAATATTGTTGATTAGTGTGTGATAAGGAAGAAAGAAAATGGCACGAAAATTTACACATGGTCTATAGTAACTACAAAGCTTGTCCGGCCCCGCGTTCGATTCCCGGCCAGGTCAGGGGCTTTTAATTGTAAATTATTAAAATCTCTGGCCTGGGGACTGGGTGTTTGTGTCATCCTTAACGTTCTTTTCCTCAAATTCAACACTCTACTCTTCCGCAATTCCAATTACACGCAGGTTTATATGATATGGTGCAAGGAGGGGCAAAAGATCTCTATAGGTCGACGCCCCGAACAAATAGCATTACAAAAATAACCACAGAACTTTTTATTTTGTGTTATGAGTCACATGAAACGCTGTACAATTCCAAGCGCAAAGATTACAAAAGCAGGAACAAACGACTCGAAATATACAAACGCATTGCTGAAGCCATAAATATGACACAAGTTAGTTTATCAGAGAGATAATCCACCTGATAGCCACCCTATTACGGAATCAAAAGATCTAATCAGTTCATGTGGAAATTTTTTTTTGCTAGGGGCTTTACGTCGCACCGACACAGATAGGTCTTATGGCGACGATGGGATGGGAAAGACCTAGGAGTTGGAAGGAAGCGGCCGTGGCCTTAATTAAGGTACAGCCCCAGCATTTGCCTGGTGTGAAAATGGGAAACCACGGAAAACCATCTTCAGGGCTGCCGATAGTGGGATTCAAACCTACTATCTCCCGGATGCAAGCTCACAGCCGCACGCCTCTACGCGCACGGCCAACTCGCCCGGTAGTTCATATGAACAATACTTTTTTATATGATATTTGGATTAAGCAGGGATTGAGTCAGAACTCCAGTTTAAAATTGCCACCATCAGGCAGATTGTCTCTTTCAGATTTTATTTGAAAAAAGAAAATCCAGTACACGGTACATCAAGTTAGGGAGTACAAATGGTGTCTAACAATCACCAATGAATTTTTCAACGCAGAGGCCGCTATGGTCTGTTCGGGATTTTGTTTATTCTTAGGAAGTTTAGCGTCTCCTTAGGAATTGTCCCTCCAGCGCCAATCATAAGGCCAATGACTTCCCATTTTGTAATTTCATACTTCTTTCCGAGATCCTCAAGGCATGGTTTATATATATGTCCTTTCTTCTCCTCACACACTAATGGAGGCTGCCATTCATTTTCCTCTAATCTTACTGTGGGATCAATCACCATGCCCGTATCTTTCGCCCGGTCGATGACAAAAAACCAAGCGGACATTTAAACTGATGCTTACAAAACGTATTCGTTGTGAAATATCAAGATAGCCTAGTAAAGCATTGGCGCATCTATCCCGCCGACCATTAAGCTGATTGTGAAGACATTCACCTGTCTTTCCTCTGGCTTGTTTAGAAACTGCATACACATGCACTTTGCTTTCATCTCATTATTTATGTAAACTTTGCCAGCCATAAAATCAGCGACGAATCGTGTATAATTTGTAGAGGCTCTGGATTAGAGATAAATACCGAAATGGAAAGACAAAGGACATTCCCTGACTATGTGTTGGATGGTTTGCATTTTCATGTTGGAATCAGGATCTTTCCCCACTCGTGCGGTATACGGCAAAATAAGCGACACTGCAATTATTGCTCATCTGCAGTCCACATTTCCCTAGCACCAGGCACACGAAATTATATTTTTAATTGCAGATTGTTATGTCTGTGTTCAGTCTGCAATCCTCAGCGATTTAAGCTAGTCTTATAAATAAAGTTGTAGGAGGTCAGCTGTCTGTAATTTCATTTATTTTGCCATATTTTGATATAGTTATCTGTTTTAGGTCAACTCAAGATAGTATCACTAGTTTTTAGCTTTCTCGACTGTTTGTTAATTGTTTGTTCCACCATCACGAGTAGACGGCTCAATAGATCTCGACCAAACTTCATATTTAGAGTCTATTAATCCAGAAGCAGGTTTGGATATGCATATGATTGAAAAATCACTGGATAGACTGGGAGTTTATAGGAAGACCAGAAGAGTATTTTTTCAATTTTCTCTTACACCAGGGCTTCTCAGGGTGCATGCGCGTGGTGCATGCACTGTGCACGGTGCAAAAGACGACTTGGCTTGGTTGACCAGAGTGCAGACCCCCCACTCCTCGATTTGGAGCAATAGCGCTTACTCTCTCTTTCCTCCCGCCTGTCTCGCTCGCACCGTCTGTCTCCCTCTGCCCCACTTGCGCCGTAGCTCTCAAAATCCGGGCTGAGTTGAGCCGAGTATAGCCGAGTAAAGCCGAGCTTAGCCGTGTAGCCCAGAGACGAAGCGTTGATCCGAGCCACGCCGAGCGACATCGATGCACAATGCACGGAGCTCTTGCGCCTCGATCTGCACGCGTGAGATTTTGGGCGTTTGAGAGGCCATGTCTTACACTATTGATTATGTGTAAAATCTGTACACAACATGTGAAACGTTCCTTCATTCTAAATCAATTTTGTTATGTACATAATTTCGCTTACTCTTCAAAAGACTGATAAATATCATCAGCGTCAGAGCGCCATGCCAGTGGTCAGAGATACAATATGAAACTTGAGAAGCAAGGAGAATGTCACACATCTTCAGACCAAGAACTGTACCGTGCAATAAATTCGGAAATCGTCCTCATTCTCTCTCGACTTTGTTCAGCTTCATCATACTATACGTTACTGCCACGCGCTTTCGTAGAAAAATATCAGTTTGACATGTCGAATTAAACGTGTGAATTGAGCCATGTTACTTCGCATAAATTCATGAAGGAAATATGTAATCCATTGCAAATTCCCGTGCAAAAGAACGGGTACAAATGCTAGTCTACAATATATTTGCAACTAGCTCAGTGACCCCATTATGCTACACACCACTTACCTCTAAATAATAGAAAAAAGTCTTAACGTAAATCTTTCATCTCTTCTACTAGTCTTATCCTCCGAAATCGAGTCCGTTATTTTCCCGGCTAACCTGTCCTCCTCCATTCGCCACACACACACCGAAACCGGATCATACGTGCAGCTTTTACCCATTGCGTTCATTCCTAACTTAGTCAGTCTGTATCCCGTCATTGTAATTACCCTCCTGTCATTGTTACCACCAGTTTGTATCAGCAATCATTCTGCCGACTATCATGTCTGTTACTTCCAAATTACGAATAACATATCCAGAGTCCACCCAGATGCCCTTCCCGTATTGCAAACTCGATCTGAAGATATGGCGATGTAAAGATAATTAAAGAGGATTGAATGTCAAATAGAAATACAAAACTACTACAGGTGGATCATTTCAAGTATTTAGGATTTGTATTCTCCCACGCTGGTAGTATTGTTACGAATAAAACACTGTATGTTTTATCGATATATTTAATTCAGAGTTACCTAATTATTAATACATATTTGTACACACACACAATTATACTGTATTTGATAACGGATGACAACAGTACCCTAATCAGTGGATATTTACAAATTTTCTGTCCTCCTCACAGCAGTTAGTCCAGCTTGCTGGTATTACCTGGACGGGCAATAATCCTGATTGACTGGACTCACTTTTACTTGGCTCTGCACGCTCAGTTACTTCAGACAGCAGCTGCACGCAGACAGGTTCGAATATAGGGCTGTTGACTATCACAACACACGACTGCTGTTCATTCGGTTCGATTCCAGACGAATTCGATAACTTCAGTCAACATAGTCAATTCTATTAACTCACAGTCAACGGGACTGAACTACTCAACACGTATCACCTCCAGGAATTACCGAATGGAGCTACAGAGGGCTGAAAGTCCACGAGCACGTAACAGTATTGTAAGAGAAATCGAATTAATGTAGTGTGCTCGCAGTTCTGACCTACGGTATTCCGTACGAAAGATATGAGCTCTTGGACAAAATTCTCGTTACATCGATCTGCTTTCTTTTCTCTACGGGAGTAAATGTTAGATGGACTCACCATATCTTATTCATAATTTGGCAGCAATGGATATGAATGTAGCGAAAATGATTGCTGGTACAAACAGGTGAGAATAGTGGCAGAAGAGAACACCGAATGTAGTTAGGTATAAGTTCGATGGATGAAGCTCTGAGTGTAAGCCGTATTCGATGGCAGGGTCATGCGAAGTGAATGGCGAAGGATAAGTTACCTATGAGAATTATGGAATCACTCATGGGGTTAAGAGGAGCAGAGGAAGACCAGGATGACGAAGGATAGGTTCAGTTTTTCATTATTTAAAGACAACAGTTGTAGACAGGGGAGTAACGTTAGGGGCCTTTAAGGGGCCCCGCAGACTCCTCACAAAAAATTAAAATAATATACATGTCTATCTAGCTTAATGTCACTCTGCACGAAAATGATCTGGGCGGTTTTGTAGGATTAGTCGAAATAGTTTGATTTTTACCATTTGTACGAACAGGAATTGCCACTTGTTCGCATCTAGTAGCACGTAGCAGGTATTGTTTTGAGTGTAACACAGCACAGCTGCCGTCTCTGGCGATACCGCAATATATTCCTCACGAGACCTAGACCAAATCATTTAAAAAATAATTACAGCAATGTAAATTGATACCAAAATACCATATTTTAGTTAGTAAATGATACTTTATTGATGTGTAGTGTACTTGAGATTGCATTTTGCACAAATTTTGCAAAACATTTAACTTTTGTCACATATTTATTAGGCAATTGTGTAGTAACAATCAGTCAACTCAGTTTCGAACAAGCTGTCTTAGCGCGAAGTTAATCATAAATAGGCCTTATATGTTGTACGATTTGATATTTCTCAAACTTTATTTGAACTGTTTTGATTTAATTTTGTTAGTATGTTTTTCTGTGTTATAATTGAATAAATTATTATAACCGAAACTTTGGTATTGATTAGAGATTACTGTTCTGTAGGTACTGAAAAATGAAACCAATTAAATTTAAGTATGAACATCTAAGTGGTTCATGGTTGGCAGTCCAGCGTCTTAGCTGTTAAAACACTGAGGCAGTCAAATAAAACCCATTATACATTACTATTTAATGCTATTACAATGACGAATAATCTCTTTGTTCATATAACTTGAAAATATATTACATTATTTCTACCTGCTGTAATTATTTTTTATTAATTTATTCCTATATTTTACCTATATTTTTTATGAGGGGGTCCCGAAATTTTATTTTGCCATGCAAGCGCGTATTACATTCGTTACCCCCTGGTTGTAGAACTACACGAGGTCACAGAGCTAATTGAAACAGCAAACTGAGAATTGAGCAGACGCGAGCTTAATACACAGAGACTTGCACCCAGAATGCAGGAAGGCATAACAGTCTATAACGAAGGTCGATTGAACTGAATTGCATTTATTGATAATTTACGTGCCGCTGAGGCTGAAAAGCCCTTTTATGTAGCGTCTTCATATAATTATATACAGGTTTATGAACACACTATACTAAATTGTTATAATATTAAATAAAAATGTTAAACTTAAAAATGTATTAAAGTACAGATATCAAATCCAGTAAAATTAAACCATACATTATAATATAGTAAGTAAGAAAATAAAACATTGATCCTATTAATTATTTTAGACTATACAAATCTAGTGAAGGAGAACAATTCTCTAAGAAATATACATTTCTGATTGTTAGATACAAGAATGCGTCGTCTCAATGTACTGTATGATACAAAGATAACTTCGAATATTTAATTTCCCCATCTAAATATCTTCATGAAGTTTTATTTGGGGACTATAGTTCGGTGTAGATTTCAAGAAGATAAATGTTGATACACATGTTATTAACGGTACGACATAAAAGCTTCCGGAACGAATCGAAGAAGTTAGCTTGAAATTAGTTTGCTATGCAGTGCCAGCCTGGTCACAGTGCTCTGTGGTAGAAGAGAAAGCTGTCCTTCTGTCCCAGAGAAGTCTGGCGCTGTGCCGTACCAGAGAGAGTTGAGTCCGAACCCGGTACTCCATGTGTGGGAGATACAAAAGATAAATCTATTTAATCGAAATAAGTATGTTATTGCAACATTTAGCTTTATAAAAGGATAAATCACAGTAGCAGTTATATTAATGCCAAAGGTAATGGAACAGTTACAGTACTGTTCAAATGTATGGAGGCCACAATGTAAAACGACATAAAGTCTATTTATACAATAATAACAAAATTTCTCAACATCCTATGCTTATTAATAAATAAATAAATAAATAAATAAATAAATAAATAAATAAATAAATAAATAAATAAATAGAATTTGCTTTACGTCATACCGACACAGATAGCTCTTATGGCGACGATGGGATAGGAAAGGCCTAGGAATGTGGAGGAAGTGGGCATGGCCTTAATTAAGGTGCAGCCCCAGCATTTGCTTGGTGTGAAAATGGGAAACCACTGAAAACCATCTTCAGGGCTGCCGACAGTGGGGCTCGAACCCACTATCTCCTGGATGCAAGCTCACAGCTAACCGCACGGCCAACTCGCCCGGTAATAAATAAATAAATAAATAAATAAATAAATAAATAAATAAATAAATAAATAAATAAATAAATAAATAAATAAATAAATAAATAAATAAATAAATAAATAAACTAATTAATTAATAAATGGTACACGATTCCGTTACAAAATCAAGACACTCGTTAAATTGTTTGTTAGGTTTTTCGCGACGCAAAAATGGATAAAATGCTAGGATTTAGAAGGAAGCGCCTGTGGTCTCAATTAAGGTGCATCCCCAGCATCTACCCGGTGTGAAAATAAGAAGCCTCGAAAAACCATCTTCAGGGTTGCGAGTGATCGGATTTGAACCCATTATCTCCCGAATACAAGCTTACCACTATGTGACTCGAACCGGGTAGTCAACCCTCTCAATAATAGTTCGGTCTAGGGGCGGAGTTGTATCTCTCGGCAGACCTGTGCGGGGTCTGTTTATTTTTATGTTTTACTTGTGGCTTAACTTCGCACTTTCACATGGAAGGTTTTCGGTGACGCGAGAGTTTGAAAGGGATAGATTTGGGAAGGTAGTGACCACGACCTTAATTAAGGTACAGCCTGATGTGAAAACTGAAAAACATTGAAAACCGTCTTTGAATCCGTCATTTACTGGATCAAGCTCACAGCTACGTTACCTGAACCGCTCGATGGTCTTTGTTATCAATAGCGTTTTACTTTCGGTACCTCTTCTATTCCTGATACGTACATGATTTATTCACAGATTCATATTCATGTTTCTTGTTTTCTGCAAAGACACTTGACTTTGATAAATTCATTTCTTCCAAAGTACATACATCGAACTTATGGCTTTCGACGTAAAATACGTTTACAGTTTTGGAATTGTACTTAGACAAGTTGTAAACATGAGCTTTAAAATCGAAAGAACACATGCGATGATAATGTTCAATATCTCATTGTAAAGAAGAAAGACCAGGTCTGACCGGGGTCTGACCTTGGTATGACGTCATCAGACGACCCAATACAGTCGGATACGCAGTACTTCAGGAATACATTAGCGTATCCGGGATTCAATGCGGAGGATAAATTCAGTATCTGCACCCTTTTCTCAGCGTAGACATTTAGGCGCGTTTGCACTGTCCTTTGTTTCTTTCTCGAGGACTTCTCGCGGTCGACGTGATCGTGCGGTGCACAAGGCTGCCAACATTTGAACTTAAGAACTAGTGGTACATTGTTAGGTGCGGCAGCAGGGAAACTTTTGAACTTATGAAATAGTGCTACAAAGGGGGTCTGTTAGGCTTCTAGCATTACGTGGGGGTGATAGCGGCGCATTCTATGTTGGACAGTGGTGAAAAGGTGCATGCCGGCTACTGACAAAGCCGTTGGTCTAGACTGGTTAAGTCAGGTTAGTGGCAAAATCATTGGACTGTGATCAAGCAATGGGACTGTAAGTCCCCTAGCTTTACGCAGGGTGACAGCAGTGCGTTCTTTATTCGACAGGGGCGAAAATGTAACAGTGTCATAGCTGTTGGTTACGTTCAAGACGTCGATCCCCGCTGACACGAGGCTGCACACATTTTTCAAGGCTGCGAAGGTGTTATATCCTCCACTACATTAAGGTAAGTTCAATAGGAAATTCATCGCTCTACGGGCAAAAGGTCATATCTCCCAATACTCTTCCTATCCATTATTTTCCTTAAGACTGGTCACGCCTCCCAGCCACATGCGGATATTTAGTCCATTAAGTACATTATATTGTAGGAGTGCGTAAATAAGTCGTGCAAACATACATTCCTGGAGAACGGTACGGCAAGGTTGATTTTCCTTTAGCATAGGAAAACGAACACAACGAAAATTGTTCTGATGGACTGCATATCCATATGCACAAATCTTATATGGAATACCTTGTAGCAGGGCCTCTCAGGGTGCATGCGCGTGGTGCATGCACTGTGCAAGGTGCAAAAGACGACTTGGCTTGGTTGACCAGAGTGCAGACCCCACACTCCTCGATTTGGAGCAATAGCGCTTACTCTCCCTTTCCTCACGCCTCTCTCGCTCGCTCCGCCTGTCTTCCTCTCCCCCACTTGCGCCGTAGCGCTCCAAATCCGGGCTGAGTTGAGCCGAGTATAGCCGAGTAGAGCCGAGTAGAGCCGAGCTTAGCCGAGTAGCCCAGAGACGAAGCGTTGATCCGAGTCATGCCGAGCAACACCGATGCACAGTGCACGGAGCTCTTGCGCCTCGCTCTGCACGCGTGAGATTTTGGGCGTTTGAGAGGCCCTGCCTTGTAGTGTAGAGATGTGTTCACTACGACAGCTCACCCCCAGAAGTACATTTACTTTTATAACCTAATGTACTTATTTTAGCATGCGTCATTCTCCATTGCTCAAGCACATAGTAGGATTTCCATTGACTGAGATATAATGAGATATGGCGTCATTCGCAGCAAACAAGTCAAATGCATTTCGTTACCAACCCGCGCACAATAAAACCACAACTAAATATAATCTATAACGAAACAGTGTACAATTTAGAGCAACAATAATTCCATTATAATGCTATAAAACTTAGGGTGCAATTAGTAAATTTCTACTCAATGCGACGACGAGATTATACATATCAATACGGAGGGCACTTTGAACAGTTCATGATTAAGAGTTCCTTGTGGTTTCCTGGTAAGTTCTGCTCATGTGCGTTTCCCATGATTAATGTAACTATGCAGAGGTGTAGAAGAGTTCTAACATGGAAATAAAGCGTTTCCGGACCCATGTCAGTATAACATGTTTTCTTCTACGTGTGAGGAATGTGCTCTGAAAGTTTGGTTTATCTTATTGTTAAATTAATAATAATAATTAATAATGTTATTTGTTTTACGTCCCACTAACTACTCTTTTACAATTTTCGGAGACGCCGAGGTGCCGGAATTTAGTCCTGCAGGAGTTCTTTTTACGTGTCAGTAAATCTACTGACACGAGGCTGACGTATTTGAGCACCTTCAAATACCACCGGACTGAGCCAGGATCGAACCTGCCAAGTTGGGGTCAGAAGGCCAGCGCCTCAACCGTCTGAGCCACTCAGCCCGGCTATTGTTCAATTTAGTATAAGGAATAGTATACGGGGCTGATGGGCAAACATATCCCAAGACTTTAACATTAAATATCACCTAAAATAATGGACTTACAGAGAACTATATATTATTAAAGGCGAATGTACTATAGGCCTACTGAATATTTCAGCGTGAAAGTTGTAAATTGGGTAAATGAAATTCACCTTTATTGTTGTCGAACTTTAAATGAAATTCTCCATGAAGAACTGTTCCCACGTATTACCTGAAGGACAAGGTGTAATGTCACAAGCGACAAAATTATTTCAAATAACAGTATTTATGTAGAATGAAACAGGAAGAAAATTATTTCTCCACGCCATTTACTGCTTCTTTTGTTTTCTTAGTGACACTGACATCATTTCGGTAAATTATATTACGGAATAATGTACCGAGGTTATTCCAAAGGTCACAGCGCTCACTGTGGGATTAGTGACGACTTGGAAAATGTAACAAACAAACAAACATGTCAGATGAGGTTTTTTATTTACTTTTTTTACAAAATGCTTAACGTCGCACCGGCATAGATAGGTCTTATGGCGGCGATGGGATATACGAAAGGGCTAAGAGTGCGGAGGAAGCGACTGTGGCCTTAATTAAAGTACATCTTCAGAATGTCTGTGGTGTGAAAATGGGAAACCACGGAAAACCGATTTCAGGGCTACCAACAGTGGGGTTCGTACGTGCTAAGCTCCCGTATGCAGGCTGACATCTACGTGATGCAAACCACGTAGCCACTCGCTCAGTAGGGAATTTTCTGTTGTGTATCTATCAATTCACAGAACTCTTGTAAGTACTGAGACTGTCCTAATGGACTGAAGAAAATATGCATCGGGACAAGAAAAGAGCAAATGCTTATGGATTTAGAAGATTGGAGACCAATGCTTATGAAAATGAAAACTTACAACCTGTTTTCCAGTCTTTGACCGGGTCAGGGATGTACCATATATAGGCTGTTATTAGAATGGGCTCGCTACTCCCAAGGTGATTATAAATGACTGATAAATGCTATGAAATGATAATGGAGAGTGTTGCTGGAATGAAAGATGACAGGGAAAACCGGAGTACCCGGAGGAAAACCTGTCCCTCCTCAGCTTTGCCCAGCACAAATGTCACATGGAGTGACCGGGATTTGAACCACGGTATTCAGCGGTGAGAGGCCGACTTGCTGCCGTCTGAGCCACGGAGGTTCACCAATGCTTATGCATTAAACTAAATTCGTTATTCTCATGAGTTTGAAAACTCCAACGTCTGAAGTTTAAAATATTCTTTATCCCACATTCTAAGAATTTAAATCAAATATTCTTCTTCTTCTTTTAGTGTGGTTTACTCCCTCTGTGGATCAGTGGTAGAGAATCGGTCCCCTGGTCCCAATATCGTGGTTTCATACCCGGCAGAGGTAGTATGATGTTTGAAGGGTGGAAAATGTTCATTCAACACTCCACATCGTATCATGTTGCCGTCTGCAATGTATTATCGAGCATGATCAGTATTTTAAAACTACCACTGCCGAAAACGAAACTGCAAAATATTATTCTTCTCCTGTGACCTGATTCGTTGAATGAATATCAATACACTACTCTGTACATCCTTCCAGTCGTAGCGACACCTCAGGCGGTAGAGTTTTAGCCTTCTGAAAGCAATTTGGTTCGATTCTGGCTCAGTCCGGTATTATCTGAAGGTTGCTCAAATACCCAAGCCTCGTGTCAGTTGATTTATCAGCACTTACAAAACTCCCGCAACTCCTGAAACCGTGCAAGTGTTAGTGAGACAATACCAGTGTTATTGAATGAAAACCTACAACCTGTTTTCAAGTCATTGGCCGGGTCAGGGATGTAATGAATGAAGCATATAGGGTCACCACTCCCAAAGTGATTTTTAGTAATGGCTGGTAGATGCTATGAAATGAGAATGGAGAGTGTTTTTGGAATGAAAGATTAGAGGGAAAACTGGAGTACCCGGAGAAAAACCTGTCCCGCCTCCACTTGGTCCAGCACAAATCTCACGTAGAGTGAGTGAGATTTGAACCACGGTATACAGCGGTGAATGGTCGACGCGCTGCCGTCTGAGCCACGGAGGCTCCCCACCAGCTATTACGTCTTCTTTCTTTCTTTCTTTCTTTCTTTCTTTCTTTCTTTCTTTCTTTCTTTCTTTCTTTCTTTCTTTCTTTCTTTCCTGATTAGGATCTTCTAGGGATCACGTGGTAATTTCAATGCTTCATCCTTTGTTGTTCCTTCCCCTTTTCCTCTCCTAGGACCATTTTAAGCCTGTTTTCTTTCCCCTCCGACCATGGAATCCTTCCATATTTAACACTTTCCTTCTAAAAATCTATCTCTCTCTCTCTGCTGTTTCTCCTTCTTCTCCTATATTGTTTCTTGACGTATTGTTTCGAAGATGTTTGGTTAACCTGTTCTCATCCATTCTGTATAAATGCCCGAAAAATATCAATCGCTTCTTCCGTATTGTTTCTGTTATGTTTTCTGTAGTCCGATGTGTTTCTTTATCACTTCTCGATTACCAGAGTTCTGTAGTTCTTAGCGGATCAGGTATTTTCCGTATAATTCTCATTTTCAGTAATTCTAATGTATTCAGCTTGTTATTCTGTATTACACACTCACTCGCGTACAGGCATTCCGGTTTGACTACTATGTTTCATTGTTGTATTTTCAGGATTTTAGATAACAACTTTGTGTTGTAGACATTCCTAGTTACACCGTACGCTCTTTCCATCGTGTATGCCATTTTATCTACAACGAATTTTTCTAAACCGTTTTTTAAAAATTGTTTCACCCAAATATTTGAATTTCTTTATCTTCCTCAGTCGACCCATTTCTGATATTAGAATTTCTGGAGCATACTTTGTTTGCAATTAATTTGGTTTTTCCTACGGAAAAACAGGAAAATCTGTTCTGTCGGCTATCTCTGGCAAGAAATTGACGTGTATTGCAGCATTTCGTCGCAGCCGGGACAATACCTCCTATATGAAATATTTTAGCTTAGAATTTTGGCCGGTAAGGTTCTGTCATCTAAGGTGCAATATTGTGTGAATATTGTCAAGGCATTCTCGCTCTTCATAATGTATGTGCTGCGGATCAGTACATCTCTAACACATTATCACATAGGAGGTTTTGTCCCGGCAACGACGATTTGTCAGGTTTCCGGATGGTATGGCGAAATCATCTTCAAATGCGTCCGGCTCCATGGCTAAATGGTTAGCGTGCTGGCCTTTGGTCGCAGGGGTCCCGGGTTCTATTTCCGGCAGGGTCGGGAATTTTAACAATCATTGGTTAATTTCCCTGGCACGGGGGCTGGGTGTATGTGTTGTCTTCATCATCATTTCATCCTCATCACGACGGGCAGGTCGCCTACGGGGTCAAATCAAAAGACCTACAACTGGCGAGCCGATCATGTCCTCGGACACTCCCGGCACTAAAAGCCATACGCCATTTCATTTGTTTCATCTTCAAATGCTATTTCAACACTTCTGTTCTTTCTTCCCAGTTTTATTGGCGATAGCTTGTGTTCTTTCATATTATTATTATTATTATTATTATTATTATTATTATTATTATTATTATTATTATTATTATTATTATTATTGAAGAAAACGCAAAGCGGTTTCAATAAATTCGAATGCTTACAAGTCATTAGTATTGAACCCATGACTTTTACCACCAAGGGTTCAGTATGATGCTGGATCAGCACTGGAATGGAATCTGAAATAGGAAAGTGTGAGTGTGCGTGTCGCGGTCGTTTGTTGCCAAGAACCGTTTCTATAGCTGATGAAGCTCATATCCGGGCTTGGATGGACGGACGTGTGTTTATTCGCTCGCGTATTTAGAACTGTTCATAACCTGTCGCATAGGATAGGCAGGAACGCTAATACAGCGAAGAAAAGTAGACCAACTGCGGTTGCGAAGATGAAAGCGCTTGTTCAGCTTAATTGCTTCCCGTGATCCGGTCCTCCATGGATTGGGAACACTTCACATTGCTACTGTATTTTTCCTCTTTGTGAACGCTTTCCAACTGCCCTACAGTGGAAAGTGTTTTGGGCTTGACTGGGCAGAGAGGACGACCCTAGGTTTGTAGGGTAATTGTAGTTTATAGTAGCAGTAGTTGTTTGTTGTTATTGTTATTGTTGCTGGTGCTGTGTTCGTTAAGGGCATGTAGGCGTAGAAATGCATGTTTTAAGGCCCACTTTGTAGGTTTATATCTAAGAAACTATTCGCTCCAAACTTTGTTCACCTCTTAACATCAACGAGATCAAAAAAGATGAATACGGATTTACTGAAATTCGTAAATTAAACGCTCTTAAATTATACTTCTGTATTTAGTTCTTCCTACCATTGATTTCTGTTCCCTATCTGATCATCAGCTCCCCTGTACATATCAAGGACATTAACCGCGTATTCTCATTCTTTGCGTACATTGTGAAGGCCCGTAGCCCCGACTTGAGACAACATAGCACCAAGAAAATTCTGTCATATTTCATCATCTCGGACCTGAGTAAAGGTCTTCAGTACACGGATCTCTGTTTTCTTCACAGAATTGTTAATGGTACTCTTAAATTCAAATCTTTATTACCTCATGTTCATGTTCATCCACGTAGAATTCGATATAGACCACAATTCCATATTCCTCGTGTGCGCCTGACATTCCAGCAACACTCCATATTATATCTCCTTGCCATATCAGCAAAAAACCCTGCATAATACTGACATTGTTACTCTTTTCAAAACAAAACTGAAATGTATACTAAAGGAATAAGCTCTCGATTCTCTCTTGACAACCTGGCCAGAGCCTTACTAGTGACATGGGCATCATTATGTATGCTATTTATTTTGTAAAGAATTTGTTGATATTAAGTCCCATCTTTGTTAAGATTTTTCTTACTGTTAATATTTTATAGTACGAGTATTATGTAAACTGGAGTATTTCGTACCTATATCTGACTACTACTATATAAATACATTATCTCCCTTAGCTCGTCAACAGAGATGCAAATAGCAACAAATCACATTTGAAATTCGAAATTTCTGCCACTTGTTTTGGTAAAGATTTCGCAGAAGATATTACTTTATAAGTTATAATTTTTTTTTTTGCAAGTGTACTTACAAACGTATACAGACATTATTTTTCCGTGTTAAAACGAGGCAGTGGCGTACACTGAGTTACTTCTGGGTGGGTGGGGAGGGAGCTCAGTTTTAGGTCTGGTTATTCAAATGTACCGGTATTTTAATTATTTTCGTTCTATTAAACTTTCTCCAGCCACTCCCAGGTATGTCTGAGATTCCAGGAGCCACCCAGGCTCATTTCTTTTTGGACGGGTATTTAATAACGGATGCCCTTCGTGAGGTCTCGTGATTTTGAGACGTAAATGCCAACCAAGGATCAACCGGGATTCGAAACTCAGCCTTCCTTGTAGAAAGTCAGCAGCTAAGTCACTGAGTTAATCACGCCCGCTAATTAAATTATTATTCCTGTCCACAATTGTTACTATGAAGAAACAAATTAACAAAGATATCAAATTAATAATATTTATTATTATGTAGTTGTAGAGTGATTCAGATGGCACGTGAATCCTGACTCAGTCCAGTGGTATTTCCAAGGTGCTCATTTATGTCACCCTCATTTCCTTTTTGGCCGGAGATTTCATTATGGATGCTGTGTGTGACCAGAAGGACCCTGAATTTTATAAAAACGGTCGTAGAACTCCTGCGGGTCAAAATTCAGGCACTTCGGCGTCTTCAATCACCGTTAAATTAGTTAGTTGAACGAAAAACCAATATAATTATTTAATTTTATGTTATTAATTAATTGCTTACTTACTTAATTAATTAAGTTATTTATTTATGATTCGCTAATAGGTGAACTAGGGACCACGATAAATTTGAATTTTTGTTTGATCTAGTAGGTTTTCATTAGTACGCTGTGTCGAGCACGATGTTTATCCGTCCACTTTGCACCAAAGGTCCATTTCTCTTCTCGGAAAGGTCGGTGGATACAAAGTGGGTCTCGGCCCATAAATGACCCCAGCTGGTCCGTGGTACGACGGCTCTGCACTTCGACCAGCCAACCAAGCAGTGGAGGGATGGCCGCGGCTCTACCGTGGTTCCACGTCTCTGCATTCGGGAGACGGGAACGGGCTGGACCTCACGGCTGGACCCAAACGTCGGCTATCCTGAAAATGGTTTTCCGTGTTTTCCATTCTCCTGCACTAAGGCGAATGCCGGAAAAGTTCCTCGTATAGGTCACAACCGCCAACCCTCTCACCTTCTCCCAGCATCTCCTTCATCTAACAAACCTCCCGGCCGGAGAGACGGCGTCACCGTCTAATGAAAACAGTTTACTAGTAGTGGGCTCTTCTCCGGAAGTCCCAAAAGTCATGATGCTTGTTCTGAAGAGGTCTCTTTCGGAGTGCGTCATCTGATCGTAGGCCCATTTGTTCCATGTCTTTATTGACGTTGACATATAAGGGAATTGTTGTTTTTAGTTTTGAGTAAAAATGCGTTTTGTCCATCGAGAGTCGTCCATTCGTCGTAGGTGATCGTAGAAGCAGGCCCCGCGTTTGCTCACTATGTACGTGATCTTCTCTGTCTTAGCAGGGATTTTGTTATGTAGATCCCGTTTTTGTACTTTAAGCCAAGTATGCTGTGGAGAATATTTCTGTGTTCTTGCTTTAACGAGCGAGAGAAGGTTTTCTGAGAGAAGGCAAGACATTCTATCGCGTAGAGAGCTACCAGCTTTACGACATTATTATTATTATTATTATTATTATTATTATTATTATTATTATTATTATTATTATTATTATTATTATTATTATTATTATTATTATATTTTGCTAATGGTTTAAGATCGCACTAACACATCAAAGGTTTTCTCTACTCTACTCATTTGACCTCCCGAAGCTGAGCGGACCCCGTTCGAGCCCTCGTACCACTTTTCAAATTTCGTGGCAGAGCCGGAAATCGAACCCGGGCCTCCGGGGGTGGCAGCTAATCACACTAACCACTACACCACTGAGGCGGCTCTTCTACAATTCAACAATTTAAATTACTTCTTTCAAAACGTATGCATAAAATTTTAAATTTTTGCGGTATATTTCAATCTGGTCATAAAATATATCTATATACGCTTATGAAAGAAGAACAAGAATAGAAGAATACTTAAAACATTTAAAATTGAATGTAAAATATAACCATATTTACAGGTCAGTGTAAATCAGACCCATATTTACAGGTCAGTGCAAATCAAACGGAAATATACTCGCCACTTTTGTTTTGTTTTGCTATTTGCTTTACGTCGTACCGACGCAGATAGGTTTTATGGCGACGATGGGATAGCGAAGGCCAGGAGTGGGAAGGAAGCGGCCGTGGCCTTAGTTAAGGTACAGCCCCAGCATTTGGCTAGTGTGACAACGGGAAACCACGGAAAACCATCTTCAGGGCTGCCGACAGTAGGATTCGAACCCATTATCTCCCGGATGCAAGTTCACAGCTGCGCGACTCTAACCGCACAGCCTAACTCGCCCGGTCATTCGCCACCTTTAAAAGCCATGCTTTCACTAATGCTATCGGTCTGTCTTTTGTAATATAAGCATGGTAGTGACGTAATCAATTATACTCTCCACGTTCTAAAAGAGAAAATGGCATTGCCAGGCTTACCTTTCAACATACGTTGTGATATATTCCCTTATAAAAATATCAACAACAAAAAGCAGCGGAGATTGGTAACACACAACTCAACAGACGTAAAATAAATACGGCATTGAATTTGAAATAACTGTTGAGGTTATTTCCAAATGGCGTATTATTATCAACAACCGAAGTAAATACTGATGATCATCAGAGACGCAAGAATGTTTGTAAAACCGTTCCTATGGAGTTATTATTATTATTATTATTATTATTATTATTATTATTATTATTATTATTATTATTATTTCCAAGTTGTTTTACATCGAACCGACATAGATACGTCTTATGGCGACGATGGGACAGGAAAGGTCTAGGAGTGGGGAAAAATGGTCGTGGCTTTAATTAAGGTGAAAATGGGAAACCAGCTTCAGGGATGCCGACAGTGGGGTTCAAACCCACTATCCCCCGAATACTGGATACTGGTCGCACTTAACCGACTGCAGCTATCGAGCTCGGTGGAGTTATTATCAGTGCTGATTAAACACTTTACCCTCTATTGCATAGTGTTGCCTGTAGGCAACGTATATTTTTTCACCTGTGTAAATGGATAGAGATTGAGGGCAGAGGTAGTTCAGCTGTACATTCAGTCAAACACACATACCAGCGATGTCTTGTTTTTTTTTGTTTTGTTTTACATAGCAGATGACAAAACAGCCCTACAACCGAAAGTACTCCTTCCACCCCGTCAACATCCACGCGTTCCAATCAGCATTTATTTTACGTGGGCCCACCCCATCACATTACCACAGGCTTCAGGAGTACCTCGGGCTCAACCTCAAAGACATTACCGACCTACGGTCGTGCAAGTATACTTGAGCATTGCATTTACGTAGCATGGCCATTAGGCAGTAATGTTCGGTCTTTCAATGTTAAAAGCTTAGCGTAAAAATCGCGAATACTGGTATATATATCCATCCCATTATGGCAACAACATCACATACAAGTGTTAAGATATTAACCCCAGTTAAAAATTGTTGGTAAATCTAAAACACTGAACGTAAGTTGAACTTTTAAAGGTTTGAAATTTTCTTCAACAAACGGAATCGAAAAATAATTCGCGCAGTAGAGGATTTGATGCAATACGTATTGCGGCAGGACTACACCGTGCACATTTATTCACAATAAAATTGCAGTTAATTGTTTTCCTTGGTTAGGAAAAGCCAGTATAGGCAGAATATTTAATAATAGAAACATCTTAGTCAGTTCCCCAGAAAATGCCAATCGAGTGGATGTAAATTGTGAGTGCGTGACGTCACAAGACTAACAGATGTGACGTCCCGCTTGTCTCTTCTCCATGCTCACGGTTGGCCAATATCTACGCCCAAACGGTACATAATTCCCTTCTCACCCGAAATTCTAATTGTCGCGTGTGTAACTGGCGCGGCTCGTCCTATGTGTTCATGGGTTTAGTAAACCCCTTATAAAATTAAGATTGGTTTTTAATTGTAATATGATTATGATTGTCCAAGATTGAATAAAATTAAGACCCCCTCTCTCCCACATTAAACTATTTCTGACGGAAAACACTCATTGTGGGCCTAGTCATTTCTTTGATGGTTTCTAACTCTTCTCTGGCCACAAGCAAGCGGCGAGGTTTGGACTAGTTTAGATAGAGGGGCAGGGGGAAGAAAGTTGACGAAGCCCACTTTTCCGCTAAAATGAAAATAAGAATTTTAATTGTAATATCAATATGATTGTCAAAGATGGAATATAATTAAGACCCCCCCCCCAAATTAAACTTTCTGACGGAAAACACTCATTGTGGGACTAGTCTGATGAGCGAGAACTGGTACCCATATATAGAGATGTACTGGTGGATTCATCAAAATTATCAATCATCACATGTATGGCGACTGAAATATTTGGTGACACAAAATACTGTGTTAGCTTTTGAGCTAATTATAATATAATAGCTACATTATTGTAATACTCTATAACTGATCAGTTCACTGCGTTCCTTTCAGTGGCGACTCGTGAGTTTTGAGACTAGTGGCTCAGTAAGATATTTCACGTTTCTAACATTTTTCGACAAATGCCCCAAACTAGAACCTTCACGATGCTGGTCAGCTGTGTCTGTTTACCTGTACCGTCAGCAGATCGAGTGAAAGTTAAGGGAAGGTTCACATTCACGTACGAAAGTGCATCCTACCGTGTCGTGTTAATCATTTTTATCAGTTGAATTAATATAATTGTAATGAGATATTTTATAATGTAGGTGCACATTTTGTGTTTCTAGTAAATTACTTATTCGTACTTACCTTCATAAAATAAGATGAACAGCTTGATGTTTCTTCTGGAGACTGACTTTAACTAAACTTTCACTCGAGGATCAGTGCAAAATAAAACAGTTACGTCGGCCAAAATCCCTACTGTTCTTAACTCAGAAGCAGTCTGTTAACGGGAAAGAGTATTCGCGTACATTCAAAAGTAGTTTATAGCCGTTGTGCCTGGAAAAAAACCGCTATGTGATTATATTTCAGCTTAGAAATCTGACCAGAAAGGCCGTGATTCACTCTCCGATCATCTTGGTGACAAGCCAATGAATTGTCACTCGTCTATCACACATCATAAATTATCGTGGGAGCTGTTCTACTTACTGATGAACTTCATTACATCGGTATTTCTTTGTGAAGAACATGCCGTAGCGTGCACTACCTATGTAATCCATTGCGTGATGTGGAATTCTATTCAAGAGGATTTGATAATGAAGAACACCGAAAATCACATATGCATGGTACGCTGTTAATTTGTTTGTGCTAGTGAAATGGCCGCTCTTTGCTGCATATCGCATCACCATCAGTACGATACTCGTCAGCACATTCCTTATCTACCACATCTATGAATTAAACAACAATCAACAGACCGTGGGATCACGTCACTCTTCGGAGAGTTAGTGACAACCAGGCGTTGTCTCCCGACATTCCAGTGTTGTCGAGACTATCCTACTCCAGATCAGGGCCTCGCATACCTTCTTATTTCGAACACACAGTTAGGTCGGACAAAGAAAAGCGAAACTGGTTTAATGTCCAACTAGTGTGTACTCAATAGAGTTCTGCATAAACTAGTTTAGATTCGGTTCAACTTCTACCGGCCAGCGAACATAATGCAACGGCTGTACTTGGCCAAACATTTTAAAGCGGAGCGATTTTTTCCCCCCGCTATCGAAAACAACACCGTGAAGTTAACTGAACAAAAATAAATGCGGCGGTCCGATATCACACAACTAACATGGACAAATGCGTACAAAAATTATGTTTTGTTTCTAATAATAATAATAATAATAATAATATAATAATAATAATATTAATAATAATAATAATAATAATAATAATAATAATAATAATAAAAATAATTTTCGCTTTACGTCCCTCTAACTACTTTTACGGTTTTCGGGGAAGTCGAGGTGCCGAAATTTAGTTTCACAGGAGTTCTTTAACGTATCAGTAAATCTACGGACACGAGGCTGGCGTATCTGAGCACATTCAAATACCACCGGACTGAGCCAGGATCGAACCTGCCGAGTTGGTGTCAGAAGGCCAGCGCCTCAACCGTCTGAGCCACTCTTATTTAGAAATTACGCGAGTTATTTCATTATAGAAGACCAATTTCTGAGGTATTTTGACCATTTTAACAGTTTTCATATGTTTCATACCTTCTGGTATAAAGTTTACGTTTTGTCTATAAGTGTCTAGTTCTTAAGCGATAATGTACAGTACAGTGTGTCTATAGGCATTTGCGATTCGTAACTCGTAACTGTGTAGTGGTTAGCGTGGTTAGCTGCCACCCCCGGAGGTCCGGGTTCGATTCCCAGCTCTACCACGAAATTTGAAAAGTGGTACGAGGGCTGGAACGGGGTTCACTCAGCCTCGGGAGGTCAACTGAGTAGAGGTGGGTTCAATTCCCTCCTCAGCCATCCTGGAAGTGGTTTTCCGTGGTTTCCCACTTCTCCTCCAGGCAAATGCCGGGATGGTACCTAACTTAAGGCCACGACCGCTTCCTTCCCTCTTCCTTGCCTATCCCATCCAATCTTCCCATCCCTCCACAAGGCCTAGGTGAGGCCGCCTGGGCGAGGTACTGGTCATTCTCCCCAGTTGTATCCACCGACCCAAAGTCTGAAGCTCCAGGACACTCCCCTTGAGGCGGTAGAGGTGAGATCCCTCGCTGAGTCCGAGAGAAAAACCGAACCTGGAGGATAAACAGATTAAGAAGCAGAAAAATAACTCGTAACTGTAATATTAGTATGAAAACCGGGAAATCCATTCTTGTTCTAAAATATTAAATATTGCACTTTTTGTTTTATCCATATATTCTCAATGTGTTAACAAAATTAATTATAGAACTGCTCCATGGCTAAATGTTTAGCGTGCTGTCCTTTGGTTCAGAAGGTCCCGGGTTCGATTCCCGGCCGGGTCGAGGATTTTAACCTTAATTGGTTAATTCTAATGGCTTAGGGGCTGGGTGTGTGTGGCGTATTCAGCATTAGAAATCATCCTAGATAGGGCTCTCATCTTCACAGACATGCAGGTCGCCTAATTGGCCGTCTACGAGAAAAAGACCCGCACCAGGCCTCTCCGGAGAGCATACACCATTATTATATTATAGAACTGATGACTATTACTTAATAACTCAAACAGCAATATTTTCTCACGCTTAACAGCGATTAAGAAAGGCATCTAATTAATCATGTATTAATCATGTTTTATTTAATATGTCATTTCATATGCAGCCACACTTACAGAATTACTATAGACAACCAAAAGTTCATCTGAGACGGAATGACCCGAACATAATCAGAATCAGCCGGTTATTTCATTCTCTGTTGCCAGGTTGAGTGACTCAGACGTTTGAGGCGCAGGCCTTCTGATCCCAACCTGGCTGGTTCGATCCTGGCTCTGTCCGGTGGTATTTGAAGGTGCTCAAATACATCAGCCTCGTGTCGGTAGATTCGTTGGCACTTAAAATAACTCCTGAGGGAATAAATTACGGCACCTCAGCGTCTCCAAAAACTGTCAAAAGTAGTTAGTGGGACGTAAAAAAACAAATACATTATTATTACATCCTCTGTTACAGCATAGGATACTGCATCACAGAAGTATTTGGTGGTTTACCGATATGGTCGCGCGTCAGACTATTTCACTTAATCTAGGGTCTTCATAATCGATCATGAAAGCCTCTAATATCAACTGTTTTAAGGAAGGATCCTAGCGAGATTTTGGGCCTAAAATGAACTAAAAATCAAAAGTGAGATTTTGGCACTAGTAGGCACTCTGAACATTGTAGTTCATGGTGCCCTAATCTTGCATGTACGGTCATGTCTGAAGGTCCTTTGGAGACTTTTAAAACACAACAGCACTTGCAAAGGCATTAGCATGGAACGGCGTTCATTCAGTCTTTGGACAACGCTAGCCGGCATCTACTGTGTATGAGAAACTGCACGTTAATGTGGTGGAGGATAGTGTTGTATGTGGTGTGTGAGTTGCAGGAATGTTGGTGACAGCACAAACACCCAGTATTCGAACCGAGGGAATTAACCATTGAAGATTGGCCATTAGAATCTATTGCCAGGTGCTCGAATTTCTTGTTCAACTTTCTGCGTGCAAAATTCCATGGTGTGTTTCGATATGATTTAGAGGATGGTTGATATTGCACATAGAGAAATACAAACTATTCAATATCTAAGAGGGGACTCTTAGCCTGTAGTTTGCTATAAATTTCTTGTAAATCACTAATTGTTTGAAATCATGATCTGATCTTGACCTCGAGTCACCGCACCCAGCTGTCTTTCAGCGTAGTCCCATTATCATATTTAACAGTCCATTTCACTCATGATGTACCTTGGAACGCTTTCTAATAAAACTAGTTTTAGATCCAGGAAATGGGATGATATTGAGGTCTTATTTGATTGTGCTGGAGTAATACCTAACTGTTGATTTACTTTTAACACCCACAAAGGAAAATTATTTATAGTAATTTTACTTCCGATATAACTTTATATTCAATATTTCTGTTATAATTACTTTATTTGAATCAGAAATAAAGTATTTAATGAGATTATATTACCATTGCCGTAAATCAAACGGAATAACTTATAGGCAGGAATATTTACAGGAGAAATACTGGAAATAATTAAATCGAGATAAAATATTGCGAGAATTTATACTTTAGATAGATACTTTTGAGCTGTAGCCTAGTTTCCAAAACGTGTTGTGGAATTTTCACAGTCAATTTTACAATAATTGAGACTGTGTTAGGGACTCTCAATGCTCTAAGGTCAACATACTTCTGTGTACTATACAGAAATCGAACACGCATGTTTATTTATTTATTTATTTATTTATTTATTTATTTATTTATTTATTTGGTGACTATTTTACAACGTCTTATTAAAAACAATAATTAACGATCAACAATATTTTCTTTTTTTTTTTGCTACGGGCTTTACGTCGCAGCGACACAGATAGGTCTTATGGCGACGATGGGATAGGAAAGCCCTAGGAGTTGGAAGGAAGCGGCCGTGGCCTTAATTAAGGTACAGCACCAGCATTTTCCTGGTGTGAAAATGGGAAACCACGCAAAACCATCTGCAGGGCTGCCGACATTGGGATGCGAACCCACGATCTCCAGGATGCAAGCTCACAGCCGCGCGCCTCTACGCACACGGCCAACTCGCTCGGTACAATATTTTCTGAGAGATTAACTGCAGTTTCTAAATGACGTCCAATCGGCCTCGGGGTATAGGGATTAAACCTCTACGTCTTCTCAAATGCTGAGTTCAATTAGAAGTAGTTAATCCTGCTCTGAGGTTCGCTCACAAGGAACCCACCACACTTCGAGACTGAGAAAGTGAAATGTTGCTGATATCGTAGACAGTGCTAAACAATGTCTGATATGTACGCGCAATAATATTTGCAAATAAAAAAGTGTGTCCTGAAGAACACGATGGAAATTTTACCATTTGATGGTGTGCAAAGCATCTGTCTTTGAACAGGGAGGAATCATATTTAGTAAAGTGGTTCGCAAAATTATCAAAGCAGACTTTCAACTTGCAGCATTACCAGCGAATAAAAAGCAACGTTGCACTGATCACAAAACTTCACTCCATCTATAACAAAAACGAGCTCCTTCGATATGGGGAACAATTAACGAGACGGTTAATAATAATAATAATAATAGTTTATAAAAATTCATGCCATTTAGCAGCGTAGCAGCATTTTAATGGGCGGTTTCTAGGGCTAGGCAATTGTTGATCATATACAGCACCCTTGTTATAACCAGTGTAGGTGCATTCCTGTTAAATCATATTAGGTGATTATGGAGGCCACCCAGAATGCACACATCATGAAATCTGCTGCTGCCAATCCAAACCTGAAGTAAGAAAAAAGTTGATTTACTGGTGTTCTCTCCTTCATATAAGTATTCTGTGCTCTCGAATTGCTGATTTAATTTACTGATATTTTAAACACTCGCTAGCTCAATATCATACCGTAAACGAGATGTAGACTACGCAGTCATTAGCAATTCACTTTAGGAAACTCGTTATTTCAAATTGTTTTTGTTCGTAGGTCGTAAATTTTCTTCACACTGTACACTGGAAGACATGGTGGCATGTTACGGGTTTCTATAAAAGATGCATTTTCCTCAACATTAAACATACACACACACCATTTCGGCGATGCACGCCCAAAATATAATTCCAAAACTTGATTCGAACTCATCGTTAAACTGGAGGTGTGATGGATTATAGTTACGATATTAACTGCCATCACTGACCTCTCTCAAAGGCGACGGTGGTACAAAACCCTATCAATGTTCGTAAGATTTTAGGAAAGAAAAGTCACACTCCTATGGGTTTGGTACAAAGTTAAGCTGGAGATTCGATGGCTTATAATCACGATATATATAGCCAACTCAGGCTTTTTCGCCGGTGTAACCACGATTCGAATCACTATCAGCGTCCGCGAGAATTCAGATATTAATCAAGTCCCTGTACCTGGGATTCTATATAAAATAATCGGAGGGCTCATGGGTTATAATCACTATATTACGAACCATCACTGGCTTCTTACTAGGGTTATCACGGTTCATATTCCCATCAGTGCCGATTATTATTATTATTATTATTATTATTATTATTATTATTATTATTATTATTATTATTATTATTATTATTATTATTTAGTATGGCATGAGGAGGACACGGTTGCAAACATGAAGGTAAAACTATATACAAGTAATAAATATCTAGTAAAATTCACTCATGATCACTAAAAATCACAATTTAATGTCCAAAGAAGTAATCCATTTCACTGCATCGTCAGTTGTATTCTGAAGGTCTTCATATCCTCCTTTGAAGGACCGTAATGGGCATTCTGTCACAATATGATGAATTGTCTGCACTGCATCACCACAGTCACATTGAGGGCTAGGAGTTTTCCCCCACTTGTGTAGCCAGAAGTTACATCTCCAATGACCGGGCACTCTGTTCAGAGACGTCCATATCCTTCTTGTGAGGTCGAAACCAGGAGGTTTACTGCACGGATCGGTGATCAGTCCTAGCTGATCAGGGTTTGATGTAGTCCATTCTTCCCGCCAAGTTTCGTCCACATTGTACTTTGATTCATTCAACCTCTTGCCTAGTTGCCATGAGGGATGTCGAGATTTTAATCTCCCTTGCTTCTGGAAATAGCAGTCCTGATGTATGGGTAAGAAATCATTTGCAGTACCGGTACATGCTAACCATTCCTTTTTTTGGAGCTGTTAGCCTTCGAAGGTGTGGGGGAAGAATGTTGGATAATACTGGTAGCCATTTGAATGGTGCGGATTTGAGAGTGCCGGATGTTGTCCACTTTGTATCATTTAACTGGATATCAACTTTTCCTACGTGTGCACTGTTGATCCATACGGGACTACAATATACAGCAACCGAGTATACTAAGGCGAGAGCAGTTGTACGAAGAACAGTCGCAGTTACTCCCTAACTTGTACCACAGAGTTTTTTTTTTTTTTGCTAGGGGCTTTACGTCGCACCGACACAGATAGGTCTTATGGCGACGATGGGATAGGAAAGGCCTAGGAGTTGGAAGGAAGCGGCCGTGGCCTTAATTAAGGTACAGCCCCAGCATTTGCCTGGTGTGAAAATGGGAAACCATGGAAAACCATCTTCAGGGCTGCCGATAGTGGGATTCGAACCTACTATCTCCCGGATGCAAGCTCACAGCCGCGCGCCTCTACGCGCACGGCCAACTCGCCCGGTACCACAGAGTTTGTGAAGGATGTTACGTGTTCTGATTTTAGCCGGTTAGAATTTAGAAATACAATGTCACGTCTCTATGGTTCGGATTCTACGTTAAACTAATGGTTCTAGAGCTTATGATAACTACAGACCTAATTTTATCTTGTACAAGTCTGCCAGTGGGCTTGGCAGACTGATACGTCATAGCAACTTCTGGCTCAGTGAGGAAAGCAACGGGAAAGTACCTCACTCCTCATTTCCCTAGTACGGCTCTTCAGTGATGCCTGGGCCATCTATGACAGTTGATGGCAGAGCTGTTGAGGATCCAACCAGCCTTAGGGCTGAAGACTGAACATACATACATACATACATACAGTAATTGATCATCCCAGCCCATTCTACTGTTGTGTAGGGAGAGTCACCATAAATCGTAGGGGTTCTAATCCGCCGTACCGCAAATCTTACTGCCGACTCTCTGTAAGCGCTAGAAGTTATTTGCTACTTGTTCATATTTGAAGCGTAGCGCTTTAATGTTTTGAGCTCTAATGATCACGATGTCCGGCTCCATGGCTAAATGGTTAGCGTGCTGGCTTTTGGTCCAGGGGGTCGCAGTTTTGATTCCAGGCCGGGTTGGGGATTTTAACCTTCATTCTTTAAGTCCAGTGGCTCGGGGGATAGGGTCGCATCCTCACAGACGCGCAGGTCGGGAAATAGTGGGTTCGAACCCCACTGTCGGCAGCCGTGAAGATGATTTTCCGTGGTTTCACATTTTCACACCAGGTAAATGTTGGGGCTGCACGTTAATTAAGGGCATGGTAATTTCCTTTTCACTCCTAACTCTAGTTTGTTAGGTAACACATCGTCGCCATAAAACATATCTGTGGCGGTGTGACTTAAAGCAACTTGCAAGAAAAAAGGTATATGGCGTCAACTCGAAGGACGTACACCAGGCCTCTTCGGAGGCCACGCGCCATTATTATTATTATTATTATTATTATTATTATTATTATTATTATTATTATTATCAGGATGATAAAAGCCACGCGAAAGTCAAGCTTGCTTACTACTTTACTTAATAATCATAATCATAAAATGTCCTGTGGAATGGAAAGGAATACTGCTGAAACAATTCACCATTGATAAAATGAGTGGTGATAAATTTGAAAGCGATGGAGCCTTGGTGTAGGTAGGGGTGAGTGATTGGGAATGCAGATGTGGGTGGGGGGGACGACGAATTATTCGCGGTGTTACCTAACAAACTAGCTTCTCTGCACAGGCGAGGAGAGTTTATAACGGGTGAGGTCCACTCATTTGTGAATGAACAGGCCACTGAAGGGTTACTGACCCTTCTATTCATGAGAACTGCCGTGTTTGAGTTCACTGACGGGCCCTCCAGACACAACAGACATTTCGTAACCTTCGTAGAGTTCTTTGACCCAGTCTCTTCGGGGAAGAACTTACCTGAACAGCTGTGTGTTTAAGGGGAGACCCTACTGAGTTTTAATTTTTCTACAATTCTTATCTGATTTTCACCAAATTTTGGTAGTACATTGAGATAAGTAATTTTAAGCTAATTATAACATTTGAATGAATTTGAATGGATATTTTTCAATTTATAACATTTTTTTTGAAAAAAGTACATCATTTTCAAAATGTCCCATGCACAATATTTTTGAAAATATTTTCTTGAAACTTTCTTACAATAGTCACAACACATATTTTAATAATAATTGGTATTCATTTCAAAAACAATCCATTGGTTATCCAATTATTTCCATTTTTCTCGTTACACCTCATAACCATGTTAAAACCTATGAAAATTTTGGATTTCACACCCAATATCTCTGAAAATTATAATTACATTTTAAAACGGATACTAAGTTTCATGAACCTTATAATGTAGAGTGTGTGGACACAGTTTGAAGGTAATCGTGCAAAAACTGTTGTGCAAGGAATGTTTTAAACACCTGAAATTGTTAGTTCTGAGAAAAAGATAGTTTTATAAATAAACATCTGTCAAGTAATAATACCTTCATCAGAACTTCCCAGCACCTATGTTTCTCCTTCCTTAGCCCTTTTTCTCTCTTCAGCAACTGATTTTGACTGCTTCTGCTTCTTGCTAACAGTTTTTTTGTCTTCTTTACTATTCATGGCACTTTTCTGCTTCCTGTCTCTGTCACGTTCATGACCCACTTTGTAAGTGGTTTCACTCAATTGTCTGCCATCAACTGCAGTTTTGACCTCTTGACAGGCTACGGAACCCATATTGAACTCCCCCACAGCATTTACAACAGCCATGTCCACCCTTGCTTTGGAAACAAAGGTCTGTTTAGGGCATTTATGCCAAATAACAGATTGTACACTCTCATTTGGATTTTGAGTTTTTTCCCTAATACGCCTCTTCAACAAATCATCAAAAATAAGGTAACAGATGGCAGCACTAGGCCATTCCTAAACATCATGCTCAAGAATCAAGTTGAAACACAAAAGAATCTTTGAGCTATGCCACTTTATCTGCAGGGAAGTGGGCGTGTCCATTCAAACTGAAGTGCACGTGTCATTTTAACGCCCCCGCAGAGCATTTAAAAATGGCCGTACAAGCAAAAAATTATATCACAATGCGCGGCAAGGAATGAAATATCATCTGATGGCAAAATCTCATTTTCGGTTTCTGGACCATTTTTGACTGAAAAACTCAGTAGGGTCTCCCCTTAAGCTTATTACTTCACTTGATCCACAAAATTGTAATAACCTTCAAAAGCTGCACTTTATAATTCTCTCTTACACCCTACCATTAGTCATACCTTGATACCGTAAGTCACTTCCCAACGTTGGTTGCTTGACGAGATTCTTAATTGAATACAACCAAGCAATTTACAGCAAGAGCTAAGTGACCTCGAATTCAGTGTCTACTTCCGCAGGATAGCGCTTCATATCTTGAAGCGTGGGCAACATCACTGGCTGTCTGGCTCCATGGCTAAATGGTTAGTGTGCTGGCCTTTGGGCACAGGGGTCCCGGGTTCTATTCCCGGCAGGGTCGGGAATTTTAACCTTAATTGGTTTATTTCGCTGATACGGGGGCTGGGTGTATGTGTTGTCTTCATCATCATTTCATCCTCACGACGCGCAGGTCGCTACGGGAGTCAAATCAAAAGACCTGCATCTGGCGAGCCGAACTTGTCCTCGGACACTCGCGGCACTAAAAGCCATACGCCATTTCATTTCATTTCATTTCATCATTGGCTACACGCAATTTGAGAAACCTTGCAGACTGCAATCTGTAACCATCGACTCCTTCTGAACTCATCAAAATTTATATATGTGTATATTATTTTATGATTCCGAGTAGATTAGTGCAGTGCATTGCGGCACGGCCAGTTATGGTTGCCAGATCTGTAGTTAGGAGACATGTAGGTTCGAATCCCTCGTCGGCCATCTCGAAGTGTTTCCATAGTTTCCTATTTCTACTGTAAGAAAATGCCGGAATGGTACCTTTCTCCAAGTCCACGACCGCTTCCCTACCCATTCCTGTCCCATAAAATTACACATACACCCACAGATAACATCCTCACACATCTGGTACATGTAGCTCGGGGTGTACCGGAAGAGTAGGTACAGGACGGGTGAGCCCAACTAGTCCTCCGACATTTCTGGTGCTCAAAGCCATGCTCTACGGACAGTGACTAGCGTCTTGTACACACATGTCTCTTCAAAATCTGTTCTTTCAGAATTTCCACTGGAGGCCATAGCTGTATACTGACCAATAAAATGTATCTATTAATTTAATGAATGAGGAATATGTTTTTTATAATCGGTCCATAGAACTACTACTGTAAATATCTAAAGTTCAGTAATGTGTTTGACTTATGTAAATTATGATAAGATAATTCAAATAGGCGCGTTATCCCTTTCAAACCTAGTGTCAGTTATAATGTAGCCGGGATGACTAGCTTAGGTGATAGAGTGCTGGCTTCTGAGCCAAAGTTCGTGGGTTTGATACCGGCTTAGTCCGGTGGTATTTGAAGGTGCTCAAATACGCCAGCTTCGTGTCCGTAGATTTACCGCCACGTAAAAGAACTCCTGCAGGATAAAATTCCGTGACCTCAGCATCTCCTAAATCTGTAAAAAGTAGTTAGTGGGGCATTAAACCGAAAGCATTATTTTATTAGTTAGTGTATATGTACAAGAAAAATGTAGTCACTCAAAAAATAATGAAAGCTTGATTTTTATAATTTCTTCGCAGGTAGACTTTCCTCAGAAACAACTGAACCTACAGATGCAATGCTTATTTCGGATATCTAAAGGGTTTCTGCCTACACAAGAGGTATAGTACGTTTTGATAATAATTAAAATTAAGTCTGAAAAATATTAAATGCGAGGAACATACAGTACTTTCATTCAAGTTTACAACTTTTGGAAAGGCTTGTACATATTCTTGGACTTCTACGTTTTAATCTTGGGAAAAATCCTGTCACATGCGAGTACTTGATTCTAGTAAAAGATTTGGTAAACCAGAGTTCGTAAGCCTGATTGAACATGCAATAGGAGAGGCAATCTCAATCTTTTCGATTTTATACTTAATGTTATAGAATGTACTCCTACCTTTTCTACAACATATAGTCGTCAATGGTCAGAATAGCCCTCAGCAACTTTTATTGCATCTTGTACGTGGAAATGAATACAGTAGGCATATAGCAGAAATGTCAGTAAAAATGAAGAAAACACTAGCTGAATCCAGTCAAAACATGACGGTCAATAAGGTAAATATTTATCGAAGGATTTCCTTATGCACGACGTTCCTTGCACTTAATTTTTTACAATTGTCTTTACGTCACACCGGCACAGGTAGGTCTTGCGGTTACGATGGGATAGGAAATGGCTAGAAGTGGGAAGGAAGCGACCGTGGTCTTAATTAAGCCACATCCCCAGAATTTGGCTGGTGTGAAAATGGGAAACGACGGAAAACCATCTTCAGGGCTGCCGACCGTGGGGTTTAAACCCACTATCTTCCCAATGCAAGCTGATAGCTCCACGTAGCCACTTGTTCGGTGCGGTCCTTGTACATTTACCTTTTGGCACTATTGCAACTTTAAAATATCGCTTTCTTGACATTGAAACATTTAACTGGCCATGGCTGAACACTGGCTGAGGTAAATAGAGGCTTTCACGTCCCTTGAGGTTTATTGATCGTGACGCAAAATGCAAACAGAATTGGAACTTGATGTTTTATCGGATGTTGCTTAGTCAATTCGAGGAATTAGAGCTCTCTGTCCAGCTTTATCTCCACTTATTATTTCCAAATCTAAACAATTTTCGTACATACTTCTTAGAAATTAGGTAGGTATACGGATATGGAAGAAAATTACTGTTTATGCAGTGAATAAGATTTTTTTTAAATTGCATGTCTCTTAGCATTACCCAAGAAACACCACGTTAAGGTCCCAATAAGTTGTTTCCAATGTAAAGTGCGAGTTGCGGAGTTGTGATGATAACGGCAGGCTTACTTGCCTACTGCCATTCACAATCGAATTGGGAAGTTTTCATTATAACAGAAGGCACCCTTGTCTACCTGTGCGGTCACAATCTATTTGGGGAGTTTTCGTTACAATGGCAGGCCCTCTTTCCTACTTCCAGATACAATCGGGTAGGGGAGATTTGAAGAAAATTGCATGCTCCCTGTCAAATTTGGAAGGGAATTATTCATTACAACTGTAAACCCTCCTTAATAATGCCAGTTACACAGGAGTTGGAGAAGGACCCCATTCCTACTACCAGTCAAAGTCTATGTGGTCAGTATTGGTTGCAAAGCAGACACCATCCTGCCGACAGTCACTATCGATTTGTAGAGTATTAATCATAATCATATTCTAGATTATTACAAATTGACTTCAATGAATATATATAGATCGACCTACGAAAGTACTGTATATGCATGTTTACAAATTGCAGACCTCCATTTACAGATAAACTGCTGTTAAACGATACGTTATATCGACAAACGGATAAACCATAAGATGCCCCTTTTAGCGGCCTAATGGCTAATCCTATGACATTTTCTCGTATATCCTGTTTTTATGAGTTAGACTGAGCTAGAAAGTTTGAATAAGGAGGAATTTGGGTAAGGTTTTCACACACTGCATTACTTTTCGGATACTTATGTGACAGCTAGAAACAAAGAATTTAGCTCACATACGGCTACTGGGAGGGCCAATGTTCGTGCCAAATTTGAGGATTTCATCTTTCCTATTAGTGTGTCAAACTATGAATTATACGTGTAAAAACTGCAAAATTTACGTTGAATAGGGAAACGCAGCCAAATCTAACCCATAAGGGATAGAGGTACAATAAAAAGTCATAGGACCAAAGTTGTAGATTACTCCAAATTGAACCGAGATGATGCCATCCATTTTGTGATACGACTTACCATTTGGCCACGAAATACATCGAAACGAAGGTCTGCATCGCCGTTAAAATTGCCTACTATTTCGATATTTTTGGGGGGTAAAAAGTGAAAACTTTAAACATTTTGGAAATTTTCCGGCGGCTACAGACTAAAACCTATATTTTTTTCCAAATTTAAATTTTCTACCTCGTCTGGCAGATAGTGCCACTATCTTGAATTTAGGGAAAAGGGTAAAAATGAGGACTTTCAGGAAACGAAAGCTAAAATACGTATATGCAGACGGTCATTATTACATCTGAAACGGATACTGTACGATAATTTTGCCCAAATAGTCAATACACAGACGCACGGTCGTTACGATTTTATTTAGATAAGTATCATAATAAAAATACTCAACCCCTATTTCACTTCTTTTCAAGCCCTTTAAGTGGATTTTCCAAAAAAAGTACGTATTTATTTATTTTTAATGAAGTTTACAAATACCAACTTTTACGTCTGTAAACGGTTAACTTTTTGAGATATAGATGTAGGCCTACTCATTTGAACAGTTCACCCGCATTTTCACCCCCTTAGTGACGGAATATCCAAAAATCCTCCCTTAGTGAGCACCTAAATTGTAATATAAATGTATCCCCAAAATTTCATTTATTTACGTCGCGTAGTTTTGGCTGGACATTGATTACAGCCAGTCGGAGTTATCATTTTATATAGAGAGATATATCACAGTGAGTGATGTGATAGAGGCAGATTCATGTTCATCCAGCCAGCTTAATTTCAGAGGAGGGTGTTGACCGCGGACTGGTCGCACCTGGGCCAGTCATTGAGAGGTTCTGGTGAGTGTGTGTGTGAATGTCCGAGCGTCGTCAGCCAGGATATTTAAAACATGAAGGCATAAATCAGCTAAACACTAAGAGGAGACAAGGGAAAGTTATGATCTTCCCCGACTGCTTGCTGTGTTGAGTATGGGACACCTGGTCGTTATCTGCAAGAAAACGGTACCTCTTCAATGATTATCTCATGCAAATGAGCTGTCATAGATTCGTGCAGAGATCCTTTTGAACTTATATTAAAGCTCCACTGTGGTTCTGCGTAGCGTAGGATGTCCCCGCCTGAATGACTCGAAGTGTATTCCCTTCTCTCTTATGGAGAATTCAAAACTTGTATGGGATCTGGAATGGGATGCTCACAGGTTTATGAGAATAACAATTAGAAAGATTGGTTTAACGTTTTTCTAACTACGTCTATTTTCGGAGACGCTGAGTGTCAGAATTTATTTCCCGCAGGAGTTCTTTCGCATTCTGCTAAACGAGAAAACCAAACCAAACCCCTTCGCGCAGCAGCTCCGAAAAGCCATAGGGTTACTAAGATACCGCTGGGAATTATGAGGTGTCGTGTGGTCAGCACGACGAATCCTCTCGGCCGTTATTCTTGGCTTTCTAAACCGGAGCCGCCATGTCACTATCAGATAGCTCCTCAATTATAATCACGTAGGCTGAGTGGATCTCGAACCAGCCATCAGATCCAAGTAAATATCCCTGAGTGATGATTGGTGATGATTATTGTTTTAAGAGGAAGTGCAAATGGGCAACCATCCTCTATATAACACTTATCATAGAGAAAAATGGAAGGGATCCGACACTTCGAAAAATGAAGGTAACGGTCAAAGAAAGGCGAGGGCCACGAAGGGCGTGTAAATAAAAAAAACTCTCTAGGCCTCGAGTGCTCTAATACTTTCGGGCTCGAAAAACAACAAGAGTTGACCAAGGGAGGTCAGATAGGATAGATGAAAGCGAGGAGCCTGGTACAAGAAGTGGAAACAATACCAGGACCCAGCTGAGGGTTTCGTGTTCGCCAACCCACGCTCCCAAGTTGAGAGCCCCTGGGGCTCCTTTTAGTCGCCTCCTACGACAGGCAGGGGATACCGTGGGTTTATTCAACCGCCCTCAACCTCAGGGGGATAAAAATCCCTGACCTGGCCGGGAATTGAACCTGCGGCCTCCAGGTAAGAGGCAGGCACGCTACCCCTACATCGCATATTTGAGTCTTTAAATACAGCAGGACTTAGTTGGGCCCTCATAACTAGAGGTTTGCCGTCCGAGCCACTCAACCTGGCAAATAATTGAGAAGAGTGTTCGGTTCAAACCCCGTCGTCGGTCGTCTAAGATTTTGGTGGGAGGTGTCTTTTCTGAACTATTTTCCCCAAACCCTTATTTCACATTCAGATGGTGTCTAACGAGTAGCCCACGGTCACTTTTTTTTTCTTTCTATAGGATGGGGAACGGGATAGCTGACAGATAGCGCCATTGGTTTCTTACCAAGACGACGGTGATTCAACTGCTACCTACTAGACCTACTAATAATAATTTTATTGGCTTTACATTCCACTAACTACTTTTTGACGGTTTTCGGAGACGCCGAGGTACCGGAATTTTGTCCCACAGGAGTTATTTTACGTGTCGGGAAATCTACCGAAACGAGACTGACGTATTTGAGCACCTTCAAATATCACCGGACTGAGCCAGAATCGAACCTGCCAAGTTATGGTCAGAAGACTAGCGCCTCAATCGTCTGAGCCACTCAACCTGGCGATTCAGCTACCAACGAGGGAGATTTGAAATGAAAATTCACGTACCAGTGGTTTGGATTCTGCGTGAAATCGTAGTTAACATGCAAATCAACGGTCACATTAAATTGGATTTGACCGTTTTCCTTCTTTGTTGATGACGATGTTAATTATTGTTTTAAGAGGAAGTACATCAGGCCAACCATCCTCTATTAACATTAATCAGAAAGGAAAGAGATCCAGTCCTTCGAAAAATGAAGGAATCGACGAAAGTGAGGGAAGGGCCACGAAGGGCATGCAAATAATAAAAATTCCTTAGATGCCGCAAACCGAATACCGTCGGGGTCTGAAGGGAAGAGGCCTTGACGAAGTGGGGTCGGATAGGAAGTGGAAGCAATACCGGACTGTGCTCCCAAGTTGGAAGCAACTAGAGGCTCCCGTTTCAGACACCACTTACGAGAAGCATGTATTCTAGGCCTTCCAATCAGGGGGATTTTTCTTTTTCCCAAACCAGCTGTCTAACTTATTCAGTTAAGTGCTTTGCTAATTGTAACGGGATTTGTTCCTTTGTAGTCAATTGGCATTACATTTTTATTTATGTATCAAATACGAAAGTTAAAACTTAAATGGACGGTCAAGACGAGTACACTACAATTTTTAAATTCATTAATTAAGTAATTTATTTTACATACATGGTAAATACAATAAGTTTTAGTAGCATCTCTCTAGTCTATATGAACAATTTTAAGGTTGTTTTAGTCATTTAGAGTCAATTTTACTCATATATCTGTGTGTACGTATGTAGAAGCGCTTCAGTGTCATGTGTGAGATTTGATAAAATATTACGTGGCTTCACCCACTAACGAACATACATTTAAGAATATATTCAATGACTCTGCAACTATTTTTGGGTTTTTGAAACCTGGCCTTCATATACATTATTACACAGTTCAGAAGAATTAGGTGAACATGTTTTGTAACGTCTCGTATATGAACGTTAATTTGGTAGATGGATTTCCAATGGTCGAACAACATACCTTGAGACCTTAGCTACTCAGGGTGTGTGAAATCTAAGTTATACTCCATCCGTAGGCGTATCCATGCATTAAACTGTCAGGTGACCACTCAAAACAAAGTGAATAGCGGTGCATCCGTGTGTCGTTGTGAGGTACACAGACTACTGCGGTCATTTGAGCACGTTGTACGTAAACCAGCACATCGAGCAGATAATGCTACAGCATGTGTTGGTTTCTGCATACGGTGTAGGCCCTGAATTCATACTCATGCACGACAATGCCAGGGGTCATGTAGCGCGCATCACCAGAGTTGTCTTGCGAGAACTGGACATTCAAGAGATGGAATGGCCAGCAGTGAGTCCCGACCTTAATCCCATCGAGCATATGTGGGATAGGCATGACAGAAGAGTTCGTGGGTGTCCTGTTCCACCACAGACTCTCCAAGACCTGGAACAGGCTCTCATTGAAGAATGGGACCTGATACCGCAACGTGACCTCCGTCGACTTATACGGAGCATGCCACGTAGGTGCCAAGCTGTGATAAATGCTCGTGAAGGACATACACCATACTGAAGCTCTCCAACTGTGATAGAACTCTACACTGGAGGACTGTTATCACTTATTCTTTGCCTCTATTTGGACATTTCCGTTTGTGTTATGAAAATGAACGCGAATCCATCGATGTTCTTTTGTATACTTCAAAGGTAAATAATAAAGGTTTAGTTGGTAATATACCTGGGTGTGAGATATTGTTTTGTGGAGCATGGCATACGTTCAAAAACTTGTTCCCCTAAATTGTTTGAACTGAGAAACTGAACTTTTGTGATGACATTGAGTTACTTTACAAAACTTTGTTTCCATACTTAAAAAACAATATCTGCAAAAATAAATCAAAACTATTCTGTGTTTTCACTTCTCTTGAAAGCGAAGGTTTTCATCAAGACGTGTAGAGGTTGAACCATCGACAATTGAACAAACTTATTTATATAGATTTGAATAATCTCAGTTTTATTTTGTGCTATTCTGCCTGTAACCCTTCAGTTTTTAATGATTTGTGAGCATTTTTGATCATCCTCGGGTATAACTGCATATGAAGTATTCTGGAAATGTTTATGTGAATCATCCAATTAAGTAATGAAACATAAGTCACAAAAAGCTTGATCACCGAGCTCGATAGCTGCAGTCGCTTAAGTGCGGCCAGTAATCCAGTATTCGGAAGATAGTAGGTTCGAACCCCACTGTCGGCAGCCCTGAAAATGGTTTTCCGTGGTTTTCCATTTTCACACCAGGCAAATGCTGGGGCTGTACCTTAATCAAGGCCACGTCCGCTTCCTTCCCACTCCTAGCCCTTCCCTCTCCCATCGTCGCCATAAGACCTATCTGTGTCGGTGCGACGTAAAGCAACTAGCAAAATAGAAAAAAAAAAGCTTGATTAGTGTAAATTGAGGTATATTCGTGATAGAGGTAAGTACGTGATAAATATTTCATTATCATGAACTTCCCTATTGCATACCAGCATTTCAACTTTACTAATAGTTCGCTGAGTCTCTACCTACTTCATCGCTCTAGCGGACACATCAGGGTCTATATTTATTCAAGGATCACGAATATAACTCCCTTTACTTTATTTTTATTCCTTGAACAAGAGAGTAAATAATTTACCTGAAAGAATAAACGTCATCCAAGGTGCAGAGAAGTGTTGTGCTCATATGCTACGACCGCTATAATGACTGGTCTATAAATCTCTTCAACTAAAATGTGAATATCTAAGAAAATTACCGAGTAGGCCTATTTTTTGCATGAAATTTGGTAGAGATACGAAGTAAGATGTGACTTAAAGGAGCAAAAAGTGAATAATTTCTTAGCCTATAAAATCTATAAAAGGAAAAATGGCCTGTCAAAACCAGAGTCTTTAAGGAGATCATGTGAACTACATTTTGGTAGCATATACTGTACGTAACTTGAAGTCATTTGTATTACGTGGAGGTAAATGGTTAAGAATTCCAATCAAGCACAGTTTTCGTACAGAACAATTGAGCAGCCTGTTGCGTCAAAAGTGACCGCTATGTATTAAAACAAACACAGATGATGATTGTTAAGGTCAGTGTGCCGTATGATTGACTGAATCTAACTAGAGCCTGTTTGAGTGTTACAAATGTGTAAACAATGTGTACGGTATTTTCTCGGTCACCATTCGTGTCGACATACTCCAAGAATGTGCTTAAATTCTTTATTAACTAAGAAATTGTGGCATGTGTGTTATTTGAAAACAATGGGCTGTTGCTTTCCATCGCACTTAAGAACGTGCCCCTGGAGGCGATGGAGAAAGTTGTTCACGCCGGTTCGCCTTCTTTTGTTTCTCATTAGACTGCATGCAAAGTACAGGGCGCTCGCAGAGCTCACATGAAGTGACAATACAGAGGAATAGTCCAGTCAGAAATAGCTGTAACGAGTTCCATTGTTTATTCACTGCCCACATTCTACCTGTACTGCTCTCGTCCATGTGCAATAAATAAGAAACAAAGGGCTAAATCTGGAAGTTCGATTACCAAGAAGTGCATCCCTCCGTGGAATGAGACATGGTGAACGACTCCCTGTTACATCTTCAGCCGGAAGGCTAGTTGGATCCTCAATAAGCACCAACGAATTTTATATGCAGGGATAGGATTTTGATGACATGCCATCTTTCAATTGGTTCACAACAGATATTGCTAACTTGTTCAGAAATCCTGATCATAGTTCCCACATTATAGAAATGCTAATTTATTAGGTCGATTTTGTCATTTTTTGCTATTTTGTGTTTTAGATCTTAGGTTATTATTTTGTCATTTGATGGAATTTATTTTATACTTTTTTGAGATATTTTCTTACTTGTTTGAGGATATTGAAGTATTTAAGCGTGTGGTATCAGATATTGTCACAGCTTTCAAGTGAGGATGGATACAGAGACTTGAGAATCTTTACAACGCTTTGTCAATCTGGGGACTAAAGAAACTTTGTCCACCACTTACTTCTTGGAAATGTCCATATTCCAGGAGAGACACCTCCAGTTAGAGATGTCCTCCTCCTGAATAGTCGAGATTTTTCTTCACCGGGCGAGTTGGCCGTGCGGTTATGGGCGCGTAGCTGTGATGTTGCATCCGGGAGACAGTGGGTTCGAATCCCACTGTCGGCGGCCCTGGAGATAGTTTTCCGTGGTTTCCCATTTTCACACCAGGCAAATACTGGGCTTTACCTTAATTAAGGCCACGACCGTTTCCTTCCCACTTCTACCCCTTTCCTATCCCATCGTCGGCATAAGACCTCTCTGTGTCGGTGCGACGTAAAGCAAATTCTTAAAAAAGGAAAGAGATTTTCTTCTGAAGATGCAAAGCAAAATTCTCTGCGAAACGTAAAGAATTTCACCTTGTTTTCTTGAAATGGCAAAAGCCAGCGGTTTTTAATCTCAATAGCTTGTTGTTTATGTATGGAATGATGTTACTATCGTAGGTCTTCCTTCCTAACTCAGTTCGCTTTTATATTTAACATCAACACAATGTTTCTGTTCTAAGATGAAAAGTAGTGGATCGAATGTGTATATAATGCATGATCCATGAATATATTTATTTCAACATACAAAGAACGAGGAGTTTTACACTGTTCTGAACGAACAGGTTTAACTGTATTTATAAAGAAGTCTGGAAACGCCGGAAGATATTTGACAAGCATTCATGAATTTGTCACTTCGGTCACATCGTTTACGTATCTAATAGTTTCAAATGTTTAATGTGCCAGCGGCAAAAGCTCAAAGGTCTGCTACACTGAAATCCTGCTGGGATATTAAGTATCTTTCTTTTAAGAATAATATGGCCATTAAACGTACACATTGTCGAAAGGTCAAATGTTACGACTACATATCGAGGTGTTCGTGCGTGGTTTATTGCACAATAAAGGGCCATGTCGGATTTTATGTGTAGTGCTGCCAGCGGAGGAACAGAACGGAGTGCGGAACTTGTGTAACAGTTTTATAAACGTACGTCCGTCCTTAACTCTCACTTAGTATTACCCGTTATGGAATGCACCTTCGTTATACCTCATATCTGTGATAATGGAATTTCAAGCTTTCTGAATAAATACTTGACAGACTCTCATCTCTTAACACTCTACAATTCATATAGGATAGAACGTTAAACATCGTATTGAAATAAAGTGATTCGAGCGCAGAAATTAACAGCAGCATCCATTTTATCTACACGTGATTAAAACAATGTCAGCGAAGAATAGAAAAGAAAGATATAAGAAAATTAGACCAGCTATCCACTTTCAATACTAGTTATACTAAGTAGGCTGATGTTCTTATCTGAGAAGTAGGCCTACTTCATTTTTGGAATAACAGTCGGTATTTGAAGGTTGTCAAGTGCGCCAGTGTCGTGTTGTGGATTTACCCGCACGTAAAAGAACTCCTGTGTAACAAAATTCTGACACCTCACCATCTCCGAAAATTAATTAATGGGACGTAAACCCAGAAACGTTATTATTATAAGTACTGTTATTATTATTATTTTATTATTATTAATTCGTTATGCCTAGCTTAGAAACGCATTTGAACTTATTTAGTACTACATGTCTTCTTATCTTCCCAATATATCTTCATTAGTGTCGGTAGATTTATTAGCACGTAAAAGAATTCCTGCGGAACAAACTTCCGGCACCTCGGCGTCTCTGAAATCCATAATTAGTTAGTGGGACGCAAAGACATTATTATTATTATTATTATTATTATTATTATTATTATTATTATTATTATTATTTTCTGAATGCAAGCCAACAGCTATAAGTCTCGAACCACGCAGCTAACTCGCTCGGTCACGGATGTCTAAAACGAAGCCTTTCTCAACTGTAGGTCAACAATAGTGAGGAAGAATGTTCCCAGAGTTCTGTATTGCAGACTTTCCGCTTTGACCTCTGGCCAGGAAGAGCCGGAGGTCTCGCAGGCCGTATCTGAGTGCTTTTCTGCGTTGTTCTGTCATTTCTGTATATTTTCTTTTAGGTTATGTTTGCTTACTATGCTTCTAAATGTTATTCTATCTTGAATGGTTTCCTCGGTAATACCAATTTCGTCTATATCTTCGTTTCTTTCCACTAACCAATTGTTGCGGTTTGTCAGGGACAGTGTTAGGTACAGAAGTTTGTCAGCCGTTTGTTATTCATTTTGTGCAAGTGTCCGTAGAATTTTAATCACCTTTTTGCAATTATATCTGTGACTTTTTTCTGTGACTTAAATTTCCTGTGGCTTCGTTTTCTTACCAATTCCATTCTCGTATTTTGACCCCTTAGGATTTTTCTGAGAACATTCCTTTCCTTTTCTTTTCGATGTTCTTAATTTGTGACCTGCGCCAGTTATCAGGGTTTCGGAGCATAAAGTAATCTAGCTCTAGTTTTTATATAGATTTTTGTTGTATTTGTTCCAGGTGATTTTGTAAGCTCTTTGCAATTTAGCAGTTCTTTACTTCCTGATTTATCACTGCTGGTTGAATAATTTCGCCTAGATATTTGGAAGATTTTTCTGAATTCGATGATTAACGGTTGATTGTCGAATCTCGATTTAGTTCCTTCTGTACCCTGCTTCTTTTCAAATGAAGTTTGGAGTACGTTTTTAGACACTATTTCATGAAGTTTTCTTGTGGATTGGATTGCTTCTTACCTGTTGTTGGAAAGAAATGCATGGTTCTCTGCAAAAAATTTGTTTTTAAGAAGTTTGCCAATATTTTCCCCTTTAGTTTCTTTATTATTATTATTATTATTATTATTATTATTACTATTATTATTATTATTATTATTATTATTATTATTTACAGATTTTAATTTCAGACGGTTATGACTTTTCATTGTTCAGTCTACGAGTCTCAGTGAATAAACTAACCACGCCCACAACTCTCCACTGGGAACTAAGATAGTGGCTTCCTCTTCTTATTCTTCTACTATATCTCCTGCTTTGAAAACATTATTCTCTCAGAGGATTAGTGGTTCAGTGTCGCCTCCAGATTCCAAAATCACAGGTTCAAACCTGGTAGAGGTAGTGGGAATTATTGAAGAGCGGGAGAAAGTTAATTCGGCACTCCAATCGTACAGTGTCGAAATCGAAATGTTATCCATATCTGGGTACACATTCGGCGTTTATTCTACAACATTAATTAAATCTCAGCAATAGTCGTCCTCCAGACTCCCGTTGTCTCTGCTATCTCTAGAGTAAAGCGAACGTCAAACTTGATACACAGTCAGACTATCAAAGCTAAGACCAAACGACTATACAGCCATATTTTATTATTATTATTATTATTATTATTATTATTATTATTATTCCCGGAGTGAGGGGTAGCGTTCCTGCCTCTTACCCAGAGCCCCCGGGTTCGATTCCCGGTCAGGTCAGGGATTTTTACCTAGATCTGAGGGCCGGCTCGAGGTCCACTCGGCCTACGTGATTACAATTGAGGAGCTATCTGACGGTGAGATGGTGGGCCCGGTCTAGGAAGCCAAGAATAACGGCCGAGAGGATGCGTCGTACTGACCACATGACACCTCGTAACCTGCGGGTCTTTGGGCTGAGCAGCGGTCGCTTGGTAGGCAATGGCCCTTCGGGGCTGTAGCTCCATGTGGTTTATTTTTTATTTGTGTGATCTTACTGAAACAAAGCGAAGTTGACAACAGATTCTTTGCTGGATATTGATTGACGTTTCTTCTTCTTATTGGAGAATTTCTTCTTTCACTAGAAGTCTTCCGGTCTGGAGTGATGCCAGATTGAAGTAAAGATGCATATGATGACTCCATCGGATTAGACCATTGGATGTTGAAGTATCTTGTACAGACATTCTGTGATGAATGAACGCTAATTAAGCATAAATCGCATAAAGAATGAGATGGGGGTATGACGGGTGTCGAGTGGAAAACTTAAAGAGCCAATATCCGGGACCAAAGTTCTTCATGGAGGCAATGAACTCATCGTTTGCATCATCACCCAACATATTGTGCAGGTCAGTTGGATATAATGACATCCGACAAGGATAATTTGGAAGCTGTTTCTTAAGTGGTGCCTAACTAAGTCGCGCTATTTAGTCAGCCAGTAGATTCATGTAGGTACCCACCTCCGTGGGCGGGTACTTAATAAATTATTGAAGAATATTTATTATAAAATACATTTATGTACGCTGGAACAAATTATTCGATAGATTTTTCTTTGCTAGTGGCTTTACGTCGCACCGACACAGATAGGTGTTATGGCGACGATTGGATAGGAAAGGTCTAGGAGTTGGAATGAAGCGACCGTGGCTTTAATTAGGGTACAGCCCCAGCATTTTCCTGGTGTGAAAATGGGAAACTACGGAAAACCATCTTTAGGGCTGCCGACAGAGGGATTCGAACCCACTATCTCCCGAATGGAAGCTCACAGCCGCGCGTCTCTAACCGCGCGGCTAACTCGCCCGGTTATTCGATAGATTAGTGTGAAACGAACGTGACTACTAATCTTAAACTTTCCAGGAGAGACAAAGACACATTTCTGATGATCCACATATAAAGGAAAAGAGTTTTTTCTTCGAGAACCAAAACATGACATATAAAGGAGTTTATGCTTAGAATGTTCTTTAAACATAAGCAAAGTTATTAATTATGTAAATAAGTATTGAGAAATGGTGCGTTTTATCGTCACCAAACAAGCCGAAGAAAAATTATGAAGTTCTTTACAAAGACATACAACGTTTCTTTACAACCATATTATCTACTATCACTTCAAATATCCTTTTTCTCATCTGTGGGATTCCGTTTTATAATGAAAGGTAGCAATGAACTTGCTGGAAACATACGTTTCTTTCACATAAAAATGCTTACGTTTTATTAACAAAAGTCTTAAAGAGCAATACATTTATTTCACATGAATAATTATACCGTATTTGCAGTATTATACACAAGATTGTTGGAACCGAATTCCGAACTTTTTTCACCAAGTACGAGAACGAATTTACTGTCGATTGGTGTAAAAACGTAGACATGTTACGTTAGTTTCATCGAGAGGTGCCTAGCCGAGGTGGTAATTAAGCATTTTGTTCATCTGTAAGAACAATTTTATGGATTTGATATTACGACCCACTAACTGGTGTTATTGGTTTTTCTGAGCCCGAGGTGTAGGAACTTTTCTCCCTAGAAGTTCTTTTACGTATAGGCAAGTCTAACGGTACGAATCTGCAGTATTTAAGCATTTTTGACTACCACCGCTCAACCGTAAGAACATAGGTTAGATGGTAACTTCTCATAAGCAAAGATCGTGGATTAATCCCAGGGAGAGGTGATGATAGTAGACACCCATCAAGAAATTTCCAGACGATTCTTGCTTGATTCAGTCAGCTATCCAAATGTGTACAACTAGAATTTCCTCACCAGTCGATTTCCGCTGACAGGTAAGGAATGAGGGAGACGTAATGGTGACTATAAAATTCTCCTTTCAAGCACTGATGTTAAAAAACATTTCCAGGCAAATGGTGAGACAGTTCCTATTCATAGGCAACAGCCGATTCGTTCCATCTCCACACTCAATTTTAATTCACCATAATTAATTTCATCTTCATTAGCTCCTCAACTGAGGTTAGGATCAGGAAGGGCATCCGGGCGTAAAACAGTCATATACATTCACCTCACCTCATCTCCGACCCCGTATAAAGAAACGGGACTAACACACGTACAATTCTTCTTCTTCTTCTTCCTCTTCTTATTATTATTGTTAGGGGACACTTCACAAGGTACATTAATTCTAACTATATACAGAGGCAAAGGCTGAGGTCTGTAGTTACAATTACGAGTATTATGGATTTCTTTTGGTATTTGTTGTACGTCGCAACTCAGACACGTCTTATGGCAACGATGGGATAGGCTAAGGAGAGGACTACGAACGAAGTGACCGCGGGTTTGTTTAAGGTCCATCCAGTTGTGAAAATCGGAAACCACGGAAAGCCATCTTTAGTCTTCCTATAGTGGGGTTCGAGCACACTATTTTCTGAATGCAAGCTAACAGCTATAAGTCTCGAACCACGCAGCTAACTCACTCGGTCACGGATGTCTAAGACGAAGCCTTTCTCAACTGTAGGTCAACAATAGCAAGGAAGAATCTTCCCAGAGTTCTGTATTGCAGACTTTCCGCTTTGACCTCCGGCCAGGAAGAGCCGGAGGACTCGCAGGCCGTCTCTAATTGTTTTACCGAGAGAGCAGACCTTAATTATTGTATCTGAGGCCGGGGAAGTATGGGTGCAAAGTAGCGCGACCATGCTTCCTGACTGAGTCTTCCCATACCACAGTATTTCCTCGTTCTCATTTATCTCTCTCCTATCCATAAATCGTACGAACATTTTGTTGGATGAATTGTTTTCATTTTAAGCGGCTGCATTATGTATCTATGTAGAGTCATCGAAACAAAGTATTTGTATTTACTGAGCACCTAGCCGCGTGGTTTGGGTCACGTAGCTGTCAGCTTGCATTCGGGAGATAGTGGGTTCGAACCCCACTGTCGGCAGCCCTGAAGATGGTTTTCCGTGATTTCCCGTGATGGGACAGTAAAGGCCTAGGAGTGGGAAGAAAGCATCCGGTGCCTTAATTAAGGTACAACCCCAGCATTTGCCTAGTGTGAAAACGGGAAACCACGGATAACCATCTTCAGGGTTGCCGACAGTGGGATTCGAACCCACTATCTCTCGGATGCAAGCTCACAGCCGCGCGCCCCTAACCGCACGGCCAACTCGCCCGGTATTATAATTATGTCAATGAAAGAAGTGAGTAGTTGCATCGACAAGGCATTTTATTTAAAATAATACATCATCATCATCATCATCATCCGTTTACCCTCCAGGTTCGGTTTTTCCCTCGGACTTAGCGAGGGATCGCACCTCTACCGCCTCAAGGGCAGTGTCCTGTAGCTTCAGACTCTTGGTCGGGGATAAAAATGGGGAGTATGACCAGTACCTCGCCCAGTAAAATAATACATAAGAAGTGAAATAGTCAGATTATTTGAAAACAAGTGGTTTTTTCTTACATGCTTTTGACTTTTTTTGTGTATTACCCAGTATTCCAAATGTGTGTACCACTTCTTGGTGTACCAACTGAGGGTTAATTTTTCTCAGCCCGTCAAATTAGAATTTTGTTCATATCCAAGTCAACATTTCTAGTCAAGCGGGTTGGGCAGCTTGGTATTTCCCACTTGTTCGCAATCTGGACTCATTAATGTGTGTCAAACCCAAATCATCCCTTTCATGTACCCACTTGTTCGCAATCAGGACGACACCGGTCCAGGTGGCATCAGTTTTGTCTGGCTGAATAGCCAGCGCTGTACATTCTGCTTTTAAGTATCCCGCATGTACTAATGATATCTAAGAACTAGAGATGGGAATTATAGGCACGATCAGCTTAGAATGCAAACGTATTTCAACAAGGCGCAAGTCTAATCTGGCCGCTCTACAGTTATGCCGGTGAGTTGCATAAATGTTAGGGGTTTTGATAGTTCAGATCGCTTATATGCAAACCTCACCATAGAAGTGTCTTGCGGGTAGCCTATATGACACTAACGCCTCGGTTAAATACGTTTGCGTTCTAACTTACTCGTGCCTACAATTCATATCTCTACTAATAACTGATTTTCACAGGGGTATTACCGCCTAAAGGTTATTTACGTCAGAATATGAAGAGATAAAAACAGAACGGCCGCTCGTTGAGTGTTCCTCAGCGCTACGCGTCAAATGCGCCCCCTTGCGTTAGTAATCCTCATTTTCGAACGCTCTGCAGTAGGCTGGTATTTGGTACAGTAACACTACAGTTGCTATCAACATATCGACAATGACGGGGTGTGTTCAGCAACGTCGAATAAACAGACATGGTATTTTAATCCGTGGAGAATCGTGATCGGAATGTAGCCGAAATTCGCAGTCGGTTTGCCTAGGAGTTTCCAAATAGCCGCCTGCCTTCTATACACGTATTTCGCTGAACAGATTTGCAATTTAGAGCTAATGGATCATTCAAGGAACATACCACATACAAGCAACTTTTTTTTGTAGAATGGACTGTATGTACGTTTATAAATTAATCAGTTATTAAACTTTAATTTCTGCATCTTTGGCGTGTTTACAAGTGCATCTTGTTTACAGAACTTCTGTAGTAAAATGACTCGTATTTGTTTCACATTCAAGATACAGAACATCGTAGCGCTCCTTTGTAAACCAGTGATCAGGCATCTCATTCATCATTAGTGTATGCGGGACACTTATAATTAGAAAGTACGGAGCTGGAGAGCCAGCTGGTATATTGCATTAACGTTAAATACTTAAAGAAGCCTCCGTGGCTCAGACGGCAGCGCGTCGGCCTCTAACCACTGGATACCGTGGTTCAAATCCCGGTCCCTCCATGTGAGATTTGTGCTGGACAAAGCGGAGGCGCGACAGGGTTTTCTCCGGGTACTTCGGTTTTCCCTGTCATCTTTCATTCCAGCAACACTCTCCATTAACATTTCACAGCATCTATCAATCATTAATAAATCACTTTGGGAGTGGCGACCCCATTGTACCAATAGCATATGTATGATTCATTCATTACATCGCTGACCCGATCACAGGCTGGAAAACAGGTTGTAGGTGTTCATTCATTAAATACTTAAAATTTAGGAAAGTAAAATTATATACTTTAAACGAATAATCAATAACTTAAGACGACTATACTAAATGAGGGGAATATGTTAGAGAGAGAGGTCAAACGAATGCATTGTGCCTTGAGTCTATGGTTCCATTCGAGTAGATCAGATCAGTAACACGTTCTAATTCCTTGGTCGATCTATATTCCAACAAATGGCGTGATGAGAAAATGTCGATCTGTTCTATTCCACGTCCGATCTTTGATGGCCTTACGGATATCTACTATATCATTAGGAGCTAACAAATAAAATAATAGTATGAGGTCACAAAAAATACCGTGTCGAAATTTTTAGAGAACGAAAATAAATTATAAGAAGAATTACATAGTATCTCAGTCAAATGATATTACCTTGGATCGTTTCACAAGAACTGAATTTTAATATTCATCCTTTGAACACATGAATGTAAGTTATCATACAGTTTTAAAATGTACGTTTCACTTATTTTTTCTCTTTATTCAAACACATTGTATCTATCAGACTATTAACAATCAATCAATCAATCAATCAATCAATCAATCAATCAATCAATCAATCAATCAATCAATCAATCAATCAATCAATCAATCAATCAATCAATCAATCAATCAATCAATCAATCAATCAATCAATCAATCAATCAATCAATCAATCAATCAATCAATCAATCATCGAATTAGAGTAAGTCACTAGAAGAAATTCTCACATTTAGATAACACGATCAGTGTTTTCCAGGCAAATGCTGGGGCTGTACCTTAATTAAGGCCACGGCCGCTTCCTTCCAACTCCTAGGCCTTTCCTATCCCATCGTCGCCATAAGACCTATCTGTGTCGGTGCGACGTAAAGCCCCTAGCACACACACGATCAGTGTAGTTCTTTTTTATGTTCTGAAAAGATTGCTGTTGCTTAATGTAAGAGACCTCAAACACAGTGGCCAATAGTGCCGTGTACTTAAGTGTATGAAGCTTGTCTCAAAGAAGGTGAGGCACATTCATGGTAAGTGTTAAGCAAGTGTACAGAGGTGGAACTGTGAACTAGTAAAATGTCTGAAGATTTCGTGTGAAATATGATCCTCACATCTATTTAAGATTGATTATTACTTGACATGGCAAGACGTCTTTTAGACCGGATGAGTTGGCCGTGCGGTGAGGGGCGGGCAGCAGTGAGCTTGCATCGGGAGGTAGTGGGTTCGAACCCAACTGTCGGCAAACCTGAAGATGGTTTTCCGTCGTTTCCCATTTTCACACCAGGCAAATGCTGGGGTTGTACCTTAATTAAGGCACCGGATGCTTTCTTCCCACTCCGAGGCCTTTACTCTCCCATCCTAACCATAAGACCTATCTGTGTCGGTGCGACGTAAAGTCAACTGTAAAAAAATTATATGTAGAAACGTCGTTTAGTAGAGATCGATTTCCTTCTCACCGTGCCCATTTTTGTAATCCATATTGACCAACAAATCTGAATATAATATTGACCTCTCGTCTAGTATCATGGACTCAATACACAATATGGTAGAAATTGTAAGCCACATAAAACCAGTTCAAAGATGGATGATGATAAAATTCGGACCTACTTTCCTTATAAAGTACGTGTCATTTGTTTTCCGATGTTGGGCTTTCCTATTAGATGGTGACGAAATTTGATATCTTGGATCCTACTACATTGTTAAACAGGTTTCGCAATGACAGGCCGTGCAGTGATTGATAATACTGATGTTACTGCTCGACGAACAAGCAACGTTCATACGTTTCAGCCCAATCAGTATTACTTCCGTCTTCGAATCCTGTTCTACGGATCAATACAGTATATCTAAAACCAAAAAGCGAAATGTAGTCGAGTGAAGTCAGCTGATACAGAAAATATCAGATTGGGATACGACGTCTTAAAGTGGGTGAATGCTGTTTTTTAGCTGGATCATTGATTTCTGTTGTAAAGACAAAGTCTTCTCGGTGAAATATTGAAGCCTCGTTCCAATGTAAAATACATTAATTATTTCGCAATTAAAATTGGCATCCTATCTAGGGGTTGTATAATTACTTAGTATGAGATAAGTTAGGAAGACCTATAATGTAGACCAGACCAAGCCAGGAAGGTCTGTCTTAAGAAAATACCGTATTTACGCGAATAATCCACGCACCCTCACTTTAGCTAGGTTTATTTAGAAAAAATGCCAACGTTGACGCAAAAAAACGCATTCCAATTTCGTGCCTCAGATTTTTTAAAAATGTGCAGGTATTGTTCGCGTAAATACGGTAAGTTTTTTCATTTCTAACATAGATGGGTATTAGAAACATGGTAAAGACTTTTGTGTGAAATATGGACAATAACAGGTACAAGAGGAATTAGAATATTCGACTTTGCAATGTTATGTTGAGATTTTTAAAACGAGATGAGTACATCGGGCTACAAATAAAGAAATAATCAAATTGGTGAGGCGAGAGCTTTATGCTGAGATTTGATCAGAAGAAGAGATCGATTGACATGAATTACTTTGAGACGTACGTTGGCTTTTGAAGGAAGTGTAGGGAAATGAGAAGAGTAGACATCAATATTACAAAGTGACTAGAGCAGCTGTACGATGCCAATATTTATGTAAAATAAAGAGGTTAGCATATGACAGGGTTGAATGGACGTAAACAGCACCACCAAAAGCAACAACAACCTGCTTAAAATAATCAAATACATAAAAAGGAAAGCAGAAAACGGTGAAAAATGAATATGATAAGAGTATGTCGCAAATTTAGCCAGGAAGCAGAGATCCAAAATATTAACCATTAGCAAGTGTACCCATGCTTCGCTACGGTATTCTACATTGTATACGGATTTCTCCGTAAATTACTGTAAAGGCAGTGAGTAAGATAATATTAAATTGCATGTCTCTTAGCGCTATCCGAGAAACAAAACAGGGAGGACTCCGTACGTTGTTTCCGATGTAAGGTAGGCAGTGGAGAAGTTTTATTGATAATGACGGGCCATATTTCCTACTGCCAATCACATTCGAGTTCCGGAGTTTCTACTATAACGGCAGGCTCATTTGGCAACTGCTATTCACAGTAGAGATGGCGAGTTTTCATTATAAAGAGAGGCGCCTTTTCCTGATTCCATTCACAATAGAGAGATTTGATTATAATCGAGAAATGCAGCGCTATCTAACGTATCAACAAACAAGACACGACAATAAGTCATAGCACCGAAGTTGTAGATCTCTACAAATTGAACGGTAATTGTGCTATCCGTTCTGTAATACGGCTTACCGATTAGCCATCAACTACCCCGAAACGAAGGTCTGCACCGCCATTAAAGTACATCCCTATTTCAATATTTTCTGGGGCCAAACGTTATACATTTGAAGAGCTTAGAATTTTTTCTCAGAGGTTTCGGGATTAGCACTCGCAAACATACGGATTAATTAAGTAAGAAAGTAATACAGTCAAGGAAGTTGACATTAATAGAAAAAAGGATTACAAGTGAGGACAGCCGGATAGAACAAATAATATGTAAATACCAAGTGGATATACTTGAAAATAATATACTCCTGAATAAATTGTGATGGGATGAGCCGTTTCGCCGTGATGGTGGAACAAACAGCCAAACAGACACGAAAAATAAATACCACTGATACGGTCTTGAGTTGACCTAAAACGGGTAGATATTTGAAAAAATTGGCAAAACAAACGAAATTACAGACAGCGGATACCTTAAAAATGTGTTTATATCGATAAGCAGGGACACTTTTATAAGTGCAGACCTTTATTTCGAGACTTACTGCTTTGAAACTGTACTACATATCGACAAACGAATTTCACCACTAAAAAAAAAAAAAAAAAAAAAAAAAAACTAAGTGGATGTACTTGAAAATAAAATAACCCTGAATAAATTGTGATGGTATGAGTTACGGATATAAAAAGGCGGTAACGAAGGAGAAATTTAGGTGCAGGGATTCTTAGGTAAACAGATAAGAAGATGACTTATGGTGTTATTACTTAAGCCTATAGAGGCAAGCCAGAGGCAGGAAATGAAAGCGGAAAACAGAAGTAGAATATAAGTACGGCAAGCATTATATTAAATGCCAGAAAGCACTTTACGGTGTGAAATAATGGGCTACACTCCGCGGTACTGTCCAAATATTAATAGCGTCCCTTATTCAGGAAATATCCCGCAGAATGGCAGCTTGACGTCTTTCTCGCTTTCTACTCAAAGAACAACCACGAGTTTACAGGAATTATGACGAAAATGACAATACGTTATTCTCTGCTGGCAATCAGCCAGAGACGTTGCCATGGTAACCTGTAGGTTCGTTGTCGGTCTGTGGGTCACTCAATGCAGAGCATGAGACCCGCTGAAAGTAATAATTTTCTCCATCATTTAAAGAATAAGCGAAATTTTGAACGAAAGAAAAGTTGTTTATAATGAACGGACGTTGCACATAGAGTCCACGGATTTTACAGAAAATCAATAATATAAGAGAAGATGGAAGAAAACTGTTCTGGTTTTCCTATAAACCCGCCGTCTGTTCAGATATTTTTCAATCGTATGCATATCGAAACCTTCCCCGGCATAAGAATACTCTAAATATGGAGTTTGGTTGAGATCTATCCAGCCGTTTCGCCGTGATGGTTGAACAAACAAACAGACACGAAAAATAAAAACCACTGATACGGTCTTAAGTTGACCTAAAACGGATAAATATATGAAAAATTGGCAAAACAAACGGAATTACAGACAGAAGGACCCCTACAACTTTGTTTATATAGATAGATAAAGAGTGCCAGGAAGGGAAATATTTCGTTACCAAATATGGCTAAATGGTTAGCGTACTAGCCTTCTGCCAACGGGGTCCAGGGTTTGATTCTCGGTTGGATCGGTGATTTTAAACTTCATTGATTAATTGAAATGTTTCGGGGGCTTAAGTATCATTAAGAAATCATCATAGCATCCTCACAGGTCGCCTGTACGGTGGCAACTCGAAAGACCTGTACTAGGTCTCTTCGGAGGCCACACGCCATAACGTAACATGAATTTTGCTCATTACTTTGTACTTCAGTCGTTAGATAGAGAATTAGAAAATTTATCATAAAAGTAAATAAATAAAAATAAAAAATAAAAATAAAATAAAAATAAGACATTTTTGCGGCCATGTATTTGACATTTTTTCCGACGACATTTTTAAAGTACAGAAGAACCTCATTAAACCGGTCCCCATTATTCCGTACTTCACTTAATCCGGACAGCCGTTTGACAATAACACATAAATGCGATTTCGGAAAGCTCCGAAACGGATGAATATGACCAGGATGAGGCAGGTGATAATTAATTCTAAGCCAACACTTAGTGAAATTAAAGACCATCTAAACATTGTCATTAAATACGTTGAAGGTAACCACGATGAAAACATATCTTCATATTACTAACATTTGATGAATCTGCGAGAGTTAATTATTAAAGAAGTTAATGCCAAAGGAAGAAAACGAAAGATAAGCAGTTTCTTTAAACCAGTAAGCGTGTCAAGTGTGATCAATGAAGGTGTGTCTTGATTGCCATGTTCTAATTCTGTACTGCACTAGTTAATCTGCATTTTGTAGACCCTAATACTATATTACATTATATCTTGAACACTAAATAAACTTTGTATTTGTTAATTTTAAATTACTGTACTGTAAACGCTACTTTTACTGAACAGAGTGTTTAAATATGTACCTGGCTCATTTCATAAGTTATTTTGTTTAATCTGGACTTTAGATAATGTAGCTTAAAGCAAAGAGGAGAACAAATCTGAGAGTAAAAGAAGACTCCGAAATGAGGACACAGGGTTGATAAAATTAATTCGGTAGAGTCATAGCACAGATTCAGTGGAAAATAATTTTAAATGTAGAACAAACAGTCCGCTCTTTCCTTTATAAAATGTTATTATTTACATAAAGAACCCTAGTTTGAAAATTCCTATACCACAGTCACAACTTAACATCGCAAAAATACTGGTTTTGAGCGATGATGAGAGGGGAAAGTGCCGAAATTGAGATGGCAGTGTCCGTAACCTTAATAAAGTACAGCCCTGGTGTAAATATTAGAAAACCAGGAAACTGTATTTAGGGCTATTGATAGTAGAGTTCGAACCGACTACCCCTTGAATGTCAGCTTACTGCTACACAATGCGTACCACGTAGACCACTTGATCGGAAGTGATCTTAAATATAGAGCTTGGCACCTAACCGTAATAGATACACAAAAAGTACTCTAACAGGTTGCTCTGCAAACAAAGATGATCTAAGTTACGTACTCCCATTTCAAGACATTCTCTTAAAAATTCTTAACGAATAGATTTCATCTGTTCACTAATAGATGTAGGATTCGTAGGATACTTTTTTTTTGAAGACCAGTAGATTCTAAAAACCCATCTTGTCGCTAGGTGGAGCAGGTTGCCATGTCAAACACAAGGTAAGGAAGGAGCTTATTCTAAAAGGAGCAGTGCTATCCTGAATGTTAGTGCTGGCCTCAAATATCTTGTTTTAAATAAGGAAAAACTAGAGTAATTTGTCTCCTTCTTTAGTACTTCAACTCATGACGGAAAGCTCAAAGGCTAATTGCAGACTCTTTTATTAACCCAACGTATTTAGTGAAATAATGTGAATTTTATTTATTCATCATTATTTCTGAAAAGGGGCTGCCTGGCCGAGGCGGTAAAGGCGTGCTCGGTTCGCCCGGAAGGACATGGGTTCGAATCCCCGTCAGGAAGTCGTAAAAAATTTAAGAAATAAGATTTCCACTCCTGGAGGTGCATATGGCCCTGAGGTTCACTCAGCCTACACCAAAAATGAGTACCAGGTTAATTCCTGGGGGCAAAGGCGGCCGGGCGTAGAGCTAACCACTCTACCCCATCAAGTGCCGAGGTTATGGATAGTGGAAGCCTTTACCTTCCACCCCTCCCAAGGCCTTCATGGACTGTACGGAGAAGATTTTGCTTTTTATTTCTGAAAAAGCTAATTACATTATCTAAATGAACTAGATATAAAGTAACATTTTTCTTTGCGTCCATTCACAAATCAACAGTGTTTATTCCCTGACGGAAAACTAAATTAAAACATCGACAGCAACTGATGCAGAAAGAAGGAGAGTATACGCCTTTGAAATGTGGTATTACAGAAAATAACGAAGGAGAGGTGGGTAGATCGAATCACATATGAAGAAATACTGAATCAAGTAGGTGACAGGAAAATGATCTGTCAAAAATTTGACCAGATAGAGTGATGGAGTGATAGGAGGCATCGTCAGACACTCAAAGCTTGTTCAGTTAGCTTTTGAGGAAAGAACGGGGGACTGAGATCACCAGAGGTAGAATGGATATGACAAACAGATTGGAGTAGTGGTTACATTGAAATTAAAAGGTTAGCACACGATAGGGTAGCGTGGAGAGCTGCATCACTCCATTCTATGATCTAATATACCTAAGGATCAATTATTAGCTCATTGTAATACAGATGAGAATAGGAGGGAGTTGAAATTCCATAACCAATAAATCTACAATGGTTCTGCAGTTTTCTTTCATTTCGCTTCCAAGTGAAGGTGGTGTGATAGTGATTATTGTTTTAAGAGGAAGTACAACACCCTTCTGTTAACACTAATCATAAATAAAAAAATCGACTAGAGAAACGGAGGGGCCATAAAGAGCGTGAAAATGAAAGACTCCCTTGGCCTCGAAAACCTAATAGCGTTGAGGTGAGAGGAGAGCAAGGCTTCACCAGGCGAGATCGAATAGTAAAGAGGAAAGCGAGGAGCCTGGCACAAGTAAGTGGAAGCAAAGCTATGACTCAGCTAGAGGAAGTGTGGTTTCCAGCCCACGCTCCCAAGTTTATAGACCGTAGTTCCCCTTTTAGTCGCTTCTTCTTACGACAGGCAGGGGGTACTTGGGAAAATTCTACATCCCCCATCCATAGGGAGTTTCCAGATGAATACCAGGATGGAATGTAAAATATAGGCTACAATGTGTAATGAATAACAAGTACACACCATAAAACAGACATAACAGCAACACTAACAGACAGAGAGATAGACGAGTGCTGTCTTAACAAACGATAAATACACGGCAAGCGAAATGTTTCAAATTTTGAATACAGTAAAATAAACATATATTTTAACTTTTATTTACTAGTCCATGCTGCTTTTCTACACTCGCGTTCGTTTTTAAAAATTTGAATTCTGCTAGTTCATTACATGGCAGAAGAGGAGTTGCTTAATCCAGACAATGAAGGTGTGTTCGTTTCACCTATGTGAGATCAGTTAGTCGTTGATGTAGATGTTGATTCCCATAGGGAATCAGAAATAATTGTTCCGAATGAGTAAATTTATAATACCAATATAAATGGTCCGTTATTGGATATTATAAATTTTCCAGCTAACTCGTTCCTGGCTGCCAGCGTTTCGCTCCCGTGTGCTAGGCTGGGCTCATCAGTTGGTACCTAGCACACCTACCAAGACGCTGGATAGTGCACACCATGGAGGCCACTGCGTAGGCTAATTGCAGCCACCGGCAGTGCCAATGCACTATGAGAGACATTGTCTCACCATCAAAAATTGATGCCTGCTTGGCCATCAGATGATGTAGATGTTGATTCCCATAGGGAATCAGAAATAATTGTCTCTCATAGTGCATTGGCACTGCCGGTGGCTGCAATTAGCCTACGCAGTGGCCTCCATGGTGTGCACTATCCAGCGTCTTGGTAGGTGTGCTAGGTACCAACTGATGAGCCCAGCCTAGCACACGGGGGCGAAACGCTGGCAGCCAGGAATGAGTTAGCTGGAAAATGTATAATGTCCAATAACGGACCATTTATATTGGTATTATAAGATCAGTTAGTCTTCAAAAAGTGCCGGGTTGAGGCGCTGACCTTCTGACCCCAACATACCAGGTTCGATCCTAGCTTAGTCCGGTGGTGTTTAAAGGTGCTCAAATACGTCCGCCTCGTCTGGGTAGATTTACTGGCACGTAAAAGAGCTCCTTCAGGACAAAATTCCGGCACCTCGGCGTCTCCGAAATCCGTAAAAATATTAAGTGAGACGTGAAAAAATATTATTATTATTATCATTTTTTTGCTAGTTGCTTTACGTCGCACCGACACAGATAGGTCTTACGGCGACGATGGGAGAGGGAAGGGCTAGGAGTGTGAAGGAAGCGGCCGTGGCCTTAATTAAGGTACAGCCCCAGCATTTGGCTGGTGTGAAAATGGGAAACCACGGAAAACCATTTTCAGGGCTGCCGACAGTGGGGTTCGAACCTACTATCTCCCGAATACTGGATACTGGCCGCATTTAAGTGACTGCAGCTATCGAGCTCGGTATTATTATTATTATTATTATTATTATTATTATTATTATTATTATTATTATTATTATTATTATTATTATTATTATTATTATTATTATTATTATGTGGTTCATGTTTGTGGGTTACTGTAGTCACGTCCTAGTTCGTGAACCATGGGCAACGGCTGAGTGGCCTAGTAAGTGGCCCTGAGAGTCGGGATACCAGTTACTATGGAATGGGAGTGGGCATCTCGGACATATTCTGAGTCCTGGCCCTCCTTGTGCTCAGGCGGCTTGGACTATACAATTCACCGGTGGTCCATAACCCGTTAGAGGAGAGATCCTCACTTGGACTATGTGCAAGTAGGGCAGCATCCTGCTTCATGAATTTACCGAGCTCAGAACATTTTAAGCAAGCCTCGGACCTATGGGAGTAATGGAGTCCCACTCCCATTTGACAGGCGAGGGACTCCTTGGAAACAACTTGGCGAACGAAATGGAATTCGATGGGGAGCTATCAATATTAATGGGGCTTATGGAAGAAAGAAAGTAGAACTGGCTGAGTCAGCAAAGAGGATGCATCTGGATGTGCTAGGAGTAAGTGATATTCGGGTAAGGGGAGATAACGAGGAAGATATAGGAGATTATAAAGTGTACTTGACGGGTGTTAGAAAGGGAAGGGCAGAGTCTGGGGTAGGGCTCTTTATCAGGAATACCATTGCACGGAACATAGTTTCTGTTAGGCACGTAAATGAGCGAATGATGTGGGTAGATTTGTCAGTTGGAGGAATTAGGACTAGAATTGTGTCCGTGTATTCACCATGTGAGGGTGCGAATGAGGATGAAGTTGACAAGTTTTATGAAGCATTAAGTGACATCGTGGTCAGGGTCAACAGCAAGGATAGAATAGTGCTAATGGGCGATTTCAATGCGAGAGTTGGGAATAGAACTGAAGGATACGAAAGGGTGATTGGTAAATGTGGGGAAGATATGGAAGCTAATGGGAATGGGAAGCGTTTACTGGACTTCTGTGCTAGTATGGGTTTAGCGGTTACGAATACATTCTTCAAGCATAAGGCTATTCAGCGCTACACATTGGAGGCTAGGGTACCAGATCCATAATAGACTATATCTTGACAGACTTCGAATTCAGGAAATCTGTGAGGAATGTACGAGTTTTCCGCGGATTTTTCGATGATACAGACCACTATCTGATCTCTAGGGAACTAAGTATCTCTAGGCCAAGGGTAGAGAAAGTGAAATATGCCTGCAAACGAATAAGGGTAGAAAATCTCCAGGATGAGCAAATTAGACGGAAGTACATGGATATGATTAGTGAGAAGTTTCGAACAGTAGACAGTAAGCAGGTTCAGGATATAGAAAGTGAATGGGTGGCATACAGGGATGCTGTAGTAGAAACAGCAAGGGAATGCCTAGGAACAACTGTGTGTAAAGATGGGAAAAGGCGAACATCTTGGTGGAATGATGAAGTGAGAGCAGCTTGTAAACGTAAAAAGAAGGCTTATCAAAAATGGCTCCAAACAAGGGCCGAGGCAGACAGGGAGTTGTACGTAGATGAAAAAAACAGAGCGAAACAAATAGTTGTTGAATCCAAAAAGAAGTCCTGGGAAGATTTTGGTAACAACTTGGAAAGGCTAGGTCAAGCAGCAGGGAAACCTTTCTGGACAGTAATAAAGAATCTTAGGAAGGGAGGGAAAAAGGAAATGAACAGTGTTTTGAGTAATTCAGGTGAACTCACAATAGATCCCAGGGAATCACTGGAGAGGTGGAGGGAATATTTTGAACATCTTCTCAATGTAAAAGGAAATCATCCTGGTGGTGTTGTGAACAGCCAAGCAAATGGGGAGGAGGAAAATGATGTTGGTGAAATTATGCTTGAGGAAGTGGAAAGGATGGTAAATAAACTCCATTGTCATAAGGCAGCAGGAATAGATGAAATTAGACCTGAAATGGTGAAGTATAGTGGGAAGGCAGGGATGAAATGGCTTCATAGAATAATATGATTAAAATGGAGTGTTTGTAAGGTACCTTCAGACTGGACAAAAGCAGTGACTGCACCTATCTATAAGCAAGGGAATAGGAAGGATTGCAACAACTATCGAAGTATCTCATTGATTAGAATACCAGACAAAGTATTCACTGGCATCTTGGAAGGGAGGGTGCGATCGGTGGTTGAGATGAATTTGGATGAAAACCAGTGTGGTTTCAGACCACAGAGAGGCTGTCAGGATCAGATTTTCAGTATGCGCCAGGTAATTGAAAAATGCTACGAGAGGAATAGGCAGTTGTGTTTATGTTTCGTAGATCTAGAGAAAGCTTATGACCGGGTACCGAGGGAAAAGATGTTCACCATACTGGGGGACTATGGAATTAGAGGCAGATTATTAAAAGCAATCGCAGCCATTTATGTTGACAATTGGGCTTCAGTGAGAATTGATGGTAGAATGAGTTCTTGGTTCAGGGTACTTACAGGGGTTAGACAAGGCTGTAATCTTTCACCTTTGCTGTTCGTAGTTTACATGGATCATCTGCTGAAAGGTATAAAATGGCAGGGAGGGATTCAATTAGGTGGAAATGTAGTAAGCAGTCTGGCCTATGCTGACGATTTGGTCCTAATGGGAGATTGTGCCGAAAGCCTACTGTCTAATATCTGGGAACTTGAAAATAGGTGCAATGAGTATGGTATGAAAATTAGCCTCTCGAAGACTAAATTGATGTCAGTAGGTAAGAAATTCAACAGAATTGAATGTCAGATGGGTGATACAAAGCTAGAACAGGCCGATAATTTCAAGTATTTAGGTTGTGTGTTCTCCCAGGACGGTAATATAGTAAGTGAGATTGAATCAAGGTGTCGTAAAGCTAATGCAGTGAGCTCGCAGCTGCGATCAACAGTATTCTGTAAGAAGGAAGTGAGCTCCCAGACGAAACTATCTGTACATCGGTCTATTTTCAGACCAAATTGCTTTACGGGAGCGAAAGCTGGGTGGACTCAGGATATCTTATTCATAAGTTAGAAGTAACAGACATGAAAGTAGTAAGAACGTTTGCTGGAACAAACAGGTGGGAACAATGGCAGGAGGGGACTCGGAATAAGGAGATAAAGGCTAATTTAGGAATGAACTCGATGGATGAAGCTGTACGCATAAACCGGCTTCGGTGGTGGCGTCATGTGAGGCGAATGGAGGAGGATAGGTTACCTAGGAGAATAATGGACTCTGCTATGGAGGGTAAGAGAAGTAGAGTTAGACCAAGACGACGATGGTTAGACTCGGTTTCTAACGATTTAAAGATAAGAGGTATAGAACTAAATGAGGCCACAACACTAGTTGCAAATCGAGGATTGTGGCGACGTTTAGTAAATTCACAGAGGCTTGCAGACTGAACGCTGAAAGGCATAACAGTCTATAATGATAATGTATGTAATGTATGTATGTATGTATTATTATTATTCAGAAAGGTGAAAAGCTCAGAAACGAAACTTCCAATTCTGTACAAACTATGAGGTTCAGTCAACCCTACATCTGAAACGGGGCAAAAGCAGTCGGGTACAAAGCTAACTACTCTATTAGACTAAGTGCAGAGTTGGGAGTAGGAGAAGGCATTCCTCATAGATAGCTTCGCCTACCTAGTTATTCTGTTCGGGTGTTGCTTGCACTGTTCACGTAAAGTGAGACGAATTCAAACGTCGAAAGGAAGCATTTTAAAGTAAACAGATGGCGCGGAGGATCTCCTGACCAGTAACATTTACTTGCTGCGGATTAAGTCTCGTCACGTTCGCCATTGGCCCAGCGAGGGTTGCCTGCCAACAACATTTCTGTGTCAGGGACTGTGTACCGACCTTGGAGGTTTGCCAGGACGCAGGGACACTTCGTCCTTCGGAAGGGACGATGACACCATTACTTTATCAAGAATGAACTCTTACTTAACACTTCCATCATAAAACACAATAATCCAGTCTGCTCTAAGATATCCGTGCGACAATGAATTCCCTTAAAAATACTCCCGGCACCTTTGGTGATCTTATTGAGGGAAGCCAAATATCCAGATTCAAGCCATTCGGTACTGTTCAAAAGCACTTCACTAACTTCTCGTACAAGCGGAAATATGATTTCCATGGGACTAAACAAAGTTATTCACTATTCGCTTTACGGTGTGGAATTGACATACGTTTTTCTCTCTCAGACTAGTCTCTAAATGAAATGTGAGTCAGATTTCTTTCCGTCGTTACGTGAACTGTGGGAACCTTCGTAAAGTAGTGTGCTACATGTTTCCTGTATCTCGTCTCAATGCTGGTTTAGAAAGAATATTTAGCCTTATGAAAATTCCGTACGAGATGAGAGAATATTAGAAGTTAAACTAATGAAAACAATCAATTCGTTAAAATGTTTTAAGTTTTGGCATTCCTTCGACACTGAAGAAAAGAAGAAATTGCTGAAAGTGTAAACAGTTGTATTTCTTATTATTTTCTTCACACATTTTAAAGTTGGCAATAATTCAAACATCTTTAGTGAGTCTCCTACAGAGAAAAGAAAGCTTAGACTATCTCCGTTCGGGCCATGAAGGACCTCTGAGGGGTAGAAAATAAAGACTGTCACTTTTCATAACCTCAGCACTAAGTGCGATGGAGAGGTTAGCTCTACGCCCGCCCGCCTTTGCTCCAAGTTAAACTAATGTTGAAAACAAACTATTTGTTGAAAGTTTTGGCAGTAAAGAAGAGTCTGCTGAAAGCGTAAGTAAGGTGATAGTTCTTATTATTTTCTATACATATTATTAAGAACTGCAATTTCAAAATTGGCAATAATTCAAAAATCTTTAGTGAATTGTTCCTAGCTGACCTCTCTTGGTCAACTCTTGTTCTCTTCCGTCCCCGAAGGTATTAGGTTTGCGAGGTCTAAGGAGTCTTTCATTTACGCACCCTTCGTCGCCAGTTTCTTTCGTTTTCCAATTCACTCATTTTCCCTCTGGTTAGCCGTAGGAGAGTATGGATGTCCTCTTGAAACTATAATTACCACCACACCATCAGTTGATGATACGTGAATGAGTTAATCCCGTTCCGGTCCTCAGTCCTAAATTGCAATTTTTGGAATGGCCAGGAACCGAAGTGAAGGCTTCTTGTCAAGAGGCAGATGCGCTACCCCTACACTTCAGGGATGACATTTAATAGTCTAATAATAATAATAATAATAATAATAATAATAATAATAATAATAATAATAATAATAATAATAATAATAATTCCCGCCTCTTTGGTGTAGTAGTTAGAGTGATTAGCTGCCACCACAGGACGTCCAGGTTCGATTCCCGGTTCTGCCACGAAATTTGTAAAAAGGTAGGTTTATACGAAGACTGGAACGGTGTCCACTCAGCTTCTGGAGGTCAACTGAGTAGAGGAGGTTTGATTCCCACCTCATTCATCCTCAAAGTGGTCTTCCGTGGTTTCCCACTTCTCCTCCAGGCAAATACCGGGATGGTACCTAACTTAAGGTCACGGCCGCTTCATTCCCTCTTCCTTGTCTATCCCTTCCAGTCTTCCAATCCCCCCCACAGGCCCTCTGTTCAACATAGCACGTGATACTGTGGCTGGTCCTCCTCCCCAGTTGTATCCCCCAGACCCAAAGTCTCACGCTCCAGGACACTGCCCTTGAGGAGGTAGAGGTGGATCCCTGAGTTCGAGGGAAAAATCAACCCTGGACGGTAAACGGATTAAGAAAGAGAGAATAATAGTAATATAAATACTAATAATAAAAAAAAAAGTGTTTTCGGAAGGGACTTCCAACACAATTCCTCCTCGTCGATTCCCGATGGAGTCCCTTTCTTATCTTTGAGTAAGTAGTATATCTGAGTGCTAGCCAATATTTACCGAAGTTGTGTATTAAGTATTATATGATGATGATGATGATCATCATCATCGTCGTCGTCGTCATCATTGGTCTACGGTCCTAAGACTGATCAGTTGCCATAAAACATTTCCAGACTATATAATGTATAGAATATAATAGTCAGTAAATGCAATGTCCTTCTACGGCCTTAGGCACTTTCGCCACGTGTATCTAGCTCTAGAACAAGAATTACTATGCGTCTGACCATTCCCAAGTAATGGCGTTACACGCTGAGAGAATATGCTAAGAGGGAAGATAATTCACAGTGAAACACGAGACATAGCTTTCCTCTTACCTGTACTCGTATTACAATTTATAATGAAATTGCACACTACCTCAATCACTTTCATCTTGTGAACTGAAGATAATACTTTTACCTAATCATGGAAAGTGAACATATGTGATGAGGTATATCTGATCTCATCTGCAGATTAACTGCTGAATATCTTTTTTGGACGTGTTTTTACGTTACACCTAATTAGTTAGGACTTATAGAAACGATGAGATAGAGACAAGCTATGACTGGGAACAAAGTAGTCGTGGCCTTAATTAAGTTTTAGTAGATCCGTCCAGTCAATTCTTTATTGCATACGTAACAACAATGCTACTTTAAATCAATCGTACCTGTTTAGAGATTCTGACCCATTCTCTTCATCAGCGATCAAAATATTAAAACATCCATACAAACAAAGACCCGAAATAACTTATAAATGATCAACGCTGGATATTACACATCAAAAATTAGCTTAAGAATATAGTCCTATAATAAAAATAATAATTATTATTATTCAATAAAGTTGCTTTACGTCACACCGACACAGATAGGTCTTATGGCGACGGTGGGATAGGAAAGGGCTAGGAGTTGGAAGTAAGTGACAGTGGCCTTAATATAAGGTACTTCGTATCCCACTATCGGCAGCCCTGAAGATGGTTTTCCGTGGTTTCCCATTTTCACACTAGGCAAATGCTGGGGCTGTACCTTAATTAAGGCCACGGCCACTTCCTTCCCACTCCTAGCCCTTCCCTGTCCCATCGTCGCCATAAGACCTATCTGTGTCGGTGCGACGTAAAGCAACTTGCAAAAAAAAATATATATAAGGTACAACCCCAACATTTGCCTGGTGTGAAAATGGGCAACCACGGAAAACCATCTTCAGGGCTGCCGACAGTGGGATTCGTACCCACTATCTCCCGGATGAAAGTTCACAGCTGCTGGACCCTAACCGCACGGCCAACTCGCCCGGTATATTATTATTATTATTATTATTATTATTATCATTATTATTATTATTATTATTATTATTATTATTATTATTATTATTATTATAGTCCGACTCGTTGGCTGAATGGTCAGCGTACTGGTCTTCGGTTCAGAGGGTCCCGGGTTCGATTCCCGGCCGGGTCGGGGATTTTAACCTTCATTGGTTAATTCCAATGGCCCAGGGGCTGGGTGTTTGTGCTGTCCCCAACATCCCTGCAACTCACACACCACACATAACACTATCCTCCACCACAATAACACGCAGTTACCTACACATGGCAGATGCCGCCCACCCTCATCAGAGGGTCTGCCTTACAAGGGCTGCTCTCGGCTAGAAATAGCCACACGAAAATTTAAAAAATTATTATTATTATTATTATTATTATTATTATTATTATTATTATTATCTGGGTATTATCGTCCTAAGTTGTTGTAACATCCTTCTTGAAATTGTGATATGCGACACAAATACCAAAGAAGTTTTGAAGTTCTGATATGTGATCCAAACACCAGCAAGTTGTAAAAATTTGGCCACATTTTGCAGTTATCGCGATTGTAAAAATCCACCATCTTCTAATATTACTGATAAACGAGCCCGCCTGGTGGCCATGCTCTAGTTGTCAAGTCTCTATAGTTTGACACTGTGGTTAGCTGGTTCGACTCTCGTTGGTAGCAAAGATTTTCACCATTAGAATGTTGGCCGGCAGGGAAGGAGAGGTGATGGTATACATTTTCTAATCCCTAGATTGGGTACCAAAAGCCGAGGTTTAATTCCGAACCTCCCCACAGTGTTCATATGGAGAGTGGGCATATGACGCTGCTGATAAGGATTCGTCCATCGAATGGAGACGCTAAGCTTTGAGCAGACCCATTAATGTTATTCGACAGAAGTGGGCTATGTGTTGACAATGGGCTTCGCCCCTCTCTACCTCATCATCATCATCATCATCACCACCGCCACCACCACACACCCAGACGTGCCGTCAAGTAGAAAGACCTGCAACGGAGTGCTCCGGAGGCCACACGTAATGAATGAATGAATGAGTGAGTGAATGAATGAATGAATGAATGAATGAATGAATCAATCAATCAATGATATACGCATTTCTCGTCAAGAATAGCACCTAAACATCTCAGTTCAATAATGCGGTTGCAAATCATTATTTTGATATTCTTTTAAAAATAGGATTAAGGCCCTTTCTTCTAAATAGGGCACGAAACTTAAGTTAGTTATGCACAGTAAGTCATTAACATGAACGAGATATGCACTATATATGATAAGGTTATATTGTTTTCATATCATTGATTAAAATGCATCATTCATGTCGGGTATATGATTTTGGAATATACAATAGCCGAGCCGAGGCGCAGCGATCGATAGTTTGGACAAAATAATACTTTGTAATACGTATATTCTTTTTGAAACACCCTGTATTTTATGAGATAGTGATGTTCAGGCATCTGATATGTCACAAGGACAGGAAGTACCATACTTTAACATTGACACGAAGTGGTTCGTAGAAATAATGCGAGTGGACTGTTGGGTTGGGCCAGCATCCTGTCTTCCGAGAAGATGAACCATTCTGGAGATTCTTGGTAATATGCAGTGTTTCTGGAAGAAGCTTGTATGGAGATTCCTTAAAATAGATAAGTGATTTGTGGCTAATTCAAAAACAAGACAAACTGAGCAGTATTACGTCCTGTGATTTATCATCGTCGACACTCTTCGAAAGGAGGGGAACTTGAAATTAATTCCGTCATTATAACCACTGGTTCAAATTATCTTGACGTAGTATAATAATAATAATAATAATAATAATAATAATAATAATAATAATAATAATAATAATAAAGGATTAGCTCCCCAATGTGCATATAATTTCGGCTCAAGGGCCTTAAGTACAATTATTGCTTAGGCTACACTGTAATCGCTACGTTTCTTTGCTGTAGGCTGTTGGAGATTTCGTCAGTTGTGTGCACCATTGGATGTGATAATTTCTTACACTCTCTGCCACAGAATTCACACACAAACACACACACACACACACACACACACACACACACACACACACACACACACACACACACACACACACACACACACACACATATTTGCTTGTAGGTTCATGGAACAAGTTGAGAGTGCGTATCCTGAATCTGGTCACTACATTCTGCAGTTCATCATTTATATCCGTCCAGTCTGTACTATATGAAGGCGTCTGTTGTATACTGTAGAATTCTTTCTGAATTTTGGCCATTTTTCTCTTCTTTTTTGAATCAGTTGAATTCATGCTGTTGTTGCTGGTTGCTGATGGTCGTATGTCAGGTCTTCCAGGAAGAAGGTCTCTTTGAAGAGACACATAAAGTTTTTTTCAAGAGGACTGCTTTCACTTTTTCTATGCTTTCCCTGTTTCGTTCTCTCAAATAACCCCATATATATTACTAGGCGGTAGCTGATGATGGGCGTGATTTTTAGCTTGAGGAGCTTCATAGCTGTTTATAAAGATATTTTTCTTGCTAGTAGCTTTACGTCGCACTGACACAGATAGGTCTTATGGCGATGATGGGACAGGAAAGGGCTAGGAGTGGGAGGGAGTGGCCGTGGCCTTAATTAAGGTACAGCCCCAGCATTTGCCTGGTGTGAAAATGGGAAACCACGAAAAACCATTTTCAGGGCTGCCGACATTGGGGTTCGAACCTTTATAAAGATAGACGGAGCCATTCGTGTCTAGTCGTGTCTGTGTATGTCTCTCCTTTATATGAGATGTGAAGGTTATACCTATGAATTTACGGTATATGTTGATTGTAACTTTAAGCGTCCTTTTTCGCATAAAATATCTCTGTCGTTGTTTCCCAGTTTAGAGAAGATGCAATATGTAGTAGTTACGTAGAAATGAAAAGGTTAACACAGGATAGGGTGACATGCAGAGGTGCATCAATCCATTATATGGATTGATGAATTAAACAACAACAACCAATATATATTTATTTTTTTGTTAATATTTTTGGTCCCTTTTACAACGTCCTATGTTACAATCTTTAATAGAAGGGGAATGCAGGGGTCACTCTGAAGGACACCGTTCCACTGGGCAACCTCTTCTGGTGTTATGTTTCGTCCACTGTGGTGTACTGAAGTTATCTGTTAGGCTGCTCTGGATTATTAAGGCAATTGCGAAATCTTCTCCTATAAATCCTTCAGATTTTCTCAAGATAATGCTCCTGTCAGTAGTCTTGGCGTAGAATGCATCCATAGTAGTACTTGGGTCGGCGAGTGTTAGAGATATGGGTAATTATAGACTAGGAAGTTGCTATACGTCGCACCGACACAGATAGGTCTAATGGCGACGATGGGACAGGAAAGGCGCTATGTTGACTCGCGCGCTTCTTGGAGGTTAGCTGTCGGCGCGAATACATCGTGGTCAGTTGTATAGAATAACAAATTTAATAATGAAAAACAAAGATTTGATTAGGATTCGGCAAAATAGTTGAAACGAGAAAAGTAAATGATTCAGGAATAAAATAAATGAGACGAAATGTCCTTTATTCCTAATAAGTGGGGCCTAAGTCTACGAAACCCTCAAAACCCCGCGGCCTATCGCAATTTTTTCTCAATGTTGTAATTCTTCTTCTTTTTCCTCCTAATTATTATTATTATTATTATTATTATTATTATTATTATTATTATTATCATTATTATTATTATTATGACCTTGTGGGTCATATAAAATAAATATAAAATAAATCTGCGACTGTGATAGTGGAGAAAATTGTTCTTCGTAAATTGTAGTACGGTAGGGAAATAGTTGAAATAATATGTGCATTCATTCCATTGTGGAACTTGGCACGTTCGTGGCTGGCTGTTCTTGGCAGACAGATCGATGTATTTTCTAGAACAGATGCTTCACTGGAGCGTGACGGGACTCACTGTCTGTCCTCGCCTTCAATCAGGATAACTGCCTTTTTTAGTTACTATGAAGTGTGTTATTCTAACCTGCGTGCATATTTGGCATACAAGTTGTGCATTCCAGCAGTTTTACGAATTAAGCCTTAAATTCCTGACTACAAAATATTTTGAAGCCTTACTTTTTTGGTTTGCTTAGTTCAGATTGGGTTTCAGTTCGTCGTTTATTTAGACAGGCCAGTTATCGTGAGGTGATTTTTTCCAATTAAGTTCATCTAGTATCACAAATATTTTGTGGTTCTAGAGAGTAATCAGAAACTTAATTGGCGAACGGAAAGGTAGTGCTTGAGGCGTATCCGACATAATAATGTTAATGTTATCAGTCTTACGCCCAACTAACTACATTTATGTTTTCGGAGACGCCGAGGTATGGGAGTAAGATCTCCGGGAGTTTTTTCACGTGTCAGTAAATCTACCAATACAAGGCTGGCCTCTTTGATCACTTGGGATACCATCAGAATGAGCTAGGATCGAACCCGCCAACGGGCTCAGAAGGCCAATACACTACCGTCTGAGCCACTCAGTCCGGCCGTAGCTGAAAGTGTTACGGTAGTGTCCATATGTCTACTGCAAATAGGAATTTGACTCAGTCCGGCCATACCGAGAGTGTTAGAGACGTGTCCATTTGCTTACGGTAAATAGGAATCTGACTCAGTCCGGCCATACCGAGAGTGTTAGAGACGTGTCCATTTGCTTACGGTAAATAGGAATCTGACTCAGTCCGGCCATACCGAGAGTGTTAGAGACGTGTCCATTTCCTTACGGTAAATAGGAATCTGACTCAGTCCGGCCATACCGAGAGTGTTAGAGACGTGTCCATTTGCTTACGGTAAATAGGAATCTGATTCAGTCTGGCCGTTCCGAGATTGTTTGAAAAGTATCCACATTGTAATGCTAAATGAGAATTTAAACATCCTTCGCTCAAAATTAATATATAGCCATTTACATATAACGAAACCACTTTTCACAAAAAAAGTATTCTAAGACCATGTCGAATATAAGGATATCATTTCATGAAGTATTGAAAATGAAAACCTACAACCTGTTTTCCAGTCATTGACCGGGTCAGGGATGGAATGAATGAAGCAGATATAGGCTGTTAGTACGATGGGGTCGCCACTCCCAAAGTGATTTATTAAGGAATGATAGATGCTATTAAATGAGAATTGGAATGAAAGATGACAGGGAAAACCGGAGTACCCGGAGAAAAACCTGTCCCGCCTCCGCTTTATCCAGCACAAATCTCACATGGAGTGACCGGGATTTGAACCACGGTATCCAGCGGTGAGAGGCCGACGCGCTGCCGTCTGAGCCACGGAGGCTTTTTTCATGAAGTATTAAAGGTTTGTAATTTTTCATGCTGGAGCAGCGCAATACAATTATATACAAAGAAACAATTGTCTTCACTTTTTTCAGTTGTAACCCTAAAGAATGTACTTTGTATTTAAATATTATATGCGACGTGATCAGCTGAAACATCTATTTATTAGTACAGACTAATACAATCAAATTACAAAGTAAAGAGAAACATACGCAACAATGTTTCTTCTTCTTCCTCTTATTCTAGTGCTTTCTCCATTAGTAGAGGTTGACCACGATCATAGCGAAGTCTGCACGATGTTCGGCTGTCCTCATCAGCCTACTCGAATCTAGTCTTGTCGGGTCCCGTAAGTTCCTCAGTCAAGAGCGACATCGACGTCCATCAATATATATATATATATATATATAGTGGCTTTACGTCGCACCGACACAGATAGGTCATATGGCGACGATGGTATGGGAAAGGCCTAGGAATTGGAATGAAGCGGCCGTGGCCTTAACTAAAGTACAGCCCCAGCATTTGCCTGGTGTGAAAATGGGAAACCACGGAAAACCATCTTCAGGGCTACCGACAGTGGGATTCGAACCCACTATCTCCCAGATGCAAGTTCACAGCCGCGCACCCCTAACGGAAGTTGTACTTATCAGTCATCATAATATACCCAAGAAAAGCTGTCTATTTTATTTTCTTAATTGTTCACGAGTAAGTCCGGGCGTGTGACTTGTTAGCCAGAACGTTCATCAAGATTATGGCTCTAATTTTGCAGTCATCGTTAAATTAAGGTTGCATTTGTTCGTGCATAAGGTCATCGCTTTAAAGGAATGCAGCAAGAGTCTGAACACAATCCTCTAAGCAAAACGTTTTTGACGGTTCAGTCGAGTGGTTAACATACATTTGGTCTTTTTTTTTATTGATTTACAAAACTGTCTCCCAATGGAGGTAGCCCCAAAGGACTCAGTATACCCACAAAAGAATAATAATAATAAACATTAAAATTATAATTACAATATTAATATATAATAATATGATGTAAAATTTCAAACAACACCTACAGGTGTGGTTTAAGATCACGATTCAGAATGACAACTCTTCTTTAGGACTATGGTGACTATGTCATCTCGTACGGAAATTGGAATGTAATATATTTTTCTAAATTCCTAAAAAGACGAGGTACAGCACCTCGTGTTCCTATTAGTGCATCTGCTACATCAACGCATTTGAGCTTATATTTGTCCTTGAAATAATTAACAGTAGATTCATAGATAACTTTATTTTCTTTATCCACTTCCTCAGCTTATTGCAGACAACCTCGAACAAAAAGGTCAATTATTATGCCATACCTATTCAATAATATCAATTCTTTACGTAGAATATGTTTAACTATCCATGTGAATGAGGTAGTCTCTGACGAGAGTAAAGAATACTGAACAATTACATTGCAGCGGAAGGTGCGGAATTGATCTGATGAAATGTACATTCGGTATAGCCATTGTCAGTGTTGAGATTCTAATCTCGGGTTCTCAGAACGATGTACACACCTTAACATACCTGGATAATGAATTAATGGAAAATGTATGTGAAAAAATACCTTTTTCAATTCCTGAACACCATACCTTTGCTCGTTAGAATAATAAAGTTTTGTGTCAAATAAAATAAGTTGCGTCATTTTGGTGTCTGCGGTAGTCTGATGCAATAAGGTCCTGAATAACTACCTGAGAGCAGTAAGTGTGGAAAGATCTGGACGAAGCTATACTTACAGAGACATTGTTAGTATTCAGATTCTACCCTCGGGTATACCCTACCATGTTCGGAGATGTTGAACTAAAGTGCACGTGTGCTAAAATAAGTGGAATAATAATTAGTTTTTCCTGTAATAAAACAAACTTTTTTCAGTAGCTTGGAGGAGCAGGTGTATTACTACTTGTAGGTAAAAGAATGTAAAACAAACAACAAAAAGCGTGGAACGTACGTAATTTACAATGCTAAGCAGAGTTGTTCTTGAACAAGGTGAAGTTCACGTTTCACATTGATGTTCTAGTATATTCCCTGAAATCAACGTAGTTCTTAACATGGAAGTGATAACATCTGAGGAAGCTAGTCCGCGTAATTTTCAAGAATTTCTATAGACATTTTGTTGGGAACTTTCCTTATCTCGTGACCGATGTTTGAAAATCAGACCACGTAGTCGACTACTTGGGACTTCGAGATTGGAATCGTTGATTAGTGGAGTAAGATGTTAAAGATAGGGCATTTGAATATTCTATCACAAGTGATTCAGATAGTTCTGTCATCCAATTTCCCTGAAAATTTGTCAGTGTCTTATTCATGTTGCATATTGAAGAGGACTAGCGTTCCATGCTCATTGTTTCACACCTTGTAAGGCAACCTCTGAATCGTAACACAGTCTGCCACAACTTCCACATATTTTTGCTAGGACCTCCTCTTTCAATTCTCATTCTGCCCTGGGTGGACCAATTCTTGTTCTCTTCTACCCTGGAGGGATTGGATTTACGAGTCTAGGGAGTGGAGATGATTATTATTTTAAGGGAGGCTACAGTTAGATACCTCTTAACCAGGCATGTCAAGGTCACGAGCTGAGTGACAGCTCTGCGTGCACGAGAAACAGTTGTAACGAGCGCTAGCCCAGGACGTTATCAGATAGCGCAAGCCAGGAGAGGTGTACATTACACTTTCGTAAGTACGGTACTCCGTGCAATAAATGTATATGTCTTTTCATATAAGGACATAACTAATGTTGCCAATAATGCTTTCACGGCCCGTACTTATAGACATGATACTGTATAGGCTTTTGGGCTTATGCCGTGTCAAGGAAATAAGGTGAAATTCTTAACGTTTCGCAGAAAACTGTGCTCTGCGTCCTCAGAAGAAATTTAGACTGACCACCACGAGAAAGGCTTCTTAAACAATGACACTTTGAATTTGGACGTTATAATAGAAGTGGAAATGGTACGTTCATTCGCCACCAGATGGCCCCCAGGACGTGGCACAACGCTAGCGTTCGAAGCGGAAGCTGAACGAACCATCACAATCAGACTAAGCGGTTCACATACAGTAACGTGTTTGCGTAATATATGACATAACAGGTATATGATATAGACACAAGCATGGATGTTTCATTCCAGCTTCATTAAGTGAAGTTACGAATAGATTTATGTTTGAAGTTTGACAAGTCGTATAGCATACTAGTTTGCATAGGGTTTTGTAGAGATCATCAAATTACAAGTAGGGTCTTTGGTCGCCACTTCCTTGTGGCTCCTTCGTCCTAGTCGTGTGTTTATGAGGGCATTTAAATGGCTCTCCATTTTCCTGGAATATCTCACTAACCTCTCGGTCGTGTAGTGAAATAAATACAGCATTTGAAACCTTCATTGAGATATACAGCATATTACAAACGAAAGCAAACATCTAGCACTACATAGTACCGGTATTCAATTTCCTCTCACTACAGAAGTTTGTTGTTTGGTTACCTAGTCACTGCAAAACTATTGCCTTCACTTGTTCATCGTAGGAATTTTTTCTCCGAAAAGATGTTCCTGCAGAAATCTCTAGTTTTTATAGGTTTGCCATTTTTCCACCAGTGGGGCAGCAGTTATGTGCTCAGATGGTGCTCTAGTTGCGCAAAAACTCGCTCACAACGCTCGGTCACGTTAACTTTTGACTATCCCAATAAGCCTTTTGACGCACAGCATTGGTGATTTTGAAACCGTGTACTGTCCAGACGCAGCGACATTTTAGGATAGAAATAACATTTTCACACTTATTCGCTTCACAATGTTCTAGAATGTTCACTGTTTGATTTTCCTTCGCCATATATTTGTAGAAATCACTAATACGATTCAAATAACACCTCAAACGACGTGCTGCCATGACGGTGTCCAAAGCTACACTATTAGCCGCACGGCATGGCGATCTTAGTTCCTGAACATCGCGACGCTTTTGTACCACCTGATGAGGTCATGGCGAGATATGAGGCCTATCAGCAGGTACATTGAACTTTCCTATTTACAGTGAGATTTAAAACACTGTCGTCGCATGTGCTGTATAGAAGTTATTTCACTTTAAAACTTCCATATACGGTTCCGAAACTCTACAGGGTGTAAATGAAATAAGGTATCTCATTGGAACTGGTGTTGGAAGATGGTATTCTAAGTAATCATTTTTTAAAAATCTTAATTAGTGAAAGAGAAATTAAATCACAAAACTTCGATCAATATTTTCGATAAGTCAATAGGCACTGGATACTCCCCTGTGCTATACACTACGTCAACATAGCTGTCATTTTCCCACGTCGCCCTTCCTTTCAAGGCTGTGCAACGTTGAGGTCAGTGCGCTGCGACCTGCAGATGAGCCCTGAGTACTGGCTAAATGGCTTTATAAAATTATGAAATATGTGGTTTTAATTTATGGTGTGGCAAGATATACTAGAGCAAGGGCAGAACGAATGTATCGGTAACCGTTGTCTCAACCGAAACACCCAAGTTCTCGCCGTACTTCATGACTTCCACACCGGAGTTAATTACAAACATTATTTTACCCACCGTCGCCATAAGTCCTATCTGTGTCGGTGCGACGTAAAGCAACTAGCAAAAAAACCCACATTATTTTGTTCTTTAAATTGATAATTCAATTACTCAATGACTTCTACACTCACTAGCTAGACTACAAGACGAGAATAGTGGTCGTCGCTTATTATGCCACAACTTCCCTCACCAACTCTGCCTCGCCCCAACCTCCTCTAGCTACAGCAGACTTAGTTTGCCACTGCTGCCTGAAGAGTTACTGAATACTTACAAACATTGACCTTTTAACATTTAAATTTAAAGATAGCTGACAATTTATACGCATAGGTCGCTTAGAATAGTATCTTCTATCATCTGTCAAACGAACGGACCTTATTGCAATCACATCCTGTATACGTATACTACACAAAAATAACTGATATTGAAACACCAGCGATCAAAACATACAATAATTTGTGACGTTTGTCCTGTTAGGTCTGAACGGGATATATGAAGTCCCTCATACGAAGCAAGTTTACTTTATTATTTTCCTTTGTCTATAGCAGTAGTGTTCAGTGCTATTATATCATATACTGACAGAGAGAGGCGTTACTTCTGTTATATTCACATACAGATGTAAGAGTAGCTAGCGGCTGGCAAGTTAATGGCTATTATTAAGCACTGCGTGTTGTTTGTATGCAGTGTGAGCACATGTGTTCTCTTTGCCGAGATACGAATACCTATTACCATTGACCTCATTGCAGAAGAGAAAAGGTACTATGTGTTCCTCACAGATTTACACATCAGGTCAATCGGTGAAAACCCCTAAATCAGTAGCTCCCTATCATGAGTTGAATGGGTGGAGCTCCATTTGTTCCCAACAGAGGAGTAGGGAATACTGTAGATGACTGAGAGTAGGATTAGAAACCAACCCTCTCATATTTCCTCGCAAGTATGAAGTCGGCCGCCTCTGTGGTGTAGTGGTTAGCGTGATTAGCTGCCACCCCCGGAGGTCCGGGTTCGATTCCCGGCTCTGCCACGAAATTTGAAAAGTGGTACGAGGGCTGGAACGGGGTCCACTCAGCCTCGGTAGGTCAACTGAGTAGAGGTGGGTTCGATTCCCACCTCAGCCATCTTGGAAGTGGTTTTCCGTGGTTTCCCACTTCTCCTCCAGGCGAATGCCGGGATGGTACCTATCTTAAGGCCACGGCCACTTCCTTCCCTCTTCCTTGCCTATCCCCTCCAATCTTCCCATCCCTCCACAAGGCCCCTGTTCAGCATAGCAGGTGAGGCCGCCTGGGCGAAGTATTGGTCATACTCCCCAGTTGTATCCCCCGACCAAGAGTCTGAAGCTCCAGGACACTGCCTATGAGGCGGTAGAGGTAGGATCCCTCGCCAAGTCCGAGGGAAAAACCGAACCTGGAGGGTAAACAGATGATGATGAAGTATGAAGTCAATTCCTTTCAACGCATATTCTGGTATTTAAATGCTCCATGAAGAACCGACAATCGAATCAGAGATTGAAAGCTAATAGCCTGACGCCTTGAGAATGGGAGTGGCTTACTTTAAAAGTCACTGAGATAATAATTTCAAGCGTAATTATTCATTATTATTATTATTATTATTATTATTATTATTATTATTATTATTATTATTATTATTATTATTATTATTATTATTATTCCTGGCCTCTTTTAGATTGTCAACGGCTGTAGCCGTGTAGAAACACCGTATCCCGTGAGATCTCCGAAGTTAAGCAACATTGGGCGTGGTCAAGATTTGGATGGGTTGCCACGCGCTGTTGGTAGAGGGTAAGGGCATGGAGGAGCGGAAAGGAACTGTCCACAAAACCGTACGTAAACTCCGGCTCAGACACACCTCTGCGGAGGTTCGGACCTGCCTTCGGGCAGAATACACCCTTACCTTCTTTTAGATTACCTGGGATCGGCACTTTGGATGGGTTTAGCCTAATTTTACGGCCGAGATGCCTTTCCTGGCGCTAGCAACTAATTTTAACCGTGTGGAGTGGCCACGCATGTTAACGTGCTACGGCTACGGAGCCAGCTCTGCATTCAGGGGACGGGTGGGTTCGAATCCCAACGTCGGCAGTCCTGCGAATGGTTTTCTGTGGTTTTGCCATTTTCACTTCACGGCAAATGTCGGGAAAGTTCCTGTTCATAGGCCACAAGCGATTCCTTCCACCTCCTTACCTAGGTTAATTCACCATCTTTCATTTAATCTTCTGCACCCAACTAAAGCAGTCCTTAACATCTATCTTCCTGGAGGAGTACGCAAGGGGCTGAGATCAGGTATTCTCGTGTCTAATAATAACAAATATGTATATTTCTAAGAAAATTGTTTCTGTTTTTTTATATTCCTGAGATTCTTGTAGCCTAAAATATTAAAAATCGAATGATATACTTTATTACTTCTTATATGATTTATGTTTTAATTTTATTGGAATTGGTATCTGTATTTTAATTTTTACGTTTAATGTTTAATTTAATATTTTAATATTATAAAATGTAGTTAGTATATTCATAAACTTGTATTGTGTTATAAGTAGACGCTACATAAAGGGGCTTTTCAGCCTCAGAGGCATGTATATCATCATTATCAATAAATTCAAATTCAAATTCATTATTTATTCAAATGAGGTTTGCGTGAGAAAGTGCATCTGGTCGTAAAAAACATGCCATATAATTCCATCTAACCTCTTCTCAGACCCCGTATCAAGAAACGGTTCTAAGGAGCAAGATATACAATACACACAGGCCTGCAGATTACGAGGTGTCGTGTGATCAACACGACGAATCCTGTCGGCCGTTATTCTTGGCTTTCTAGACCGAGGCCACCATCTCACCGTTAGATAGCTCCTAATTTGTAATCACGTAGGCTGAGTGGATTTCGGACCAGCCCCTAGACCCAGGTAAAAATACCTCACCTGACCGAGAATCGAACCCGGGGCCTCCTGGTAAGAGGTAGACGCGCTACCCCTACACCACGAGGCCGGGATATACTGTATGTTCAGTAACTAATTTTAACAAAAACTACGGTGTGTGGCTGAAACAAGAAAGTAAGCTGAAATATATATAAAAAATGATCATACGTCAACGAAGTGCCAATATCAAGTCTGTAGGTCAGATCCAAATTGCTGGCCTGAAGATAAGTTTAAAAAAGAATAAAATTAATTGAATATTTCCACTGGGATTGTCCGAAAAAAACACTTTGCCTTTAAGAATAAATTGAACCTGTGCTTCATTGCATGGACGCTCAGAGATAAAACTGGAAAAGACAAATTGGGAAAAATCCTAGGAGGATACCGAAAGTAACCCTGCAATATATGCTCACCGGGAACAGATTTATTGGATGTTCTTTGAACAGACAGACTGCAGTGGTGGCTCGTCAAGTTTGGTGATGACATATTTAAAAAAAAAATATATATAACATTAATATAGCATTTTCCTTATTGATGTAGCCTCCGTGGCTCAGACGGCAGCGCGTCGGCCTCTCACCGCTGGATACTGTGGCTCAAATCCCGGTCAATCCATGTGAGATCTGTGCTGGACAAAGCGGAGGCGGGACAGGTTTTTCTCCGGGTACTCCGGTTTTCCCTGTCATCATTCATTCCAGCAACACTCTCTATTCTCATTTCATAGCATCTATCAATCATTACTCAATCACTTTGGGAGTAGCGATCCCATTGTACTAATAGCCTATATATGATTCATTCATTACATCCCTGACCCGGTCCATGACAGGAAAACAGTTTGTAGGTTTTCTTTTTCTTTTATATCCTCATTGTTATTAACTCATCTCGAAATCAAATAAACATAAACCTTTTTGTCCAAAGGAAAGCTTGAACGGTTAGTTTCCTGTGGAACTCTAACACTGTTTTCTGGTGTTATAAAACACGTGATTTAGGCTGTTACTGTTACAAACAAACGTACAGTAGAACAAACATCTTCGCAATAACATCGGTATTCACGTGTAAATAGAAATTTTCACCTCAGGAAAGCAACCTTGGAGCTATTAGCGGAAACAATGTTCATAGAAATACATTGACTCTCTCCCACACTCTTTGAAATGTTAGCAAAACAGATATGAATCCTGCTGTTATTCCCCTGGTTCCAGGCTGGTTCAGTTTTGACGCCCTTCGTGGTTCTTTGTCTTTATTTGTCCTATATATCCATCATCGAATGTGGCCCAGTGATCTAGAGGTAGCGAGCCTACCTCTTACCTGGAGGTCCCGAGTTCGATACCCGGCCAGGTCAAGGGTTTTAACCTGAATCTGATGTCCACTCAGCCTACTTAAAAACAATATTGGAGAAGCTATCTGACTGTGAGATGGTGGCCTGCGTCTAGAAATCAAAGAATAATGGCCGAGAGGATTCGTCGCGCTGACCATCTGTCACCTCGTAATCTGTAGAAGTTCGAGCTCAGCAGCGGCCGCTTGGTAGGCCACGGTCCTTCAGAATTGTTGCGCTATGGGGTTTGTTTGTTCATTCCTCGAAAGTGGTGGTGGTGGCTATTATTGTTTTAAGAGAAAGTATAACTGGGCAACCATCCTCTATATATTCCTGGAAAGAGTGGACCTCTTCCATTTTTCTTCTTGTGTTGATAGAGGATATTTTCCTGGTTGTACTTCCTTTTAATACAATAATAATCACCACCACCACCAAGCACAGGTATCTCACTTCCTATTATTCGTAACCAGTAGTGCCAAAACGATTATAAATTGGTAGAGTAAACTAAATGTAATTCCTAAATCCAAAAATTTGTACTGGGAGATAATTTATCCCAACTAATTGACAGAGGAAAGTTAGCTTTTAGTCTGTGTGGACTGTATTGATCAGTCTGCTGTAAAACTAATTTTAATTTCATGTGTTAACTGCATAGGAAGTACCCAGTTAATTCTTCGGAGGCAGGTCGGTTATCACTTGGCAGATGTGCAAAGATGAGTTTTGAATGTGTTTACTCAAGTCGTCCGTCAAGGACATTACTTAGGCATGTTGTTCACATAAGTGTGGTGAAGTATCAGGCAGTGTGGCGGTGAATATCGTTTAAGATATTACGACGTAACCATCCTCTCCTAACATCGACCAGAGGAAAAATGGACGAATTTCGGCTCTTCGAATTATGTGGGTATCTCCAAACGAAAGGGAAATGCCATGAAAATGGAAGACTCCCCTAGGCTTCGGAAGCGAGCAAGAGTTTAATCGTCTAATTTAATATTTTTGTAGCCTATTTTAAGCGCCTCAAATCTGAGTTTTTCATACCTAAAATTACGAGGTTTATTTACTACTAACTTATGATTATTCGGAAGCTGTATGTTTATCCTCGAAAATAGAAAGCAATGTCATCTCTGTACAGGCCATAAAGACCCTTCGAAGTGTGGAAGGTAAAGGCTTCCACTATATACGTAACCTCGGTTCTTGGTGGGCTGGAGTGGTTAGCTGTACGCCGGGCCACCTTTACCCACAGGAATTAACCTGGTACTCAATTTTTATGTAGGATGGGTGAACCTCAGGAACATATGAACCTCGGGAAGTAGAAATATCGTTTCTTACATTTTTCGACTTTCTGGTGGGGAGTCGAACAATGCCCTTCTGGGTGAACCGAGCACGTCTTTACCACCTCGGACAGGCAGCCCCCCCTTTTTTTTATTGCGAATGTCACAATATAATATGGGTGAAACGTCTGGCAGTGTAGATGTCGATAATGAATTAACGGGGATTACAACGAAAGAAGCGTAAATGTCTGTATGTTCAGTCTTCAGCCCTAAGGCTGGTTGGATCCTCAACAGCCCTGACATCAGATGTCATAGATGGCCTAGGCATCATTGAAGAGGCGTGCTAGGGAAATGAAGAGTGAGGTAGTTTCCCGTTGCTTTCCTCACCGAACCAGATGTTGCTATTACATATTAGTCTGCCAAGCCCACTGAAATGCATGCACCAACCGACCCTATGAGCAACGTTTTCACACCATTCATAGCAGGGATTGGCTGCACAAGTAATGGCATTACTAGCATCGCTCATACCTCAGTCACTTTCATATTATCAAAGCCAAGGATAAGACAGAGACAAATCAATGAAAGTAACAAAATTACCCTAGCCCATACCAGAAGACATACTGCACTGTTAACACTAGGTCCTGCCAGCAAAGGCATCGTAAGTATTCAACTGAGTTAATATCAACTGAACCTGACAATATTCTTAACTCTGTAAAACAGACAACTGCCGAATCATTTGTCCATAGATGTCCTAACTGAAGGCAGGTTGTCTCCCAGGTCCGTGTGACTCAGGTTTACACAACGCCCCCCACACTTCTCGGTCCATTCACCGCTGAAATCTGTTTGCTGTGTCATCACTGGGTACGTGTGGAGTGCTTGCTTATGCCTGGGAGTTTACTCTTCAGATAAATAAAGGGTTATTAACTTGGAAGAGCAATAGAACACAGCTCTATACGTCGCAACGATTAACAAGAGAAGTCAAATTCTAAAGAGCAGCAACAAACTGTGTGAACACAAAACTGAGCATATTTTCTTAAGTGTCTGTTTGCTCCTGTAATTAATAAACATACAGAGCAAAGTTAAAAATCAGTTTTTAGTCAAATTATGGTGTGAGAAATAAAAATATTTGTTAGAACCTACAAATGCCTACTTTGATTGGTAGCGTCTGTTTTGCAATAAATTGCACATTTAAGCACCTAATTTTTTATTTTACTTTTTTGCGTCGATAGTCATATAGCCTACTCTTTCTGTTCTGTCACACCCGATCAGTGTGCAAACTTGTGGTCACATGACCAGATATATGGAAACTTCTTGTAATGAATGGAGAAGCAGCGAAGCTGTGCTGAATTTTCTTTTCTTTTCCGTCAGCGAGGGAATTTGTTTTTTTATATATAAATTTTGATACAATTCTATCATATTATCACTGGAGGGCAGACAGCTGCTGCTAGTAAAGGCACTGGAGAGGGTGTGGAACAAAACTGACCTGGATGGTATTCCTGGATATATGGGCAAAGATTTCAGGACCTAATTCAGAAAGGTTCTGCGTAGGAAGTTTGGTTGGGAAGATATAACAGATACAAATGTCTTCCATGGAATTTCTTCAGCACGGCATTAGAGCTGTCACTGGTGGAAATGGACACGCGTAAGTATTCCCCGATCATTTCTCGTAAGATTGAGATAATTGAAACAAAATTTAATTTTATACCAGAAAACGCTGAAAAATGCTCAGTAATCAACTGTAATTTAGCTGGAGAGTAAGTTGTTTCAGTACAGGCTCATTCTGTCGTCACATAATTGTGATCATTAACGAACTGCCACTTATAAATACAGTAAAATCGTTCTTTAACATAGTTTAGGAGATATTTTTTTAAACAGTTAAGTAATTCATTTGAACCTTGTGATTGCAAGTCGCAGTATTCGAAACGCATTCGCCTTAATAAGAAACCAGTGACAATTCAACTCAGTTATCAGGCATCACGATTTCTAAGTTGCCTTCTCTTCGCCTGTTCAGGAGAAACCGGACTAATTATTTTTCATTAACATTTTCATGAATTTATTCCAGCTGGAAAGAATAAATTTAGGATGACATGTCCTTGTGATTCTACTTAAAATTACAGGTTATTCAGATTGTTGTCACACACGCTCAGTAAGTAGATGCGGATAGTTGCTGACCATATAGACCATAACCTACATTTTAAACATTTATAAAGTATTGAAAGTGACACGAGAAATGCTATCGAAGTTTAATTCTAACTAGAGGAATTAATTTTGATCTTTTCCAGTACTTGTTTCTTGAGCCCATATTCTTTTGTTGTTGTTCGTAAGTTGGCAACTCAGGTGTTCTCTTCTGTGTCAATGTGCACTAATTTGCTTTTACTGTTGGCTATTGAGTTCGCAGTTGCAATCAGCAGTATTCTGTAAGAAATAAGTGAGCTCCTAAACGCAATTATTTTTGCATTAGTCTCTCTTTAGAACAACTCTGATGTACGGGAGTGAAAGCTGGATGGACTCAGAATATCGTAAGTTATTCACAAAGTCGAAGTAACAGATACGGAAGTAGCGAGAATTATTGCTGATTCAAACAGGTGGGAACGATGTCAGGATGATACTCGGAATGAGGGATATATATGAAGCTTTACGTATAAACTGGCTTTGGTGAAAGGGGCATGGGAACGGAATGGAGGAGGATAGGCTAACTAGGAGAACAATTTACTCAACTATGGAGGGTAAGAGAAACAGAGGATGATCAATGGGACGATCGCCAGTTATTTTAACAATTTAAAGTTAAGAAGTGTGGAATTAACCGAGGCCACACAGCTAGTTGTAAATAAAGGAATGTGGAGGCACTTAGTTAATTGACAGACACTTATAGACTGAACATTTCAAGGCATAACAGTCTGAAAGCTGTATGAATGTATGATGAATATTGACCATTCCTCCAGGGACATTCTGTATATCGTCGGTTTATTCTTATATCTAGCGGGCTAATATCGTATACTACCCAATAAGGCAGTGTACTAGAGAGAGAGAGAGAGAGAGGGAGAGAGAGAGAGATCTTTTAATTTCGGGTGCGGATGGTGATAGGGAATCAGCCAATCGTTCAAATGTCCTCAAATTGGAAATTTATGTTAGTTCACAATAGTATGAAACTTTAAAAAAATATTTAATTCTATCCTTTCAGAAGAGTAGGTACACTCATTACGGCGCTGTCCTGTTTTAATCAATGGAACGCGTAATATAGTGCAGCAAGAAAATGCACTAGTGCCTTGGACACGATTGAATCTTGGAATTAGATGAAACAGAATATTGCTATCTCATCCTGAAAACAGTTTAAATGTTACACCTCTTGATCGTGGTTCGGTCTCTTCGAATAATAATGGTATTGGCTTTACGTTCCACTAACTAATTTTGCGATCTTCGGAGACGCCAAGGTACTGAAATTTAGCCCCGCAGGAGTTCTTTTACGTGCCAGTAAATCTACCGACACGAGGCTGGCGCATTTGAGCAGCTTCAAATACCATCGGACTAAGCCAGGTTCGAATCTGCCAAGTTGGGATCAGAAGGCGAGCGTCTGAGCCACTCAACCTGGCCGGTCTCTTCGAAAAATAAGACTTGATAATTTTAAAGATATCAGAAACGTCTGTGCAGAATGTTTCGCTTCATAATCGAAGGGTAAAAGTTAGAGAAGAGATTATTAAGTTGTGTACGTTGAGTCCTCATTCCGAATACTGGAACGAACCCTAACAGTCCCGATATCAGCTACCACTGAAGAAGTGTGACTTCCCCTCTCGGAGAACAATCATCAAATGAGAAATGCAACCATTCAAGCTAAGGGCGCCAATCTTTAAGTTGAAGACTTAAAGATAAAAATTTATAATCAAGCTTGGACGGACTCTTATCACAGTGCACTAATCATTAAGCAGGAGAATTAAAAATCAAAAGGCTAATTAAGGTAGATTGAGTAAAGTGAACTAGAAAAATACTATTTATTATATTTAATATGATTGACGACGGTTTAACGAGAACTGAATTTAAAATAAAAAAAGAATTTAATAAAGAATTGAATGACTCTACTTCGCGAAAACTTGCAATATCTTTAACTCGCTTGCTCACCATTTAGTCTTGTTCTGCTGGTCCTTGGGAAGCTTCCATCCTTGTAGCTGGAACATCATCGGTCGTCTTTGAGATCTCTTCATCTGCAGCTAAGTACCATTCCTGCCTTGCAAATTGCACCCACCACTAATTGGAAGATGACTTCAAAACTAACACTCCCTATTATGCTTTATCCCGTATATTGGAGATAAGCCCTAAGTCATAGTTAAAAGAACCACCTTGGGTTATTTGGAGAGGATACTCAATTAAGAATCCTTCCAACTTTACTGAAAATATTCTCTGAAGTTTCATTTCTATCTAGATTAATACTACCTATTGACTTAGACTGGTTCAAACCGGTCTTGTAGCCGAGCTATACGTACTTCCTGATGAGAGTGGCTATACACCCCTCATTCAGAATTTCTAAGTACCACGTCGTGGTAATGAAGTAAAATACTAACGTAGAATCAAACGAAGAATAATAAGTAGCAGGTCACGTAGAAGATCCAAGTTCCAAGATGCAAGATGCAAGATGAAGCCAAGAGCTCCAGCACGCCCTTTTATAACCTTCACTGGTGCTAATTACAGGTCGCTACACGTGGTCCAATCAGATGACATGTCTCTCCCCACTCCAGATATTAGAGTTGACGGGTCTTAACTCTGATATAAACAGTTCTTCTATTGGTCCATTCACTCATTATCCATGGCAACATGACGCTCCTTTGAAAATATAGGCGTTGTCCAGTTTGAATAATTCTGGTCGAAATACGGTAGCTATCGTTGGGACGCGTGAACACGTGCTCGCTTTCCCAGAACTTGGTGTCTAAATTTGTCCTTTCTCCCTCCTCGGTGATGTGGCAAGATAGCGGAAATCTACTGCAAGTTAATTTTAAACAAATGTCGCAAGAATCTAAGTGAATATTAGAATATTCAGCCCTCGTTTACAAGTCGTAGTTACAAAGTAATGAAATGATAGTGAGCAAATGATTAAACATGAATTATAATACAATTACATACCAAAATAGATATCATGACGTTAAATTTCTGAATTAATTACACATAATAAAATTAACATAATTACACTGTAACGTCTGGAACGTTACATACGCCCCCATGAGTTCTTAACAAATATCATATGAGTTGAGAACTCACACACTTACTCCCACATTGACTTGAAATACCTCTATTACCTGCCCATAACGAGCGACATTATTTTCATACAATTAATTATATCTCACTCTTTCCATCATATCTCTCTTAGACTGCTTACCATTGCGACTGTCTGTTATTTCAGTTCATCTTGAGGTTTAGATGCTAAATTATGCCCATCATAAGCAACTTTTCACTTTTGTAAAAAAAAACAAGATTACCCTAGAGAATATAACATAATATATACAATTCAGATTACAAACTCTGTCGAGTGTCTATTTGTCCTTTTTACTTCCCATCTCTCCGACATTCTTTGCTAGATAGCAGTAACACGTTCTCTTCCAATCTTTTACATTAAAAAAATGGAAAACAAATGATACAAACAATTTACACTTTTATCACTCTTTCGAATGTTTCAACCTTATCTTGAAGCATGATGCAAAACACTCCACACGAATACACACGTGATTTAAGCTCACGGTAAAATTATTGCAAGTTAGAAATGCACATACGGGAAAATTAATTATTTGCCGTCGTCAGCTTTAATTAGCCTTCTGTAACATCTCAGAAAACAAAGATATAAAATTTCATGGCCTCACATACGGAAAACAGATGATCGATCGTCAATGAACAAGCGTAAATCTACCGCTACACAAACACCTCCCTTGTTTACAAACACAACTAGGAAATACCACCACCATTGAGACGTACACTCATCCCGCTCGTAGTCTGACATAACAAGTAGCAACTTCCCCGAGTTACTGACCTATATCTTACAATCCGGTTCAGCCACCTCACACGACAGGTATCTCCGTAAACTACTAATGTTGTATGAACCATTCATTACGCTCTCGCCATCCGCTAACTTGTAAGCACAGGGTCCTAGTTTTCTATGTACTTTATAAGGGCCTAGATATAAAAGAAAAAATTTCTTCGTTACCTTATCCTCACTATTTGACAACATGGGAACTCTCACCAAAACCATATCACCTACCTCAAAGTTATCCAGTACCTTACGTTTCTGTTGCCTCTTACGTTTATCTCCAGATTTAATCAGGTTCTCCCGTGCCAGTCGGACGTAAAATTCAGCATTACGAGGTGGTTCCTCAGGCAAACCTAACACTCTCACTACGCTCTCGTATTCAATACACAGACGTATTGATCCATCAGACTTAGGCACGACAATTAAGGGATTAACATATTGACTGTTTGATAATTCAATCACATCGTCTGCTAACATAGCTTGAATTTGATCCTCTACGGCTTTTGCATATTTGTGTGGTATCGGATACCGCGGTCCGCTGAATGGAGTCTTATCCAGCACAGAAAAAGAATGTTCATACAGATGGGTAACACCAGGTTTCTCGGAGAAAATCTCCACGTGTTCACATAACACTTCAAATAACTTGTCCTTCTGGATTTCATTTAACTCATTTCTACTTACGGCTTCTTTCAAGCCACATATTCTATCCTCATGAATCCACAACTGACACAACTTCAGGCCCTTACTAGCCTCTTCATTAACTTTAGAAACCTCTCTCATTCTCCACACTGTACTAACTTCCGTTTTCCTCTGAATTTCCTCCTCAAACTTGACCTTGATATCCTCATTATTCCACCTCAAATTTAGCACTAGATCATTGTAATTTAACTGAGCCAATTTTAACGTTAACCAGTCAGATCCCAAGATAAGATCAAATATCAAATGCGGAATTACCAAACATATCTGAACGCTAATAGAATTATTAATGCAGATCGGGACAGCTACTTGTTTACAAATTTGCTTAGACTTCTTTCCAACAGCCGTAATGATGAAAGTAGACATAACAGGCATTTCCTCCAACTGAACACCCTGTTTCACTAATGACTCATACCACTGAGAACTAATACATGATATTTGGCTACCAGAATCAATCAAAACTTTAACCCACGCCCCCCAGACTTTCAATTTAACAACGGGATTGACTACTTTATTACTTGAATCTCCATTATTCTGCTCGGGTTCATACAACAAATCGTTTCTAACATCTAGGTCATATGGTAACACTTTCATGGCAAGACACTTCGCTACCTTCGTACTAGGCTGGAATTCTGACTTAACATTACAGCCTCTAGTTAGTTTAAAGGTTCCCTTTGTGTATTGACGTTGGACTCATTAGTACATTGCTCTGGCCTCCGTTGGGGATTTCCTGTCCTATATTCCTGTGCTCCGCTCCTGCTGTTCTGCTGAGGTCTGAACTGATTGCGAGCTTCGTGATTCTGTGTTCTACCGTTATGTCTCATTCCGTTGTGATGACTAAAGTTCTGAATATTCTCCGTTCTACTCCTAAGGTTACCTAACGCATCAAAACTGCCTAGTAGGTTCTCCATCTCCTGAATAGTTCCAACTTTTTGCATACAGGCCGCTTCTCTCACCCTGTCCGGAAAATGTCTTAAAAGTAGTCTTACTACATCAGACCCCTCGGTTATACCATCTAAGTTCTGACAAATCATGACATGTGCCAGGAAGTACTCGGTCATAGTGACTCCTTCATGCTGTTTGTACCTCCCAAATACCACCCTTTCTCTCTCCCGAGCTTGTATCGCTTCATTCCAGAATTTCTCTCTAAACTTATTTCTGAATTCTTTCAGGTTCGTCATCGTCTGCCTATATACCATGAACCAAGACCGAGTTTCTCCTACAAAAGCATGGTCAATATTTTCCATAACGTCTTCCCAGTCCATAGACCCTTCCTCTAGACGCTTTTCAAATCGTTTTTCTATCATCTTAAGGAAATCTAGCGGGTTCGTTTGTTTCCCATTAAATTTAGGTAGTTCAATTTCCCTAATGTAGCTATTTCCTAGACATTGCCTTCCCGTGAAAACCTGTTTATCCTTTGCCACCTGTTTTAACTGATTTTCTGCTTTCTCTATCCGGCATTCTACATCTCTGTCTCTCCTATCAATTTCTCTCTCCAAATTAACCTGCTTCTCTTTCAATGTCCTGATTTCAATCTTATTCTCTTCAGCTATCGCAAACCTTTCTTCACTTGCCCGGGTCTCATCTTCTATTCTAAGCTTTACCGTGTCAATCTCTTGTTGGACGTGGTCTTTAAATATCCGTATTTCCCCTCTTTGAGTCTCAACTCTCTTATCAATACTAATGACCTGCCTCATTACTTCCTCCCTAGTAGAGTTGTTTTCCTTCCCCATTAATTCCAGGAATTCACTTCTCTGCCCCGCAAACTTTTCTTCTACCTCTTTCCCTCGCCGTTCATATTCACTTTTCTGGTCCTCTAATCGCTTATTAAAATGTTCATTTTTTACCACCAGATCGCGTAACTGCCTACTGTGTTCGTCCATTCTCCGATTCGCTTCCTCCTTATTTTCCCTCATCTCCCTGCTTAATTCAGCTTTTGTTTGCTCTAACTGTTCTTTAAGTTCATATTTAATATTCTCAATTTTAGTGTTAGTTTGTTCTAATTCACCTTTAAGCTCAGATTTAGTTTGTTCTAATTCACCTTTAATTTGTTCCAATTCACTTTTTATTTCAGTTTTACTGTCCTCTATCTTACTTAACATTAACTGCATCATTCCCATTAACTGATCATTATTATTACTTTCATTGTTAGTGTTTACTTCCGCTTCGCCCCCCATCCTACTATCATCTGACTCCATACTGACTTCTTTCTGCTTGCCTTCACTCTCCATACTACTTACACTTCTATCTTCAATTTCCTCTACTAGACTACACAACTCTTCCTCTGAACTCAATACATTATTGCCTTTTATCGCCCGTCCACTACGCAACATCCTCTCCTCTTTCGTCTGATCAGCCATGACCCTTCCCACAATCAAACACTTCTAATGAAACGTGGATATCCAAATTTTGCCCATAATACGAATTCTGATATCGTTACTGTCATTAACTGCTCCGTACTTAATGATTTCCTCGCCACACGTTGGAGCGGCATTTATGTGACTTCCCCTCTCGGAGAACAATCATCAAATGAGAAATGCAACCATTCAAGCTAAGGGCGCCAATCTTTAAGTTGAAGACTTAAAGATAAAAATTTATAATCAAGCTTGGACGGACTCTTATCACAGTGCACTAATCATTAAGCAGGAGAATTAAAAATCAAAAGGCTAATTAAGGTAGATTGAGTAAAGTGAACTAGAAAAATACTATTTATTATATTTAATATGATTGACGACGGTTTAACGAGAACTGAATTTAAAATAAAAAAAGAATTTAATAAAGAATTGAATGACTCTACTTCGCGAAAACTTGCAATATCTTTAACTCGCTTGCTCACCATTTAGTCTTGTTCTGCTGGTCCTTGGGAAGCTTCCATCCTTGTAGCTGGAACATCATCGGTCGTCTTTGAGATCTCTTCATCTGCAGCTAAGTACCATTCCTGCCTTGCAAATTGCACCCACCACTAATTGGAAGATGACTTCAAAACTAACACTCCCTATTATGCTTTATCCCGTATATTGGAGATAAGCCCTAAGTCATAGTTAAAAGAACCACCTTGGGTTATTTGGAGAGGATACTCAATTAAGAATCCTTCCAACTTTACTGAAAATATTCTCTGAAGTTTCATTTCTATCTAGATTAATACTACCTATTGACTTAGACTGGTTCAAACCGGTCTTGTAGCCGAGCTATACGTACTTCCTGATGAGAGTGGCTATACACCCCTCATTCAGAATTTCTAAGTACCACGTCGTGGTAATGAAGTAAAATACTAACGTAGAATCAAACGAAGAATAATAAGTAGCAGGTCACGTAGAAGATCCAAGTTCCAAGATGCAAGATGCAAGATGAAGCCAAGAGCTCCAGCACGCCCTTTTATAACCTTCACTGGTGCTAATTACAGGTCGCTACACGTGGTCCAATCAGATGACATGTCTCTCCCCACTCCAGATATTAGAGTTGACGGGTCTTAACTCTGATATAAACAGTTCTTCTATTGGTCCATTCACTCATTATCCATGGCAACATGACGCTCCTTTGAAAATATAGGCGTTGTCCAGTTTGAATAATTCTGGTCGAAATACGGTAGCTATCGTTGGGACGCGTGAACACGTGCTCGCTTTCCCAGAACTTGGTGTCTAAATTTGTCCTTTCTCCCTCCTCGGTGATGTGGCAAGATAGCGGAAATCTACTGCAAGTTAATTTTAAACAAATGTCGCAAGAATCTAAGTGAATATTAGAATATTCAGCCCTCGTTTACAAGTCGTAGTTACAAAGTAATGAAATGATAGTGAGCAAATGATTAAACATGAATTATAATACAATTACATACCAAAATAGATATCATGACGTTAAATTTCTGAATTAATTACACATAATAAAATTAACATAAGGCGCTGGCCTTCTAACCCCAACTTGGCAGGTTCGATCCTGGCTCAGTCCGGTGGTATTTGAAGGTGCTCAAATACGACAGCCCCGTGTCGGTAGATTTACTGGCACGTAAAAGAACTCCTGCGGGACTAAATTCCGGCACCTCGGCGTCTCCGAAGACCTTAAAAAGTAGTTAGTGGGACGTAAAACAAATAACATTATTATTAAAATTAACATAATTACACTGTAACGTCTGGAACGTTACAGAAGTAACGAAGTAAATGCCGAGTGAAGTGGATTCCCTTTGTTTCCCTTATTGAACAAGAAAGTGCCATTTCACTCCATTTTGCTAATCCCGGTAGAGCATGCATATAAAGGGCCCTAGAAGTTATACAGTATATTGATCATCACAGGGACTGGCTGTATAAGGAATGGTTATGCTTGCAACACTCATACTTCAGTCGCTTTCTTATTGTCTGAGTGCGGCAGATTGATGAAATTAACGAACTTGTTTTAGGTCACTGTATCTCATCGCGGTGGAGCTGGGCTTATCGGCAAATTAAGATTTTCAGAATAAAGAAGATAATGTTTTAATTCTTCTTTTGATAATGCGCCAGTTACAGGGAAATGTTTTTTCAGTTAACTTAAAAATATTTTACTGATTACAGTGACACCGGGCAAGTTGGCCGTGCGGTTAGGAGCGCGCAGCTGTGAGCTCGCATCCGGGGGATAGTGGGTTCGAACTCCACTGTTGGCAACCCTGAAGATGGTTTTCCGTGGTTTCCTCATTTGCACACCAGGAAAATGCTGGGGCTGTACCTTAGTTAAGGCCACGGCCGCTTCCTTCCCATTCCTAGGCCTTTCCTCTCCTATCGTCGCCATAAGACCTTTCTGTGTCCGTGCGACGTAAAGCAAAATAGCAAAATAGATTACAGTGTCTTTATTGATTTGGAGCAATCTGCTGACATTACATTCAAAATATTTTAGCTCGCTGTAAAATTAAGATTTAATGCATACAGAACTGTCTTTCTGACTCTGTTATACTATTTGGATATTAACCTGGTGTTTAGTTTTTATGTCGGACAGAAAATGTCAGATTTAGTTTGATTTTTGCTTGTTTGTCTGTTACAGCATCGTGGAGAAACGTCTGGGTGGAATTTCACGAAACTTGGTATTCAAGGTAAGGGCAATTATAAACTTAGCTACCCATTTTATGATTCGTGTTAAGGGGAAGAGATTGAGAGAAAATCTTGAACACGAAGAGAACAAAAATATCGCTAATCTCTCCTTAAATTTTTGTTTAATGGAAGAAATGTGCGTTACTAAGGCTACAATAAACATTATTTCCCATCTTCTTTCTCACGTGCAATTTTTAGTACGAGAAATGACCAAACGGCGTGTCTTTTAGCTGGGTAAGCCGTGCAGAGAAGAGGAGGGAAGAATAAGGATCGGTAGACGCGCCTTCTTGTCGGCCCGTCTTCATGTCGCGGAATTTCTGAACCCCTAGTTCATTGTTTATGGTGTCCGGCTCCATGGCTAAATGGTTAGTGTGCTGACCTTTGGTCACAGGGGTCCCGGGTTCGATTCCCGGTAGGGTCGGGATTTTTAACATTAATTGGTTAATTTCACTGACACGGGGGCTGAGTGTATGTGTCCTCTTCATCAGCATTTCATCCTCATCACGACCCGCAGGTCGCCTACGGGAGTCAAATCAAAAGAGCTGCATCTGGTGAACCGAACTTGTTCTCGGACACTTCCGGCACTAAAAATGCCATACGCCATTTCATTTTCTTTCCATCTTTTATGGTCACTTCCCGCCAAGAAATCTTGCTGAAGGTTTTATTTTTGTGGTACTGTGTGTTAATGGTCTCTTCGTGTGAATATATTTTATCTTCAAGGACACCTATGACAGCTAATAATAATAATAATAATAATAATAATAATAATAATAATAATAATAATAATAATAATAATAATAATAATAATAATAATAATAATAATAATAATAATAGTTATTATAATATGATGTAACTTGTGTGCCCCTGTGGTCGTCGTGCTGTCTCAATGTTCAAAATGGAGTAAGTTAAGATGAAACTCCAGTGCGTAGGCTGTCAGATGTAATGATGTAATCCGGCGTGACATTTTCCCAGAGCGCCTCGCCGCGCCGGTCGCGAGTACTCTGCCGTGTCACGGGGTCGCCTGCCTTTCACTAGCGCAAGATGACCTTACAAGCTGCAACTTGGGACTTGGTCAGCATCCCTCCTTTCTCTCCGCCTTCCTATCCTAGAGTAACCATAGCAGAACACAGATCTAGTCTTATTAGAAGAACAGAACAGAAATCTTACTGCTGCCAGACAACAAAAACCTTGTTCCTGTTCGTAACTAATAAACCTTTATGTACTTCTACGTATACAGAAAGAAATAATTCCAGATTGCAAAAGAAGCATGCCATAATGCTCTCTTATCGTACAGCACAAAGGTTGGTGTTTCTATTAATAGTGATGATGGTGGTAATTATTGTTTTAAGGAGTACAGCTATACCACCATCCTCTCAACACACATCAGAGGGAAAAGATGGAAGCTGTCCGATCCTTCGAAAAGTAAGGATCGAAAGAGAACAAGAAGTGACCAGAAGAGGTCTGATATGAAAAAAGGAAACCGAGGAGTCTGTGGAAGCAATACCAGACCCACTTGGGGGCCAAGATGAGAGCCACTGAGGGTTTACCGTTTAGTCACCTTTTACGAAAAGCAGGGATGCTGTGGGTGTATTCTACTACCCCGACTCTCAGTGGGCTTCTGTACAAAATTACTCAAAGCAAAGTCATCTCCGTGCAGACTAGAAGGTAAAGACTTCCACTATATGTAATCTCGACACTGAGTGGATGGAGTGGTTAGCTCTTTGCCTGCCCGGCATTGCTCCCAGGAATTAATCTGTTACTCATTTGAGGTGTAGGATGATTGAACCTCAGAACCGTGTGTCTATCCAGAAGTGGAAGTCTCGTTTGTAAATTGTTACTGGCTCCTTTCCATAACGGCCGTGGCTCGAACCTTTGTCAGTGCATGTGGATTTTTTGAAATGACAAGTCACGTCCCTGTAAATACGGTTTTTCATTCTACTGGGGGTCCCATTGCTACTGTCTTGAAACTAATCGTCGCTAGCTTATTTTTAAGGACTGTCTGAGTAGCGTAGATATAGAGAAACTTGCCTTCTGTGTTCAATGTGACAGGACCGAATCCTGGCACAGTCGTTTTACATAGATGGTGGAGGGTCAAAATAACAGTTTACACTTCTTCTCCTATAATTTTCATTACACCCTGGAGAGGTAGCAGGTGAGATCTCTGTCACAAATATGAACCTGGCACGGTTTCGGGGCTGGATTTTCTTTATAACGCCAACCCTATTAGGGGGAATGTCTTAATTCTTGTGTGTTTCTGTGGTGGCTGGTTATCTGCTTCGTTGTATATAGATAAAAGGGTACCTTTACGGTTTTCGGAGATGCCGAGGTGCCGGAATGTTGTCCTACTGGACTACTTTTACGTGCCCGTAAATCTATCGACACGGGGCTTATGTATTCCTACTAAACTGACCCGGATTGACCCCGCCAAGTCGGGCTGTACCTTCTGATCTACTCATTCCAACTTAACAAAAAGTAACTTATGACATACGGTATGTTAATACTCTACTTAAATAGATTGTGTTATGAATGGAGTCAATATTTACTGAAAACCTAACACAAAGTAAAGAGGAAGAAGACTCACTGGCATTGTCGCTCCCGGAATTCCTAATCAGTGAGTTATCAAAAACTGTTTTCATTAGGAGTACCTATAATATGATTGAGATAAGGATCTAAACAAAGCAGTACTAGTGAAATTTAAATCATTTTTTGGGATGTATCAATTGTCTGGAATAATCATAAAAGATTACCAATTCTTTTAGAAGACACTTATATACATGGGAGCCTCCGTGGCTCTGACAGCAGCGCGTCGGCCTCTCACCGCTGGATACCGTGGTTCAAATCCCGGTCTATCCATGTGAGATTTGTGCTGGACAAAGCGGAGGCGGGACAGGTTTTTCTCCGGGCACTCCGGTTTTCCCTGTCACCTTTCATTCCAGCAACACTCTCCATTCTCATTTCATAGCATTTATTAGTCATTAATAAATCACTTTGGGAGTGGCGACCCCATCGTACTAACAGCCTATATCTGCTTCATTCATAACATCCCTGACCCGGTCAATGACTGGAAAACAAGTTGTAGGTTTTCATTTTTGATTATATACATGGATAATATTGACCTGAAAATATTTATTTTAATGTGCCAATAAAATGGAGCCACGGGTTGGTCTCTGAAAGGTTGCAGCCTTCGGTTCGAATTTAGGTCGGGTCAGATATTTTCCCCGCGTCTGGTTTATTACTTTGTCTTTGAGTATGAAGGTTTAACATGATAATGATTTCAATCCTTCTGTTGCCTTAATTAATCTTTCATCTATGGGAAGACAATAATTAATACAATAGTATTAGGAACTTAAGGGAATCTGCATAGCTATAGAAAGTGAATTAAGTGGAATAATGGGAGAGGTGGAATGGAACGACGTTCCTTGTATACCCTGGCGTTAAAGTCTCCCCGCCTCGCCATGCTGTAGAAGTATTTTAAACATTATTCACTTTACTGTAGAATTCATGAGTTGTAACTGTGACATCGTGTACATGTTTTACTATTTAAAAAATTAATATTTGCTGTAAATCTTCTCCTCCATTAATTCCTTTTACGGCTCATCGTAGAATGATCTTCGCCGCGCTATTACGGCTTCCACAAGTATAAGTGCAACGCCTACTGAAAAAACCGGATTCTTTCTCGATGTGCGAAGAAACAGCCACAGGTGGCGATAATTTTTTAATATGTTTTCCTGAATGAAATGAGGTATTTCTAGTTATCTACAACTCAATGGAAATCGATTAAATTCTGAAATAGAGATGATATGTAAATGTGATATGGCCCTGAAAAGGTACTCTTTCCTCGGAAGGGCAACAATATATATTATAAATGATATTCTCGCATATTTCTCAAATAATACCATATGTTCCCTTTGTTGACAATACTATATACAGTACGTTGTAATGTTATGTACGTAGCCTACATATATTTCAAGAACACTCTTCTTCCCGCTCTTGTAAGGTCTCCCTTCGAAAAACTGTTTATGTGTTAAAACATTATGGAACACTGAAATTCTTTACTGAACGCTTTAACAGAAGTAATTACATGGTGTAAGCTATCATGAGTGCTGTACACGTCCCGTAATTTATACCATAATTTAAAAAACTTGTCTATCAATTGCAACGAGACGGGTATGTAGTGAACAGGTATGTCTGAAATTGGACGTAACCTATCACGCATTCTGTGATACCACTTCGCCATTTTCTTTAAAGAAAAGAAATAATAATAATAATAATAATAATAATAATAATAATAATAATAATAATAATAATAATAATAATAATAGCGTATGGCCTCCGGTGAGGCCTGGTGCATGTCTTGTTATAGTAGACGGCCTATTCGGCGACCTGCATGTCTGTGAAGATGAGGGCCCTACCTAGAATGATTTCTAATGTTGAATACGCCACACACACCCAGCCCCCGAGCAATTGGATGTAGCCAATTAAGGTAAAAATCCTCGACCCGGCCGGGAATTGAACCCGGGACCCTCTGAACCGAAGGCCAGTATGCTGACCATTCAGCCAACGAGTCGGACAAGAAAATAAGTGACTGTTTGTGTCAGTCAGATACGCGATTATCTAGTGATAGCTACAGGGATGGATTTAGTTGGTACAGTACAGTCACTTTTCATAAATATGATTAGAGAAATGGACTCTGTTCTACATAAAACGGTACATTGCTTTTAAGATAGGCCTCAAGTTCTGCCTGTTGCAGAGATTTTTGCATTGAACTTGGGATGCCCACAAAAGCACACAAAATTGTTACGAGATGTTGCTCTAGACACAACTAGGAGAAATTTAATTTGTGGTAGGTTACAACTGTTCAAGGGGGGAAAATGGCGTACGTGATTCACCTGGTGTATGAAGAGTTCTGTCTGTTCTCGTATTAGTCAGTGGCGTGCACTGGGACGAAGCAAATGAAGCACTGCCTCACCAAGTTCTTTAAATTGATGTAGTGATTGTTGTTTTATTCTCTCAGGTTTCCTTTCCAGCGTTAGTGAAATCTCTGCTTGATTTAACGCTAAAGATTACACCGCGAAGCTATAGGAGTTTACTCCTACAACATTCTCCGCCTGAAAACCATTATACACAGTGTACAGTAGCTGAAGTAGCTGTCGTGGACGCATGATTATATTTTTTGTCCATCTCTCATGTTGTTTCCCAGATTCCGAAGCTCATAAGTGGGCATGCCTCTCTCTATCAGCGGTTTGTCGTGTCGTGCACGCTTCCTTACACTTTGTAGCACTTTGAAATTTAATATTGTTTTTGTATTATTGCTGATCTTGATTTGATCGCTTCCTAGCGGCATAAAAGAAAGCCAAGTATCGGGTTTCGATGTTGTAGGCCTTCACATCTAGTTTTCTTTTGACTGTGATGTTAGGACATTTAATGTAAAGCTAGTTTCCGCCAATATTGAGGCATGCTGTTTTACTCGGGACACAGGAATAATCCCTTCTATCGAAGATGAGTGGCAGCAGAGAAGACAAAACACATCACAACAATGGTCAATGTAATGTTATTGTTGATCAGTTTTATGAGCTTTCGATATTGCAGTCCTTCACATTTAGTTTCCTTCCGACTCTGTGATATTAGAGCATCTAATGGAAAGGGAGCCTTTCCTTCTTTCATGACTCTCTCCTGTCTTTTCTTCAAGCGATCGTTCCTTAAACACTTTTTTTTCTCATTTTTTAAATAATAATATTCACACTTTTTGTTGTCGATATGGACCGACGACCACGCGGTTTTACACCTTATTTTTATTAAGACAATCGTGACAGAAACCGTCACCAGCTAACAGCATTGAACAATATTTCCATGTTAGCAATGCCCGGAGCTGATATGGACTTAGACATAAATGATCGGAAATTGTATTCTCTGTAACATTTGTTATGTAATAGGACAAATAACAAGATATTTAACAATTAAAATTTCAGAACATTCCTCTAAACTATTATTTGATCCAGCCTGAAAAAATTAGTTATAGCCTAGGATCTAGTGCCTTATTACGTGACTGTACATACCGGTTTTCATTACATTCTGTTCGCACATTTTTTCGTGGTTCAGCGTCGATATGGAGTTAGCATAAACAAATCGAAATTCATTAATATGTCTGTTATCATAGACGGTACGGTAAATGTGTACACGACATAAATGATCGGAAACGTAACTCTATATCACTTTACAGACCGGTAGGTAATATGTAGTACTTATGTATAGGACCACTAATAACATAAGTATTTGAGAATTAAATTTTAGGCCTTCCCCTAAACTAGTATATCATTTAGCATAAATAAAATTATTTATATCCTAGATTGTAGAGCCTCATTCCTCGACTTTACATACCGACTTTCATTAAATTCTCTTCAGTTATTTTCTCGCAATGCGTATACATACATACATACATACATACACACACACATACATACATACATACATACATACATACATACATACATACATACATACATACATACATACATACATACATACATACATACATACAGACAGACAGACAGACAGACAGACAGACAGACAGACAGACAGACAGACAGACAGACATGACGGAAAATAAAAAAGTGCATTTCCTTGTTATTGTGGACACGAAAAATACAGAAGTAGCATTATTTTTAAATTCTGAGCAATGTGCTGACAAAACTCGTATAATTTGTATATAGTTGATAAATTTCTAGCGGAAACATGCTACAATTTCTCCGCCCATCACCAAACACTAGTAGGATACGGTCTTAGGAGAACGGGGTGGAAAAGAAAATACATTTTTTTGAAATGCAATGATGGTAAGGTAGTATAGAACTATAAGGGATACAGTATTAACAGTTTGTTGTTCTTACAGTGAAATAACAAATTATGTATATTAATATTAAAATATATCAAATTAATAGGAACATACTACACTATAGTTTATAACTAATTTCTTTAGATTAGAACCGAGTTCTTTTCCCCATTGCAGTGCGCATTTGGTGTTATATCTTGTACTTCGATTAAATTTCTTAACCTGGTATCTTAGAAATATTACGTGATTGTGCTGTATGAAGGATATTTTAAAAAGAGCTGGTATTTTAGAATTTATTACTTGTTACTTGAGTCCAGTGCTTCACCTGTCTAGCGCATGCCATTGGCATTAGTTACTTCTAATTTTCAATGAATATTAATGTACACCAGTTGTCCCTCAACCATCACCTCTTCTAACGCGATTGAAAATTTAGCAACACAGGAACGTTTCACTTACCAATGGTAATACGGTATAATTTTTGCAAGAAAACAACACATAGCAGCACGTCTCTTGTTGAAGTGTCACGAGTGAATCTCAAGGCAAGGATTAGTCATGGTAGTAAAATTTCCTCGTAAACAACCAGTCAGAGACATGTATTGTACCGTACAGCTAAGGTTCGGAGACTTCAATGCTCGGGGACGACATGAGATTGTTTGAGATGGGTTTAAAGTAGGTTATATGTTAAAGTAAACTGATACTTTTAATGAACGGGACGGTTAATTTTTAATCATGAAACACGCGACTTCCAGTTTTATGTTGAGTCGTTATTGCAGAGGTGTGAATATCAGTTTAAAAGTATACGTTTGATATTGGCCAGATTTCGATTTGCAGCCGTTGTGAAGAGAAGCTAGAGATTATGGCACCGAGTTACATATTATGTAAAATATTATAAAGTATTATTTGAAGGCAAAGTCCTAGGGAAAAAAAGAAGAGGTCGAACTAAGAAAACATACTTGGAAGAAATCAAGGAAAAAATGGAATTCAGAAGTTATGTGACGATGAAAAGAATGGCGCAAGATAGAGACGAATGGTTGTATTGACAAGGCATTGCCTTTAGGAAATGATTGAATGATTCTAACTTGAACGTGATGGATGACCTATTTAGTGCCTTGTGCGACCAAGTAAGAATTCGATACGAGAGGCAGCGGACGCGGTAATAAAAGCCAAAAAATATGCGTGATTTAACCACCTTAGCTACCGCGAACCGTAGTGCACAGGTAGCACGTTGTAGTTCTTATAGACATTACTTGTCCAAACGTAAGGTAGTGTTATTCGCAGCTGTGATCGTTTATAGTTTAAGTAATAGAAATAACACTGCCGCTAATGATTTCTACCATATTCGCGAGCATTATATAAAGGGTATAATTGTACTAAGGCCACAAAGAAGCAGATACAGTCCTCAAAACTTTTAGTGATACTTCGTTTTACGAGGGTGAGGAGTAAGGAGGGAGATATTCCACTTCCGAAAATACTGCCAACTGAATGGAAATGAAATCTGAATGGAATCGATAGTATAATCGATCGATACGAATTTTATAAACCGTCGATTTCGTGTAGGAGTTCTAGGTTGTTCCTGTGATGTACGGCACTTTGATTTTCCTCACTCACGTTCAAGCTTCACCTATATTTTGACTTTGCTGTTTAAATAACAACAGTATTTAGTGTTGCAATTATACCGCTAGCGTGTCAGAGGTTACCAATACGAATCTCGAAGATAACCGAGGTCTACCGATTCAGCACTAGGGAGCCAAAGTATCCTAAAAGTTTCGCGTACTGTAGTAATGTTTTTCATATGACTGTAATATACGCGTTAGAACTAAGACACTAGAAAGAGATTTCACCGACTTTGTCGGCATGCGGGTGCGCCGGGTCTAGGGAGTATGCGTTACCACTTTGTCATGCCAGGGACCCAGGTAATGGAAGACATGTCGAATGAGGAGATGCTATTGAGATGATGAAACTCTTCCAATAGCATTATTGTTAAAGAAGTTGTTTACTCCTTACATCCCAATAAAGAAGTCAGAAGGACTGCTTTGAATGTTATGTAATGCGATTGATTGTCTCGAGAGAACATTTCTCACGCTTGAATGGCTTTCTCTCAGCAGTAAGTCTTTTAAAAGGATGGTTACTCATAATGCAGCTGGATACGGATTATGTATTTACTGTACGTGAAGGGCCGTTATGACCTTGGAGCAGTTGTTACGCAACGTGTTGCTCCTGGCGACTGATTTGAAGAAGAGGCTCAACCTTGGCCAATAGCCTCTAATTAACTACCAGGCGCTGACACGCTTCGGGAGTAATTTGTGCGATGAATAGGATAGAGGATCATCTCATCAGACAACGTTATAGAGGTCTCTTTGTTTACACTTTCTATGAGGACAGTGGAGACATACAGAGATTGCTACTTCGGGAGTAATCTGTGTGATGAATTGGACGGGGAATCGTCTCATCAGACGTAACGTTATTGGGGTCCTTTTGTTTACACTTCCAATAAGGGCAATGAAGATACACAGATATTAATAGCAGTGGCGACCAATCCAAATGGGACAGGGAGGGCTCATGGCAAGTGTTTATTATTCCACAGCAGCGAAGACGCCCCTTAGCGTTCTGTTACCAATATATGCCTTAAGGAAACACCAGTCGACATGCAAAAATGGGTTCCCAGGAGGATATCATAATTTAATTTCATCAATTGCAAATGTTAAAATCATTCAAGCTCTTTAGGATTTTCAATCATGAAATTACCAGCGTTTCATTAAAGTGTGGCAGCGGGCTCATCATTTGGATCGCCGCACCTTTCCAAGACGCTGGTGGCTAGTGCGCCGTTGAGGAGGCTTACAGTGGTGTCTCCTGGAAACCATTCAAAATTTGTAAAACTTGCAAAAGAATTCAAGTTTACACAAACAATCCTTGAGACATATAACAACAACAACAACAACAACAACAACAACAACAACAACAATAATAATAATAATAATAATAATAATAATAATAATAATAATAATAATAGACTTTCTAAAGTGGTGCTATAGGTACTGTATAGGCGGCTTGCATACAGATTTTTACATCCAGGTAGTGCTGCTATATAATAACGAAGGATACCATGGCTGATTTAATTTTGTCGGGTAACGTCGAATTTCACCACTAGAGGTACAGTCACTAAATAAGTACATTTAAAAACAAACAAACATAAACACATCAATAAATAAATAAATGAGCACATGGTAATCTATACGTTCCTCGCACGTACACTTTCCTCAGGAACTTTTAGGTGTGAGTGTCCATAGGATTTGTATCTACGTGGGAGGTGAATATTATTTTGATGATAATTAAGTCTAGTAACAAATTAAATGCAAGGAACAACCAGTACTATTCGCTCATTCTTTTTTTTTGCAACTCTACATAACATGCCAACAGTTATGGTATGGAAAGCCAAAGGTTTTTCCCGCCCAATTTTGACACAACAACAGAATATCATGAATCATAATATGGGACTGGTTTGGATTACCGGCCAGGGCAAATAATTTAGCCTCTGTCTTAGTACCCACCATAACAAGATACATAACCAACCACCACAGATACATGTAATATTTGAGTACATTTGTCCATATAGGATTCGTCTCAGGAAAGGCATTCGGCCATAAAGCTGGACCAAATTCGCTTTTGTGACCCATTAGCGGCGATGAGGAGGGTATGGGGGAAGGGCAAAGTCATATCCTCAGCTGTCAGGTTACGAGCCTTCAGAAGTGGTGCCATTTATTCGACGTGCGAATCATTTTCGTCATCAATTTGCTGCCATTTAACGCTCAAGGACAATTCTACTAGAATCTTACGACGGTTCTGTTAACTTTGTCTGGTAAATACACAGTACGCATCAGATTAACATGCTAACAATTATGTCCTGGACTGCCAAGATGGTTTGGCAGCTCTTCAAGAATTGACTATTACGGCCAGGATCCAACCATTGAACTCGAGATCATGATTTGTATCCTCTGTCGACAGAGGCAGTTAGGTTTTTTTTTCTATTTGATCTACGTCGCACCGACACAGATAGGTCTTGTGGTGACGATGGGAGAAGAAAGGCCTAGGAATGGGAAGGAATCGGCCGAGGCCTTATTTAAGGTACAGCCCCAACATTTGACAGGTATGAAAATGGGAAACCACGGAAAACCATCTTCAGGGCTGCCGACAGTAGGGTTCGAACCCATTATCTCCCGGATGTGAGCTCACAGCTGCGCGCCCCTAACCGCACGGACAACTCGCCCGGTAGAGGCAGTTAGTGAACGAGGTTAGAAGCAGTAACAAATTCTGAAAAATGACCAGCGTTCATTAAGTATAACTGTGCTTACACTTCTTAATATAAAACGTGATCTTCTAGAAGTTTCTAATCTCCGTTGTACAAGCACGACCGAGGGAAAGAAGCACATTACCCAAAACAATATAGCGAGAGCTCTGTAGCTCAAGTTGTATATATTTTTACTATTTATCGAATAACTACGAAATTAAATAAGCAATGAAAACAAAAGCGTGTAAGAGCCACGAAAAGCGTAGAAATGGAAGACTTAGTAGCCGTCGTAAAACAATGCCATCGAAGTCTACATCAAAACGACGAGAAGCTAGGCCGTATATAGCGTTGAAGAAGGAAGTTCGTAAAAATCACCAAAATCGAGTAAAATAAGCACTCGAGAGTTCAGCGTGGTAATTAATTCCCCATAAAGCACTATGACTGTGTGTGTCGAGAGTTAAGAGGAATGAAGTTATGTTGCCCTCAAAATAATCACAACCTAACCTAACCTATGGCGCGACGGCCCATTTTCGGACCATGGCCTCCCCAGTTGCTCTCCGCCAAACTTGTCGATCTATTACATCCATCATTCCGAGGCATATTCTGGGGCTTCGCTACAGTTTGTTTTCCAAAGCAAGGTTGTTAGCCTTGCTCCAACCCCCAGCAATCCTGGAGGACCGATGTTTTCTGTTAGGGTTGTCTCCCTTAGCTGATTGGTCCCCATTTAAGCGTCGGGAACTCGCTTTCTGCCCTTACATGACTTAGCCGTGTACCTTGAAGAATGTACCCGTTGCCCAGAGGCCACGGCGAGGACGTGCATGTATCGGACTTGGTAGGAATAAATGGCATTTCCTGTGTTTTGCTAGTGCACTCCCATCAGCAAGAAGTGCACCCACAGGACCATATACTACCCCTTCGACCCCCTAATCACAAACTAAAGTAGTATAAAGTGCAACGCCACTGGATATTGTATAACTAAAAATATATTATTGTTGATTGATGAATCGTATTATATCATACGAAAGTCCGATGGAACGATTTGGATACGACAAATGCTTGACGAAATATACTATTCGCAGAAATTTGAAGGAAATGGTTATACAGTGTGGTTTTTTATATTTCTTTTCATGGAATAAATTTGAACTTCCCTTGATAGTGCACGAAATTCTAAGTGTGGAAGATTGCAAGAACATTTGGCTACTTGCATACTGTCTACTGTAAAAGACAATTCAATAAATACTGTTGCCTGTTTCAATTCGACAGTGATTCCTGCCGTAAAAGTGGTATGTGTGGGAACCATTTGAGGACAGGAAGGTTTTGGAATGAAACTGATCCACCCAGATCCCTGATACGAATCCCATAGTACATAATTGATAATGATTACATCACTGTCTTCACATCACATCATCTGGCTCTATTCAAATTAATGGAATATCTTTATCGAAGGTAGATAACTTACGATACTTGGCATCTTGCCTGCAGGAAAATGGCTCCATAAATAAAGACGTACGAACGAAGATAAACTCAGCCGGGATGAGATGGAGAGAGATCACAGGAGTCCTTTATGGCAAACACACCGAGTGTTGGACTACATCTAAAAGTGCATAATACTTGTTCTACGTTATGGAAACGAAAATGATACGGTGGATGATGGGAATTTCCTTTTTAATCACAATTAGAAACGACTCTAACTGGCAGCGTGTTGATGAGGCACTCATCGTCAAGAAGATCCGCGAAAGATGGTATTAGCGTGTTCAGGGAGCTGCAGATAAAAATGTCGCATAGATAGCTTATATCTGCAAGTCTAGAGAACAAAACCACGCGGATAACTCAAACAAAGGTGACAAAATACCACAAAGTATAACAAAAACCCTGGGAAAATTTTCAGGAATGAATTATTCTCACAGGGAGGAGAAAATATGTTATAATTATTGGTGAATTTTTCCTCGTGTGTCCGAAGACAAGGCCCAACATAATATATGTTCATTCTGGGTCAAAATAGGTCACAAAATGGGGGTTTTATTTGTCCTTATTTACCTTTTCGGCGTTGTTTGGTTTGCTTGTACGTCCTTTTTGGGTCTTAACGGCTTTCTCTGGAACTTCACCTCCTTTCGAGTATATTTCTAGCGTCAGTTCTCAATTCGAATCATCATTAGTTCATCCACTATGACTTAAACATATTTTCTGTAGTGAGAATGAAATAAAACGAAAAATTAAAATAATGCTTGAAAAGAAACAAGGGCATCAAATTATGTTCAAGGTAAGTGAAGTCATTAAAAGAGAAAATTTGGATGTGAGTGTTTTTGAAGAAGAAGAAGATCTCAGTTGCTTCAGGTATGAACTCTTAAGTGTTTTGCAACGTGCTGTTTGAAAATCGACGATCCTTTACACCTAAGAACCTGGAGATGACTATTATGGTATACTGCAAAGCCAACTGAGGTAAAGTTTCCGAATTCCAATTCCTGTAACCCTAGTGTGGTTAAGCCAAATTTGATTCCAGTTACTCTAGTTTCAATTTATTTCTCCAGGATGCCCATTGCGTATTCGATGAATTCATTCTAGGTGGAAAAACATTTCATTCCAAATTCTGCAACTACTCTTTTCACAAACACGGAATTCCTTTTTTTTAAATTATATTAATCTATAATGTCTGAAAGAACAAGTATTTTACTCATAAAGTTTTGCACTGTTATGTTGCATACTATCAGAATTTTACAGTTTAAAACATTGCATCCCTTCATTAAATAGGAAATTAAAACTAAAATTTATGAATAAATTTGCACCGAATTTGTACATCCTTTTGGCCAGTTTGTACGTCATTTTTTGATATATTTTAGTAATTTTTTTACAGGTCTCAACTTCCGAGTCCTAGTTATAACTACTCGGGTCCAGAAATCAGAATTATTGAGTTATCTATTTTTATTCACTCGTACAGGACTTATTTTACGGCTTTCTTTCTCCATTATTGAATAAATAAATGCATAATGCATTTGGCAGTCTCATCGGCAGACCTTCCAAATTGCAGATAGGATTAGATCTAAGACAAGAGATTAAAAGCTGAGACTGGTGAACGAACAATTTTTAGGAAGAGAAGACTATTTCTTTTCTTGCCTAGTACAAATATCAATCGTTAAACTAAATGCTCTTTCGCATCCTGGAGTAGAAACTCGAACAGAATCTATAATTTTCACCAAACTACAAAGTACTGGTAGTTTGACGTTGATGTTGAAATTTTGAAATTAACCCATCGTAATAGGTGACTTAACCAATTTGAGGGGAAACTGCGAAATTTTGAATTAATCATATCACGGCAACTATTGAGACGGTTCTCCGTTATTTCTAAGAAGGGAAAATAAGGAACGAACAAGTGTATCAACGAAGGGAAATAGAATACATTTTTAAATCTAAATATTAGTTATAACAACACTGTCCTAAGTATAAAGGTTTGAAATACCTAATAATTAACTTCAATTTTTAATAAGGATGAAAGGAGCAGTTTATATTTGTACATTTTTTGCCGGTATGCTAACTACATGATTTTATTATACCAGTACGGCATACCAGATCGTACCAATCCAATTACAGCACTGATGATAGTGATAACACGTGTTAACAAATGTAACTGTAACAGAAATATGTGTTAGAGTAAAGCCTGATAAATCAGCAGTTATGAATTTACGTAACGATGTTGTTATAATCTTTTATTCTTCTGTTTATATATTTCCGATAAAAGAGTAGTGTTTCGAGAATGTTCCAAACTTTGGACTGGGAAGATGAACAGCTTGACTAAGCGAACGTTCCAAGCTGTCAGTGGAGAGATGAAGCGGAATGATACTAGTAAACGAATAAGCTTGAGTGGAGTGTTCAAAAGTACGAAGATATCAGGACGGGAGGCGTTCCTTGTGGTACTATGTGGGAAAATATGTGGTTGATTCATCCATATGAACATAAAGTTAAAATTCAAGAGGACAAATGCTTCTTTTTAGGAAGAGGAAAATTTACCAAGAGAAATGTTTGATAAATTTCCAACTTCTTTCAAATGACTTCAGAGAACAACTGATAGGGAATGTGTCTCCTGGGCGAAAGCCCTAAATGCAGGTGATTGATTGATTGATTGATTGATTGATTGATTGATTGATTGATTGATTGATTGATTGATTGATTGATTGATTGATTGATTGATTGATTGATTGATTGACTGATTGATTGATGAATCAATTCCCGAACTTTTGCCCAGAGCTTTCGTTATACCCCAAGTTTTAAACACAGTCAGTCTTCTACCAAGTGATGCGATTGACCATGTTCAGTGGCTTACCAAGGTCCACAAAGTAGAACCTGTACCTACGAACGGGAAAATGCTAAGCAGAAGAAAACAGACTTCGCTTCAGACAACAACCAATTACGTCACATACAGTTCTCGCTACAGTTCTGCAAGAAGAATGGACTTCCACTACTTCAGAGATGTTCAAACAACTGGTAGGTCTCATCGACAGAGAGCTATCATTAAGGTGAATGTCAGGCAAGCCGTATAATTATCCACTACTGGGAAGTGTCACAGGGTCACTTTGTTTGCAGTCTCGAGGTGTGAGGATGTCTCTAATTTGATAATAGATATTTATATTGGCATAGTTTAATGCAGACGACAGGCGACACTGCATATATGGCCAGTGACGAGACCAAATTAACTGAGCTAATTTAAAACTCGTGTAAAAACATACCAGTGCCCGAATCAGAGGGCAGATTAACACGAAAAAGACCAAAACAATTATTGATAGAGCCAGAAAATTTGCTAGCACAGACTTCTTCAAGAAACTGGAAAACGTCTCAGAAAAGATATACCTTGGTTCTGTTGTTTCCGATTCAGGTGGCTGTGCTCCTGGGATTAAGAATAGAACGCCTATGGCTAAGAATGTAATGACGAATTTGTCTCATATGTGGAAGGATCACTTTATATCGTTCTCTCTGAAGATGAGGATGGTATATAATCTGGTATTTACAATTTTTTCTCTAATGAGCTGCGACGTGGACTCTTCGTGTTACTGGCCAGAGAAAATAGATTCCTTTGAAATATGGTGCTGGCGAAAGTACAATAATAATATGTATAAGTTGTAACAAGCATAAAAGAAGTGAGAATAATTGCTGGTACAAACAAACGCGAAAAAAATGGCAGAGAGTACTGGGAATGAGACGAGAAAGTCTCTAAGAAAAGAACTCGATGAATTAAGCTGTGTGTACAAACCGGTTTCGATGGCGGTCGAAGGAGGATTAGCATACAGTGTCAGAGACGTAGAAGGACTCAGTCGATTTCCAGAGGCTTGCAGGCTGAACGATGAAAGGAATAAAAGAAATCATTTAATGTAATAAAGGGGATTATACGACTCGCAGTCTCTCATACTAAATAAGAACGGGGAGCTGCAAGAACTCGAGAAAAGTGATATGCTAAGGAAAATTCTAGGATCACAGAAAACTACGTACAAGTCGTGAGAGAAAAGGAAATCAAGGAGGACCTCTACAAATACATCGAGAATATCAGGGATACAAGACGGAAGTAATATTGAAATTCTGTGAAGATTTGGTGAGAATGGACAACGCCTGATTAACCACAGGGAACTTCGAATTGAAGGGAACGACGAAATGGTAGAAGAAAGTCAAGGAGGACGCACGAGAGATTGGAATCATAGCAAAGTTCACCCACAATGGAAAAGAGTTCAAAAATCCCAGGAGAACCAGCTAAAGAATAGGCTCAAACTGATAGTACACGAGAACTAGAGAAAGCTAAGAAATGGAAGAATGAAGAAGTTCTGGGAAGATTTGAAGAGATTGGCCTGAAAGTCCTAAGTTTTATGCAGTCCACAGTTGTCCATGGTAACAAAATATAGTGGGGCTGCTCAGAAGGGTATGTGCTAGAGCCTTCTGTGACCAAGTATGAAGACCATAGGTTAAATATAAAATAGTCTGAAGCCTGCTATGTAGGCAGACTACCAAAAATTTCTGTAAAGCGGTATTGTATGTTACTGCCGAGTATGGCATTATTGGACAAGTCAATCATTTCTGTGTGCATCCAATTTGTCTTTTCAGGTAATTCCTTTGTTTGCCGTACAATAGTACCACCACCACCAACAACAACAATAACAACAATAGCAACAACAACTACTACTACTACAACAACAAAGACTACTACAACATCATAGTCTTACGTTATCGTGCTTTTTCTCTTTCAATTCCAATTGTGAGCGAGAAATGAATTTCGTGTCAGTTACTAATCATACGTTGTTAACACAGTGAGAATATAAGAAGTGCTATTTAATGTAGAACAAGAATACATCGCCAGGTTATAACATTAATCTTAAAGCAAGGACTTTAAAGTTTACAGTTTACAAAGCCTGTTACATCCTGTAGGGCAAGGGCCTCCCTACCATGTGCTAGGTGTAGCTCAGCTGGACACACTTGGTGAGTTAGTCCCTGTAAGTTTGTTTCTCCTATTGGGATAGGTTCTAAGCAATCGGCACACATTAATAATCACTAATTATCCTTTGTGCTTATTACAATAATCTCAATCCTAAGAAAGTTCTGACTACATGTATTACATTCCAAAATTATTACTCGTCCTTACTCAACTTGCTTTAATACTAAGAATTATTCTTTGTACTTCACTCTGTCTCTTGCAATGACCAAGTAATGACAAATTCAAATAGACATAATCTGTAAAGTCGCTTAAGGACCCCAAGGACAACATTCTAATTTTATACCATACTGAAAGAGATCAACTAATTTGTAAGTAAGAGAAAAAATATTGTTTTTGTGTGTATTTTAACATGTTAATTCCGCGATTTCGAACCACTGAATTTGACTGTATTCTGTTATTTATATGATGGTATTTCATAAGCTCGGGGCAAGATGGGTCCGCTATAAAATATTTGATCGAGCACAACGTTTCGCTATAATAATAATAATAATAATAATAATAATAATAATAATAATAATAATAATAATAATAATAATAATAATAATAATTTCGTGTGGCTATTTCTAGCCGAGTGCAGCCCTTGTAAAGCAGACCCTCCGATGAGGGTGGGCGGCATCTGCCATGTGTAGGTAACTGCGTGTTGTTGTGGTGGAGGATAGTGTAATGTGTGGTGTGTGAGTTGCAGGGATGTTGGGGACAGCACAAACACCCAGCCCCCGGGCCATTGGAATTAACCAATGATGGTTAAAATCCCCGACCCGGCCGAACCCGGGACCCTCTGAACCGAAGGCCAGTACGCTGACCATTCAGCCAACGAGTCGGACATGATTTCCGTTGACCAGTTGAAATAAGTCTATACGCTAGTTTTTGTTTGTTTTGTTTTTGCTAGTTGCTTTACGTCACACCCACACAGATAGTTCTTATGGCGACGATGGGACAGGAAAGGCCTAGTAATGGAAAGGAAACGGCCGTGGCCTTACTTAAGGTACAGACCCAGCTTTTTCCTGGTGTGAAAATGGAAAATCACGGAAAAACCATTTTCAGGGCTACCGACAATGGGGTTAGAACCCACTATCTCCGGAATACTAGATATTGGCCGCACTTAAGCGACTACAGCTATCGAGCTCGGTTATACGCTAGTTTATACAGGCCTCTTGTATTTACCAGACAACCGTTTTCGTTGTTTTATAGCACGTGTGACGCTGCCTTCGACAGTTCTTTATTCTTCATCTTTATGACATTTCAACGAACCATGAACAGATATGTTTTCTTCGTGTGTTTGTTGCGTATACGATCGTGTGGGTGTTCGAGTGTATGACAAAGGTCACGGAGATGGTGCGCTAATTACGAAGTGTGACTTATTGTTTGTGCCGTCCCCAAGGTTATAAATAGATAACCTCTTGGATTGTCTTGAACTCTTGACCCAATGAAGGTCTTCAGATGGAGAATTACTAACCTTCAAGGTTGTCAACAATGGTAAACAAAACAACCAGAAACTGTAAATAACAGTTAAAATCTGTGTGTGGTGTGTTACTTTGTGGTGATTTTCACGTCTGACAATCCAGCATTTGATAAATGCATTACCGGTAACTAAGTATGATTTTTTACGATTTGCTTTACGTAGCACCGACGCAGATAGATCTTATGGCGACTCACCGCTGCGTGATCCTATCCGCACGGGCAACTCGCCGAAATCTAAGTATGAATCAGGTTCTAAAAGTTTACCACAATGCTAATATTAAGTATTTAAAATAGTATTTAATGGAAGAATAAATTATAAACCTAATATTAAATCCTTAAAATAGTATTTATTGGAAAAATGAGTCATAAAGCTAATATTAAATATTTAAAGTAGTATTTAATGGAAGAATAAATTATAAAACGAATATTAAATCCTTACGTCGCCTCTGTGGTGTAGTGGTTAGCGTGATTAGCTGCCACCCCCGGAGGTCCGGGTTCGATTCCCGGCTCTGCCACGAAATTTGAAAAGTGGTACGAGGGCTGGAACGGGGTCCACTCAGCCTCGGGAGGTCAACTGAGTAGAGGTGGGTTCGATTCCCATCTCAGCCATCCTGGAAGTGGTTTTCCGTGGTTTCCCACTTCTCCTCCAGGCGAATGCTGGGATGGTACCTAACTTAAGGCCACGGCCGCTTCCTTCCCTCTTCCTTGCCTTTCCCTTCCAATCTTCCCATCCCTCCACAAGGCCCCTGTTCAGCATAGCAGGTGAGGCCGCCTGGGCGAGGTACTGGCCATACTCCCCAGTTGTATCCCCCGACCAAGAGTCTGAAGCTCCAGGACACTGCCCTTGAGGCGGTAGAGGTGGGATCCCTCGCTAAGTCCGAGGGAAAAACCGAACCTGGAGGGTAAACAGACGATGATGATTAAATCCTTAAAATAGTATTTAATGGAAGAATAAATTATAAAACGAATATTAAATACTTAAAATAGTATTTAATGGAAGAATAAATTATAAAGCTAATATTAAATATTTAAAATAGTATTTAATGGCAGAATAAATTATAAAGCTAATATTAAATACTTAAAATAGTATTTAATGGAAGAATAAATTATAAAGCTAATATTAAATCCTTAAAATAGTATTTAATGGAAGAATAAATTATAAAGCTAATATTAAATCATTAAAATAGTATTTAATGGAAGAATAAATTATAAAGCTAATATTAAATACTTAATATAATATTTAATGGAAGAATAAATTATAAAGCTAATATTAAATTCTTAAAATAGTATTTAATGGAAGAATAAATTATATGGTGAGACAGTAGAATGTCGAGTTGCTAGGTTAAAAGCGCATCTTAAGGAATGTCGGTACTATGTTGCAGTGCGTGGAATATTTGAACCTACATTGAACTGGCGTTTCTATAAATCTAGGGTTCTAACATGGAATGGAGGTTCATCGTACAGAAGTACATAATAATTTTTGTGTTATATATTTTTGATAGTGTTAATGTCATGGTCTGTCGTATCATACGGGTTATTAACCTTACTTTATTAAAATAAAGTAAAATCTCCTATTTCTTACATCATAAATTACCTTGTAACTATACATTCCAGAAAATCAGGGGAACATGTTTTGTAACGTATGGTATGTGAACGTTAATTTGGTAGATGGGGTTCCAATGGTACAGCATACCCTGAGACCTTAGCTACTCAGGGTATGTCAAATCGAAGTTATACTCCATCTGTAGGCGTAGCCATGCATTAACTGTCAGGTGATCCCTCAAAACAAAGTGAATAGCGGTACGTCCGTGTGTCGTTGTGAGGTACACAGACTACTGCGGTCATTTGAGCACGTTATTCGTAAACTCGCACATCCCATGAGACATCTTAACGAGGTTCAAGTCGCAAGGGCCGTCACTTTGATCCAGGAAGGATGGACTTTTCGTCGTGTTGCTGTGGATCTCAATGTCTCTCCGTCAATTATTCAACGTTTTTGGAATCGCTACAATGAGACAGGCCAGTTCACAAGGAGGGTTGGACAAGTTCGTGGACGCATGACAACCCCACAGGATGACCGATATCTGACCATATGTGAGTTGCGGCGTCGTTCAGCAACCGCCAGAGAACTGCAACAAGACCTCAGGAGGGTCACTGGAGTCACGGTGTCTGACCATACAGTAAGGAACAGGTTAAAAGAAGTGTCCTTACGACCCAGACGTCCTGTTCGAGTGCCCCGTTGAACGCAGCAACATCGCGCAGCTCTCCTTCAGTTTGCCCGTATCCACGTCAACTGGCAACTTCGCCAATGGAGACCTGTGTTGTTCACAGACGAGTCCAGATTTCCCCTGTCACAGCGTGATGGACGTCAACGTATATGGAGCTGCCGTGGTGAGCAGTACATGCCAAATTTTGTCCAGTAGGGCGACCGATTCGGACAAGGTTTTGTGATGTGTGGGGTGGCATCAGGATTGATGTCCGTACGGATCTTGTCGTCGTCCGTGGTAATCTTACCGCTGCGGGGTACATCGAGCAGATACTGCTACAGCATGTGTTGGTTGCTGCATACGGTGTTAGCCCTGAATTCGTACTTATGCACGACAATCTCAGGGCTCATGTAATACGCATCACGAGAGCTGCCTTGCGCGAAGTGGACATTTAAGAGATGGAATGGCCAGCAGTGAGTCCCTACCTTAATCTCAGCGAGCATGTGTGGGATAGGCTTTACAGAAGTGTTCGTGTGCTTCCTTGCCTTACCCTTTTTTGTGAGCTGAAACCAGGTGATTGACTGCAAGAATTAGAGATTATACCTAGGTGACCAGGGTTTGAAACAGCTCATGCTTCACTCCAAGCCTGATCTACATTGAAGTGAGATTTTAATCAGCTTCTCGTCTAGCTTCCATGAGAGATTTCTGGATCCCGAGAATTGAAGTCCATGTGTATGGGCAATTGACGATTCTTGCAGCATTTTTCTAATTAATTTTGCTGAACTATTTTTATTCGAATGTGGGGAGGATAGACATTTAATTACACTGGTAAATGCTGTAAAAATGCTCGATACTGTTAAGAGATGAAAACCAACCGGAATACTGTGATTATAAAATGTAAATCTTCTTTCATGTCATTTCATTCTTCAAGAAAAAACGTGCAGTGAATGTTGAGAAATACCCTGATTCAAGCGTTAATCAATTGATGCATACACTGTTCAATAACAGCGTTAAATAGTTAGAGGAGTTCAATTCATATCAAATTATTTGGCGAAAAGTGTGAAGGTGAAGAAGATAATAACTTTCAAATCGTCTCTCAGAATTTAATATTATAATTATGTAAACAAGTCAGCTGTATAATAATTAACATTCTCTGATTGGAGATCATAGGATACTAAGAAGGCTCGCACAACTTTCAGAAGCAGTGGGAAATATTAATTTAGAGCGACAAAGAATAAAAAATCTGGGGGGAGAGTGAGTAAAGGACCGATATACATTTTGTTGAATTTTTTATCTTGTATCTACTGCTGCTACTGCTGCTGCCAAGTTTATTTCCTGGAACGTAAAGATTCTCCGATGGCCAACTGGAAAGTTGAGGGGCTTATACACGCAGATTACAAAAATCGGATGTCCTCGTAATGTTCATTCCTATAATTTGAAGGTATAATTCTCAGTGATCTTGCTTCATTAACATTTAATAAGAGCTGAAAGTGAGAATGCTTCTCTTCCGCGCCGTAAATCAGGCGCTAGTAGTAGTTATGCCCTATAAGGAAGCTGTTATAGCCAGGTGTCGGCTCGACAGCAGAGGGACATTTGTGGAAGGAGGCACAACCTCTCCTTCCCTCACAATATGAGAGAAAACAAACCACACAAGGTGTGGCTCTTGTTGATGTGCTCCCTTGAAAGAAGCCCTAAGGCTTGTCGACTTGGTCATCCGGGCATTGATCTCCGATGATAACTTCCAGCTTTCAGCATACACGCAGTGAACAGGCAGAACATGGTTAATATTATTTCTTAATCGAGTTTTGAGAGGAAATTAATGCACAATTACTATGGAGTTAGATTAGGGTTATACGTCGAGAATTCCATGGTTTCTTAGTGCCACCCGTCTAAGAGAGATATAATGGCTCGAGCTACGTGAGGACGAGCATTATCATATATCGAGCACAAGACAATAGTCAGTCAAGACAATATTTAATCCATGGTTCGAGCACTTAAGAGAAATTCAGTAGATCATTTCTTCACAGTCACAATCTGCTACGGAACTCGAAATACTGGGTAAGTCGGTAAGGATGTTCACTTAAATTATTTTCAGATATACTTAAGGTATCAACATTCTGGTTTCATATTCTTAAGTGGTATTAAGATGTTCGTGAACAACATGCTTCCCTTCACCGTGGAATTATTAATAACCAATAATCGGTACCAATTACTTTCCTAAAATAGAACTGTACAAGTTTTATCCATCAGCACAGTTGTATTAAGTTAGACAAATTCACCGGTGTGTTTGCTTTTAACGCACTATCATTCTTTAGGGTACAAATCAATACTAGAAACTATACTTTTTCTAACGTATGCCTCCTTCAAACATCACTATTCTTTTTACTGGCCTTTTTCCAACTTCTAGTGTAGATTAAGGCCAGTTTTTCAGTTTGATACCTTTACTCACGCCAAACCAAAGAATGTCTCAATTGACAGATAAAATAGAAGGCTACATGATGCGAAAAATCATTAAAATCTGAAACGTAATTTACATGAAATAGCGCTTCAGAGTAAGGCAATCTTTGTGCTAAATATATGACGTCACACGCATACTCTGTTGTAAGATGGCGCTGTGTTGATTCGCGTGCTCACTTGGAGGTTAGTTGTCGTTGTGAATACATCGTGGTCAGTTGTTTCTAATAAGTGAGTCTACGAAGTCCCCAAAACCCTGTGGTTGTTACAATAGTGACAGCCTACCACCATTTTTCCTTCAGCAAGACTCGTCGAATGCTTTAAAAGTTTCGATGCTGCTATTATTGCACCACAGAACAAAAATGACGGTTTGTTTGCTCTCGTGTTCCATAAATTAATATAGACACTCTTGTATTGAACGTGTCTTAATCGTGGAATTAATGAAACTGAACCTGTTGTGATATTTCTAGGAGCTTCTTTTGATCTTCTGAGGAAGATTTTTCAGGATTTCTCAAGTAGATCTTTGGGATGTCCCGAAGAACCTGTTGGATTCTGTCGACAAGTATCTAGTGAGCTTCACTGCATCTCTAGTGATATCTTACGGAACATCTACTGATTTCTTTTGGAACATCTTGTATAATTCAGTAAACTAGAGGTGATCGTCTCGGTACCTTGCTGTTAAAGCTGGTCACAGCACATTACAATTGCGTTCTTAAGCTTACCAGCCATAAAGTTTGTCGTAGACAGTGTAATTATTGAACGGGCTAAGGTCAGCTAATGTTCTAAAATTTTCTTCCCCAGATAAGACACACATCTACCTCGCCAGAACACATCACATCACATTTTCTTTTTTTTTGCTAGTTGCTTCACATCGCACCGACACAGATAGGTCTTATGGGGACGGTGGAACAGGGAAGGGCTGGGAGTGGGAAGGAAGCGGCCGTGGCCTTAATTAAGTACAGCCCCAGCATTTGCCTGGTGTAAAAATGGGAAACCACGGAAAACCATCTTCAGGGCTGCCGACAGTGGGGTTCGAACCTACTAACTCCCGAATAATGGACACTGGCCGCACTTAAGCGACTGCAGCTATCGACCTCGGTCACATTCTTTTCAATACGTCGTGACTCATACCTATCCGCCATGACATCTTGCTGCTGGATACCTTGCATCATATGCGCCACGTTTGAAACGATTTGCACTCCAAACAAAAATTGTACGTTAAAAACAAGTATAATGCTGGATTTGCTTAATTTAACGCTGCTGTGCTGGTGGATGAAACCTCGGTAGTTTTATTATAAAAGACGAAGACGAAGTTGATATCGAAATCTCCAGCATTTGTAATTCCGCGGCAAAGAGGGGCATGCTACTTTACAGACCCTATAATGCCATTTAAGAATATTAAATCAGGATGTCGATATCTTTAACAAATATGAAGATATTTAATACGGGATTCCTTGTTGACGAACCCCGTATATTATGTGCTTCTAATGTCCTCTAACGAAATCGTTCAAGATATCTCAAGAAACTCATGGTTATTTTTAATGCTGTCTTACTGAAATTCCGGCAGCCTTTTAAGGTATTCTCTTGGAACAACACTAGGAAACTTTAGTAACCCACAAGGGAGCTATTTTAATCTTTCCAGCAATATATGGGAGTCTCTAAAGAATCCTTTCGTCATCTCCCGAAATGTTTAGTTATCTACCAAAGAACCTCTTTTATTCATTCTTCAAGCATCTAGTAATCTGCACCCATCACTCAGGGAACGCGTATTATTCTCTTGAGCAATACTTAATGATTTTTCGCTTGAAAACCCTCACGTGATCTTTCGAAGGACCTCTAGGCATCCTTCAAGGAAACACTTTGGATATTTCAAGAAAATTCTTGTGGCCTTTCAAGGAATCTCTTGCAATTTTTGAGCAACCTCTTGTGCTCCTTACTGAACCCGTTGTGATATTTCTAGAAGCTTCTTTTGATCTTCTGAGGAAGATTTTTTAGGATTTCTCAAGTAGATTCTTGGGATCTCCTGAAGAACCTGTTGGAGTCTATCGACAAGTATCTAGTGAGCTTCACTGCATCTCTAGTGATATCTTGCGGAACATCTATTGATTTCTTTTGGAACATTTTGTATAATTCATTAAACTAGAGGTGATCGTCTCGGTACCTTGCTGTTAAAGCTGGTCACAGCACATTACAATTGCTTTCTTAAGCTTACTATCTATAAAGTTTGTCGTAGACAGCGTAATTATTCAACGGGCTAAGGTCAGCTAATGTTCTAAAATTTTCTTCCCCAGATAAGTCTAAGACTGGTCATAACATTGAAAGACGAAGGTTGGAGAGTAAAATTAGCGTGGTGTTGCAGCGACCAAGGATAACAAGCCACTGTGATTTGTGCGGGCTGTTTGAGCCTCATCTCTCTTTATGTAATACTACATAACCTTGCTGGCAAGGCTGTTATCTCATCACAAATCACTGAGGAATTCACATATCCGCAAACAATTATCTGATGAATTTACTTTCCAATATGGAAGTGTAATCACTCATTGTAGTGGCTTAGTACCACACAAAAAGTAATGTGAAATTCATAGTTAAGTTTTTCTGAAGTACAAAATTCTTCTCAGATGGAAGACGATACATGACTTGATTGAGCGACCGATTATGTGATCACGTGCTCATGGTTACAGGAGGGGAAGAAAGTGCGGTAAAGAAGTATCGTGGAAAATTTATGGTATACTAGAACTTTCTCAGAGGTGTTCTTTGTTTTTACGACAGCCTGCATTTGATGCAGGAATAATTCAAAATAAAATAAGTTAAACAATACCTTATGGCAGTTCAAGCTAGAGGAATAATTTCTGTAATAAGGAAATAACTAGGCTCAGCAACTGGTGGTGGGGGGGGGGGGGGGGGGCGATGTTGAGATGGGTCCATGGTCAGTGATGTCCATAAAAGTAATAATAATTGTTACCGTGTTTTAGCGGTAGGTAGAGGCGTAAGAAGGTGCGGGCGTGAATGGGTTTCAAACTACGGAATCAAAGTTAATGTAAAAGTAATTTAAAATTTAACTAGGTTATATTTTCTTTTCAAAAACAAAGCAATAACAGACATGGCAGGTACAATGTAGCAAAACAAGGGGAGATACAATATTTACAGGTTTTGGGCTTCACGCCCTGACTTCTGCGATCAGCTCAGTTTTACCACAAACACAAGTTTTAACAGAGGGGCAGAAAACCCCATTCATCCCTAGGAGCCCCTGGCTCCGAATTACACAGAAAAGCCTCCACGAGGCATATGACACTCCATTTTCAAAAGAGCGATCCGCTCTTAAAATTTAAGCCTCTCAAAGGCCACACCAAACTCTACCTTCAAGCTGTCCTCTAAGGACGTATTCACAGGGGTAAAATACCCAACCTACAGAGGTCTATTACATGAAAAGAAGGTTGATTACATGACCTCTAAAATAACAATTTGAGAGGAGGCGATCTTGCACTCCTAATACACTTTGTTTTTTTTTTTTTTTTAAAACCTAATCTGGCTCTGGGCCGCTAACGCAAGGGCTAATCCCATACTACAGAGGTGACTTAGAGAAGAACACTTTACATTACATAAACGAAGAATAGTTTGAGAAAATAAGTTCACCTCGAAACAAATGTGAGTGGGAGCTCGAGAGGGTTAGCACTCTCTATCCCAATATGTAGCTTTACAAGAAAAAGATGAAAAGAGTAATTACATTTTAGGAAAAGGTTACATGATGGAAATGCTTCGAACCCGCCGCGAGTGTTAAACTGCCGACCTAGCAAGAAAAGAAGTTATTAATAGGCCATTACCTGGTGTTGAACGGCTGAAGAAGAAAGAGGCGCTTCCCGCCTCCTGCTATGTACTTAATACACTGAAAGATGGAACAGAAGTGGCCCGGAGACCCCAACATCAGCAGTTTATATCCTCTCGCGGAAGATTCTAGGCGTTAGGGGAAATAAAACACCCTCCCTCAAAGTTTTTATTGGCTAGGGAAAAGAAACCCCTACATAGAGGAAGAAGAAACACATTATTGGTGGAAAATTAATTAAAGAAATTCGGGATTGGCTAGATCCAAAATAAGGGGAGAAAGAGGGGTATACAGCCAACTTAAACCATGACAGAAAAAAATTTAACAAAGAACAAACTCATGAAATAAAAATTTCTCCAACAAAATAGTTCTTTGATTTCGCACTAGGTTGCACTATTGTAATTCTTCAGTAGTGTCCTCTAGAAGAGAAAGTTCACACTTCTTACTTCAAGCGAAACAAAAACACATCAAAAGTGACACAGTTCAAAAACTCAAAATTTTCCACGTGGTGACATCTTCTGAGAAAGTAGAGAATTAATAGAATAGATAAAGTTCAACCTTCCTCCAGAAGAGGAGTTTCAACTGGCGCAACTTTTAAATAAACGGTGTAGAGGTGTACCGCCCGGTACAGACCTCCCCCCCCAAAAGTTCCTCCAGGGGTGACACATGAAATCAGTTTGAAACAAAGTCCAAGTAATGATGTTGATACGAAGATAGATAGCAGAAGCATTTACAAGATTTCTTAATTCAGTTTCAAAATGTTGTTGTTGCAGGTGAATGAAAGTCTTTATGTTTGTAGAATTTGAATTTCTGAAGATAAACTTTTAATACTTAAAGGTGAAGAAAAATTTTGCAATGTCCACCAAATATTGTAGTTGAATTCCCAAGTGTAGTTATTGCTTATGGTGACTGTCCATGTAGTTGATGTAGATTGAGTCGAATGGCCGGACCGGCCGTTGCAGCTTGCGTCCAACGGAGGCCGCTCGGACCCCTCAAGTACCCTGAGATACCGCTCGCCCGCACTATGAGGGGAGCAGAGGTGTTGAAGTACGCCGCGCCCGCGGTGAACAGATACAGGCTGCGGGCATGTAGCAGGTCGTGCGCCGCACATCAGCCTTGGCCGGGAGGTGAGCTCCGGCTCGCCGTGCACATGTCGTCCTCGCTGGAGAGGAGGGGGCCCATCCCCCTCCCCAGTCGCTGCACGGCGCTGCGCGGCTGCGGGGGCGCTGAAACATTAAAGCTAGGCGGCAGAATTGTGTTGGACAATCATTTTCTTTGAGGGTACAGGCTTGTGGAGAGGTTGAGGGGCCAGCGGCGTGTAGATATCCATGGCATTTACTATTATGAAGCCACAGTGTAAGGTGGAGCAGGAGACGGGAGCGTGGTAATGGCCGTGGCAAGAACAGGATGGCAGTTTAACGGGTCGGGGCAGGTTTTACACAAGGCTTACATCTAAAACCAAAATATTACAGAAGGGGCAGAATGCCTTAAAGTGAAACTCAAAAAAAAATATAACCTTCATATCCTTTCAAAATAATATGAAGCAAGTTAACACAGAAATTACACCGGTTTCACCTGGGACAGGTGAACTCTAAATATCCTCTCGGTGGCTGGATTACTTAGCAATAAGGTAACCGGCGTAAGAAAATCGAGAATGATACAAGGCCCATGAAATCTGGGGGCAAGCTTGCCCGCGGGAACAAAATTTTTGACCATAACCTGGTCACCTACCTTCAAGGTGGTGGGTCTCCGTCCACGATCATACCTTTCCCTAACCTTTTCATGAGATACTTTAAGATTAGCTTTAGCCTTCTTCCAAAGATCTTTAATGTTGTCCGGATCTATTGTCTCGGGCAGAATGTCATTCAGAGACCAGAGGTTAGAGAGCGGCGTGTTGGGAACGAACTTAAACATCAAAGAAGCTGGAGTAAATTTGTGAGATTCATGAACCGCCGAATTCAAAGCAAAAGCTAACCAATGCAGGGACGTGTCCCACCTAGAATGATCTTCATGATGATAGGCAATAAGTGCGGACCTGAGATTACGGTTAACCCGTTCAGCCAGAGATGGTTGAGGGTAATAAGCAGATGTAGTTACATGAGAGATGGACAAGTCAAAACAGAATTTACGAAACAGATTTGATGTAAAAGCTTTAGCATTATCAGATACAATGTATTGGCACGGACCAAAAGAAGCAAAAATAGAATTTAGGCAAGTAATGGTGGACTGAGCGGTAGCCAGCTTAGTCGGAAATAACCAGGAAAATCTTGTAAAACCATCTACACACACAAAGATGAACTTGTTGGCATTACCCTTTGACTGGGGGAAGGGTCCCACATAATCGATATACAGGCGTTCCATGGGGCGCGACGCTTGATGAGAAGACAAAAGGCCTACTTTAGTGGACATGGTGGGTTTACTGATCAAACAAGATTTACAAGCTTTTACAAGTTCCCGAATTTCACCGTCCATACCTTTCCATATGAACATTTCACGAATCTTTTCACGAGTTTTAAAGATTCCAAGATGCCCCCCCAATGGGGTCTCATGATAGTATTTGAAGATCATAGGTACAAGAACCGCTGGAACAACAACTTTCATCAACTTATCATGCCTCGAAGGGCAACATAGAACACCATTCCTTAGAACATAAGGGACGGCATGTTCCCCAGAAGAAAGGGTTTCCATAATCGGAGCCAGCGTCGGATCTTCACGTTGGTATTTCTCAATATCCCTAAAAAGCATGGGAGCATCTGTTAAGATGGCATTAACACCAGATAGTATGGACTCGGAAGGTGATGAACTGTCGACCGGTTCGTGGGTCTCTACGTCGTTATGAAACATACGGCTGAGTCCATCGGCAACAACATTTTCAGTACCTCTGATATGCCGTACATCGAATTGGAAGGCAGAAATACGGATGGCCCAACGGGCTATACGACCTGTACGACGCGGCCTACCTAAGACCCAGCTTAAGGCTTGATTATCTGTCTCCAGATCGAATTTGACGTGTTCCAGATAGAGACGGAACTTTTCTAAGGCGAATAAGACTGCCAAACCTTCAAGCTCATATATGGAGTACTTTGCTTCTTGAGCTGACAATGTCCTAGACGCATAGGCGATGGGTCGCCTCCCTAGTTCAGTCTCTTGAAGAAGAACTGCAGCTACTGCTGACGACGATGCGTCGGTTTGGACGATGAATTTCTTCGAGAAATCAGGCATAGCAAGTACAGGGGCATTACAGAGAGCTAATTTCAGATCTTCAAAAGCGGCTTGTTGAGAAGGTCCCCACTCGAATTTGATGCCTTTCCTACGAAGAAGGTTTAAGGGCGCCGCTCTATTAGCAAAGTTAGGAATGAACTTCCTGAAGAAATTCACCATGCCAATGAACCTGGCGATACCTTTAATGTCCTTGGGAGGTTTAAAATCACGGATGGCCTGTGTTCTAGAATGATCGACTGCTACACCATCAGGTGACACAATATGCCCTAGGAATGACATAGAGGGCTTAGCAAAGGCAACCTTGGACAACTTAACAGTTAACCCAGCCTTACGAAGGCGATTGAGAACTTCTCGCAAATGATCTAGATGTTCTTCAAAGGTTTCGGAAAATACGACGACATCATCCAAGTAGTGATATAAGTACTCAAATTTGATGTCGGAAAAGACCCTATCTAGTAGCCTAGTGAGCACAGCTGCCCCCGTGGGGAGCCCGAAAGGCACGCGGTTGTATTCGTATAAATTCCAGTCCGTGGCAAACGCGGTAAGGTGTTTAGACTCTTCGGCAAGGGGAATTTGATTATAGGCCTGATTCAAGTCCAAGATAGTGAAGAACTTGGCCTTACGAAACCATGAAAAACAAGAATGAAGGTCAGGAAGGGGCACAGATTGCAACACCACCTTCCGATTGAGAGCCCTGTAATCAATGACAGGCCTGAAGCCTCCTTGGGGTTTCGGGACTAGAAAAATAGGCGAAGAATACGCTGACTTAGAGGGCCTAATAATACCATCCTTCAACATCTGATCGATGATTTCTTTCAGAGCCTTCATTTTAGGTGGAGATAGCCTATACGGTGGAAAACGGGCAGGAATTGAATCCGTGACCTCAATTTTGTATTCAATAAGGTCAGTAACACCAAGAGTATCAGAGAACACCTCGGGAAACGACTGACACAGTTTCCGAATACTATCAGCCTGCTCCTCAGGTAGATGTCTAAGGTCTAACAACATCTCATCCTGGGTAGGCGAAATAGATGAACATGATACAGAATTACACTTTAACAAGGGAATTCTACAATTGGACGCAAATTTGAATGTGCACGACCTACTCTGGAGATCGAGCACAAGACCAGTGTGAGAAATGAAGTCCGCTCCCAATATGATGGGGCAAGACAAACGCTTGGCCACAAACAATTTGATCTTCCATGTAAATTTAAAAACCCGAATTTTGACATGTAAGGAACCTAGAATTTCTAATGGAGATGAATTAGCCGAAACATATTTAACAGGAGATGAGTCATAGTCAGGGAGTTTACAAACAGATTTCAATTTAGAATACCAATCAGCCGAAATAATGGAACAAACACTGCCTGAATCTAAGAGAGCTGTTATAGGCTCGTTATTTAACTCAATCTTAAGAAAAGGAACAGGTGCGGGGGTATCCGCCGCAATCCTAAGACACTCTTTAGGGCATTCAAAAGATGAATTTGAAGGCTGGTCGTTCTCTGCATTTACAACCTGTTTACTAGGGGCTAAGTCTCGGGAAGATGGATTAGTCGGCTCAGCCGACGCCACTAGTCACCTTTTATTATTGGAATAGCTGGAATTTGCACCAGAAGTTGAGCAGGAGGGGGTGCTATTTGAGTTTGGGCAATTCTTGGCGATATGTGAGAAGGCCCCACACTTAAAACAGCCTTGTGATGACCCTGCTCCATTCCTTGTCCCACTTGATTTGATCAGAGGACACTTATTCCGCAGATGTTCAGGCGACCCGCAAGCATAACATTTACGGGGATTGACTGGTCGGCGAGGTGGAGGCCGAGTGTTACTAAAGGAAGGCGGGGGTTCTTTCGCGACACGCAAAGAATCGGCGTATCTAACTCCTTCCGCTGAGACGGCCAATGCTTCAAGTTCAGAGAAGGTTTGCGGACACGCCGCGAAACACAAATATGACCTGTAGGATGGCGAAATACCTTCTACAATAGCCTGCACAATCTGATCTTCAGGAAAGTGCAGAGCAAACACCCTAGTGTAGAATTTGATATCTTGAATGAAATCAGCCAAGTTTTCATCCAAGCGCTGTACACGGTAATAGTACTTCTGAATCAGGGAGGACCTGGCCCTAGCCGGGATGAAGTTAGCTAGCAAATGGGCATGGAAATCCTCAATAGATGATTGCTCGGCAATGGCTCTTACGATTTTATCAGAGAGAATACCAATAGCATACGGATAGATAATTTGCAAAATTTGACATGGCGAAAGAGAAAAAACCAGAGCATGATCCTGAAATTCCACTAGAAATCTTAAAAATGAAATTACATCACTGGTGGTGTTGACGGAGAACTTAGAGATACCTCTAAGCAACATTGCCAATGGATGAGGCAAGCTACTGAACCCAGGTGACATAGTCGTTAAAGGTTTCAATGGCAAAGAAGTTAATTCCGAGCGGATGTTACCCAATGACGCACGGCGTTCAGATTCGTTGTTCGATGGGGCAGAGATAGTTTGAGCAGCAACGGTTATCCTATTGACTTCTCCCTGAGGAGGCTCTTCATCACTACCTACGTTCACTGTGGCGGGTTGATCAGTTTTGGGAGGAACTTCGCCGGTTAGCAATTGAGTGACCTTATTAGACAATTCAGAAATAGTTTCAAGGAGCGTATTAGCGTCCTTCCTCTGAACGTCATTCACCTTTAGAGACAACAGATCATTAACTCTATTTGCAAAGTGATACAGCCTGCCTTGCACACGCTTAATTTGATTAGGAGACGGATCGTTTTCATCAAAAAAGCTGACTACAGATGCTAGCCCAGTAATATTCTCGACGATCGTGGAAAGAGAGTCATCAATTTCTTTCTCTCCCAAATTGGGGATGGAAATGGGCAAATCAAGGGACTCTCTAAGCTTGTTGGTGTCGATTGCAACCGTGCCTCCAGATTGCACATTTCTGATAGTTAACTCGTATATCAACTCCTCTTTGCGCAAATAGTTAAGGAGGAGAACATCGCGAGGGCCGGGCATGATGACAGAACAATTTTGAAAAACTCAAAAAATTCCAGCAACTGAGACAATTGTTAGAGTTCGAATCAAAGCAATGTTTAGCCGCCAAAAGGGGCTAAATTGAGACCCATTCAACCACGCTCTGCTACCACTTGTTACCGTGTTTTAGCGGTAGGTAGAGGCGTAAGAAGGTGCGGGCGTGAATGGGTTTCAAACTACGGAATCAAAGTTAATGTAAAAGTAATTTAAAATTTAACTAGGTTATATTTTCTTTTCAAAAACAAAGCAATAACAGACATGGCAGGTACAATGTAGCAAAACAAGGGGAGATACAATATTTACAGGTTTTGGGCTTCACGCCCTGACTTCTGCGATCAGCTCAGTTTTACCACAAACACAAGTTTTAACAGAGGGGCAGAAAACCCCATTCATCCCTAGGAGCCCCTGGCTCCGAATTACACAGAAAAGCCTCCACGAGGCATATGACACTCCATTTTCAAAAGAGCGATCCGCTCTTAAAATTTAAGCCTCTCAAAGGCCACACCAAACTCTACCTTCAAGCTGTCCTCTAAGGACGTATTCACAGGGGTAAAATACCCAACCTACAGAGGTCTATTACATGAAAAGAAGGTTGATTACATGACCTCTAAAATAACAATTTGAGAGGAGGCGATCTTGCACTCCTAATACACTTTGTTGTTTTTTTTTTTTAAAACCTAATCTGGCTCTGGGCCGCTAACGCAAGGGCTAATCCCATACTACAGAGGTGACTTAGAGAAGAACACTTTACATTACATAAACGAAGAATAGTTTGAGAAAATAAGTTCACCTCGAAACAAATGTGAGTGGGAGCTCGAGAGGGTTAGCACTCTCTATCCCAATATGTAGCTTTACAAGAAAAAGATGAAAAGAGTAATTACATTTTAGGAAAAGGTTACATGATGGAAATGCTTCGAACCCGCCGCGAGTGTTAAACTGCCGACCTAGCAAGAAAAGAAGTTATTAATAGGCCATTACCTGGTGTTGAACGGCTGAAGAAGAAAGAGGCGCTTCCCGCCTCCTGCTATGTACTTAATACACTGAAAGATGGAACAGAAGTGGCCCGGAGACCCCAACATCAGCAGTTTATATCCTCTCGCGGAAGATTCTAGGCGTTAGGGGAAATAAAACACCCTCCCTCAAAGTTTTTATTGGCTAGGGAAAAGAAACCCCTACATAGAGGAAGAAGAAACACATTATTGGTGGAAAATTAATTAAAGAAATTCGGGATTGGCTAGATCCAAAATAAGGGGAGAAAGAGGGGTATACAGCCAACTTAAACCATGACAGAAAAAAATTTAACAAAGAACAAACTCATGAAATAAAAATTTCTCCAACAAAATAGTTCTTTGATTTCGCACTAGGTTGCACTATTGTAATTCTTCAGTAGTATCCTCTAGAAGAGAAAGTTCACACTTCTTACTTCAAGCGAAACAAAAACACATCAAAAGTGACACAGTTCAAAAACTCAAAATTTTCCACGTGGTGACATCTTCTGAGAAAGTAGAGAATTAATAGAATAGATAAAGTTCAACCTTCCTCCAGAAGAGGAGTTTCAACTGGCGCAACTTTTAAATAAACGGTGTAGAGGTGTACCGCCCGGTACAGACCTCCCCCCCCAAAAGTTCCTCCAGGGGTGACACATGAAATCAGTTTGAAACAAAGTCCAAGTAATGATGTTGATACGAAGATAGATAGCAGAAGCATTTACAAGATTTCTTAATTCAGTTTCAAAATGTTGTTGTTGCAGGTGAATGAAAGTCTTTATGTTTGTAGAATTTGAATTTCTGAAGATAAACTTTTAATACTTAAAGGTGAAGAAAAATTTTGCAATGTCCACCAAATATTGTAGTTGAATTCCCAAGTGTAGTTATTGCTTATGGTGACTGTCCATGTAGTTGATGTAGATTGAGTCGAATGGCCGGACCGGCCGTTGCAGCTTGCGTCCAACGGAGGCCGCTCGGACCCCTCAAGTACCCTGAGATACCGCTCGCCCGCACTATGAGGGGAGCAGAGGTGTTGAAGTACGCCGCGCCCGCGGTGAACAGATACAGGCTGCGGGCATGTAGCAGGTCGTGCGCCGCACATCAGCCTTGGCCGGGAGGTGAGCTCCGGCTCGCCGTGCACATGTCGTCCTCGCTGGAGAGGAGGGGGCCCATCCCCCTCCCCAGTCGCTGCACGGCGCTGCGCGGCTGCGGGGGCGCTGAAACATTAAAGCTAGGCGGCAGAATTGTGTTGGACAATCATTTTCTTTGAGGGTACAGGCTTGTGGAGAGGTTGAGGGGCCAGCGGCGTGTAGATATCCATGGCATTTACTATTATGAAGCCACAGTGTAAGGTGGAGCAGGAGACGGGAGCGTGGTAATGGCCGTGGCAAGAACAGGATGGCAGTTTAACGGGTCGGGGCAGGTTTTACACAAGGCTTACATCTAAAACCAAAATATTACAGAAGGGGCAGAATGCCTTAAAGTGAAACTCAAAAAAAAATATAACCTTCATATCCTTTCAAAATAATATGAAGCAAGTTAACACAGAAATTACACCGGTTTCACCTGGGACAGGTGAACTCTAAATATCCTCTCGGTGGCTGGATTACTTAGCAATAAGGTAACCGGCGTAAGAAAATCGAGAATGATACAAGGCCCATGAAATCTGGGGGCAAGCTTGCCCGCGGGAACAAAATTTTTGACCATAACCTGGTCACCTACCTTCAAGGTGGTGGGTCTCCGTCCACGATCATACCTTTCCCTAACCTTTTCATGAGATACTTTAAGATTAGCTTTAGCCTTCTTCCAAAGATCTTTAATGTTGTCCGGATCTATTGTCTCGGGCAGAATGTCATTCAGAGACCAGAGGTTAGAGAGCGGCGTGTTGGGAACGAACTTAAACATCAAAGAAGCTGGAGTAAATTTGTGAGATTCATGAACCGCCGAATTCAAAGCAAAAGCTAACCAATGCAGGGACGTGTCCCACCTAGAATGATCTTCATGATGATAGGCAATAAGTGCGGACCTGAGATTACGGTTAACCCGTTCAGCCAGAGATGGTTGAGGGTAATAAGCAGATGTAGTTACATGAGAGATGGACAAGTCAAAACAGAATTTACGAAACAGATTTGATGTAAAAGCTTTAGCATTATCAGATACAATGTATTGGCACGGACCAAAAGAAGCAAAAATAGAATTTAGGCAAGTAATGGTGGACTGAGCGGTAGCCAGCTTAGTCGGAAATAACCAGGAAAATCTTGTAAAACCATCTACACACACAAAGATGAACTTGTTGGCATTACCCTTTGACTGGGGGAAGGGTCCCACATAATCGATATACAGGCGTTCCATGGGGCGCGACGCTTGATGAGAAGACAAAAGGCCTACTTTAGTGGACATGGTGGGTTTACTGATCAAACAAGATTTACAAGCTTTTACAAGTTCCCGAATTTCACCGTCCATACCTTTCCATATGAACATTTCACGAATCTTTTCACGAGTTTTAAAGATTCCAAGATGCCCCCCCAATGGGGTCTCATGATAGTATTTGAAGATCATAGGTACAAGAACCGCTGGAACAACAACTTTCATCAACTTATCATGCCTCGAAGGGCAACATAGAACACCATTCCTTAGAACATAAGGGACGGCATGTTCCCCAGAAGAAAGGGTTTCCATAATCGGAGCCAGCGTCGGATCTTCACGTTGGTATTTCTCAATATCCCTAAAAAGCATGGGAGCATCTGTTAAGATGGCATTAACACCAGATAGTATGGACTCGGAAGGTGATGAACTGTCGACCGGTTCGTGGGTCTCTACGTCGTTATGAAACATACGGCTGAGTCCATCGGCAACAACATTTTCAGTACCTCTGATATGCCGTACATCGAATTGGAAGGCAGAAATACGGATGGCCCAACGGGCTATACGACCTGTACGACGCGGCCTACCTAAGACCCAGCTTAAGGCTTGATTATCTGTCTCCAGATCGAATTTGACGTGTTCCAGATAGAGACGGAACTTTTCTAAGGCGAATAAGACTGCCAAACCTTCAAGCTCATATATGGAGTACTTTGCTTCTTGAGCTGACAATGTCCTAGACGCATAGGCGATGGGTCGCCTCCCTAGTTCAGTCTCTTGAAGAAGAACTGCAGCTACTGCTGACGACGATGCGTCGGTTTGGACGATGAATTTCTTCGAGAAATCAGGCATAGCAAGTACAGGGGCATTACAGAGAGCTAATTTCAGATCTTCAAAAGCGGCTTGTTGAGAAGGTCCCCACTCGAATTTGATGCCTTTCCTACGAAGAAGGTTTAAGGGCGCCGCTCTATTAGCAAAGTTAGGAATGAACTTCCTGAAGAAATTCACCATGCCAATGAACCTGGCGATACCTTTAATGTCCTTGGGAGGTTTAAAATCACGGATGGCCTGTGTTCTAGAATGATCGACTGCTACACCATCAGGTGACACAATATGCCCTAGGAATGACATAGAGGGCTTAGCAAAGGCAACCTTGGACAACTTAACAGTTAACCCAGCCTTACGAAGGCGATTGAGAACTTCTCGCAAATGATCTAGATGTTCTTCAAAGGTTTCGGAAAATACGACGACATCATCCAAGTAGTGATATAAGTACTCAAATTTGATGTCGGAAAAGACCCTATCTAGTAGCCTAGTGAGCACAGCTGCCCCCGTGGGGAGCCCGAAAGGCACGCGGTTGTATTCGTATAAATTCCAGTCCGTGGCAAACGCGGTAAGGTGTTTAGACTCTTCGGCAAGGGGAATTTGATTATAGGCCTGATTCAAGTCCAAGATAGTGAAGAACTTGGCCTTACGAAACCATGAAAAACAAGAATGAAGGTCAGGAAGGGGCACAGATTGCAACACCACCTTCCGATTGAGAGCCCTGTAATCAATGACAGGCCTGAAGCCTCCTTGGGGTTTCGGGACTAGAAAAATAGGCGAAGAATACGCTGACTTAGAGGGCCTAATAATACCATCCTTCAACATCTGATCGATGATTTCTTTCAGAGCCTTCATTTTAGGTGGAGATAGCCTATACGGTGGAAAACGGGCAGGAATTGAATCCGTGACCTCAATTTTGTATTCAATAAGGTCAGTAACACCAAGAGTATCAGAGAACACCTCGGGAAACGACTGACACAGTTTCCGAATACTATCAGCCTGCTCCTCAGGTAGATGTCTAAGGTCTAACAACATCTCATCCTGGGTAGGCGAAATAGATGAACATGATACAGAATTACACTTTAACAAGGGAATTCTACAATTGGACGCAAATTTGAATGTGCACGACCTACTCTGGAGATCGAGCACAAGACCAGTGTGAGAAATGAAGTCCGCTCCCAATATGATGGGGCAAGACAAACGCTTGGCCACAAACAATTTGATCTTCCATGTAAATTTAAAAACCCGAATTTTGACATGTAAGGAACCTAGAATTTCTAATGGAGATGAATTAGCCGAAACATATTTAACAGGAGATGAGTCATAGTCAGGGAGTTTACAAACAGATTTCAATTTAGAATACCAATCAGCCGAAATAATGGAACAAACACTGCCTGAATCTAAGAGAGCTGTTATAGGCTCGTTATTTAACTCAATCTTAAGAAAAGGAACAGGTGCGGGGGTATCCGCCGTAATCCTAAGACACTCTTTAGGGCATTCAAAAGATGAATTTGAAGGCTGGTCGTTCTCTGCATTTACAACCTGTTTACTAGGGGCTAAGTCTCGGGAAGATGGATTAGTCGGCTCAGCCGACGCCACTAGTCACCTTTTATTATTGGAATAGCTGGAATTTGCACCAGAAGTTGAGCAGGAGGGGGTGCTATTTGAGTTTGGGCAATTCTTGGCGATATGTGAGAAGGCCCCACACTTAAAACAGCCTTGTGATGACCCTGCTCCATTCCTTGTCCCACTTGATTTGATCAGAGGACACTTATTCCGCAGATGTTCAGGCGACCCGCAAGCATAACATTTACGGGGATTGACTGGTCGGCGAGGTGGAGGCCGAGTGTTACTAAAGGAAGGCGGGGGTTCTTTCGCGACACGCAAAGAATCGGCGTATCTAACTCCTTCCGCTGAGACGGCCAATGCTTCAAGTTCAGAGAAGGTTTGCGGACACGCCGCGAAACACAAATATGACCTGTAGGATGGCGAAATACCTTCTACAATAGCCTGCACAATCTGATCTTCAGGAAAGTGCAGAGCAAACACCCTAGTGTAGAATTTGATATCTTGAATGAAATCAGCCAAGTTTTCATCCAAGCGCTGTACACGGTAATAGTACTTCTGAATCAGGGAGGACCTGGCCCTAGCCGGGATGAAGTTAGCTAGCAAATGGGCATGGAAATCCTCAATAGATGATTGCTCGGCAATGGCTCTTACGATTTTATCAGAGAGAATACCAATAGCATACGGATAGATAATTTGCAAAATTTGACATGGCGAAAGAGAAAAAACCAGAGCATGATCCTGAAATTCCACTAGAAATCTTAAAAATGAAATTACATCACTGGTGGTGTTGACGGAGAACTTAGAGATACCTCTAAGCAACATTGCCAATGGATGAGGCAAGCTACTGAACCCAGGTGACATAGTCGTTAAAGGTTTCAATGGCAAAGAAGTTAATTCCGAGCGGATGTTACCCAATGACGCACGGCGTTCAGATTCGTTGTTCGATGGGGCAGAGATAGTTTGAGCAGCAACGGTTATCCTATTGACTTCTCCCTGAGGAGGCTCTTCATCACTACCTACGTTCACTGTGGCGGGTTGATCAGTTTTGGGAGGAACTTCGCCGGTTAGCAATTGAGTGACCTTATTAGACAATTCAGAAATAGTTTCAAGGAGCGTATTAGCGTCCTTCCTCTGAACGTCATTCACCTTTAGAGACAACAGATCATTAACTCTATTTGCAAAGTGATACAGCCTGCCTTGCACACGCTTAATTTGATTAGGAGACGGATCGTTTTCATCAAAAAAGCTGACTACAGATGCTAGCCCAGTAATATTCTCGACGATCGTGGAAAGAGAGTCATCAATTTCTTTCTCTCCCAAATTGGGGATGGAAATGGGCAAATCAAGGGACTCTCTAAGCTTGTTGGTGTCGATTGCAACCGTGCCTCCAGATTGCACATTTCTGATAGTTAACTCGTATATCAACTCCTCTTTGCGCAAATAGTTAAGGAGGAGAACATCGCGAGGGCCGGGCATGATGACAGAACAATTTTGAAAAACTCAAAAAATTCCAGCAACTGAGACAATTGTTAGAGTTCGAATCAAAGCAATGTTTAGCCGCCAAAAGGGGCTAAATTGAGACCCATTCAACCACGCTCTGCTACCACTTGTTACCGTGTTTTAGCGGTAGGTAGAGGCGTAAGAAGGTGCGGGCGTGAATGGGTTTCAAACTACGGAATCAAAGTTAATGTAAAAGTAATTTAAAATTTAACTAGGTTATATTTTCTTTTCAAAAACAAAGCAATAACAGACATGGCAGGTACAATGTAGCAAAACAAGGGGAGATACAATATTTACAGGTTTTGGGCTTCACGCCCTGACTTCTGCGATCAGCTCAGTTTTACCACAAACACAAGTTTTAACAGAGGGGCAGAAAACCCCATTCATCCCTAGGAGCCCCTGGCTCCGAATTACACAGAAAAGCCTCCACGAGGCATATGACACTCCATTTTCAAAAGAGCGATCCGCTCTTAAAATTTAAGCCTCTCAAAGGCCACACCAAACTCTACCTTCAAGCTGTCCTCTAAGGACGTATTCACAGGGGTAAAATACCCAACCTACAGAGGTCTATTACATGAAAAGAAGGTTGATTACATGACCTCTAAAATAACAATTTGAGAGGAGGCGATCTTGCACTCCTAATACACTTTGTTTTTTTTTTTTTTTTAAAACCTAATCTGGCTCTGGGCCGCTAACGCAAGGGCTAATCCCATACTACAGAGGTGACTTAGAGAAGAACACTTTACATTACATAAACGAAGAATAGTTTGAGAAAATAAGTTCACCTCGAAACAAATGTGAGTGGGAGCTCGAGAGGGTTAGCACTCTCTATCCCAATATGTAGCTTTACAAGAAAAAGATGAAAAGAGTAATTACATTTTAGGAAAAGGTTACATGATGGAAATGCTTCGAACCCGCCGCGAGTGTTAAACTGCCGACCTAGCAAGAAAAGAAGTTATTAATAGGCCATTACCTGGTGTTGAACGGCTGAAGAAGAAAGAGGCGCTTCCCGCCTCCTGCTATGTACTTAATACACTGAAAGATGGAACAGAAGTGGCCCGGAGACCCCAACATCAGCAGTTTATATCCTCTCGCGGAAGATTCTAGGCGTTAGGGGAAATAAAACACCCTCCCTCAAAGTTTTTATTGGCTAGGGAAAAGAAACCCCTACATAGAGGAAGAAGAAACACATTATTGGTGGAAAATTAATTAAAGAAATTCGGGATTGGCTAGATCCAAAATAAGGGGAGAAAGAGGGGTATACAGCCAACTTAAACCATGACAGAAAAAAATTTAACAAAGAACAAACTCATGAAATAAAAATTTCTCCAACAAAATAGTTCTTTGATTTCGCACTAGGTTGCACTATTGTAATTCTTCAGTAGTGTCCTCTAGAAGAGAAAGTTCACACTTCTTACTTCAAGCGAAACAAAAACACATCAAAAGTGACACAGTTCAAAAACTCAAAATTTTCCACGTGGTGACATCTTCTGAGAAAGTAGAGAATTAATAGAATAGATAAAGTTCAACCTTCCTCCAGAAGAGGAGTTTCAACTGGCGCAACTTTTAAATAAACGGTGTAGAGGTGTACCGCCCGGTACAATAATAATAATGCTATTTGCTTTACGTCCCACTAACTACTCTTTTACGATTTTCGGAGACGCCGAGGTGACGGAATTTAATCCCGCAGGAGTTCTCTTACGTGCCAAAATCTACCGACACGAGGCTGACGTATTTGAGCATCTTCAAATACCACCGGACTGAGCCAGGATCGAACCTGCCAAGTTGGGGCCAGAAGGCCAGCGCCTCAACCTCCTGAGCCACTCAGCCCGGCTCTATAAAATTACGGTTGAGTTGGGCCTTTGGTCAGCTCGGAGTTGAGGGTCGACTATCCCCCATGAAACTGCCCCCATTAGTCACAACTTGTGGAAATTAGTTATATACACTTAAATATAATTTTGGAAATGAGATAAAATATGCAATTAAAATAAGTTTTAAATGCGGTGTAGCGTCCGTACTCAAATGTAGGTTAGGTTTACTGATTAAGTAATGAATATTTTAAACCTTATTTCATGCTTCTTAAAATATGCTTTAATTAAGATGTTATTATATCAATCATTAAATGGAGATATAATAATTTCAATGTCTTTAATTGACATTAAAGTGTGATTTTGACATTACCGGGCGAGTTGGCCGTGCGCGTAGAGGCGCGCGGCTGTGAGCTTGTATCCGGGAGATAGTAGGTTCGAATCCCACTATCGGCAGCCCTGAAGATGGTTTTCCGTGGTTTCCCATTTTCACACCAGGCAAATGCTGGGGCTGTACCTTAATTAAGGCCACGGTCGCTTCCTTCCAACTCCTAGCCCTTTCCTATCCCATCGTCGCCATAAGACCTATCTGTGTCGGTGCGACGTAAAGCCCCTAGAAAAAAAATTTGACATTTGTTATTATTAATAAGGACATTCAAATACAAACGAGTGGTCGAACGTTAACAAATGGAGAAACCTACCCCACTGAACAGGGGCGCAACTAGACCTCAACCCTTCGAGGATTAACGGTAATCCGCAGGGGAATGTTTTGACCATGAGCTCAACTCGAACATGCCCAAGAAACTGATGTAAAAATCAATTTATTTTGTGAATTTGTATAGTAAGGTTCACTTTTATGTGTGTCACATTTTTTCTTTCATAGATGAAGGCATTAGAGCAGGGCCTCTCAAACGCACAAAATCTCACGCGTGCAGATCGAGGCGCAAGAGCTCCCTGCACTGTGCATCGGTGCCGCTCGGGTTGGCTCGGACCAACGCTTCGTTTCTGAGCTACTCGGCTAAGCTCGGCTCTACTCGGCTATATTCGGCTCAACTCAGCTCGGATTTGGAGCGCTACGGAGCAAGTTGGGTAGAGGGAGACAGGAAGAGCGAGCAAGACAGGCGTGAGGAAAGAGAGAGTAAGCGCTATTGCTCCAAATCGAGGAGTGGGGGGTCTGCACTCTGGTCAACCAAGCCAAGTCGTCTTTTGCACCGTGCACAGTGCATGCACCACGCGCATGCACCCTGAGAGGCCCTGCATTAGAGATACATTTTTCTTCTTCTTTGCCATCTCCTCATGGAAGGATGGCGACGTTCAAGGAATAAGTTTTCCTAGTTTCCAGCATCTGAGTTTCTGGATCGGGAATGTAGAACATTCGGGGTCCAGAATAATAATAATAATAATAATATCCGCCCACGTCTTCGGTTCCCTTCTATGGTCAGTTGTATCAGGCAGTGTTTCTCATTTCGGAAGACGGAGCCGAAATAGGCTGCGTTCCTTGGGTTTTGCGAGGATTAAGTCTTCGTATAATTTCCTGGCTTGTCGTTGTACCTCTTCGTTGGCGACGTGGTTTACTCATGGGATTTTGAACATTGTGCGATACATAGGTACAGATTTCAAAGGCCTGAATTCAGTTCATTGACAAAGCCTTTATTGTTCTTCCTTTGACACGGTAAAGCAGCACCAGTAAAACACAACACTTCACGACACGCCAAGTTTCGAATCGGAGGTTACGGTTGCACAAAACATGTTTGAGTTTCAGAAAAACACTCGTTTCAATGCTTGCTTGGTGAATACATGGAAAAATAATTATCATGACCTGTATTTACCTATTTTTGATTTCTACAAGCAGATCCTATTTCTATGTTAACAAGCACTCTAGGTATTTGAATTGTGACATTCTGTCAATTATTTATCCGTTCACTAGGATAAAGGTGATGGTGATTTTCTGCTTTTTAATTGCCATGAATTTGACCAGATGGTCAAATTTAGTCAAATACAACATCTGGAACTAGTGTTCATGAGTTAAACGCAACAAACGGCCAGTATCCAGTATTCGGGAGATAGTAGGTTCGAACCCCACTGTCGGCAGCCCTGAAAATGGTTTTCCGTGGTTTCCCATTTTCACACCAGGCAAATGCTGGGCTGTACCTTAATTAAGGCCACGGCCGCTTCCTTCCCACTCCTAGCCCTTCCCTGTCCCATCGTCGCCATAAGACCTATCTGTATCCGTGCGACGTAAAGCAACTAGCAAAAAAAAATAGAAAAACGCAACAAAATGAAGGGTTTTGACTTACCAAGAAAATTATGGAAAACCAGACATGGTTGCTGCAAATACTTGCGTCATAGGTGGGGGGGGGGGTGGACAGATTCTCCAATGTGTGAATGCAATGAGGAGGAGCAGACCATAGACCATGTCGTCCAGCGCCGCCCTCTACATTCCTACGCCGGGAGCCCCAGCGACATGTTTCATCTCAGAGAAGGTGTTGTCGAGTGGCTGTAAAACTTAGACTTGGACGTGTGAATTTGTTCAGTAGTTGTAATCACCATACGATTGACCATGAATTTAGTTTAATGTTTCTTTTAACGTTAGAGTCCTTCCTTACTTAGTTGGTGCTGTTCAAATGGAATTGAAGGTCTTCTAAATTGTCAGTCAGTAGCAGGGTGTCATCTACATAGCGGATGGTGTTTATTTGCTTTCTTACTTACTTACTTCCTCTTCATGGATTAGGCTAATAGTCTGTTCCGACCTCAGATTTCATTCCATCTCTTCATAGGACGACCAATATCTCTTCTTCCTGTAGGATGGTATTCCAGGGCAAGTTTTGGGATTCTGTCGTTATCCATCCTCAAAACGTGGTTTTTCCAATTTATCCTGTTTTGGAATATTCTTTCATTCGTTGAGAATATATTTAATTGTTGTCTTATCTCTTCATTTCGTATTTTATCTTTTAGGGAGAATCCTTTCACTGATCTTAGGAATCTCATTTCAGATGATTGTATTTTATTCCTATAGCTTGTTTTATCCACCCATGTCTCACTTCCATATAACAAAGTTGGTACAGCCATAGTCTTACAGAATTTAAGTTGAGTATCTTCTCTTACTTTCCCTTTCAGTGTTCGGCGAATTGTCCCACACATATATTGAAATCGATGAAGCTTCTTCTTCACCTCGTCATCATCATTAAAAGATATTTCACAAGCAAGGTATTTAAAATTTGTGACTTGTTCTACTGGTTGATTGTCAATTACTATCTTTGCTCTGATAGGATATTTCCCTTGCCACGCCATAACTTTGGTTTTTGTTCTGGATAGCCGAAGATTATAACTTTTACAAATGGTGTTTAATATTTGCTTTCTGTTGATCTTAATTCCTTTATCATCTTCATCCAGGGAAATTATAAAAATGGCTTCTTAGGATAAGAAAAGGATGGAGAGATGATATAACCTTGCCCCATACCGTTTTGTATCGAGATCACTTCAGTAACGAGGTCTCCAATTTTGACGCTGTCTAGTTCTAATAAGCTCCTTGAAGCTGTTTACTTTCAAGCTCAATATGCTTCAGCTGATGAATAAAAATATGTCTAGCGTTGTCAGAACTTTCTCATAAACCAAAGAAGCAGACAAAAACAATTTGTTCTTGGTCAAGACATTTCTGAACTGAAACTGGAAAGACACTGGGCGTCTCTTGCATCAAGACCGCTTTTAAACCAAAATTGAGTTTCAATGATGTTTTCCTCTAGTTTTCTCCATAATCCGGAGTGTAGACTCCTCAAGAACACTCATTTGCTATAAACGCAAAGTATCCCATAAACATTAATGCGTTGAGTTAAGGCTTGACATGGCTGTTAGATTTCCGATAGTCGAACAGGTCCTGAGACCTTCAGTTTTATTTCCACCACAGATTTACTGTAATGTCGTCTTCGAATGCTCATAGATTTTATTACCACTTAACGGCGTTTTATTTCACGTTTTCTACAGTCACTTGTCTACTCAATGTGGTATTCTTCGCTGTGTCTTGAGATCATTTCATTGTTTTCACGTCACCGAGCTCCACCGCAAGGTTATAGTATTGTTCAAAGATCAGTTTTACAACATAAATCAAAGTATTCTTATAGAAGGCAAACAACATTCACAGATAATTCGACAAATTACCAAACTGAAGGCTAGTGTTCGAGGTACTTGTCAAAGCGCGAAGGATGAGTGACACGGGTGGGTCTCTGTAATGCGTGACCCCCAGGTCACGGACAACAGCCCCTCTGAACCAGCGTGCATAGCACAATAATCTGCCTGCTCTGTCTCCCTCCGATCACTTAATCTGGCCTCACGTACAACTGTATTTCAGTCCGGAACATGTGCACAGTTGAGAGTCTCGATGATTAGCAGTTTTACCTCATCTTAATCTAAGCTCCATTGCATTGAAATCATGCCATTTTGAATCCAACCATCGTCTCTAGATTCTTCTCTGGACTGTGACGACATCTCGGATACTGCACAGAACTGAACTCTCACAGTTCTAATGTATTTTAAAACAAAACCGCCAATATCTGTGCAGTATGAAAAAAATCCTATTTTTTTAAATCAACAGTTTTAAATGGATCGCTCTGTGTGTTAAAGAGAAAATTGTTGAGTTTGTTTGTAGAGGTTAATTCACCCTATTTTCGTATTATTCTTTCTTATGTCTTCAATATTCTGATGGGCTGTACATCATTATGCTAGCTTATCATGAAAGCAAGTCATTTTTATACAGGTAGAGCAAGTCTTAAAAATTGTGCGTACAGGACTTATAAATGAAACCGCTGCTTGAACGGTTGATCGTATTAAAGAACGGAGACTAGTAATAAGACTAATCAATCAATCAATCAATCAATCAATCAATCAATCAATCAATCAATCAATCAATCAATCAATCAATCAATCAATCATTGCTCTGCATTTAGGGTTGTCACCCAGGTGGCATATTCCCTAGCAATTGTTTATCTGGTCTTTGCTTATATTTCCAACAACAAAAATGTTCATATGCATTTTCTTCCTAACTCGAACAATTTTCTAGGCAAAACAACTTTTCTATCTTTTGATGCACGAGTTAGTCAAATCAAATTTTTAAAAAATCGGTAAACTATTAGTCACATAAACAAAAGGAGAAATCAAATATTACTCAGAATTAATTGCCCTATAAAAATGTTTCTAACTCCAACTTTGATGTTGTTGACTCGCGAGAAACTTGATAGTCCCATGGGTGGGGGCGGTAGAATAACACCTACGGTATCCCCTGCCTGTCGTAAGAGGAAACTAAAAGGGGCCCCAGGGGCTCTCAATTTGGGAGCGTGGGTTAGCGACCACGGGCCTCTTAGCTGAGTCTTGGTATTTGCTTCCATTTACGTGTGCCAGGCTCCTCTCTTTCACCTATAAGCTATCCAACCTCTCTTGATCAATTCTTGTTCTTTTTTGACCCCGAAGCGATTACAGCATTCGATGGCTAGGGAGTCTTTCATTTTCACGCCCTTCGTGGCCCTTGTCTTTCTTCGGCCGATATCTTAATTTTTCGAAATGTCTGATCCCTTCCATTTTTCTCTCTGATTAGTGTTATATAGAGGATGGTTGCCTGGTTGTACTTCCTCTTAAAACAATAATCACCACCACCACCACCTCCTCACGGGAAACCTGAAGCAAACAACCACAGGTTGAAATGTGAAGAAATTCCGCACTTGCGAGACCGCAGGTAAACACTGGTATATATATTGTAATAATTGAAAATGAAAATCCACAGCCTGTTTCCAGTCATTCCACCGGGTCAGGAATGGAATGAATGAAGCCCCGATCTAGAGGCGAGGATAGGAATTGTGTCGGCTGCTGAAGCCTGTCGCACTCCTCTGGGGCAATGATTAATGAGTGACTCCTGGAATGAAATATTACAGGGAAAACCGGAGTACCCGGAGAAAAAGCTGTCTCGCCTCCGCTTTGTCCAGCACAAATTTCACATGGAGTGGCCGGGATTTGAACCACGGAACCCAGCGGTGAGAGGCCGGCGCACTGTTGCCTGAGCCGCGGATGCTGAAATCATAATTTAATAATTATTATCGTTCATTCGTAATCTGTTTACCCTCCAGGGTCGGTTTTTCCCTCGGAATCAGCGAGGGATCTCACCTCTACCGCCTCAACGGCAGTGTCCTGGAGCTTCAGACTTTGGGTATTGGGATAAAACAGGGGAGGATGACCAGTACCTCGCCCAGGCGGCCTCACCTGCTATGCTGAACAGGGGCCTTGTGGGAGGATGGGAAGTTTGGAAGGGATAAACAAGGAACAGGGAAGGAAGCAGCCGTGGCCTTAAGTTAGGGACCAACCCGGCATTTGCCTGGAGGAGAAGTGGGAAACCAAGGAAAACCACCTGCAGGATGGATGAGGAGGGAATCGAACCCCCCTCTACTCAGTTGACCTCCCGAGGCTGAGTGGACCCCGTTTCAGTCCTCGTACCACTTTTCAAATTTCGTGGTAGAGCCGGGAATCGAACCCGGGACTCTGGGGGTGACAGCTAATCACACTAACCACTAGACCACAGAGGCGGACAATACTTATTATATTTAACTAAAAATTGACCTTAGAGAGATGGTTATAGCATAAAATTAACACAAGCACTCTCTGTAAGTATGTCGGCTGATATTAAGAAGCAGCAGAGTTGTAGTAGTTTCTCTGCCGATAGATCACGGCAGGAAAGGAAATTTTATAAAGTGCGTTGTTAACTGCATTGACGAAATGTCACGGCCTGATATCAATGACAACACAGTTGTCACTATATAGACCATGAAGGTCTATAGAAGTTCACACCTTACATGACCCTGACACAAAGGTATGGTTATTTACCTTTCGAAAGGAAGTGAAAAGTGCAACTTATATCAGCCTGGAAGGTGACCTTGTACAAACCGAGTGTCGAACATCGATCCTGTCCAGCAGAGATCGAGTGTCTCTCGCTCGTTTATACATTGCATAACACTGAGCACAGTAAATTCAACAACCTTCGAGCATGAACTTTCCTGCTTCTGAGAACAGGTCCCTTCTCTGAGCTCAATCTCCAGTTACATCACTTTCAGTTTGTGATACCATAATCTAGATAGTTCGAGATGCTCCGTTTAATCCGAGTCAACAGAAGTGATATGGTGGAATGTTGCGGTAGACTGTTAACGACGGTTAAGTAGTTGTCAACAAGCCTTTTCCAGCCTGTTCGGTTCACCTTGATAGAAGTCGGATCGAACCCCAGTTAGTCAATCGAATAAAGTGATAAAAAGTCACATGGCCTTGGAATTCACTCAGCCAACAACAGAAATGTGTACCAGGTTCTTAGGTTTACGTCCCTCTAACTAATTTTACCATTTTTGGTGATGCTCAACTGCTGTATTCTTTCCCCATAGGAGTTGCTTTACGTGCCAGGTAATGTAAACAACTCGAGACGGACGTATAAAAGCTCATTAAAATGCCGTAGGTTTGAACGTGGATCGAACCTGCCAACTTGGGCTCAGAACGCCAGCTTTCGACAGTCTCAGCCATTCAGCCCGGCACTCAACAGTGTGCTAACCACTCCATCACACCGAGTGACGAGGTTACAGATAGTGGAAGCCTCTAAGGGCGTGAAAATGGAGCTCTCTCTGTGCTTTGCATACTTAATACATTCGGGTCGGAGGAGTCGATCAAGGAAAGTCATATACGAAGGATGAAAGTGAGGAACATGGTACGAGTAAGAAGAAGTAGACTCACCTGAGGGCCCTGGCAACGCCCCTGGGGAGCTTAACATTTCAAGTTAGAGAAACAGTAGAGAGAAAGTACAATTCTTACTTCTTTGTTTTGAAAAGTCTCAGTAGCTCTCAGGATCGCTTTAGTTAGAACTCATACATTTCGACGTTCATAAAATGTCTTGTCCGCCTCTGTGGTGTAGTGGTTAGCGTGATTAGCTGCCACCCCCGGAGGCCCGGGTTCGATTCCCGGCTCTGCCACGAAATTTGAAAAATTGTACGAGGGCTGGAACGGGGTCCACTCAGCCTCGGGAGGTCAACTGAGTAGAGGTGGGTTCGATTCCAACCTCAGCCATCCTGGAAGTGGTTTTCCGTGGTTTCCCACTTCTCCTCCAGGCGAATGCCGGGATGGTACCTAACTTAAGGCCACGGCCGCTTCCTTCCCTCCTCCTTGCCTATCCCTTCCAATCTTCTCATCCCTTCACAAGGCGCCTGTTCAGCATAGCAGGTGAGGCCGCCTGGGCGAGGTACTGGTCATACTCCCCAGTTGTATCCCCCGACCAAGAGTCTGAAGCTCCAGGACACTGCCCTTGAGGCGGTAGAGGTGGGATCCCTCGCTAAGTCCGAGGGAAAAACCAAACCTGGAGGGTAAACAGATGATGATGATAAAATGTCTTATTCCTTTTCTTCCTGGCCTTTTCTCAATTAACTGCGATTGAAACTTGTGTAGATTTATGCCAATCGTCCGGCTGGATGCCCTTCCTGACGCCAATTATATGTGTATTAACTATTGCGTGTTCCTACGGTGGTTTGTAGAGTGATATGCTTTATATAAATGGAGATAAATGCATTCTATGACGACCATAAACACGCAGTCCCCAAACTAGAGGAATTTCTCCATGTCCTCCCATGTCAATGGGCCTGGGTTCATCTCGACGCCTCCGATGACTAATAAAGTAGCCACTATAACTGCCGCCATCAAAAGTTCTGTCAGTCCTATTCCTTTATTAACTCCTAATTTACACTCCGTCTTGATTCACTTTACCCGATTGTGCCATCGCCCTATCACACTCCTATACTGCTGCACTGTTACGCCCATATTGCTTTTCCTGCACATCCGGACCGTTCCACGCACGTCTGCTCACTAGCTCACCTCAGCAAAGACTGACTAGAGGAATTAACTAGACGAAGTTAAAATCCCCCACCCAGCCCTCTGAATCGAAGGCCATTACGCAGATCATTCAGCCAAGCAGCCGGAATAAGTTCAAAAAATGATGATATAACATACTTACGTGAGTGAATTGGTGACGTGATTCGGATCACGTTATTATGAGCTTACATTCGGGAGATGATGTGTTCGAATCCCACCGTCGGTAGCCCTGAAGATGATTTTCTGTGCTTTCCCTTTTCCTGATCAAGCAAATGCTCAGAATGTACCGAGCTCGATAGCTGCAGTCGCGTAAGTGCGGCCAGTATCCAGTATTCGGGAGATAGTAGGTTCGAACCCCACTGTCGGCAGCCCTGAAAATGGTTTTCCGTGGTTTCCCATTTACACACCAGGCAAATCTGGGGTTGTACCTTAATTAAGGCCACGGCCGCTTCCTTCCCACTCCCAGGCCTCTCCTATCCTATCGTCGCCATAAGACCTATCTGTATCGATGCGACGTAAAACAAATTGTAAAAAAAAAATCCTACTTTCCCAATCTTCGCCTTCTTCCATTCTTCGTTACCGAAATCTTCATCGTGTTTGAGAATGTAATAAGTAATGCGTTATTTACGTACATTATACCTAATATCAGCCCCGTGTTGTAGAGTTAGGCCTACATCAGATAATTCCTGAAGTTAGGAGAAAATACGTGGTACACAGAGCACATATTTTCTGGAGAGCATACCACATACCAAATTTTAAGTCACAACCCGCAACACTATCACTACTTGGTCTTCATTGCACAGACCTTCAGGACCAGAGCTTCCTATCATTGCTGTAAATCGATGGAGCAGTCCACGGTCAAGTTTTACTTTGACATTTGCGCTAAAAACCTACTCACTGCCATCCTAGAAGTGATTTCTCAGTTAATGTTAATGATAATAATAATGTTTAATGTCTGCCCTCACAGCTATTGGCAGTCGCCAGAATGACGGAATTTCTTCCTGCAGGAGTTCTTTAGTCCGCCTCTATGGTGTAGTGGTTAGTGTGAATAGCTGCCAGGCCCGGGTTCGATTACCGACTCTGCCTCGAAATTTGAACAGTGGAACGGGGTCCACTCAGCCTCGGGAGGTCAACTGAGTAGAGTGGATTTCGATTCCCATCTCAGTCATCCTCGAAGTGGTTCGCCGTGGTTTCCTACTTCTCCTCCAGGCAAATGCCGGGATGATGCCTAACCTAAACAGCTTCCTTCCCTCTTCCTCGTCTATCCCTTCCAATCTTCCCGCCCCCCCCTCCCGCCCAAGGCCCCTGTTCGGTATAGCAGGTGAGGCCACCTGAGCGAGGTACTAGTCCTCCTCTCCACTTGTATCCCCGACCCAAAGTCTCACGCTCCACGACACTGCCGTTGAAGTGGTAGAGGTAGGATCCCTCGCTGAGTCCGAATGAAAAGCTAACCTTGGAGGGTAAACGGATAAAGAAAGTAAGAAATAAATAAAAATGAGTTCTTTAATGTGCCTCTTTTACTATGCATGTGCAGTACATGCACAATCTCTTCCATACTACGACGGCCGATGACATTGTTTTCCTGCTTTGAATTAAGCCCCGAGTTGGTGTTGCTCACCGACAAAGACTGAACAAAATGTTTGTATAGACCTATCTATGGATGTGTCTTGTAACGCAATCTCAGGTATCGCGATTCGTAAACAATAGTGGCAGAGTCAAGTCGTTCGCTGTATGAAGAAGAAATATTACGAGATAACACAAGTGCCGAAGAGCCTCCGTAGCTCATGCGGTAGCGTGCCGACCTCTCACCACCGGGTTCTGTGGTTCAAATCCCGGTCACTCCATGTGAGAATTGTGCTGGACAATGCGGAGGCGGGACAGGTTTTTCTCCGGTTTTCCATGTCATAATTCATTCCAACAACACTCTCCAATAGGGTTCCATTTCATCTTTGCGCCAGAGGAGTGCGACAGGTTTCGGCAACCGGCACAATTCCTATCCTCGCCGCTCGATGGGGGCTCCATTCATTCCATTCGTGACCCGGTAGAATCACTGGAAACAGGCTGTGGATTTTCATTCATTACACATGCCGAGTCAGATATTGATGAAATTGACATTAGACACTTCGTCAGCAAAATTTCGAACAGTCACACTGAAAATTGTGTGTCTTTTGCTGAACATAGATATTGTGACTAAATCTATTGCAGGATGTTTCTTCCTCTCCGAAAATATATACAGTAGTGCGTGCCGTAGTGGCATAAGTCCCTGCCTTAGGCGAGATTGATGGACTCATGCATGTTCTGCCCAATCAGACTCTTCATTTGGTCCACCGATCGAGTTGTGCTCGTCCTCTAGATTGACGACCATGAACTTTTCTCTCCATATCGAGTTTCCCCAACGCCTATGATATTCTGGCTATGTATACAGTGTATCTGAGGACACATTGGCTCACATAGTCGACAGTCTCGTCATGATGTTAAGCTGCCACAATATTGATATATTGCTGCGACGCGCTCTCCAGGGTATTGGACGTAGCCGTCTGTAGCACCAAATTTCCATGACATCTCCGGCTCCATGGCTAAATGGTTAGCGTGCTGGCGTTTGGTCACAGGGGTCCCGAGTTCGATTCCCGGAATTTTAACCATCGTTGGTTAATTTCGCTGGCACTGGGGCTGGATGTATGTGTCCTCTTCATCATCATTTCATCACATCAGGACGTGCAGGTCGCCTACGGGTGTCAAATCAAAATATCTGTTCCTGGATGCCCAAACATGTCCTCGGACACTCCTGGTACTAAAAGCTATGCGCCATTTCATTTTCGTTTCCATGACATCAAGGCGCTGGCGGTTGGCCGTCTTAAAGGTCCACGTTTCAGCACCATAGGTGGCGAAAGGGAAGATGAGTGTCCGGAGAAGTCTGATTTTCGTATTGGTAAGGAGGGTTAGTTTCGCAAGATGATGATGTATACAAATACGAGTACCACTTTCTCTTTCTTTCTTATATGCTTACCCTCCAGGGTTGGCTTTTCACTCGGACTGAGCGAGGGATCCCACCTCTACCACCTCAAGGGCAGTGTCCTGGAGCTTCAGACTCTGGGTCGGGGATACAACTGGGGAGGATGACCAGTACCGCGCCCAAGCAGCCTCATCTGCTATGCTGAACAGGGGCCTTGGTGGGGGATGGGATGATTGGAAGGGATAGACAAGGAAAAGGGAAAGAAACGGCCGTGGCCTTGAGTTAGATACCATCCCGGCATTTGCCTGGAGGAAAAGTGGGAAACCACGGAAAACGATTTCCAAGATGGCTTACGTGGGAATCGAACCCACCTCTACTCAGTTGACCTCCCGAGGCTGAGTGGACTCCGTTCCAATTTTCAAATTTCGTGCAGGGCCGGGAATCGAACCCGGGCCTCCGAGGGTGGCAACTAATCACACTAACCACTACACCACAGAGGCGGACATGAGTTTCACAAAATGTGAAGGAAAAAAAAAATCCTAGGAGAGGGTCCAGTTTGGAAACTAGTCCTCAGAAAGGTTAAAGTTGGCCTTTTTTCACTTTACCAAGGGTTTATAACTTCATGACGTCGTCATTCTTACTAACCAGCCGTGGTTCGCGTTCGTGCATGAGGGATTTTTGACCTGTCACATTCTTGTGGTTCAGATTCCACACAAAACTAGAGGTTGCATGACTTTGACCACGATGAACGGTTATAGAATGCAACTTGCTTGTTTTGTGACTCACCGAGGCATTATGATGATACAAAAAAAATGATGTGTGTATATAGACCTGCTACAAAAGCCTTTATCCCTAAATAATTAATTTATTGTAATTGTACTGTATGCTCATCGTGCACGCGAGATTTCACTCGACGCGGTCTCTCTGACTTGCCGGTGGCTAGCGTGCTCGAATAGCGTAAATCAAGCTCAGGATATCAGCATGTCATCGCGTGTGCTACCTTTCTACTTAACTCGTACTACATCCACGTTCCGGTCCCTATGTAGTAGGTAAGACTGCAAGTTTGGGTTTCAACTATCAAAATTTCTCTGATATTGCTTCATAATATATCATCGTCGCCCTCTTCAGTAGTGTGTGTTCCACCAAGTCGCCGTGTCCACTATGCTGCTCCGTTGTGTCGATCGTGGAACATGTTGGAGGGTAGATTTACTCTCTTCTTGCTGTATAGTGAACCAGCCCATCGTCGCTTAGATCGTCACTATGATCTCTTTTCAGCATTTCTTGTGCTATTTGTTTTACGTCGCAGCGATACAGACATGTTTTATGGTGATGCCTGATTGATACTTGAGGCTATTTTTTTTTATATATTTTGATTTAACTTGGAAGCGGAAGAGATAAATAAAATGGAAAGAGAATCTGAGTACTATACTCTTGTCAAATTAATAAACAGGGAATGGAGAAGGCCAGGGAAACTATTAAAATTATTCACAATTATAAAAAGCTTGTGGGAGAAAAAAATGAAATTAGTGCATGAGGGAAGGGGCACATGCTGCTGAAAAAAAATGATGAAACAGCGTAATTAGCACGAGTACACATGGTTAAAAGGATATTATGGGACACTTAAGCTACACATACAGGAATGCATGCTAGTATTTCAGGATGAACCAAGTCTCGGCTCTCCTACTTCGGACGACCGAAGTTGGAAGAGGGAGACTCCAAATCGACCAGTTACCCGTACACTGGTTTAAAATTGATTATAGTCAGTAGAAGAAAACATACGGAGAGTAGTTATCTCTGAAGTATCATCTCTGTATGGGTTAATAATAACGAAGTTTTGTAATCATGTATGTACATAAAACAACTTTGATTCACAGATATGGAACATTATAGAGTTTAACTCACTAATAACTAAGGCCGACAATAATTATAAGTTTAGTATTATTTTCGTTGTTCATATCTGTTCAGTTTTGTTCCCTTGTTCCTTAGGTATTGTTGTTTGTCTGCCTGTTTTATTTTCTTTGGTTTTGTTAGTTTGTTTTGGCTACCTTCTAATGAGATTGTTGGTTGTTTGTCTGCCCGTTTTATTTTATTTTATTTTGGTTTTATTTTAGTTTGGTTTTGTTAGTTTATTTGCTTTTGGCTGATGACGTACAGTGGAGTTGGAAGAGGCGGGGACAGGCCTGACCTATCTCAAGATAAAGTGTTGATTCGGTACGTCTGCACATGTAAAGTAGAGTAAAGTAGTGAATAGTGTTAGGTTAGAGGAAGTAAGTTGTCAATGAGACAGTGAAAGATGAGCCGAGTTACGGAATCCGTCTCGGCAGTGAAATATAGGTGTGACAGCCTACATGTAGAGCTAGGCAATCCGCACACATGTGGGTTGTTACAGGAAGGAGTGGTGAGGAAATAACATTGACAGCTTAAAGGGTCTATGAGGTATCGGTTTCCGAGCCTCGTGAGACATGTCTGGTCGTGACATCCCAGGGAAGGGTGGTAGCATTTCCTCACCAGGGGTGATGTCGCGGCCAGACAGATTTAGGATAGATTTAGTATATATTCATGTAGTAAAGTAGTTAGTTTAGTTAGGTGGTGTGTTGCATGTGGAGCTGGCGATCCGCCCATGTGCAAGATGCTACAAAGTAGATTTAGAAGTAGTTAAGTAGTATATTCCTTTAGTAAAGTAGTTAGTTTAGTTAGGTGGTGTGCTGCATGTGGAGCTGGCGATCCGCCCATGTGCAAGATGCTACAAAGTAGATTTAGAAGTAGTTAAGTAGTATATTTATGTAGTAAAGTAGTTAGTTTAGTTAGGTGGTGTGCTGCATGTGGAGCTGGCGATCCGCCTATGTGCAGGATGCTACAAAGTAGATTTAGAAGTAGTTAAGTAGTAAGTAGTTAGTATCTAGCTATAAACAGTCTGTGAGTGTTTATTTTATTGGAACATTGTAACTGGGCGAAAGCCTGTTATGTTCAGTTCAATAAATTCATTCATTCATTCATTCATTCATTCATTCATATTTTGATTTACGTCACACCGACACAGATATGTCTCATGGTGACGATGGGATAGGAAATGCCTAGGAAGTGGAAGGAAGCGGCCGTGGCCTTAATTAAGGTACAGCCCCGGAATTTGCCTGGTGTGAAAATGGGAAACCACGGATACTTAAGGAACCGTGGCCTTAAATAAGATACAGTCCCAGCATTTGCATGGTGTAAAAATGGGAAACCACGGAAAACCACTTTCAGGTCTTCCAGTAGTGAGTTGGAAGCCGCTGTCTCCTGAACGCAAGCTGACAACTATATGGAGCAAACCGCGTAACCAGCCTCTGAGTTGTAACACCGGATTTTGAACCTTAACACCATTAGAAGCCATTAACTGCGTGTGCCCGGGCTTCTAGTTTCTAGCAATTGTTGCCAAGATGGACCTTGACTGTTCACTCTTTCAGAAAGGTATCTGTTCAAAATAGATTACTCTCACTAGCACCTTAATAGTTCAGCACTTCACTCCAAAAAGCTTCTAGTTCCACTCATGCGCTCTCCTTTCATAAGGATCAAATTGTACTATTGCTTATTAATGTTAAAAGAGAAGGCAATATTAAATGAGACAGTCATATGGTTTAATGGTTTAATGTGGTACTCGGTGGGCCGGAAGAAGCTGTGTGTTCTGTACGACTCTCTGTTATCAGCAAATATATTCTGCAGTTGTGTTAAACAAAAAGAACAACCATACTAAGCGTGTCTGTACACTATGTCTTTAAAATCTCTGTCAAGAGCAACTTTTCTAGAGTAAAATGTACGTTTTGCTGCTTATCCCAGGTATTGCTACGGTCGCTGAAACCATTCTGGCTTGTTTTGCTTGTGGTTACGGTTTTAAAACCGGATGTTCTTCCTGTCACTATATCGTCGGTGAAGAAACAATACCTAGTATTTCACAAATTATCTTCCTATCCATTATTTTCCTGAAGACTTGTCACGCCTCCCAGCCACAAATGGATATGCAGTCCCGCAGAACAAAGTTCGGTGTGTTCATTTTCCTATGCGATGGTGTAAAGGAAAATGAACATTAAGGACAGTACACTGCAGGAGTACGTGTATATATCACGTAAGCATACATTCCGGTAAGGTTCATTTTCCTTTACACCCATGCATAGGAAGATGAACACAACGAAAATTGTTCTCATGGACTGCATATTCATACGTGGGTGTAGGCGTGACCGGTCTTAAGGTAAATAATGGATAGGAAAAGCATTGTGAGATACGAGGTTTTGTTTCTTCAACGACGGGATTCAAACTTCGGCTTTACCGGTGGAAGACCAGTAGCTAATCGAACCCTCTGTTTTCATCTTCCTTGCGTTATTCTTGCATTGCTACAGAGTCCACTGCTCGGCAGGCCGATTTCCACTTGGCTCTGTCCGTCCAGTGCATCGTCAGGAAGTGGATGAACGGAGGGTTTGTTTTCCAGCCAGAGCTTCTTGGCCTTCCGTGAGATCCATTTCAAGATGGGGTGGGATGAACTACCATCTTCCCCAAAGATGTCTCTTCGGGACGTAAGGTGCTACCACTCCACCTGAGCAAGTTTCAGCATTTTGTTCACAATCCGAACAAGATCCATGTTCTTCAGTTAGTCAGAGCCCAAGTGACCAGCGAAGCATGTGAATATTCATGGCTTGCTCATGTTTGACTGAATGTATTAAATTAATGTTTTAAATGACCGAAATTCACTTCTGATAATAACATGGTTAAACGTGCTTCGATTAAAACCACTACGTTTTCACCAATTTATGAATAAAATTCACTAGGCTATTTCATTGCGGAACTAACCTGTAGAGTTGACCATGACTGGACTGAAGAATCCTCGTTAGATAAGTATGAATAACTCTAGTTTTGATAGAAAGTTGAGATTTCCAATTCCGGAGGTGCACATGGCCCTGAGGTTCACTCATCCTACACCAAAAATGAGTACCAGGTTAATTCCAGGGGGCAAAGACGACAGGGCGTAGAGCTAACCACTCTACCCCACCAAGTGCGGAGGTTACGGATAGTGGAAGCCTTTACCTTCCACCCCTCCAGGGGCCTTCATGGCCTGTGCGGAGACGACTTTACTTTGCTTCTTGATAGAAAGTTAACATCCAAATTGGCAATCTGCGTTACTGTCTACCTCCATAGTGTAACCATTAGCGTTATTAGCTACTGGACTCTGGTACTTGGTTTTCGATTCCCGGTACTGTCAGAAATTCAAGAGTGCGGGGAGCTGGTATGTGGTTAAATAGGTACCTGCACAGGTAACATCCATCAGGGGTGTGTCTGAAAAGAGATGCATCACCTTGGAATGAGGACATAAATTTACATTTTACCTTCATTACTGTTTGAAAAGCAAGAACTACTATGGTCCGAAGTACTTTTCCTTAGCTTCTTCTCTGTTGCCTGGAGGAATCAAGAGGCAATCTTAATAAATATCAGCTACAAAGGACCACTTCCTTCGGACAGAGAGAGAGAAAGGTCTGATAGGTGATCACGATAATGAATACTTGTATTAGTAAGTGAACTTTGGAACATTAGCACTAGTATTTATGATGGTTGGGCGTTTATTACCTCTACAGACTGCAAATTATTTCAAAGGTGTTATTTCATAAGAGTATCTCATCATTTCAGTATGTAATTCACTACATGCAAGAGTAGTTTTCTACTACCTAGTTACATCATCTGATGTTTCCTTGTTTCTTTCTGTCTTTTCCTTTCAGTCGCAATATATCCCTGAGTGGCTGGTTGTAAGACGCTCTCATATTGTGCTCATATTTTTGAAATCGATTCCCAAGTACATTCAACAGGCCTTTCAAATGACTTGAATGTGAGAGACCCATATCATTAAACTTACTCGCACGTTAAAGAAACCTAGGGCGAAATTTTGGCACGCCATTGTTTGAATACACACAGTAGCCTGTGATAAATGGTGATTAAAAAGGGCAACGTGTCTGTAGACGAGGTGGAGGTTATTGATTTGAGAGGATGTATAAATAGACAACCATTTTCTCTAACACTTCCGAGAGGAAAATGGTATATGCTTGACCTTTTGAAGAATTAGGGTATCGGCAGAAGAAAGTGAATAACCACGAAGAGCATGAAGATGGAAGATTTCGTAGGCCCCCCATCCCTAATGACTTCGGGGTCGGAAGTAAACAAGAGTTGACCAAGGAAGATCGAACAGGGAAGATGAAAGTGAAGAGATTGAGACGAGTAATTAGAAGCAATATGAAGCTCAGCTAAGGACCTCTTGGCCAACAACCCGCACTCCCAATGTGAGAGCTCCCAAGATTCCTCTTCCTTAAGACAGGTACGGGATACTGTATACATATTATACCGTCCCCACCCACAGCGAGTCTGTAGCCGACCACCTCACAGTGCATCGAGATTAACACGAGGAGGTCTGTGCCCAAAGCAGTTCACAGTTCGAGAATCCAAGAATAGACAAATTCTACAATCTACAGTACAATCTTGGCCTGACTTTTGAAAAGACTAATCTCCCTACATTCTGTGATTTCCTCCGTGGCAAAACACTCAGGGCCGATTGCAGAAACGGTATTTAGACGATGTCTACGGTTAAACAATGCCTAAGCATGGCTGCCGCATTGCAGAGACGTTATTTATCACTTAGACACTGTCTGAAACCGATGTTCAACCGGTCATGTTTAAACACTGTTTAACCTCAAATGAGAGGAGTGAATCACAATTAGAGGTTATGTACCATAAAATATGTAATTTGTATGATCATGTTGAAACGGTTCCGGAAAGAAAGGTTAGTCCGACGGCCTCTCTGTGGGTCGCCCGCTGCTAAATCGCAGCAATTCGTTTGACATGCACGGGGAGATAACAATAAAATAAGATTTCGCTTTACGAGAGACTTGTTTCTTGAGACTGACAAAGTAACAGTCCGGTAACTGTCAACTTGAATGCAATTCTTGGCAACCGATATATTTTATTATGTACATGAGGTAACTTCCATGGAATTATAGGTCACTTCGACTACATACATATCAGAATTATGTGTCCCGATCGTCTGAGGGCTGTCACATATATCAATCAGGAGGGATTCACTTATATTTACTGCCAAGTAAACACACATAATAGTGAAAACTAAAAAGTAGGTTTTATGGGATTTTATATATATAATTGCATAGGTTTTCGGCAACTATCAGATAGGAAAAGGCAAGTGGTGGTGATTATCGTTTAAAGAGGACTGAGGAAGAAGAGCCGTGGCCATAAAAACAGCCCTAGTATTTGCCTGGTGTATAAATAGGGAAACTACGGAAAACAATCTTCACGGCTGCCGATAATGCGTTTCGAACCTACGATCTCCAGAATGCAAGCTACATCTATATGGCCCGTACAACACACTCGGTTACACATTACTATTGCTTCATCTTCCCTTCGTCGAAGCTACCGTATTTATGAGTAGATTACACTCGCTGTAACAACGCTATAATGAAAGCTACACTTCCCCGTACGGTGCCGTGTCGCTTTAGTGTCGATAATATGATGAGATTTAATTTCCACCGAAAGCGATACTCTTATCTGTGGGCAAGTCATGCTCAGCCATATTTGAGTAATGTGTAGGAAGACAAACAGCTGACTGGCGTTCGGCGCGCGCACCGGCGAATTTCATTGGTTGCGACAAGCAAAGAGTTGCATGAAAGATACTTCTGTATCCATTTTCAAACCAAAGTTTAAGGGATGTCTAGTTAAACATCGACTGAACATTGTTTATGCAATGGAAGATCGTGAACGATTTAGGCGTTGGTTAGGTAGACGATGTCTAAGGCTTAAAACTAGTCATCGTTTCTGCAATCGGCCCTCACTCTTCATGGTTTCGGCATTGTTTCCTCAAAATTCACCTTATTTCTCTCCATTACGCTCTTCATCATAATGGATGATAACCGTGTAGACTCTGCTATAGTCAACATGTTCGGTTAGCAAAAATATCGGTGAGATGTATAAAATTAAAATATCCTCTTTGATGTACTATAAAGCATTACACTTAAATTTCCAAGTAATTTCTCCAGAAGTAGTCTTAATTTTTGTTATTGTTTAGCACGACTAGTATTTTTCTGCGAGAAGGTAACTTTATAAAGTAAATTTATTGGTTGGTAGCTCTTTTAGCAAATAATAAAAGTGGTGATGATACCTGTTTAAGGAGCCAAAATATGTGGTATGGGTTCATCTATAAAGGGAGAGAGGAAAAGGAAAGAAGGAAGAAAAATAAGAAAGAAAGAAAGAAAGAAAGAAAGAAAGAAAGAAAAGAAAAAGTAATACGTAGTTGTTCGTTAAATCATGATTATTATAATCTCTACAGTGAAGAATTGGTCAGCATGAATGAAAATGACGACATTGCTTGACTGATATCATCACTTTATTAGAAACTTCCTTATTCATTTAATTGAAATAGGATTTGGCAAGAACACATATGGAAACTTCCCAGGAATAACAACGTTGATGGACATGTTAGCTGTTCCTTGTTGTCAAACTGTGGATTTTCCTGGAAGCGCAACTCGTAAGTTCTTGATGTAATGGGTGCCCTCACTTAGTCATCATTATTTTCATCTCTCAGCTTGTGTTTCTTGTCATAACAGCAGTGTAAATGGAATATACAAATGAAATATATATAAATTTTGTGTATTGGCCTTACATTGGGTTTGAAATTCAGTCCGAACACACAAACATCTCGAGGAAGTAGGAAGACCACGATTTGTTTACGTACTGTATATACATTGATCTTTCTCTTTCTGTATCTCAACTTTATGTCTAATACTTAGCTTGTGTCCTAGACAAGGTGTACATTGATCCTTCATGTACAGAAAGCCAACTCTTCGTATACTGTATAGCTGCCACCGTATTCTCCTTAAAGCTTAAGCGACTACAATGGTTGTATTCTAGGAATCTGCTGAAGGATTTTAAAAATTAAAACGGATAGTTCTATGTACTTAAAAACCTAGTATGAATATGGTGATGCCAGTCTTTTATCAAACTATTATGTAAGACCTGTTACTTAGACAAACTAGAATCCATCTTAAGTAACCTCATTAATAATTCATTTTCATTATAAGAACATATTTTTACAACTAAAACAATTATGAATCCAATTCTGTAAAAAATTACAAGCCAAAGAATAAATAAACTTACCTTGGGAAGACTTGATTTCCTGCTGAAGGGCAGTCAAACAGATATAGACCCAAATAAACAAAGATTAAAATCATACACGATATTCATTATGATGGTGATAATGATGATGACGATGATGATGGTGATGATGATAACTTATTTTAAGGAGAAAAACACCATTTTAAGCCCTATTTGTGATGTCCTCGAGATGAAAATGTTAATGATTCGCGAGGTGGCCATATTGGAGAATGATGGTTGGACATTCGCGTCCTGGAGTCAACGTTACAGGATCGAATCCTAGTACAGCCAGTCAGCATTTAAGAATGCTTTTATGAGGTGGACACTAGTCAAAAGATTTTCTCTCACTTAGAAAAATACCCTGCGTCTAAATTTAATCAGTCCATCGCCTCGTAACAGCATTAACAGTTAAGGCAACATTACTGTTCTTTTTAATATTTTTAAGTGCGATCATTCTCTGGATATGACAGTAAGTTCTCTTATCCCTGACAAATAGGGTGTACCAATAAAAGATCATGGAAGACAGATCTGAAATATTCTAGATTTGTAGGGCATAACACCTTAGTGACATAGTCACTGGCTTCTCACTAAGGCGCGGCGGTCCTAGACATGACCAGTAGCCTATATGTTGCTTTTTGGAAATTGAAACTCACGAGTGGTGGTGGTGGTGGTGGTGATTATTGTTTTAATAATAATAATCATATTTGCTTTACGTCCCGCTAACTACTTTTATGGTTTTCGGAGATTATTGTTTTAACAGGAAGTAATATTAGGCAACCATTCTCTATATAACACTAATCAGAGAGAAAAATGGAAGGGACCCGACACTTCGACAAATGAAGGTATGGGCCAAAGGAAGACAAGGGCCACGAAGGGCGGGAAAATGAAAGACTTCCTAGGCCTCCATACATAGTACCGTTGGGTTAGGAAAAGAACAAGAGTTGGTCAAGGGAGGTCGGATAGGATATTTGGAAGTGAGGAGTCTGGCAAAAGTAAATGGAAGCAATACCAGGACTCAGATCAGGGCCCCATGGTCGTCAACCCACGCTCCCAAGTTGAGAGCCGGTGGGACCCCTTTTAGTCTCTTCTTACGACAGGCAGGGTATACCGTGGGTGTTATCCTAGTTTTCACATACCATAATACAATCGATGTTGGAATGAAGAAAAAGATTAAGAAATAATAATAATAATAATAATAATAATAATAATAATAATAATAATAATAATTTCGTGTGGCTTTTGCTATGGTTGTGCAACCTTGTAGGCAAACCCTCCAACGAGGTAGGCGCCGTCTGCGAAGCATTGAAAACAGCGTTAGTGTGGTGCAGGATAATGTTGTATGTGAGTTGCAAGAATGCTGGGGATAGTACGAGGCAATGTATCGCTTGAACTAGTCGGGAATCGAACCTGGTATCCCGAGGACCAAAGGCCAAGTCACTGACCAGTCTGTCATGGAGATGTATCGGTTCTCGAGCCTTGTCGTGAGCTATACGGCGCGGCATTTCAAACGCTTGTGTTCTAGAATGTAAAAATTATGATCTGTCATCTGTAAGTGGAGACACTGGTTTGTTTTGTTGTAGGCAGTAAGAGGCTTCTCATTGGCTGTGATGCTGCGATATACTAGCCACAGCACCTGGTGTATCTCGACCGCACACGCCAGCTACCGGTCACTGCCCTCTGCGATGTCACTCCGGCTTCAAGAGGCAATCCTGAATGAACAAACTACTGAGGATATTGTGCCTTATCTTGTAGAAGTTGTAGATGTGAGGTGTCATCCCTCATCGCACTGTCGTTTACTCACAAGAAAATGTGGCTACTGTATAGATATCGACATTTGACTGAACTATCGAATGTGAGGCACGACTGAAAATGTAAATGTAGTGGTATATCATTGTGCTATTCAATCTGTATATCGTACTGTAAAGACATTGGGAATATTAATATTATATTTACTGCAACCGATGATGATGGTGATGATGATGATGATTATTATTATTATTATTATTATTATTATTATTATTATTATTATTATTATTCGTTTCAGCCGTCTATGAGCTGCGATTACGCATCTTCCATTGCTTTCTCGAGTTCTTTCTCCATCCTCTTTCGCCAGTATTCCTTCATACGTTGGCTTGCTCGTGCTCGTTCTTCTGCCGAGAATACTCTATTCCTCCTCGTTTTCTCATCAGCTAGATCCTTCACCTCCGCAACTCTCTGCCTGAAGTTTTTTCTGTTTGCTATATCTTCTGCCGTGATCCCACATTTTTCTAAATCTCGGTGGACTTCTTTTACCAATGGGACTTGTGTCTTCCTGTTCTCCTGGAAGGTGAGGATCCTGTTGGCGATTCTCTCCAATCCCATCCTTTTAATATGTCCGTAGAACGTCAATCTCCTCTTTTTCATTGTGGTGGTGATGTTTTCAAATTGTTGGTATAGTTCTCGGTTTGGTCTCATGATAAACGTAAACTTGTCTGATGATTTTATGGATCCAAGAATCTTTCTAAGGAACCTCCTTTCTTTCTTTTCCAAATCTAAGAGTCCCTTCGTGGCTATTGTCTGAGTTGCGTATAGACATTCAGATTTGACTATCGTGCTGTAGTGCTTGAATTTGGCCTGGAAGGAGAGTGGCTTAGATTTGTAGGTGCTCTGACATAATCTAAACGCAGTTTCCATCTTTCTTGCACGTTCTTGAATTGCTGCTTTCTCATTCATGTTTGGAGTCAAAATCTCTCCTAGGTACTTGAATTTTGTAGCCCTTTTGATGTCACTGTACTTCGTCCTCATTGTCCAGGTTGGATCAGTGGTATTTATGTTCATGTACTCCGTCTTCTCAAAAGATATTTGCAATCCTGTTTTGTCTGCTGTTTCTTTGAGGACTTCACTTTGCTTAATTGCAATTTGCAAATTCCCTGCAAAAAAGACTATATCATCTTCAAATGCGAGGCATTCAAATTTAAGCCCAGTTCTCTTGTGACCTAATCTAATTCCATTTGGAAAGTTGAATTTGCTCATTTCTTTTCGCCGTTCCCTGATAACTTTCTCTAAAACACAGTTGAACGAAATTGGAGAGAGGCCGTCTCCTTGTCTCAAACCTGTTTTGATTTCAAAGGGCTCTGACAGTTCTCCTAAAAATTTTACCTGCGATCGTGTGTTTTTTAGTGTTTGTTGAATCAAGGTTGTTGTCTTATTGTCTATTCCAAATTCCTTAAGCACTTCCATTAGTGTGTCCCGGTCTATGGAGTCGTATGCTTTTTTGAAATCCACGAATGCCATTATCACTTTCTTATCTGCTGCTAATGTCTTAATTTTGATTAAGGTCTTAATGGTAAAAATATGTTCTGCACATGACCACCCGTTTCGAAAGCCATCTTGATATTCTCCTAATTGTTTATCTATATGTCCTTCTATCCTACGCTTGAGTGCTATGGAAATTATCTTGTAGGCTACCGGCAAAATGATATCCCTCTATAGTTACTGACATTCGTTCTGTCTCCTTTCTTGTGCAGGGGGTGGATGATAGCCGCCCTCCATTCTTCTGGGATCTCTCCTGTGGACCAGATCTGTTGAAAGAGTGTTTCAAGTTGTTCCAGGAAGTTATCCCCTGCATATTTCGGAAGTTCAGCAACAACTGAGTCCTTGCCAGATGCTTTGTTTTCAAGCTTTTGATGAACTCCTTTATTTCGTTCTTATCTGGCGGGGTTGATTCATGCAGTGTGCTTTCTGGTTTCTGGAACGTCAGTTTTTCTTGAGGTGGATCACAATTGAGCAGTTCTTTGAAATATTTAGCCAAGTGTTCACAGTTCTGTTTGTTGCTCATAATCAGCTGGGTGACGAGTAACCTCGAAGTTTTGTCTTAAACGTCTAATAGAAGTTCCTGGTGTTGTTATTCTTGAAATTCTCTTCTATCTCTCTCAGCTGGTCTCTTTTGAATCTTATTTTGGCAATCTTGAACACCTTTGCTGTCCTTTTCCTTTGGATCTTAAATTCTTCGAAGTTCTGTTTGTTGGAGTCCCACTTGTTCCAAGCTTCTGATCGTCTTCGTAGAGCATCTTCACACTCATCATTCCACCATGGATGTTTCTTCTTCTTAGCAAGAAAAATTGTTTGTTTCGCTGCTTCCTGAATCTTTCGAGCCATTTTGTCCCACTCATAGGACTCCAACGTGTCGAGTTCTTTCTGATATTTCACTGCTATTTCTTCGCTGACTTTGAGTTCTTCAATTCTGTACTTCTGTATTCTGAGGGGTTTCTTTCTACGGTTACAAGGTATGGGCATCAATTTTATCCTTGTTAGATAGTGTACGGAATCAAAATTAACACCTTTTTGCACTCTGACATTCATTATTTTCTTCGGGCTGGTGGTCGCTACAGGGTCAATTTGGAATTCTCCTAACATGGAGTTAGGTTATCGCCATGTTATCATCCGCTTGGGAGCTCTCTTGAATTGAGTGGACATTATTTTCATACCAAATGATTCACAAACATCGATCAGTCTTTCACCATTTATGTTTGTCCTTTTGTGAGCCGTGTATGTTCCAACGACGTTTCGAAATGTTTTCTCTTTTCCAATCTGAGCATTAAAATCTCCCATCACGATCATGACACGTCTTTCTGGGGTTCTGAACAGTTCTTCTTCAAGTTGTGACCAAAATTCTTCTACTTTCTCTGTATTTCTGTTATCTTCATTAATTGGAGCATGAACATTGAAGGTGGAGTACAATTTGTTTCCACTTTTGGGAGTTAGTACAGACAGTCTGGGAGATGGAGATCTGAAGTCCACTATAGATTCTGTTATAGAGTTGTGAATAAAGAAGGCTGTCCCGAGTATTAACACTGGATTCTTGGTTTTCTTTGACTTCTTAACTCTGATAACTGGCCGTCCTTTCATTATTCTGTAGTTTCCAATAGCCGACACTTCATCTGAAATAAATCTTGTTTCTTGAACCGCTAGAACTTTGATCTTACATTCATCGAGTACTTTGATGAGTTCCTTTTGTTTACCAACTTTCAAAGGGGTGTTCACATTCAGTGTGCCAAAGAAATGCTTTTCTTTCGTTCTGAGTTTGCGGGGTGATGGATCCTCCGACTGATCCAAACAAGATGGCGTAGGGCCCCCAGAATCCTTTGCCCTACTTGAAGCAGAACTCTGGCCCCGGATTTTACCGGCTGGGGTACTAGATTCCGTACGTTTTGTCATCGTGTTAGTTGCGTGGTTTTAGGTTTGCGGGATAGGGTAGAACTCCATCCAAAAGGTAAAACCAAATTGGTGAGACCTGGAGTTTTAGAACAGCCGTCTCCCTAACATGGAATCCGACGCTGACCAGGAAGCCGCCCGATTCGGGAACAGTCGCGTCTGGGTTTTAAGTCACTTTTTTTTCGGGGTGTGCTCCCTTAGGTTCTTCCGCTCTCTGTGCCGTTGGGAAATAGATTCCTCTTCCGCCGCTGAGACCGTTGACCAGTTTCGCCTAGTAACCCTAGGTAGGGGCCCTATAACAGGGTGCTACCATCCGGAACCAGATGGACCCTGGATATTTTACGAGGTTGATACTCCTCCCGCTCCTCCTTCCCCATCACTTGCAAAATGAGGCCCCGGGCTTGCGACCGGCTCTGGTGGAGTTAATATTATTATTGTTGTTGTTATTATTATTAGCGGCCCCGTGTTACAGGGGTAGCGTGCTTGTCCTTACCCGGAGGCCCCGTGTTCGATTTCCGGCGAAGTCAGAGATTTTTACTTGGATCTGAGGGCTGATTCGAGGTCCACTCAGCGTACGTGATTAAATTGAGGATCTATCTGACGGTGAGATGACGGCCCCGGTCTAGAAAGCCAAGAATAACAGCCGATAGGATTCGGCGTGCTGACCACACGACACTTCGTAATCTGCAGGCTTTCGTGCTGAGCAGCGATCCCTTGGTAGTCCATAGCCGTTCGAGACTGTTGCGCCATGGGGTTTGGTTTGATGATTATTATACATACATCTTCATTATAGACTGTTATGCCTTTTAGCGTTCAATCTGCAATTCTCTGTGATTTTACTAAACTCCGCCACAATTCTTTACCTGTAATTAACTCTCTCTGTGTCCTCGTTTAGCACTTCTTATCTCTAAATCATGAGAAACTGAGTCTAACAATCGACGTCTTGCCTTTCATGACCGAGTCCATTATTCTCCTAAGTACTCCATCCTTCTCCATTCGTCTCACATGACCCCAGCACCGAAGCCGGTTTATGCGCACAACTATAAAACCTGTGCACTGCAAACCTGGTGAGAGTATGTCTCTGCCGGGCTGAATGGCTCAGACGGTTGTGGCACTGGCCTTATGACCCCAACTTGGCAGGTCCGACACTGGCTCAATCCGGTGGTATTTGAAGGTGCTCGAATACGTCAGCCCGTATCGGTAGATTTACTGGCACGTAAAAGAACTCCTGCGTGACTAAATTCCGGCACCTCGGCGTCTTATTATTATTATTATTATTATTATTATTATTATTATTATTATTATTATTATTATTATTATTATTATTATTAATTATTATTATTGGTAGTAGTAGTATTATAGTATGCCTCAGTTTGTAATTTGTCTTCTTCGAGCCTTCTTTGGTCATAACGTCTGTGCCACAGAAGTCCAGGCAATTTTCTCTTTTCTTCCGCTGTTGTTCGTGGTACACTTCTTCGTACACTTAAATGTGTGGTAGTAGCAGCAGCTATAGACGCATATCGTTTAGCGAAACTTCACTCCCTGGATAGTTCGTTGGCTAACCTCGACGGCGAGAATTTCGATGTACTGAATGCTTGCTTCAGGAAAACTACTTTTACCTTTCTGCTGGTGGCTTTACGTCGCACCGACACAGATAGGTCTTATGGCGACGATGGGTTAGGAAAGGGCTAGGAGTTGGAAGGAAGCGACCGTGGTCTTATTTAAGGCACAGCCCCATCATTTGCCTGATGTGAAAATGGGGAAACACGGAAAACCATCTTCAGGCTGCCTACAGTTGGACTACTTTTAACTTTTTAGTGTCCGTCAGATTGCTTTTTGTAAGACAGAGTCAGTTGATTTCTAGATCCTAGGTTATTACCGGAATGATTTTTGCTGGGAACATTTACACTGCTATATTTTAGTGAAGTACTTGATGGCGTTCTTAGTAACTATGGCCGCAGTAATCCTGTATTTTATGAGATTCCTTGGGGCTACGTGACGTCATCTGTCACTCCTCTGCTCCTTTCTTCTGTAGTTCATTTTCACTATCTTGTTTCTGTTTATGGATAAGTCGTTGTTCTGAGCACATTCTGTTAGTGATGAAATGCTGCTGCAAAGCGATCTTTGACGTCGATGCTACCCCCTGCCATTATCGCTCACCGAAAAAGTGGCTGCACGGTTTGGGTCACTTAGCTACCAGCTTCCATTCGATGTGTTCGAACCCCACTGTTGGCAGACCTGAAGATTGATTTCTATGGTTTCCCATTTTTACACCAAGCTAATGCTGTGGCTGTACATTAATTACGGACACGGTCGCTTCCTTCCCACTCCTATCCCATCGTCACCATAACACCTACATTTATCGGTGCGGCGTAAAGCCACTATCAAAAAGGCAAAAGTAATTTTCTTGTCAAAAATGATAAAATATATATAAACATCCTTATCGCTTGGAGTACATCATATGTAGTGGTGTTGAACAGGAGGGGAATATTTACTACGTTCTTCAGCTTATCCTAGGTATTTTTGGAATCCATAAAGCCAGTTCGGTTCATTTTAGGTTTTGACTACCTGACCCCAGGAGGCCCGGGTTCAATTCCCGCCTCTGCCACGAAATTTTAAAAAGTGGTACGAGGGCTCGAACGGGGTCCACTCAGCTTCGGGAGGTTAACTGAGTTGAGGGTGTTTGATTCCCACCTCAGCCATCCTCGAAGTGGTTTCCCGTGGCTTTCCACTACCTAACTTAAGACCACGCCCGCTTCCTTCCTTGCCTGTCCCTTCCAAGCTTCCCATCCCCCTGAAAGACCCCAGTTCAGCATAGCAGGTGAGGCCGCCAGGGCGAGGTACTGATCCTCCTTTCCAGTTATATCTCCTGACCTAAAGTCTCATGCTCCAGGACACTGCCCTTGAAGCACTAGAGGCGGGATCCCTTGCTGAGTCTGAAGAAAAAAAAACAATCCTTGACGGTAAACAGATGAAGAAAGAAAGAAAGAAAGAAAGAAAGAAAGAAAGAAAATTCCAAAGTGGGATCATCTGGGATTCGAACCTCAGCCGTCCGTATGCGCTGATCCACTGCGCTAATCACGCATATGATTATTTTCCACGATTTCTTTAATACATGCCTCGTCGCCATAAGATCTGTCTGTGTCGGTACAACGTAAAGGAAATTGTAATATATATAATACATGCCGGCCTCGTAGTGTAGGGGTCGTGTAATTGTCTGTTAACTGGAGATCTGGGTTTTATTCCCGGCCAGTTCATCGAATTTTAATTCTGGACTGGAATTCACTCAGCCTCGTTAGACCAGTCGAGGAGCTGACTGAAACAAGCAAAACGACTGAGTGTGTCATAGGGTTGACCACGTGACATTCCAGTATCTGTAGGCTATCGTGTTGCCGGGCCGAGGCCTTTATTGATCGTTATGCCAAGGGAATCTTTGTTACCTCCATACATGCCATAAAGGTCCCTGGAGGAGTGGAAGGTAAGGCACTCACTTTCAGTAACCTCGGCATTACGTGGAATAGAGTGGTCAGCACTGCACCGAGGGCACTTGTATTGAACCTGGTACTCATTTCTGGTGTAGTCAGACTAAACCGCTCCAGAAGTGGAAGTCTCCTTTGTAAAATATTTGATTTCCTAACGGGGTATCGAAACCATTTCATTCCGGGTGAATGAGTAAATACATGTCCAGCTCCATGGCTAAATGGTTAGCGTGCTGGCCTTTGGGCTAAAGGGTCCCGGATTCTATTCCCGGCCGGGTCAGGGATTTTAACTCTCATAGTTTAATTCCTCTGGCTCGGGGGATGGGTGTTTGTGTTGTATTTATTATTAGAATTCATCTTATGTAGGGTCCCATCCTCATAGACGTGCAGGTCGCCTATACGGCGTCAACTCGAAAGACCTGCACCAGGCTTCTCCGGAGGCCACGCGCCATAAATAAATAAATAAATAAATAAATAAATAAATAAATAAATAAATAAATAAATTAATTAATTAATTAATTAAATACCAGTAAATAAGATTAGAAAATATATTTCCAAATAGAATTATGACATTCTGGCATCTCATAAGATCGATAGTAAATGAAAGGAGCCTGAAGTTATTATTTCATTATTGAGTTAAATTATTATTATTTACTTTCTTGACGTCGCATCGACACAGATGGGTCTTATGACGATGATGGGATAGGAAAGGGCTAGGAGTGGAAAAGAAGTGGCCGTGGCGTTAAAGTATACCCTAGCATATGCCTAATTTGAAAATGGGAAACCACGGAAGACCATTTTCAAGGCTGTCGACAGTGGGATTCAAATCCACTATCTTCCGAATCCAGGCTCACAGCTGCGCGACCGTAACCGCGTGGCCGTCTCGCTCGGTGTTTTATTATTAAAGTTATTATTTTGACAATCAGCATTTCGTTAGATCAAATACTGCAATCTTGTGCTAAATAGTTGTCACTGTTTTAGCTGTCACCCAGTACAAGACTGAAGTGTGAACAATTCCTTTGCATAGCGAGGGCCAAGGAAAGTTAGTTAAGAGTGAAAGTGTAACACAATGGCGTTCTGTTATCCCACGAGATACACTATGTCTTTTCACCTTTTTCTCCAATTTAAAGCCATCTTCTCATGACTACACGCCTATAGACATCTGCCTTGAAATCTTTTTATCTCACTGCAACCTTTCTGTTTCCCTAAGCCTTGCTGCGATTCGACCTGTTTTACGTGTAAAACATAAAACATTTCTCTTTTAGTTTTTCCAACATAAAACATGACACTTGAGGAAATTATAGTCAAACCACGCCAATGAAGTGAAGAAATAAGAAATAAAAGAAATAATATTCTTGTGATTTAGTTGCTGCATCATTTGCTCTCCGCAACCCACTGACATTAGAGTGTACATGAGCCCAGTGAACTACTGTATGATTAAACATGAGACTTCTATTCGAAACCTGAAGGAATCTTGAGGAATGAAGTTTTGCTTCTTATTCGCCGTGACCAATTCCAGTAAATGAACGGATGACAATTTGATCAAAGTTTTCATTTTTTTAATAATTTTCTTTACGTCGCACCAACACAGATAGGTTTTATGGCGACGATGGGATAGGAAAGTCCTAGCCTTAATTAAGATACAGCTCAAGCATTTGGCTGGCGTTAAAATGGAAAACCATCTCCACGGCTGCTGTCAGTGGGGTTCGAACCCACTATTTCCCGGATGCAAGCTCACAGCTGCGCGCCCCTAACGGCAGGGCCAACTCGCCCGAATGACGTTACTTTCTTTCTCTTCAAAGGCTGTAGATTTTAAGAAAGATCGGATCATTGGAATTCTGTCCCACAGAAATTCTTTAAGATACGGGAAGCCAGCGACACGGAGTTGACACCTTTAAAACATCCTCAAATGTTGCTCATAGGGTTGGTTGATGCATGCATTTCAGTGGGCTTTGCAGACTGATATGTAATAGCAACTTCTGGCTCAGTGAGGAAAGCAACGGGAAAAGACCTCACTCCTCATTTCCCTAGTACGCCTCTTCAGTGATGCCTAGGCCATCTATGACAGCTGATGGCTTAGCTGTTGAGGATCCAACCAGCCTTAGGACTGAGGACTCAACATAGATACATACATACATACATTGATCGCAAGACGACCGGAATGGGACAGAAGACATGACAAAGTGATTTTGTTACACGACATGTGCCCTTTCACACAGCAAAACCAGTGAAAGACACCTTGAAATCGCTTGGATGGGACATCCTTCCGCATCCGTCGTACTACCCCGACCTGGCGCCATCTGACTATCACCTCTTCGCATCAATGGAGCACGCGTTCGCAGAGCAGCACTTCAGCAATTTCGAGGAAGTTAGAAAATGGCTCGACGAATTTTTTGCCGAAAAAGACAGCAGTTTTTCTGGCATGGTATTCATAACTTCCCTGAAAGATGGGTGAAGTGTGTAGAAGCCGATGGCCAATATTTTGAATTTAAAAAATGAATTTCCCTTGAAAATTGCGTGTTTTCTTACCACAGAAACCAGAAAAAAACGTATGCACACACCTGGTATACCGGAGCCGTTATCCCACCGTCAGATAGCTCCTCAGTTGTTCTCACGTAGGCTGAGTGTACCTCGAACGAGCCCTCCGGGTGACAGGCAGGATCGCTACCCCTAGACTACGGGGCCGATGTGTTTTACAAAGGCTACGTGTAATTTCTTACATGAAAAACATTGCAGGTAAATCCTCTTGTATCATGCTGGGAGGAGAATTTGAACCCACATATCATTACTACTGTCTTCCCGAGGCCGACGTCCATGATGTTCGGCAAAACAATAATCGTCGTTGCCATCAACATTGCTTGGTCTCGCTGACAGTGATGGAATAGCTATCTACTCGTAGTTGTACTTCCCTTAAAACGACATAATCATCACCATACTCTCTCGGGAGCAGAGGGAATTCCGTGTGGCAGCAATTTACCGCATCAGACGGATATTACAAGGAAGAGAGTTAGTAATGACCAAACCTCAAAACCTGAAAAACAATAAACCGATTAAATAACGACTGATCTTTCAAAAAGCACATATAAAAAATTAAATTTGAACGAAGAGTTTCTGGCTGATTTCCGACAAAAGAGTAGCGTTAAGGAAATGTTGTAAAGTTTGGGCTGGGAAAACTTGGGAGAAAGAAGACGAGCTGCTCAACTAAGTGATACGTTCCGAACTGTGAATGGAGAGATGGCGTGGAATTACATTAGTAGACGAATAAGTTTGAGCCTAGTTTTTAAAAGTAGGAAAGATCACAATGTTAAGATAAAGTTGGAATTCAAGAGGACAATATGGGGCAAAATTTCGTTTACAGGAAGGAGAATTAGGGATTGGAATAATATTTACTAAGGGAGATGTTCAATAAATTCCCAAATTCTTTGCTATTATTTAAGAAAAGACCAGGTAAACATCAGACAGGGAATTTGCCACCTGCGTGACTGCCCTAAATGCAGATCAGTGGTGATGGATGAGGTTTCTTTGAAAACCCCAGACGTAACTTTAGACTCACTCACCAACATGTGTCTTCAGTATTGATGAGCATAACAAGTATGGTATGAAGTTTCAAGTAAGTCTTAATTGGGGAGAAGGTATTAAAAAAAATCAATTTGCACGACTCAGGGTCAAGTTAAAACGAAATATACAGTCAAGACTTCCTCCTTTCACCTACACTATTTAAGCAAAACATGTACTTTGAAGCCTACATTACCAAGCTCGATAGCTGCAGTCGCTTAAGTGCGGCCAGTATCCAGTAATCGGGAGATAGTGGGTTCGAGCCCCACTGTCGGCAGCCCTGAACATGGTTTTCCGTAGTTTCCCATTTTCATATCAGGAAAATGCCGGGGCTGCACCTTAATTAAGGCCGTGGCCGTTTCCTTCCACTTCCTAGGCCTTTCCTATCCCATCTTCGCCATAAGACATATCTGTGTCGGTGCGACGTTAAGCAACTAGCAAAAAAAAAAAAAAAAAAAGCTTGCATTCGGAAGATAGTGGGCTCAAGCCACACTGTCGGTAGCCCTGAAGATGGTTTTTCATGGTAGCTGATAGCTACGTACCTCAAATCACGCAGCTACTTTCACTGTAATCCTATACAAGCCAGGCAAAGGATGATGAAAATAATCGTGACGAAATTTCCATTTATCACTTTGAAGTAATGGTAGAGGAGTGTCGAATTCCAACATCACGAGCTCTACTCAGTAGAACAGAGCCTCTCAGGGTGCATGCGCCTAGTGCATGCACTGTGCACGGTGCAAAAGACGACTTCGCTTGGTTGACCAGAGTGCAGACCCCCACTCCTCGATTTGGAGCAATAGCGCTGTCTCTCTCTTTCCCCACGGCTGTCTCACTCGCTCCGCCTGTCTCTCTCTTCCTCACTTGCTCCGTAGTGCTCCAAATCCGAGCCGAGTTGAGCTGAGCTTAGCCGAGTAGCCCAGAGACGAAGCGTTGGTCCGAGCCGAGCCTAGCCGAGCGGGACCGATGCACTGTGCACAGGAACTTTGCGCCGCTGTTTGCACGCGTGAGATTTTGGACGTTTGAGAGGCCCTGCAGTAGAGCGATCGGATTTTTGAAAGGCGGATAAATGTGTGGTAGGCATTGCATGCCGTACGATGTCGGCGGCGTAAAAGATCCCTGATGATACTGTACATTCGGTGTTTACCAGACAACGTTAAGTAAAACTCATCATTATGTTGCCCAGTAGATTTCAGCTTGTCTCGGCTACCTGACAGAGTAAAACGAAACGTTGAAACATTGTTAAATCTATCGATATCCCTTTACCTTTCAAAGAATAATGTAATCTTCTTCTTCTTCTTCCTTTTATGCCGCTTTTCCCACACCTGTGGGATCGCGGGTTCGAACTGTGTCGCACATGTAGATTTGGCCCTGTTTTACGGCCGGATGCCCTCCCTGACGCCAAAAATATATGGAGGTATGTAATCACTATTGCGTGTTTCTGTGGTGACTGGTCGTGTAGTATGTTCTCTGAGTATGAAGTGGAAAGTCTTGGGACAAAGACAAACACCCATCCCCACGCCAGAGTAATTAATCCCCGACCAGGCCGGGAATCAAGCCCGAGACCTTCTTAACCGAAGGCCACAACGCTGACTAATCAGCCAATGAGTCGGACTCAAATATAATATGGAAGTATATATGTAAATACGTTGAGTCTAGAATGAGGTCACCCCTAAAATGTCCGACTCGTTGGCTGAATGGTCAGCGTACTGGCCTTCGGTTCAGAGGGTCCCGGTTTCGATCCCCGGCCGGGTCGGGGATTTAAACCTTCATTGGCGAATTCCAATGTGCTGTTCCCCAAATCTCTGCAACTCACACACAGCACATAACCCTATCCTCCACTACAATAACATGTAGTTACCTACACATGGAAGATTCCACCCACCCTCATCGGAGGGTCTGCCTTACTAGGGCTGCACTCGGCTAGAAATAGACACACGAAATTAAATAAACTCTAAAATGCTAATCTCAAGGGTAAGACTGATACAAGTCGATGTATTTCATAAACTTGCTCTAACCCGTACCAGAAGACACAGTGGACTGTAAATACTACGGTCCAACGAGATCCATGAGGGCAAGTTGATGAATCGATGAAGTAAAATCTGATAGGAGCAGCAGGAAAGCCCTCACTCCCATCTTTATTTTTGGCACTAATCTACATCAAAACGTGGGTTACCGGCTCATCGATATTCATGAGACGTATTTGAGCATCTTGTACGATATTGTTCCCGACCGTGAACCAGGAACTTGAAGTGCGGTAGTTAAGAAGCCAACTCGAAGCCTGGCAAGAGAGTGCGCCATAAAAGTGATGTATATTTCACTGCGGGAGTCTGTAAAACTCTCCTGGTTTGCCCTGACCTTTACTGCGTCCATTTCATTGCCAGGGTCTTCCAACACATCGTCCTGGTTCTCACCATTTCAATTGGGAACATGCATCATTTTCAAAAATATTTTTTTTGAAAAGTACACCAATGAAATAGTCCGTAAACGTATTACATTGTGGTATGTTGCCTTGTTTTCTACCATTAAAAAAATATTTAATAGTGCCTTTCCGCAAGGCGAGTGAAACGGCCTCTGACGTAAGCGGCGCGCTGTGACGTCACGATCCAGTACCGCATGGAGCTCTGCCAGCCGTTGTGCATCAGCCGTTGCTAAAAGCCGATTGTTTATTATTCATGATCGCGAATAACTTCGAAATGACAGAAGAAAGGTTCATAACAGCACAGTCAGACAATCTACCATGTGTAGATGTCATCATTCTTGAAAAATGTTACTTTTGTGGCCGCAGAAATTAGCGGATAACAAGCAAGTTTGTAAGTGGCGTCTTTTATATACGTGCAATGTACTGTAACCCATAGTATTAGGATAACAACGAACCTGGATAGATTTCACATCACTTTCAACATTTCCTTCTAGACTGATTCCCCTATTAAAGAATAACATTACATTTTCGGGCTTTCAGCATTAGTAAAGTAAGAAATCGGATTTCAGCACTAACATAAACATATAGGTAGCATTATAGTACTAGTCCGCTGTGGTGTTGGGGCAACTGGCCTACCCATTTCCGGGGCCCATGAAAGATAATTAAATATCTTTGTGGAGGGAAAAAGTTAAACATGATAAAGATAAATACGACTTCATCTAGTTTTCACAAGTTGGGCTGAGTGGTTCAGACGGTTGAGGTGCTGGCCTTCTGACCCCAACTTGGCAGGTTCGATCCTGGTTCAGTCCAGTGGTAGTTGAAGGTGCTCAAATACGTCAGCCTCGTGTCGGTAGATTTACTGGCACGTAAAAGAACTCCTGCAGGACTAAATTCCTGCACATCGGCGTCTCCGAAAATCGTAGAAGTAGTTAGCGGGGCGTGAAGCCAATAACATTAATTACATTTGGCTTTTAACAAGCTGAGCATATCAGGAAAGAAAAGTGTCCTGGTTACATTTTAGTCGCTCAATACAGGAATGTCTTTGGGTGCTGTGACTTTTACTTTTTTTTTTTTTTTTTTTTGCTTTGCGTCACACCGTCACATATAGGTCTTATGGCGACGATGGGACAGGAAAGGCCTAGGAATGGGAACAAAGCGGCCGTGGCCTTAGGTACAGCCTCAGCATTTGCCTGGTGTGAAAATGGGAAAGCACGGAAAACCATCTTCAGGGCTGCCGGCAGTGGGGTTCAAAACCTTCTATCTCCCGGATGCGAGCTCACAGCTGCGCGCTCCTAACCGCACGGCCAACTCGCGCGGTATTTTTACCCTTCGGTTTATTGACTTGGCTTGTATAACCTGAAACTTAGCCTAAGTTGGATAATATTTTAAACACCTACATCACTATTTTCACCTGTGTGCAATTATGTTATTTATTTCATTAATATTATGATAATTATTATAATTGAGCATTGTTAACTTATAAGACCCCAACAGACAAGCATTGGTTTTGTGTAGAGTTATACATTTGTTAAATTCACGTTGTTTCCTTTCATGATGTACACGCCTATTCTTTGTTACATTATAGAGTATTTAGATATAGAATAAATTTCTTTACCAATTAAGCTCTTCAATAAAGACATACGTAACTGTCCCATGCCAAGATATATTGGTAGAATTAGAGCTGTCAAAATGGTTCATAACCCCTTTGATTTATTATCTTGACATGGATCACCCAAAACATAGGTTAGGTTTGGAGAATACTTTAATAATCAGCATTATTTAATGTACTGTTTATTACTTTCATATTCCAAGATGTAATTGAAGCATTTAAATAAAGCATCATACATTAAAATTTAAAGTTTTACCACTAGAACAGCTGACATGGAAAAGTGATTTGAAAGTTCAAACAAATTCATCATACGTTAAAATCTTCAAAAAATAAACTGTAGACTTTTCCGATATATCACCAGCATTTCTCCGGCTCGCCAAAATCCATTTCTCCCTAGTTTTAGCGTCTTTGGAACATGTATAAACAATTTGTTTGGTATGGTATGCGATGTGCTATTGCACATCGGAACTCTACACCATTTACAAGTTTTCTGCCTCACTGTCTGCGCAGGATTCATTTTAAGTCTAAAATATACCACTCAGATCATTATCCAATGTATAGACCTCGAATTTAACCATACTAGATACTAACGTAAAGTAGAAATACGCGAAGTGTATCCTGCTTCTCACAGCACACTATGTGTTATTTCGTCTGCTAATTCAGTCAACCTGTACGATGACGTCAGACCAATGAGATCGCGTACTTGCGTGACGTGACATTTTCGTAGATTTTTATCATGTTTGGAGTTATTATTTGTACATTCTGATCACATTTTTGAATTCTGCATGAAATTTTGAATCAGATTAGCATATTTTTAATTAAAACCCCGGATCATGCATGTTCCCTATTCGACGTCTAGGAGCAGATGAGACTCACTAAGAGGTACCAAGTTCTACACGAAGAGGTCATTGGGCAATATCTGTTCTTCTGTTTGTGGGAAATAGGATTGGGAAAGTAGTAGCAGTGGCCTTAATTCAGGTACTTGGTTGCTGTGAAATTGGGATAACATCATCTGGATTACTGATCTTAGGGTTCGAGCCCAACATCTCTCGAATGCAAGTTTCCACCTACATAATCCATACTCACTCTGTGGATGTATCCACCTTCGCAAAGTGAATGAGTTGAGTCCAAAGTGGTATCTTAAGAAAAACTGAGTATGAAAATTATTGAGAAAATTACTATACATGACTATTATCGATAAATGTATTTCTTTCAATATTTTATTGTCAATTCCGTAGACTTTGTTACTTATAAAGAACGGTACTTCGATCTGTGCGTTTCCCGGTATAATTAATTTTATCCTGTTTATAATAATAATAATAATAATAATAATAATAATAATAATAATAATAATAATAATAATATTTATTTAATTCATCAGGTATTCTTACTTTTTGGTGCCATCTCCTGTCAGAAAGTTGGTGACCATCATAAAGTAATATTATTCCCATTAAGTATTTCCTTGTCCACCTCTGTGGTGTAGTGGTTAGTATGATTAGCTGCCACTCCCCGAGGCCCGGGTTCAATTCCCGGCTTTGCCACGAAATTTGAAAAGTGGTACGAGCGCTGGAACTGGGTCCACTCAGCCTTGGGAGGTTCAACTGAGTATAGGTGGGTTAGATTCCCACTTCAGCCATCTTGGAAGTGGTTTTCCGTGGTTTCCCACTTCTCCTCCAGGCAAATGCCTGGATGGTAGCTAACGGCCACTTCCTCCCCTCTTCCTTATCTATCCCTTCCAATACTCCCATCTCCCAACAAGGCTCCTGTTCAGCATAGCAGGTGAGGCTGCCTGGGCGAGGTATTGGTCATTCTCCCCAGTTTCATCCACCGATCCAATGTCTCACACTCTAGGACACTGCCCTTGACGCGGTAGAGGTGGAATCCTTCGCTGAGTCTGAGGAAAAAACCAACCCTATAGAGTAGACAGATTAAGAAGAAGTATTTCAATGTCAGGGTTGCCCTGTCGTTAACTTTAAACCGTACCCAGGGCAATCCACATGTTTCCCTTCTATGACAAACTGTATTAGCCTGAATTTGTCATTTTTCGAAGATGTGCCCGAACTAGGCTTGTTCTACTACGTTTTTGCGGGGATTAGGACTCCGGCAAGACGAAGTATAATAATAATAATAATAATAATAATAATAATAATAATAATAATAATAATAATAATAATAATAATAATAATAATAATAATAATAATAATACAAAATTAAACTTCCTTTCTGTCTGCATTTATTTATTTATTTACTTCTTTATTTATTTAATTTATTTATTTATTTATCTATTTTTCTCTCTTCCTTTATTCAATTAAGCTCTTTAGCTAAATGGTCAACGCCCAGGCATTCAAGAGGACAAATTGGGGCAAATGTTCGTTTATACGTGTGTAGGAAAAAGAATCAGGGATTGGAATAATTTACCAAAGGAACTCTTTGATAAATTTACAAGTTCTTTGAAAACATTTAAGAAAATAGGTGAACAATAGTCCGCCTCTGTGGTGTAGTGGTTAGTGTGATTAGCTGCCACCCCGGGTTCGATTTCCGGCTCTGCCACGAAATTTGAAAAGTGGTACGAGGGCTGGAACGGGGTCCACTCAGCCTCAGAAGGTCAACTGAGTAGAGGTGGGTTCGATTCCCACCTCAGCCATCCTGGAAGTGGTTTTCCGTGGTTTCCCACTTCTCCTCCAGGCAAATGCCGGGATGGTACTTAACTTAAGGCCACGGCCACTTGCTTCCCTCTTCCTTGTCTATCCCTTCCAATCTTCTCATCCCCCCGCAAGGGCCCTGTTCAGCATAGCAGGTGAGGCCGCCTAGGCGAGTTACTGGTCATCCTCCTCAGTTGTATCGCCGACCCAGAGTCTGAAGCTCCAGGACACTGCCCTTGAGGGGTAGAGGTGGGATCCCTCGCTGAGTCCTAGGGAAAAGCCAACCCTGAAGGGTAAACTGATTAGGAAAGAAAGAAAGAAAGAAAGAAAGAAAGAAAGAAAGAAAGAAAGAAAGAAAGAAAGAAAGAAAGAAAGAAAGAAAGGTGAACAATTGATAGGGGATGTGCCACCTGGGCGACAGCCATAAATGCAGATCAATGATGATTGGTTGGAGATCTGAAAATTTATTCTATTCACAGGGTCCTGGGTTTGATTACCTGCCGGGTCGGTGGTTTCTCCACGTCTTGTTCATTCCTTTGATTCAGGGACTAGCTTTTGTGTTTGTTTCAAAACACAACTCCTCAAATACATTGAACACGCCACAGGAAAGTGCAAAAGTGAATACATCTTTCCACATAGGGTTGGTGTCTGGAAGGGCCTCCGGTTAAAAAACTGAATCAAGTTCACATGTATGACGCAGTTCAGATTTGAGACCTCACCAACGCGTGGCAAAATCACCAAAAAAAGAAGAAGATATTTATTTGTTTATTTATTTATTTATTTGTAAGCAATGTCGTGGAAACTGGAGGAATCTAAGGAAAGATCAAGTCTTACTTAGGTACTCATGCTCTCTTCATTCTAGAAATGCAATTCTTCTTCTTCTTTTTTCTTCTTCTTGTCTATCGGTTTTACGTCGCACTGACTCAGACAGGTATTACGGCGACTATGTGAAAGGAAAGGGCTAGGACTGGGAAGGCAGTGTCTCTGGCGTTAGGCCTAATTAAGGTACAGATCCTGCATTTGTCTGGTAAATAAATGGCGTATGGCCTCCTGAGAATTCTGGTGCGGGTCTTTTTCTCGTAGATGGCATATTAGGCGACCTGCATGTCTGTGAAGATGAGGGCCCTACCTAGGATGATTTATAATGCTGAATACGCCACACACACAGCCCCCGAGCCATTGGAATTAACCAATTAAGATCCCCGACCCAGCCGGGAATTGAACCCGGGGCCCTCTGAACTGAAGGCCAGTACGCCGATCATTCAGCCAACAAGTCGAGTTGTCTGGTGTGAAAATGAGAAACCAGGGAAATCCATCTTCAGAACTGTGGAACTGGGAATGGAACTCATTATCTTTCGATTGCAAGCTCACAGCCTCGAAACGCATAGCCAACTGTCTCGGTGAAATGCAATAACCTGATCATGTGTTTCCTTCATTCACTTTAATATACCGTATATATTAATAATACGTTATGATATGCAATTGTCCGACTCATTGGCTGAATAGTCATCGTTGAGGCGTTCGGTTCAGAGGGTCCTGGGTTCGATTCCCGGCTGGGTCGGGTATTTTAATCGTGTTTGATTAATTATTCTGGCTCGGGGACTGGGGTTTATGTTTGTTCCAACACTTTCTTATTCATATTTAGACAACACACTACACCACCAACCGCCACAGAAACGCGCAATAGTGATTACATCCTTCCATATAAGGTTGGCGTCAGGAAGGTCATCCGGCCGTAAAACATGACCAAATCCACGTGTGCTACACAGGGTTCGCACCCGCGACCGCACAGGTGTGGGAAAAGCGGTAGAAGAAGAAAAAGATGTACAATTCAAAACTGTAATAGGACTGCGTGCGAGCTGTGGCGCATATGTTGCTTTGGCCTTGTTTTACGGTTAGATGTCCTTCCTGCCACCAGTGCTACATGGAGGGATTATTCATTATTGTGTGTTTCTGTGCTGGTTCGTAGTGTGGTGTGTTGTGTTGTGTGAATATGAAGAGGAGTATGGTGAGACAAACACAAACGCCCAGTCTCAGAATCAGAGGGATCAGCCAGACACGATTAAAAACCGACCAACCCAAAAATCGAACTTGAGACGTTCTGAACCGAAGGCGTCAGCGCTGACTATTCAGCTAAGTAGCCGAACACAGGTATAATTAATAATAATACATGGATATTTCCCAAAATATTGATCTCATTTAATAATTATTGTTTTAAATGGTTAAACTAGGTTCAACTTTTCATTTGCAATTAAATTCCTTTATTTCTTTTAGTTAAAAAGTGTAGTAGAGTTAGTTAAATTATGCATTATTTTACCATTACAACATAATAGACATCATCAGTTAAAATATGGTGACTTTCATATTCGCTAGCTTTCCACTAAAGGGACCCTGGTTCGAATCCTGATTAAGGTAAGTAAGTTTTCGCAATTGAATGTCACGACGTAGACTTCGTTTTCTCATAAAGCGGTAAATATCAGACTAACAGCCATGCAAACCCTTCATCTTGCTTTTACCTCCAAACTGGGACTTTCTTCTCCATAGTAAAGTCGAAAATCAAACCAGGTGCATTTGGGGCGGAATGTTTATAAACTAACCTTCAGGCTACGCCGGTAACTCTGAATAAAGGTGTGGTAGAAGGTACTGGCACGTTGCTCAGATACCTACGGCTTATCCTTAGGCATAGCCGGCCTCAAACCCGATGCCGCAGCGTGTGGTGGGCTTGGCATCGTGTCCTTGAGCACGCAACTTGCGTTAGGTGCGCGTGTCGGAGGTCAATGCCGAGACTGCGGAAGAACATATGTGTCTTATATAACTCGTCTCTTTTATGACTAACACTAGTGCAGCGAAAAGAGGGAAATAAACGAGGCAATTTCTCCTTTATTACGGTGTGTATATTTTAATAATATTCCACGTGTAGGATGTGGTTGAACGAGTGTTGCTTCTTGTGGATATGGCGCAGTATTTCGTTCCGCATGTCCTTCCTGATGCCAACCCTATGTGGGGAGTGACTAACAGGTGGTGGTGGTGACTATTGTTTTAAGAGGAAGTACAAATTGACAACCATCCTCTATAAAAGTTGATACTAATCAGAAAGAAAAAATGGAACAGATCCGACAGTTCGAAAAATGAAGATATCGGCCAAAGAAAGACAAGAGCCACGAAGTGTGTGAAAATGAAAGACTCCCTAGGCGTCGGATGCTCTAATACTGTCGGGGTCCGAAAAGAATAACAATTGACCAAGGAAGGTCGGATTGGATAGATGAAAGTGAGGAGCCTAGCACAAGTAAGTGGAAGCAATGCCAGGACTTAGCTAAGGGCCCCTTGTTCGCCAATCCACACTCCCAAGTTCAGAGCCGTAGGGGCTCCTTTTAGTCACCTTTTATGCCAGGCAGAGGATACGTGGATATTATTTTACCGCCCCCACCCACAGGGGGTTAAAACAGAACACTCAGGTGGGAAGTGTAAATACTAAAGCAGGAGATGTGACCACAGCAATTATTGATCCTTTCCAAAATTAATGTTAAAATATCTACCATACTCTTATAAATTTTGGTATGACGGTCATTATCCTAGTGAACTTACTCTGAATGACAAAACTATTGGCTATCGTATATTTGGAAGTACACTTCATGATAAGGGTGTTAGTGTGACGTTAAACCAATTGCAAAAAACGAATTTGCAGTGTCTGATCGATGACAGTACCTGAAAGTCCTGTTATATATTTCTTCCCTAGTCTTGTGAGCCTGCATTTTATTGATTTTATATCCATTTTGTTATCGACAGATAGCTTGTAATAACATATGGTCAGCGTTTCGTATTTTTCTCTATATTATACAATCGTCCGCAAATAATCTGCAGTCACTTGGAATTTCGTTCGGCAGATCGTTGATACACGCCATACACAGAAGTAACCTCCCGACAAGCCATAGTCCATGTGAAACCTCACGTGTGCTACGTGTTGCGGAGTAACTTTGTTACGAAACTAAAAATATTTTCTTTAAATTATTATATTATTATTTTTCCAGAATGTTCAATACTCTACCTTTTGTAACACAACTTACGTCAAAGATCTTACCCATTCAGATGTAGATCGCGTCATAGTGTTTAGGTTGTTATCTGTCCTATGCATTATTTAACATGTATACCTATGCATATGCATGGCTTACGTAACATTCCTCAACCTCACTGCCCCCTGTCGAATACTAACTACTCTTGGATACCATATGGTGTCCAGAATCTGTTAAAAACGGAGTAATATTATTCTATTCAAGATGTTAGCAATTATGTTATTAATGTGGACAGTGTAATACTATCTGCAGTTAAAATTTCATTTCTGCAAGATGAAATAAGGGCCATACATTGAATATTATTATCTAAAATGATAAAGCCCATTGATCACATACAGGTTGAAATTAGCGTCCATTGAGAAGCCAGATAATAGCAAATCAACTCTACTACAACACGCTCATCGACATTTATTAATTAAAAAATTACGTGAAGTGTGAACTGTTTATCTGGCTCCGCGTTGATAACCCTGTTTGAAAATGCACATATTGTCGCTGATTTATTTATTTATTTATTTATTTATTTATTTATTTATTTATTTATTTATTTATGTATTTATTTATTTACTAGTAGTAACCCTAGGCTTTGTTGCACGTACAAATCACAATGTGTTTAAAAAAAAAAGATCAGTGATAAATGCACATTACCAATGAAATTGATGGTATTAATAATAATAAACATGTGGCCAATATCCATTGCGTTCTTGAAATTAAGGGGCTAAAATACATTCAGTAATATATATTTCTTCATTACTTCTTTGCAATAATTTAATTAACACTCATATTAATTCAAGTGACAATAAATCTTACATTCCTTAACAAATGAATTCAGTGTACCTTATACCTTATGAAGATGATATTATTTTGACTGGATGAAAACATGTTTACGTTTGCTGTTTTGCTTTTGAGTCTTATTTTGAACCACGAGCTCGATATTTTTTTCTCAGTAATTTTCGGTGCGTCAGATTCCCTGGTTCTCAGTTTCTGTCGTGCCCAGAATTGGCTCACTAATTCATGTTTAGTTTCATTTTGTACATACCTTTATAGATCACTATTCTTCGACTTCGAATTGTTGTTCATTCATTTCTTTTCATTTGAACGAACACATCAGCGATTTCGTACTTCTATGGCCGAATATTTATTTATTTATTTATTTATTTATTTATTTATTTATTTATTTATTTATTTATTTATTTATTTATTTATTTATTTATTTATTTATTTATTTATTTACGGTATTTAGCATATGGCTTTTAGTGCCGGGAGTGTCCGAGGACAAGTTTGGCTCGCCTGGTGCAGGTCTTTCTATTTGGCTCCCATGGGCGACCTGCGTGCCCGAGAGTGTGATAATGATGACAGAGAGAGGGTGAAAGTCAGTGTCGGCACATAGCCTACTCCTGTCGAATAATACCAAGGAGTCTATTTAATCACCATCAACAACGTCATATGCCCTCACTGCATATGAAAATTGCGGGGGAGAGATTTATAATTGAATCCAGGGCATATCACGTTGCATATCACCACCTCTCGTACACTGACAGTCAACATGCTGATGGTGAAGAACCTTTTTCCACCAACGAGACTCGAACCGGCCATCCACGGTGCCAGACAATGGATACTTGATGCCCTAACCATCATTGCCACCAGGCAATTATAGATAGATAGATAGATAGATAGATAGATAGATAGATAGATAGATAGATAGATAGATAGATAGATAGATTTGCCGGTAGTCTGTTACGACAAAATAAAACCATCCCCAAATAGACATGAAAGAGGAATGGAAAGTAAATGTTTTTCACGATCTGTAGCCTTGACACTACGCAAGTGGTTAGTTCTATGTCCAACAAACCTTGCCCCTTTTTTAATTTTACAATTTGTTTTATGTCGCACCGACACAGATAGGTCTTATGGCGACGATGGCATAGAGAAGGCTTAGGAGTGGGAAGGAAGCTGCCATGGCCTTAATTAAGATACAGCCCCAGCATTTGCCTGATGCGAAAATGGGAAAACACGGAAAACCATCTTCAGGACTGCCGACAGTGGGGTTCGAACCCACTATCTCCCGGATGCAAGCTCACAGCTGCACGCCCCTAACCGCACGGTTAACTCGCCCGATCAAACCTTGTCTGTAGGAATTGGTCTATTATTCATTTCTAGTGTGGGACGAAATAATTTCTCCCGGAATGGACATCTCGTCTCCAAATTTCTCGACTTTTTGATGGGAAGATGAATCAATGTCCTTCCTAGGAAACCGAACACGCCTTTTCTGCCTATGATAGCTAGACCCTGCACGGATGCGAATATTCGCGAATTTGGTGTCTTGGCGGTTGTAAATTGTATGACAGTGCGGATAATTTTGCTGATGATTTATTGACTTTCACTCGGGTAAACTCCTACTTTTGGTTGTGGTTATTGCTGATGATTTATTGACTTGCACTCAGGTAAACTCCTACTTTTGGATGTAGTTATTGCTGATGATTTATTGACTTGCACTTAGGTAAACTCCTACTTTTGGTTGTGGTTATTGCTGATGATTTATTGACTTGCACTCAGGTAAACTCCTACTTTTGGTTGTGGTTATTGCTGATGATTTATTGACTTTCACACAGGTAAACTCCTACTTTTGGTTGTGGTTATTGCTGGTGATTTATTGACTTGCACTGAGGTAAACTCCTACTTTTGGATGTAGTTATTGCTGATGATTTATTGACTTGCACTCAGGTAAACTCCTACTTTTGGTTGTGGTTATTGCTGATGATTTATTGACTTGCACTCAGGTAAACTCCTACTTTTGGTTGTGGTTAGGCAGAATTGTGATATATAAAGAGCCTTGAGACCAGAAAGTCGTAAATCTTCTGTCCGCAATTAGTGGAAGGAAGAAACAAAGATCAATACGTCGGGAGTTGTCGCAATACAAAATCCCTCATAAACCTGTGACTGTCAGGCCAATCGTATTACGTTTACAGATCTACCCGTTTCAATACCTTGGATGTAATATAAAACAAACCCCATGGCACTACAGCCCTTGAAGGACCTTGGCCTACCAAGCGACCGCTGCTCAGCCAGAAGGCCTGCAGATTATAAGATGTCGTATGGTCAGCACGACGAATCCTCTCGGCCGTTATACTTGGATTTCTAGACCGGGGCCGTTATCTCACCGTCAGATAGCTCCTCAATTCTAATCACGTAGGCTCAGGTCCGGGTAAAAATCCGTGACCTGGCCGGGAATCGAACCCGGGGCGTCCGGGTGAGAGGCAGGTACGCTATTCCTACACCACGGGGCCGGCTTGGGTGTAATATACTGTAGTTAAATATTTACGATAACCATTGGCGGGTGCTGATGCGGATATAATTTTGTATATCCGCGCATTGCACTAATGAGAGCCAGCCCACTACATCAACACTATAATCAATGTATATGTAATGCCTATTTCTGTCTGTCATTCACAACGATATTGAGAAAACGAGAAGATTTCAACAGCTGAAATTGGTACCAGTTGTAAGTTGTTATGTGTGTTTTAAAAACAAACAAAAAATTACTATAAACCTCTCACGACCACGACTTTACTTTTTAAAAGAAACATAATTTTCTATTAGTGAAGTCATTGTCGCATATTCGCCATAGCGACGTAGGTACACAGCCGTACCTTTGGGCATGATGTCGAACTGCCTATATCCTGGCTTCTGTTGCCTTCCACAGATATAATATTTGAGAGACCTTAAACTGGTAGCGGTTATGGGTTACAAGAACAATGCAATGATGACCATCATACTTCAACTGTTCAGAGAAAATTACTCTTTCAGTGAAATTAGTGAAGCAATGTTTTTCCATTCTGGTATTTAATAAGGTAATCGCCCACTACGCCGCGCCGCGCAGCTGTGAGAAATTTCCGTGGTCTGCTTCTTGTGAAATGAAATGACTTAACGCCCACTGCAGGGAACCGCGCCGCATCGCGCGGAACAAACTTGTGGAATTTCCGCGCCAGAAGCCTCCAGGTTTCTGGAACGGAACTTTTTCCTTTCGTCGCGCTTCTGTGGGCGAGGGTAGAAGGAAGGAATAACGGAAGGAGAATGGTTTCGTGCCGTTTCGGCAGTTGTCGTGAGTCCTCGACTAGTGCCAGCACGCTCGTACCTTCACGCGGTTAGTGGTATTGTGCAGTGTATGCCCTTCTCGGCGAAAGGTCGTATTTTCTCGCTCTACACACGGCTTAACTAGGTTCAATAGTTCATAGAATTTTTCTTGGGACATACGAAAGTAGTGGGAAAATTTACTTCGGTCCTTTAGTAGATCAGGAAATAAATGGTGAAACTCTCCGTACGTTTCCCTTTTCTCATAAATGTTGTGGACCCAAACTTTTCTTTCGCGTTTTCCTTCTTCCTCATTTGCAAGTAGCGCAACCGCAAAAAAGTCCTCCTCGGAAATGGAACTCATCTTTCTGTGTGAGCTGCACTTCCCCAAGTGGAGAGTCGCGGCGCGGTGAGGTGTGCTGTATGGGCGAAGTCTCGGAAAATGGCCCGTGGAATGTTCCACAAGCTAGTTCCGCGCGGTGCGTCGCGGTTTCCTGCAGTGGGCGATTACCTTTTAACTCTATCGATAAGCAGGAAATACACCAGCCCACCCGGTGGCCATGGTCATTAACGCGTCGGGTCTATAGGCCTACAGTCTGATACCGTAGTTCGTTGAAAATATGTTGACCATCATAATGTTGGCCTGACAGGGTAGGGCAAGTGGTGTTATAGAATTTCTAATCACTAGAATGCGTGTCAAAATCTTGAATTAAATTCCAAACCTCTCCGTAGTGCTCATATGGAGTGAGGGCATATGACGCTGTTGATGGTGATTTATTTTGGACAGCTGTATGTAGCTTTCTCAAGAGTATGCAAATCCGTAGACGTCAAAGTACAACTCCGAGCTGCAACTGCACTCAATTTGGCTTATAAAGAATTACTACAGTCCGCCTCTGTGGTGTAGTGGTTAGTGTGATTAGCTGCCACCCTCGGAGGCCCGGGTTCAATTCGCGACTCTGCCACGAAATGTGAAAAAGTGGTACGAGGGCTGGAACGGGGTCTACTCTGCCTCGGGAGGTCAACTGAGTAGAGGTGGGTTCGATTCCCACCTCAGCCATCCTGGAAGTTGCTTTCCGTGGTTTCCACTTCCCCTCCAAGCAAATGCCGGGGTGGTACCTAACTTAAGGCCGCGCCCACTTCCTTCCCTCCTCCTTGTCTATCCCTTCCAATAATCCCATCTCTCAGCAAGGCTCCTGTCCAGCATAGCAGGTGAATCCGCCTAGGCGAGGTACTGGTCATTCTCCCTAGTTGTATACCAGACCCAATGTCTCACGCTACAGGACACTGCCCTTGAGGCGGTAGAGGTGGGATCTCTCGCTGAGTCCGAGGGAAAAACTGACCCTGGAGGGTAAGCAGATTAAGAAAGGAAGAATGAAAGAAAGAAAGAAAGAAAGAAAGAAAGAAGAAATACTACAATACCTGTTTTGATTCCATTCGAATGTCGTATGAAACCTGGAAAGTGTAACTTATTTCATAAAATAAGTTAACAGTCAATTTAGAATTTCCAATTACTTTATAGATAGCAATTTCGACTGTCGAAGGCAGGCTTGTGTACTAATGTTCTGTGTATTAGACAATTATACAACACCAACTCTACTTAACTCCAGTCGTCAAAAGTATGAAATAGGAAGTGGATTTATCATCAGTATTCACAATATTATACCTTTCTCACAATACATCATTAGTATATTTTTCTTTTATCATTGCAGTTTCAATTGGGAACTCGACAGGTCGAAGAAGGAGTGAAGGAAGACGAAAGACTGCAATGAGCCCTTGGAGTTCTTCATAACACTTTTCCTACCGGTGGAGCTCAGGGTAAGTACAGTATAAGCAACAATCTTTACTACAATAGAGCTCTCATTGAGGTGGTGCTGGAGATTATTATTTTAAAGGGGAGTACAACTAGATAACATTCTCGTCTTATTATTAGTCAAAAGTGAAAGAAGAAAGGTCCCACAATTTCAGAATGAAATTATCATTAAAGGAAAATAGTAAGCCATGAAAGGCGCGAAAATGAAAGAATCCCTAGACCTCGGAAAACTCGGTGTCTGAAGATAAACAGTATTTATGTCAACATCATGCGTTACATGTACTGTAAATGAAGAAGAATAATTTATATTTTACTATCTGATATGCAGTTGAGCCTCCGTGGCTCATGCGGCAGCACGCCGGCCTCTCACCGCCGGGTTCAAATCCCGGTCACTACATGTGAGATTTGTGCTGGATAAAGCGGAGGCGGAACAGGTTTTTCTCCGGGTACTCCAGTTTTCCCTGTAATTTTTCACTCCAGCAACACTCTCCAATATCATTTCATTTCATTTCATCATTGCCCCAGAGGAGTACGACAGGCTTCGGCAGCCGGAACAACTCCTATCCTCGCCGCTAGACGGGGGCTTCATTAAGTCCATTCTTGACCCGGTCGAATGACTGGAAACAGGCGGTGGGTTTTCATTTCATGATCAAGACCTCAAGAGTGTAAATATCTATCCAGATCCTGCCGGAGGTAGAACGAAATGGAGACAGCAGATCCATGTAATGGACCCCGCAACCATGCGGAATAAACACTAAGTAAAAAGAAGAAGAATATTCTATGATTTCAGCCACAGTGGGTGGCTCTTTATGATTCTTCTTGTTGTTTTATATATGTACAATGATCTTCTTGTAATAAAACATTTCTAAATGCTTTATTTTTATTCCTTCTCTACTTCCTAACCGAAAAGTGTACGATCAATTCATGGTTTCAATTAAGTACAATTTAAAGTAGATAATACGTGCTATACCTCGGACTGTTAGGTGGTAATAGGTTAGAATGCAAAGTAATTTGGTTTGTAGGAAGTATTATGCAACCCGTTGTACCATAATGTAGGAAGAGTAGAATAAATTCAAGGAGTTCTATAGGCTGTACCCCTAATATCTATGCAAACCTCATAGCATAACCGTTGTACAGTGTAGGGTATACTTGTTACTGGCTTAAGTAAGTTTGCATTCTAACCTATCAGCACCTAATAATCCGGACTCTAATAATAACAGATAAGAGAGGGGATGTGAAAATGGTGTAATCATCGTTATAAGCGGAAAATGTAATAGTTCTCTCTTAGCATTAGAAGAAGAAGAAGAAGAAGAAGAAGAATAAGGAGGACAGATCCATTTCTAGTGAGTTACGATTTGGAAAGGAAAAAAAAAAAAACATAGTGAGTTTTGTGTTACAGGTTAGATCAAGCCTTTTGTATTTTTGGCTCAGTCTGATCGTTGACATTGACAGTGTGAAAATGACTGAGGTATCAGCAATGCCTGTAGAACCATTGTTTATGCATTCGGTCCCTTTAATGAGTTGAGTGAATAAAAGGTTTGTAGAGTTAGTTGGTGTATTACCTCACACCTCACTTTCTAGTACTCTCCAGTGGAACTGTTAAGGATCCAACAATCCTTCCATCTGAAAACTTAACCACATATACAACACAAACATATTATTGTTATTATTATTATTATTATTATTATTATTATTATTATTATTATTACCAGCCCCGAGGTGTAGAGGTAGCGGGTCTGCCTCATAGAGTCTCAGGTTCGATTCTCAATCAGTCTGAAGATTTTAATCTTGGACTGAGGACAGGAACGGGGTTCACTCATTTTCGTGAGATCAGCTGAATTGCTGGGTAATATGAGAGACAACGTATCGGATTACGGAAGTCAAGCAATACGGCAGAGAATTTCGTCACGCTGACCACGTGGAATTCCGGTATCTGCAGGGATTTAGCTGAGCAGCAGTCATATTAGCAGGTTGCTTATATCGTGGATTATTATTATTATTATTATTATTATTATTATTATTATTATTATTGTTACCGTGTTTTGGTGGTAGTTACGCATGAAATAAGGTGCTGGGTGGTGAATAGGTCTCAAGCTACTAAAGTGAAATTAATTTTAAAATTTAACAAGGTTATATTTTCTTTTCAAAATTAGGTAACAACAAATAGAACAGGTACTTAGTAGCCGAAACACGATTGACAAATATATTTACATAGGTACCCCATTTGGGGCTTCAAAAGTCAGAAACATAATTCTTGAGCAATGAGCCCAACCTTACAATGAACACCATACAACAAAGGGGCCGAAAACCCCCAAACATGCCAGAAACATTTGCTTCCAATTATACCCAAAAGCCTCCTTGAGGCAGAGACACAATTTTCAATAAAGGGCAACTTCCCCTTAAAATACAAGCCTATCATAGGCCACTCCGAACTCCACTTTTAAGCTGTCCTCCAAGGACGTATACACAGGGGTAAAATACCCAACCTACTGAGGTCTGTTAAATGACAAGAAAGTTAATACATGACCTCTAAAATACAATTTGAGAGGAGGCGAATTTGCACTCCTAATACACTTTGCTTAAGACCTACTTGGCACTAGGCCATTAATACAAGGGCTAATCCCATACTACAGAGGTGACTTAATAACAATTTACATTACATTACGGAAGAATTGGTTGAGAAAAATAAGTTCACCTCAAGACGATGTGAGTGGGAGCTCGAGAGGGTTAGGCACTCTCTATCCCGATATGTCGTTTGAAAGATAGAATAGATACCAGTAGTTTTTACATTTTAAAGGAAAGTTACATGGTGGAAGGCCTAGAACCCGCCCCGAAAGTTAAACTGCTGAGCTAGCAAAGAAAGAAGTTATTAATCGGCCATTACCTTGTTGTTGACCGCTGCCGAAGAAAGAGGCGCTTCCCGCCCCCTGCTATGTACTTAACACACTGAAAGATGGAACAGAAGTGGCCGAGAGACCCAAAAATCAGCAGTTTAAATACTCTCGCGGAAGTTTCTAGGCGTTAGGGGAATGAAAACACCCTCCCACAAACACTTTATTGGGTAGGACACAGCAACATATTCAAGTTGGGGGAAGATACATCTGATTGGATAGAAATTAATTTAAGAAATTCGGGATTGGTTAGGTTCAACACAAGGGGAAAGAAGGGGTGAATATTGCCAACTTAAACAATGACTGAAAGAAATTTAACAAAGAACAAACTCTTGAAATTAAATTTTCTCCAAAAAACAGTTCTTTCACTTCGCACTAGAGTGCACCGTTGTTGATCTTCAGTAGTGTCCTCTAGAAGAGAAAGTTCACACTTCTAACTACAAGTGAAACAAAAACACATCACAAATGACACAGTTCAAAAACTCAAACTTTTCCACGTGGTGACATCTTCTGAGAAAGTAGAGAATTAATAGCGTAGATAAAGTTCGGACTTCCTCCAGCAGAGGAGTTTCAACTGGCGCACATTTTAAATTAGCGGAGTGGAGGTGTACCGCCCGGTACAGACCTCCCCCCCCAAAAGTTCCTCCCGGGGTGACACATGAAATTGTTTGCAAACATGGTCCAAGTTTTGATGTAGATATGGAGATTAATTGCCAAAAAAAAATTTATAAGATTTTCATGATTTGGTTTGTTTCAGTTTCAAAATTTGTTGTTGCAGGAGAAGTATAGTCTTTAAGTTTGTAGAAGTAGAATTCTGAAGATAAACTTTTAATACTTAAAAGTGATGAAGAATTTTGCAATGTCCACCAACTATTGCAGTTGAATTCCCAAGTGTAGTCATTACTTATAGTAACTGTTCATGTAGTAGATGGTGATGAAGTGGGATGGCCAGACCGGCCGTTGCGGCTTGCGTCCAAATGAGGCCGCTCGGACCCCTCAAGTACCCTGAGATACCGCTCGCCCGCACTATGAGGGGAGCAAGGGTGTTGAAGCACGCCGCGCCCGCGGTGAACATATACAGGCTGCGGGCAAGTAGCAAGTTGTGCGCCGCACATCAGCCTTGGCCGGGAGGAGAGCTCCGGCTCGCCGTGCACATGTCGTCCTCGCTGGGGCCGAGGGGGCCCGTCCTCGAACCCAGCCGCGGCACAGCGCCGCGCGGCTGCGGGGGCACTGAAACATAAAACTAGGCGGCAGAATTGTGTTGGACCATCATCTTTTTTGAGGGCACAGGCATTATGGAGAGGTTGAGGGGCCAGCGGCGTGTAGATATCCATGGCATTTAATATTATGAAGCCACAGTGTGTGTTGGAGCAGGAGACGGGAGCGTGGTAATGGCCGTGGCAAGGACAGGATGGCAGTTTAACAATCGGGGAGGTTTACAAGAAATGCTTACATATAAAATAAAATATAATAGAAGGAGCAGAATGCCTTAAGAGTGGAATTCAAAAAAAAAAAAAATATAACCATCATATTCCTATCAAATTATATGAAGCAAGTTGACACAAAATTTACACCGGTTTCACCTGGGACAGGTGAACCCTAAATATCCTCTCGGTGGCTGGATTGCTTACTAACAATGTAACCGGTGTGAGAAAATCGAGAATGATGCATGGCCCATGAAATCTGGGGGCAAGCTTGCCCGCGGGAACAAAATTTTTGACCATAACCTGGTCACCTACCTTCAAAGGGGTGGGTCTCCGTCCACGATCATACCTTTCCCTAACCTTTTCATGAGACACTTTAAGATTGGCTTTAGCCTTCTTCCAAAGATCTTTAATATTATCCGGATCTATTGTCTCGGGTAGAATGTCACTCAGAGACCAAAGATTAGAGAGCGGCGTGTTGGGAATAAACTTGAACATCAAGGAAGCTGGAGTGAACTTATGAGATTCATGAACCGCCGAATTCAAAGCAAAAGCTAACCAATGCAGGGACGTGTCCCACCTGGAATGATCTTCATGATGATAGGCAATAAGTGCGGACCTGAGATTACGATTAACCCGTTCAGCCAGAGATGGTTGAGGGTAATAAGCAGAAGTAGTTACATGAGAGATGGACAAGTCAAAACAGAATTTACGAAAAAGATTAGATGTAAAAGCCTTAGCATTATCAGATACAATATATTGGCACGGACCAAAAGAAGCAAAAATAGAATTTAAGCAAGTAATTGTAGACTGAGCGGTAGCCAGCTTAGTCGGAAATAACCACGAAAATCTTGTAAAACCATCTACGCATACAAAGATGAACTTGTTGGCATTCCCCTTTGACTGGGGGAAGGGTCCTACATAATCGATATACAGGCGTTCCATGGGGCGCGACGCTTGATGCGAAGACAAAAGGCCTACCTTGGTGGACATGGTGGGTTTACTGAGCAAACAAGATTTACAAGCTTTTACAAGTTCACGGATTTCACCGTCCATACCTTTCCAGATGAACATTTCACGAATCTTTTCACGAGTTTTAAAGATACCCAGATGCCCTCCTAGTGGGGTCTCATGATAATACTTGAAGATCATAGGTACCAGAACAGCTGGAACGACAACTTTCATCATCTTGTCATGCCTCGAAGGGCAACATAAAACACCATTCCTCAGAACATAAGGGACAACATGTTCCCCAGAAGAAAGGGTTTCCATTATCGGAGCCAGCGTCGGATCTTCACGTTGGTATTTCTCGATATCCCTAAAAAGCATGGGAGCATCTGTTAGGATGGCATTAACCTCAGATAGCATGGACTCGGGAGGTGATGAACTGTCGACCTGTTCATGGTTCTCAACGTCGTCTGAAAACATACGGCTGAGTCCATCAGCGACAACATTTTCGGTACCTCTGATATGTCTAACATCAAACTGGAAGGCGGAAATACGAATAGCCCAGCGGGCTATACGACCAGTACGACGCGGCCTACCTAAGACCCAGCTTAAGGCTTGATTATCTGTCTCCAGGTCGAATTTGACGTGTTCCAGATAGAGACGGAACTTTTCTAAGGCAAATAAGACTGCCAAACCTTCGAGCTCATAGATGGAATACTTGGCTTCTTGAGCCGACAATGTCCTAGACGCATAGGCGATGGGGCGCCTCCCTAGTTCAGTCTCTTGAAGAAGGACTGCAGCTACCGCTGACGACGACGCGTCGGTTTGGACGATGAATTTCTTCGAGAAATCAGGCATAGCAAGTACAGGGGCATTACAAAGTGCTAATTTAAGGTCTTCAAAAGCGGCTTGTTGAGAAGGTCCCCACTCGAATTTGATGCCTTTCCTACGAAGAAGGTTTAAGGGCGCCGCTCTACTAGCAAAGTTAGGAATGAACTTTCTGAAGAAATTCACCATACCAATGAACCTGGCGATACCTTTAATGTCCTTGGGAGGTTTAAAATCACGGATGGCCTGTGTTCTAGAATGATCGACTGATACACCATCGGGTGACACAATATGCCCTAGGAATGACATAGAGGGCTTAGCAAAGGCAACCTTGGACAACTTAACAGTTAACCCAGCCTTACGAAGGCGATCGAGAACTTCTCGCAGATGATCTAGATGTTCTTCAAAAGTCTCTGAAAATACGACGACATCATCTAAATAGTGATATAAGTACTCGAATTTGATGTCGGAGAAGACCCTATCTAGTAGCCTAGTGAGCACAGCTGCTCCCGTAGGGAGCCCGAAAGGCACGCGGTTGTATTCATATAAATTCCAGTCCGTGGCAAACGCTGTAAGGTGTTTAGACTCTTCGGCAAGGGGAATTTGATTATAGGCCTGATTTAAGTCCAAGATGGTGAAGAACTTGGCCTTACGAAACCATGAAAAACAAGAATGAAGGTCAGGAAGGGGCACAGATTGCAACACCACCTTCCGATTGAGAGCCCTGTAATCAATGACAGGCCTGAAGCCGCCTTGGGGTTTCGGGACTAGGAAAATAGGCGATGAATACGCCGACTTAGAGGGCCTAATAATACCATCCTTCAACATCTGATCGATAATTTCTTTCAGAGCCTTCATTTTAGGTGGAGATAGCCTATAAGGTGGAAAACGGACAGGAATCGAATCCGTGACCTCAATTTTGTATTCAATAAGGTCAGTAACACCAAGAGTATCAGAGAACACCTCGGGAAACGACTGACACAGTTTGCGAATACTATCAGCCTGCTCCTCAGGTAGATGTCTAAGGTCTAACAACATCTCATCCTGGGTAGGCGAAATAGAAGAACATGACACAGAATTACACTTTAATAGTGGTATTTTACAACTAGAAGCAAATTTGAATGTGCACGACCTAGACTGGAGATCGAGCACAAGACCAGTGTGAGAAATAAAGTCAGCTCCCAATATAATGGGGCAAGACAATTGCTTTGCCACAAACAATTTAATTTTCCATGTAAACTTAAAAATACGAATCTTGACCAGTAAGGAACCTAGAATTTCTAATGGAGATGAATTAGCCGAAACGTATTGAACAGGAGAAGAGACATAGTCAGGAAGGTTACAAACCGATTTCAATTTAGAATACCATTCAGCCGAAATAATCGAACAAACACTGCCTGAATCTAAGAGAGCTGTTATAGGCTCGTTATTTAACTCAATCTTAAGAAAAGGAACAGGTGCGGGGGTATCCGCCGCAATCCTAAGACATTCTTTAGGGCATTCAAAAGATGAATTTGAAGGCTGATCGTTCTCTGCATTTACAACCTGTTTACTAGGGGCTGAGTCTCGGGAAGATGGATTAGTCGACTCAGCCGAAGCCGCTAGTCACTTTTTATTATTGGCATAGGTGGAATTTGCACCAGAAGTTGAGCAGGAGGGGGTGCTATTTGAGTTGGGACAATTCTTGGCAATATGTGAGAAAGCCCCACATTTAAAACAGCCTTGTGATGACCCGGCTCCATTCCTTGTCCCGCTTGACTTGATCAGCGGACACTTGTTGCGCAGATGGTCAGGCGACCCGCAAGCATAACATTTACGGGGATTGACTGGTCGGCGAGGTGGAGGCCGAGTGTTACTAAAGGAAGGCGGGGGTTCTTTCGCGACCCGCAAAGAATCGGCGTATCTAACTCCTTCCGCTGAGACGGCCAATGCTTCAAGTTCAGAGAAGGTTTGCGGGCACGCCGCGAAACACAAATATGACCTATAGGGAGGTGAAATTCCCTCTACAATAGCCTGTACAATCTGATCTTCAGGAAAATGAAGGGCAAACACCCTAGTATAAAACTTAATGTCCTGTATGAAATCAGCCAAGTTTTCATCCAAGCGCTGTACACGATAATAGTACTTCTGAATAAGGGAGGACCTGGCCCTAGCAGGGATGAAGTTAGCTAGCAAATGGGCATGGAAATCCTCAATAGATGATTGCTCGGCAATGGCTCTTACGATTTTATCAGAGAGAATACCAATAGCATACGGATAGATAATTTGCAAGATTTGGCATGGAGAAAGAGAAAAAACAAGGGCATGATCCTGAAATTCCACTAGAAATCTTAAAAATGAAATTACGTCACTGGTGGTATTAACGGAAAACTTAGAAATACCTCTGAGCAACATTGCCAATGGATGAGGCAAGCTGCTAAACCCGGGTGACATAGTAGGTAAAGGCTTCAATGGCAAAGAAGTTAATTCAGAACGGATGTTACTCAATGATGCGCGACGTTCACATTCGTTGTCCAATGGGGCAGAGATAGTTTGAGCAGCGATGGTTTTCCTATTTACTTCTCCCTTAGCAGGTTCTTCCTCGCTACCTACATTCACTATGGTGGGCTGATCAGATTTGGGAGGAACTTCCCCAGTTAACAATTGAGTGACCTTACTAGATAATTCGGAAATATTTTCCAGGAGCGTACTAGCTTCCTTCCTCTGAACCTCATTCAGTTTTAGAGACAACAGATCGTTAACCCTATTCGAAAAATGATATAGCCTGCCTTGCACACGCTTAATTTGATTCGGAGACGGATCATTTTCATCAAAAAAACTAACTACAGAAGCTAGCCCAGTAACATTCTCCGTGATCGTGGAAAGAGAATCGTCAATTTCTTTCTCTCCCAAATTGGGGATGGAAATGGGCAAATCAAGGGACTCTCTAAGCTTGTTAGTGTCTACTGCAACCGTGCCTCCAGATTGCACATTTCTGATATTTAATTCATAGATCAACTCCTCTTTGCGCACATAATTAAGATGGAGAACATCGCGAGGGCCTGGCATGATGACAGAACAATTTTGAAAAAGTCAAAAAATTCCAGCAGCTAAGAAAATGGTTAGAGTTCGGATCAAAACAATGTCTAGCCGTCAAAAGGGGCTAAATTGAGACCCATTCAACCACGCTCTGCTACCACTTTTTACCGTGTTTTGGTGGTAGTTACGCATGAAAGAAGGTGCTGGGTGGTGAATAGGTCTCAAGCTACTAAAGTGAAATTAATTTTAAAATTTAACAAGGTTATATTTTCTTTTCAAAATTAGGTAACAACAAATAGAACAGGTACTTAGTAGCCGAAACACGATTGACAAATATATTTACATAGGTACCCCATTTGGGGCTTCAAAAGTCAGAAACATAATTCTTGAGCAATGAGCCCAACCTTACAATGAACACCATACAACAAAGGGGCCGAAAACCCCCAAACATGCCAGAAACATTTGCTTCCAATTATACCCAAAAGCCTCCTTGAGGCAGAGACACAATTTTCAATAAAGGGCAACTTCCCCTTAAAATACAAGCCTATCATAGGCCACTCCGAACTCCACTTTTAAGCTGTCCTCCAAGGACGTATACACAGGGGTAAAATACCAAACCTACTGAGGTCTGTTAAATGACAAGAAAGTTAATACATGACCTCTAAAATACAATTTGAGAGGAGGCGAATTTGCACTCCTAATACACTTTGCTTAAGACCTACTTGGCACTAGGCCATTAATACAAGGGCTAATCCCATACTACAGAGGTGACTTAATAACAATTTACATTACATTACGGAAGAATTGGTTGAGAAAAATAAGTTCACCTCAAGACGATGTGAGTGGGAGCTCGAGAGGGTTAGGCACTCTCTATCCCGATATGTCGTTTGAAAGATAGAATAGATACCAGTAGTTTTTACATTTTAAAGGAAAGTTACATGGTGGAAGGCCTAGAACCCGCCCCGAAAGTTAAACTGCTGAGCTAGCAAAGAAAGAAGTTATTAATCGGCCATTACCTTGTTGTTGACCGCTGCCGAAGAAAGAGGCGCTTCCCGCCCCCTGCTATGTACTTAACACACTGAAAGATGGAACAGAAGTGGCCGAGAGACCCAAAAATCAGCAGTTTAAATACTCTCGCGGAAGTTTCTAGGCGTTAGGGGAATGAAAACACCCTCCCACAAACACTTTATTGGGTAGGACACAGCAACATATTCAAGTTGGGGGAAGATACATCTGATTGGATAGAAATTAATTTAAGAAATTCGGGATTGGTTAGGTTCAACACAAGGGGAAAGAAGGGGTGAATATTGCCAACTTAAACAATGACTGAAAGAAATTTAACAAAGAACAAACTCTTGAAATTAAATTTTCTCCAAAAAACAGTTCTTTCACTTCGCACTAGAGTGCACCGTTGTTGATCTTCAGTAGTGTCCTCCAGAAGAGAAAGTTCACACTTCTAACTACAAGTGAAACAAAAACACATCACAAATGACACAGTTCAAAAACTCAAACTTTTCCACGTGGTGACATCTTCTGAGAAAGTAGAGAATTAATAGCGTAGATAAAGTTCGGACTTCCTCCAGCAGAGGAGTTTCAACTGGCGCACATTTTAAATTAGCGGAGTGGAGGTGTACCGCCCGGTACAATTATTATTATTATTATTATTATTATTATTATTATTATTATTATTATTATTGCACGGTTACAATACCAATGGAAATATCCAGGTGACAATATTTGTTTACAGCAATATCGGAAATGCTAGCAGCACAAAAATCTGTGGTACTAAGGCAGAACCATATATTTCAATAAAATCGAATTTTTGTTTTAATGCCAGTAGATTTTGTGACGAAGTGTACGGTGGCAAAGCCCGGTATGATTCTGGTGCCCGTAGAATACGCTGTTCTCGAAATAAAGAATCCAGTATGTTCAGTAGATAGATACTGAGGCATGAGTGATTTGTTCCCTGAACTTGCTGAATAAATAAGAATAACACTTGTTCCTTCTTTCCATTACGTTCGCAGTCCGGCTCCATGGCTAAATGGTTAGCGTGCTGGCCTTTGGGCACAGGGGTCCTGGGTTCGATTCCTGGCCGGGTCGGAGATTTAAACCTTAAATGGTTAATTCCCTTGGCTCACACATCACACATAACACTATCCTCCACCACAGTAACATGCAGTTACCTACACATGGCAGATGCCGCCCACCCTCATCAGAGGATCTACCTTACAAGGGCTCCACCCGGCTAGAAACAGCCACACGAAATTAATTATTGCATTCGCATATGTCACTTCAATTTAAAGGTCATTGAAATACAATAAGAATCAGCGAGCTGTACCAATATATCTAGTCTAAAATTTTGTAAAATATTGCAACACGGTAACTCAACATAATAACTACAACATAATTGCAGAAAAATTGAATTAACTCGAGATTCTGAAAGTTCTTCTTGAAAGAACCTGTACGTTTAAAAAAGGACTTTAAGATTCTTGCAGGTAATGCAATCTCATTTTCAATTTCTCATTTTACTGCATTGCTTTAAGTGTAGACACTAGAGAAAGGAGATAATTAGCCTCTGTGACAAATTCTAAAAATTAAATTCAAATTGAGTTCCAATTCATCTTACTACAACTACAACTCCCAAATACCCTTATCCGTAACTTTTATCTACACGCTCGTTAATGTGATTACCCAAATGAAGATCTGTCGTTTTAATAACTCCTAGGTACTTACAAGCAATCCGCATGAGGTATATTCACTCTTTCAACACAGTAAATAAAACGAGGCGATATGTCCTCTTGGTGAAACTTACAATTGCTCTGTGTACCATCTGTAGTTCATTTATGAGCCCTGTTTGATAAAAGTCCCTTATAGCTTTCCCTTTATTTCTCGATTGACCTCACAAGCTATACCGGGTGAACCTTTGGGGTCAAATTGAAACTGGTGATAATGGGTCCACAACCAATTATACTGACATAGGGAACCAATGGTCGGAAATGCATATTTATTGTGTTATGGACATACACAGCGCACACCGCATAACAACAACATAGCCATAGTAATTGTTCAGAATGACGACCGCTACTCCCAATGCTTGCATGGCACCGGTGCATGAAGTTCTGCCGCATTCTTTCAAAGCTACTGGTGTCTGTTGTACCAGGAGACAGGCAGCTTTTACCCTAACAAGCAGGTATCCATCCGTTTCTACGGGGGTTTCATACACCAACGACTTGACGTAACCTCAGAGCAAAAAGTCCAGAGGTGTGAGATCCGGCGAACGCGCTGGCCATGAGACAGGACCTCACTTTCCAATCCACCGATGAGGGTACGTGTTGTTCAGGTGCTCGCGGACATTAATATCCAAGTGAGCTGGTGCACTGTCATGTTGAGACCAGATCCTTTCGCGGACAACAAGCGGTACAGTCTTCAGGAAATGTGGCAGTATATCTCGCAGGAACACCAGGTAATGTGGACCAGTCAAACGGGGAGGCAGCAAATAAGGTCATATTAGGTGATCTTGGACATTGCCCGCCCATACGTTGACAGAGAATCGGTGCTGGTGGCCATCGATGTGGGTGGCATGGCGTGGGGATTGTCTTCCCTCCAGACATGGCTATTGCGGCTGTTGAAAACACCATCACGGGTGAATGAGGCCTCATCTGTGAACAATACAAACTATACAAAGTTCGGCACTACAGCACTGCGGTGGATAATCCGTTGGTCCCAGTGCTTGAACACGTTCTTTATGATAAGGGTGTAATACCTGTTCCGCCAGTACTCTCCACACTGTATTCTTCGAAGTGTACGTTTCACGGGCAAGTTGACGGGTGCTTATTGTTGGGTGGTCGGCCACGCGATCCAACACCATCTCCTCAAAGTCTGGTGTTCGGACATGTCTTTGGCGGGAACCTTGGTCGGCTCTCTGTGACGTGAACGACCCCGTCTCTCGTAAGTTGGCATCCACGGAGAAAAACTTCTCCCAATTAGGATGACGCCTGTTGGGAAAGCGTTCTCTGCTTTAGGAGCACTACATTCTGTCGCACCGTACATTAAATACATGTCTGCCAACTCTCGTGACGAGTAACGTTCCATCATTGACTAGGCGTCATGCACTGTACGCAGTAACACACCTCACCATGGACACATCACAAACTGTCTGATGCAATGGACAACGAACACCAAGGATAGCGGTGTCCGTGCGGCACAGGTTAATGTGCCGGTGCGATGCATGTGGTCGTCACACGTCACACCTGCTATGAGATACGTTGTGTACACTACGTCTGTGTGGTGGTCAGGAGTGTACGCTTTTTATCACCCGCTGTCTGTTCCAGTGTACAACAGACACCCGGGATCTTTGCAAGAGTGCGGCAGAACTGCTTGCACTATTGCAATACATGCAATGAGACTTGAAGAATTACTGTGAGCTACGTTGTTGTTATGCGGTGTGCACTGTGTATGTCCATAACACAATAAATATGCATTTCCAACCATTGGTTCCCTGTCTCAATATAATCGGTTGCGGACCCGCTATCACCTGTTTCAATTTGACCCAAACGGTTTGAGACACCCTGTTTCTTCGTCTTGGTATCTTGGAACCACTGCTCTTTAGTACCTTCATCCAAAAATAAAATAGTTTGAAGGTTTCATGGCTAAAGGTATGGAAAGAAACTTTTAAACTGGGCAGATGAAAATTTTATGTTGGTCACACTAACTTAACACCGTTGAGTTGGAAGAGAACAAGAGTTGGCCAAAGGAAGTAGGACAGGAAAAATAAATTAAAATGAGAAGAACATTGTTTCCCTTAATTAAAGTAGTCGGAACTCTGCCTCGGGCTCCGTCTTCCCTTCCTTCCTGGTCCTGATAACCTCGATCTTGGTTCGTCTAAAACAAACAAAATGCGATAGTAAAATTCTTCCATCGTACAAATAGTGATTAAAATTGGATTAACTTATTGCTTAAGAGAATTGCACCGTTGAGCTGCTGCTATTGTCCGTGTTGACTTGGAATATTTTGTCACGATCTGGTTCTGAGACTAAGACTCTGAAAAAGCCTAAAATTAGAAACTTTGGAAATGTGACTGCACAAAAAGATGCTTTGCGAAAACGTTCGTTCGTAATCTGTTTTCCCTCCAGGGCCGGTTTTTCCCTCGGACTCAGCGAGGGATCCGACCTCTACCGCCTCAAGGGTAGTGTCCTGTAGTTTCAGACTCTGGGTCTGGGGATACAACTGGGGAGGATGATCAGTACCTCGCCCAGGCGGCCTCACCTTCTATGCTGAACAGGGGCCTTGTGGGGGGATGGGAAGTTTGGAAAGGATAGGCATGGAAGAGGGAAGGAAGCGGCCGTGGCCTTAAGTTAGGTACCATCCCGGCATTTGCCTAGAGGAGAAGTGGGAAACCACAGAAAACCACTTTCAGGATGGCTGAGGAGGGAATCGAACCCCCCTCTACTCAGTTGACCTCCCGAGGCTGAGTGGACCCCGTTCCAGCCCTCGTACCACTTTTCAAATTTCGGGAATCGAACCCGGGCCTCTGGGGGTGGTAGCTATTCACACTAACCACTACACCACAGAGGCGGACTTTGCGAAAACGTACTGTAAAAGAAATGATTTGGCTATCACCAAATCCAGAAAATAGGGTACATTGTGCATGTACTTTATGGCAAAATAAAAAGAAACCCGGGATCTTACAGCTTATTCTGAAAGGTATAACGAAACGAGTCCGCCTCTGTGGTGTAGTGGTTAGCGTGATTAGCTGCCACCCCCGGAGGTCCGGGTTCGATTCCCGGCTCTGCCACGAAATTTGAAAAGTGGTACGAGGGCTGGAACGGGGTCCACTCAGCCTCGGGAGGTCAACTGAGTAGAGGTGGGTTCGATTCCCACCTCAGCCATCCTCGAAGTGGTTTTCCGTGGTTTCCCACTTCTCCTCCAGGCGAATGCCGGGATGGTACCTAACTTAAGGCCACGGCCGCTTCCTTCCCTCTTCCTTGCCTATCCCTTCCAATCTTCCCATCCCTCCACAAGGCCCCTGTTCAGCATAGCAGGTGAGGCCGCCTGGGCGAGGTACTGGTCATACTCCCCAGTTGTATCCCCCGACCAAGAGTCTGAAGCTCCAGGACACTGCCCTTGAGGCGGTAGAGGTGGGATCCCTCGCTAAGTCCGAGGGAAAAACCGAACCTGGAGGGTAAACAGATGATGATGATGATGATGATAACGAAACGATAAACGGAATGATACACAAGGTGGTCATCTTACCTCAGTGATATCAAAGAGCAGACAGGAAAAAAATATTGACCAGTTTGACCAGTTCGTGTTTCAGGAAGTCGTTAAACATTAGCCTTAGGAACTGCCAACACCTTGAAAACTGGGGACAAGAAGATGATGTTCTCGTGAAAGAGAGAACTAAAAGCGTTCATAGTGAATGTTATGACAGCATAGTAAATCATATTAATTTGGTATCAGGGAGACAAAAACATTTGGTCGTTAGATCTGAGACATATCGCATCCTAATAGATTTGGAAAACGCAGGTGAGAGGCTGCAAGAAAAGGCTATCTTCACTTAGTTGGAACTTGCCTTACACTATATTTAGTATTTTTTCAGTCGGCTACATCGTTACTGCCGGGCTAAGCGGCTCAGATGGTTGAGGCACTGGCCTTCAGACCCGAACTTGTCAAGTTCGATCCTGGCTCAGTCCAATGGTTTTTGAAGGTGCTCAGAAACGTCAACCACGTGTCGGTAGATTTACTGGCACATAAAAGAAATCCTGCGGGACTTAATTCCGGCACCTCGGCGTCTCCGAAAGCCGTAAAAGTAGTTATTTGGACGTAAAGCCAATAACATTAATTTCTACATTTTTCGACCAATCTTATTGGTAGTGGTGGTGATTATCGATTTGAGAGGGAGTATAAATAAGCAACCCTTTCTCTTAATAAAAATCAGACGGGAAATGGAGAGATTGGAAGAATGGGGGTATCGGCAAAGAATGAAAGGGATATTGTGAAATTTAAAGATATCCTAGGCCTCGCAAACCCAATACCGTCAGAGAGGGAGAGGCTGAATGTATGGTTTGTTACATGAGTGAATTATTGAACTAAAGTCATCAGTATTAGCTTTGTGTTTAGGTCCGACTCGTTGGCTGAATGGACAGCGCACTGCCCTTCGGTTCAGAGGGTCCCGGGTTCGCTTCACTGCCGGGTCGTGGATTTTAGTCACTTCTGATTAATTCTTCTGGCTCGGGGACTGGGTGTTTGTGTCTGCCCCAACACTCTTCTTCTTCATATTCACACAACATAGCACACTACCAACCACCACAGAAACACGCAATAGTGATTTCATCCCTCCATATAGAGTTGGTGTCAGGAAAGGCATCTGACCGTAAAACGGGGCCAAATCCATATGTGCGCCGTAGTTCGCACCCGCGAACCCACAGCTGTGGGAAACGCCGAGGAAGAAGAAGAAGAAGAAGAAGAAGAAGACGAAGAAGAAGAAGAAGAAGAAGAAGAAGTATTAGCTTTTTGTTTCGACGGATTTATCTTAATATAGCTATGCTATTTCCATAGAAATGCCATTCTACATGCTACCGTCACTGCAACAGAACCCCGCACGTCGTTCACTTGACAGCGCACACACCGACAAGCCCAGAGGTGCGCACTGGTACATTTTTGCTGGAATGTTTTGCGAACGTAAATACATCTTGGAGCATTTCAGTCCTAAGAGACAGGGGATATTTCAATGTTACAAGTAACGTTCTCTCCAGCACTATTACATGTTTTAACGGCGTATCGGGGAAGTGTCTTCATGTCAGTATGTTTCCTCCTGAGTCCCTATGTTTTATTCTAAACTAGAGCAATGCTTTTAATCTCGGTCTAAGGGTAGGAACGCGATTACGAATGTAACGGGTCCCGTAACCGGACGGCATAAACGCTCTGCAGCTGGCCTAATGCACCTCTAAAGCATGGATACAACTTTGGAAACGAAACACTGTAATCCCACATGACTATATAATTGAAAACCTTTGCATACGCCCTGTTGGATTCTAACTACCTAAGCGTTAGTGAGGACATTAAATCGAATCCAGGACGGATCAGGGCAGATGTACTGTTTTATTTAACATATACGAATGGGATAGATTGTGACTGTGACGTGGACGTAGTGGTCAATTATAAACTAAAGGTCACACCGTGTTTTAGTGTGCCCATTGAGCTTTCCAGAGTAATGTAATAAAACTCCTCCAAATGACTAAAGAAGCTATTCAGTGGATTCACCAACTGAATTTTAAACTGTAAACTGATAACAAACTTGAGATCTGTGGACTTTTATTTACTTAAACTACGTTTTAATATATCAAAGCAATGCATTAACTTCAGTTAATCATATGCCAAGTAAATAAACTTCGAAATTCTAAAGCTACCAGATCAATGATTGACTTGTTCCATCTCTTCTTAAATTTTAATTTACGTTATAAATTTTATTTTCACGTCCTTACTAGACATAATGGCACACTTAAACCCGAAACATCAAGTTGTTAATAATTTTCCTAATCCTATTACGTTATTCATTTATTTCACAAATATTTTGGAGAGTGAGTTAAAGTCTGATTTCTGAAACACTCATGTAACTACAACACTAGTGATTGTTTTCGTTGTTGCTTTGTTTAGTGACAAAATGAGAGACTATGAAGGAGGATATAAAAGAGTTTCGATCCTTAGATGAATAAGGGTGTCGGTTAAAAAAAGAAAAGTGAAATACTCCCGTTGCATCTCCTATATAACGCCATCGGGAGTCACTAACAAAGAAGAGTTGGTCAACAGTAGTTGGGCTGATAACTTTGAAAACCGAACTACATCTAAGCAATTCCAGACTCGTTTGGAAGTCCATGGCCATCACTCTCGTCTGCGATTTCCTGGAGTGGAACTCTGAGTGACCACCTCAGTGGTGTAGTGGTTAGTGTGATTAGCTACCACCTCCAGAGGACCGGGTTCGATTCCCGGCTCTGCCACGAAATTTGAAAAGTGGTATGAGGGCTGGAACAGGGTACACTCAGCCTCGGGAGATCAAATGAGTAGAGGTGAGTTCGATTCTCACCTCAGCCATCCTGGAAGTGGTTTTCCGTGGTTTCCCCACTTTTCCTCCAGGCAAATGCTGGGATGGTACCTAAGTCCACGGCCGCTTTCCTCTCTCTTCCTTGTCTATCCCTTCCAATCTTCCCATCCCCCACCAAGGCCCCTGTTCAGCATAGCAGGTGAGGCCGCCTCGGCGAGGTACTGGTCATCCTCTCCAGTTGTATCCCCCGACCCAATGTCTCAAGCTCCAGGACACTGCCCTTGAGGCGGTAGAGGTGGGATCCCTCGCTGAATCCGAGGGAAAAACCAACCCTGAAGGGTAAACAGATTAAGAAAGAAAAAGAGAACTCTGAGTGATGTGGTCAACACATTACTTTAATTGATGCTTGTTTCTACAGGAAGTAGTCCGATGCAGGAAGTGCCCTGAACAGCAAGCAAAAGTAAACATTCCCCTCTAAGCCGTATGATTAAAAAGAACTTAATAGAAAGAATAATGGCTACATTCCTTTTGAATTAGCACCTACGATATTATGCATGGCAGAAGCAATTTCTTTGTATTAAGCAGTTTATAATGGAGAGAAATATAGCCAAGCTTCTATTCACCGTTAATTCGCAGTGTGGGTCCTGCACGTGTTTGACTACAGGTGAGTTGAACCACCGTCTGCTGTGATGTAATCTGTGATGTACAGTCGCCCCCAACAACTCAAATCACAAACACATCACAAACAGCGATCACTACGAGATTATTATTAAATCTGACTATACGAGCAGTCTTCACGAAGCGGAAGCACTCTCTTCTACACCACATAATAATCAAACGTCATTTATATATGTCAGAAGCCATCTAACTAATAATCGTTTGTATTCCAGCACGTTTTGCAGGTTGACTGTAATCTAGATTGGATATGCGGCTGTGATTTGCATGCTAACTAGTGAGATGAGTTCGGTTTGTTTTGGTTGAAAGGCACTTCAATACACACCTGGGCTCATTCCACCACCAACAAGATAAAAACGAAATTCGATAAAAATAAAAATAAAAGGAATATATCGTGTACGTTGGAAGTTACAGGCGTGATAATACTTGCCTGAAAAGTATCGGTCGACTTTCTGATATTGTGATGTTTGGGACATCACTGTATATTTTCAATTACTGAACTATATATTTAATTGATAAGATGTATATATTTAATCACTGATAGGTCATTTTTAAATTAATATGTATATATATATATATATATAGGGTTTTTATCATCCATTTCAATCATCATTTCATTTCTTTGTATCGCGGCTATAACGTATTCTGAACGAACAAATTATTGGGTAAAGTATTTAAACATCACGCATATTTATAACTTGCAGTAAATTTTCCAATAGCCGCTGTGAGGTGACCAGAGTCAGCAGGCTAATTTCAGCCCAGTTCCAGGAAAAGTACGTCATCGAGGTTACGAGAGATATTACCCTCTCCACCTCATGAAGAGACAGTTGATACATTATTAACACCCACTTTTCAAACTCCGCTTCGAGACGCTTTATTTCTGCGGGAAAGTTCAGCCTATGTGAATGAACGTAATGAAGCAACGTGATGGATTCACAGCAATACAAGGGAGAAGGGATGAGACCTCGAATCTTACTGGACCATGTGATATGGCTGATGGAAGGAGACTTTTGAACCGATAAATACCACCGACAAGGGCTGGAGAGGACATTCGGACTTTCTCATTTATATTCTTATTCATACTCTTACTACGATTCTACGTCTACACATCGGAGAAGATTTTAACTTAGTTCACTTCGCATCTGAGTATATTCTACTCAAAAGTTACTCTCATTGGGACTTGTTATCTCAACGACGAGAGGTAGTCAACGGGAGACCGGCTTTGACTAGTATAGGGCAGGAGAGCTCTTATTATGAATTTAGCTACGCTACTGTTCCGTAATACGGAAGAATACGAATGTATTCTCTCCATGAACATAACCCTTGGTGGTTTTGCACTTAAAATTAGGACTCATTACGACTTTATGTAAGGAGTACAGTAGGAAGTGTTAAGGACAGGAAATGTAGAAGTAGGACTGGAATCCAACAACAGAGAAGGCAGCCGGTACGAGATCCACATATCATCAGCTTCAAGACAACAGAGTCTACATATGGTGAGCTTATGGCATAAGTTACTGCAAGTCTTCGCGCAACAGTTCATTTTTAAAATTAATTTCATTCAATTTTTCTTTTGCTTCCGTAAGTTCAGATGTCGTTAAAACGCCGTTACGTCACGTTTTTCATCTTAATAAATAGCTGTTCTAATTTGTATTTTATGAAATGATTATTAATGATCCTTAAATTCCAAGTTAGTGTACTTAATGATTTGTGTTCCGTTCACCTCACCCCTGGGAGTTTTTTGAGTCTCATTACGCATTATTATTATTAATTATCTACTTTTGTTTTCAAGCCATAAGCTTGAAGACTGGCACCCTTGGGATACTGTTTATGGAGAAACAATGACATATCATTTATTTATTTTAATATTAAAGTGACCCGCCACGTTATAATTTTGTCATTCATCTGTGGGCCAAGTGGGTACGTCACAATATGACACCCTAAAACTAGACTGAAGTCATAGACATATTTACGTCAGAAAGTACCGGTCGACTGTTTGGGATGGCACCCTAGTACAGGACCAAAGTTATAGACGTATTTACGTCTAAATAGGTTATTTGCTTTAATGAGCGATAAGTGAAAAGACATCATCTCATTTTTTTTAAAAAAAAATCATACGCGATTTGTAAAAATAATTTCACAAATATTATATTTTCAGATACAATTTCTAAACACCGGGCGAATTGGCCGTGCGGTCAGGGGCGAGTGGCTGTGAACTTGCATCCGGGAGATAGTAGGTTCGAATCCCACTGTCGGCAGCCCTGAAGATGGTTTTCCGTGGTTTCCCCATTTTCACACCAGGCAAATGCTGGGACTGTACCTTAATTAAGTCCACGGCCGCTTCCTTCCAACTCCTAGGCCTTTCCTATCCCATCGTCGCCATAAGATCTACCTGTGTCGGTGCGACGTAAAGCGACGCGTAAAAAAATCACCAAGGTGATTACAGTTCGAATCCTGGCCGATGCACGTGAGATATTTGAAATGCAAAGTCACGTTCCTGTGATTCGGATTCAACGTAAAGTTATGATTCCTTGTTTCATGGAGTTCTTCCGAGCCGTTCTAGTCTGTTGTGATTTTAAACAAACAAACAAACAAACAAACGAACGAACAAACAGAATACATCAATCCACATTATTTACAAAATTAAATAAATAAAGCATTGACCATTATTTCCAAAACAATATGTTCGAGGTTTAAGCCACGTGCACTAAGCATTTCACTGGAAAGTGTTCTTGTATGATCACGCGATATCAGTAAGATTAGGAGGAGAAAAGGAATTATGTTTTACGCAATATTTGTATGCCCTCTCCTTAAATGCCAGTCGAATGACTGAGGGAGAAAAAGCAGTCAGGAATGCATGAGAGTAAAGAGATGGAGTAGACAAGGCATGCAATTACCAGTTGTACACGGTCTCTTTTGTCTAAACTCAGCTTAATAGTCTTCTTCGAAGCAGCTGCGGTCCAATTAGCCAGAGCAGTAGATTATCGTGGCGATGTGACCGCCAGGTCTACACTCCACCATTCAGGAAACGATACGAACAAAAAATAGGCTGATTGGAGATGCCAAGCTGTCTAGCATACCGGCCACCTGCGTGGAGGCCCCGGTCAGATTCAGACACGTGGAGGACCTCTTTCGCTCATTCATAAGCTCGACCAGCCTGCGTGGCGACTGCTGGCTTCTTGCATCACACGCTTGGTCTGCCTGCAGCTTGAAACGCATGAATCAGTGAATCATCACTCGAGCCATTACCAAGGGGATAAAAATGGATGAATCTTCTTAGGGTGGAAATAAATGGTGGTGATAATTGTTTTAAGGAAAAAGAAGAGTATCGGCAAAAGAAAGGAAAGAGCCACAAAGTAGGAGAAAATCGAAAGTCGTCCGAGGCCTCAACTTAACATTATCGAATCGGAAGAGAACAAGAGTTAACCAAGGAAGGTCAGATAAAAAACAACAAAATGAGAAACCTGGCACGAGTAAGTAGAAGCAATTCAGAACTCAGCTAGAAGCTTCATTGTCACCACTTCACGTTCTCCAGGCCTCGAGCTCTTTTCTTAAGTATATCCTACAGCATCCATCTACAGATCTTATGGAATTTGCGAACATAAAAATTTTCCTGCATAGGCCTATGGAGTGAATCCGAAAGTGTGCGTTTTCTTTGCTGTACCAGTGGTTTGCTACGTGGCTAAATGGTTAGCGTGCTGGCCTTCGGTCACAGGGGTCGCGGGTTCGATTCCCGACAGGGTCGGGAATTTTAAGCATAATTAGTTAATTTACCTGGCACGGAGGATGGGTGTACGTGTCGTCTTTATCATAATTTCATCTTCGTCTAGACGCGCAGGTCGCCTACGGTGGTCAAATAAAAAGTCCTGCAACTGGCGAGCCGAACTTGTCCTCGGACACTCCCAGCACTAAAAGCCATACGGTACGCCATTTCATTTCAGTGGTTTGCCAGACGCTGCGCAGCTGTCGCTAGTTGCCAGAGTCCATTCACCAGTCCGAACAGATGTGCATACCTACTGGATACCGTCTAATCACAGGATTAACATTAAACCCTAAATGACTTAAAATCCAGTTTACTACTATGCTCGTAGGGCTAAATTTAACATTCTTCCCATAACGTTTCTTAGGATTAGCCTGTATGCTACGGCGATACTCCGAATAGCCAAACAGCTATACTTCTTGAAATGTTGTCTCAAGCTTCGGTCGTACATAGCATAATCACATGCCGGGCTGGGTGGCTCAGACAGTTGAGGCACTGGCATTCTGACCCCCACTTGGCAGGTTCGATCCTGGCTCACTCCGGTGGTGTTTGAAGGCGCTCAAATACGTCAGCCTCCTGTCGGTAGATTTACTGGCACGTAAAAGAACTCTGGCGACACTAAATTCCGGCATCTTGGCGTCTCCGAAAACCGTAAAATTAGTCAGTGGAACGTAAAGCAATATTATTATTATTATTATTATTATTATTATTATTATTATTATTACCACACAATCACATTTCGTCTATCTACGCACAAATTGCTACGATATACAGAATGAAGTGCTTTGTCACACCTGGTATCACATTGTTCTAATGATAATAATAATAATAATAATAATAATAATAATAATAATAATAATAATAATAATAATAATAATAATAATAATAATAAACTTCCTTCAGCTTATCCCAGGTATTTCTGAAATCGCTGGAGCCATTCAGGCTCATTTTAGTTTTTGGCAGATAGTTTATGACTGATTGCCCTTCCTGACACCACGTGAATATTGAGACGAATATCTTTTTTGTTGTTTTACGTTGCACCGACACAGATATGTCTTATGGCGACGATGGGAAGGAAAGGGCTAGGAGTGGGAAGGAAGCGGCCGTGGGATTAATTAAGGTACAACCCCCAGCATTTGGCTGATGTAAAATGGGAAACCACTGAAAACCATCTTCAGGGCTGCCGACAGTGGGGTTCGAAGCCACTATCTCCCGAATACTGGATACTGGCCGCTCTTCAGCGAGTGCTGCTATCGAGCTCGGTACGAAAATCTCAACCCAGGATCGAACTGGATTCGAACCTCAGCCTGCCGGGTGCCTAGGCCAGTAAGCTAATCATGCCCCTCACGTAATAATAATAATAATAATAATAATAATAATAATAATAATAATAATAATAATAATAATAATAACTTGTCCGGAATTAAGCCCCCAATCATCCTTTTTAGATGACTTCAACGCCCAATTGTATAAGGAGTGGAAGTTCTGATACACCGGAGGCGAACATCTAATTCGTTGAGACCTGTCAATAGATGAACGAGCCTTCAACTCATTTCAAAATAAAAGAATCCTCGCCAAGTATATGACCTGCCATTCACCTGATGAACTGATTGGTGTACGTCTGGTACACAGTACCATGTCTCACCACATCATGGCGTAATTTGTACGAAGTACGGGATGTGAGAGTGCTTAGTGGTGCTAACATTGATTTGGATCAGTACTGTATCTAATTAAGGTCGGAGTGCACTTTATACTAAAATCCAGTCACAGATCCTAAACGCAGATGATCCATAAATTTTGGATCAACGAATTCAAGATAAATAAAAATGGCATTCATGTTCACCAGAAAGAGTTCGATTCTTTAGAATCACTTAAGTGAGAAGGGATATACAAGAATGTTCAGGATGCTGCTACTTAACGGTCAATTCATCGAGAGGAACACCTGTAGTGGACCGAACAGTGCTATGAAGCTCTCAAAAATTAGTATCAAGCCAGAAATCGCTGGAATGAGCAGGAAAACTTGCAAAAATTCCTCATCCGTTGTAAACTGATAAAATGATCCCTCAAGGAAAACGTCCTTGAGACCATTGAAGAAATCTTCACGAGATACAACACTTGCGACTACTACCATATTTTCAAATCTACACTTATCGGTAACCAAGCCCCTTCTTTATGTTTACAGGACGAAAATGGCATTGTTTTCTGAATAATCATGATAATAGTGAACGATTAGATCAATATTTTTAATCCTTTCTCAACTTCACTCCCGTAGCATCAACGATTATAATTCGTGGTTCATCCTGCATTTCACCCAATTCTCTTCTTCCTGACCGAGAAAAGATCACCCAAATCATTGTCTCTCTCTCCCTAACAAATCTGAAAATGGCTGGTCCCAATTTTGTTGCCAAAATGGAAGAAGTCTTTCATGATATACGGGAATCCTGATGTTCGGCCTTCAGCTCTTGTACGTTCTCTTCATGAAAACAGGCAATTAAGCAGATGTGAATTACTGCAGAAGTATCTCTCTTCATTCTATTACCTATACATTTTGTTAAAAACATTTCAAAGTCGCACTGAACCTATTGTTGACCCGCGGTTTGGTGAATATAAAGCCGGCTTTCGTAAGACCCACTCCTCCAACGAACAGACTTTTACACTGAAGACATCATCAAAATTAGATCTCTTCGCACCAAACCACTTTTATTGATTTTCGTTTTCAAGAAGGTCTATGGCTCAGTCATCCGATTCACTTTTCTAGACATCTTGAAGGGGATGGCCGTGAACAACAATACCCCTTCCATTATCCAAAAAATCTCCGACCAACATGTATTCACCGATCCCTAGATATTTTGACATTAAGGCGATGAGTTCTCATCCATTCTTTTCAAGTGTGTTCTTTTTAGGGCCATCAACGAGTTGAGAAACAGGCTACCTAATAGTGATATTAGGCTGGGTACCGAATCCAAATCAGTGAATATCGACAGCCTTGCTTTTGCAGATGACGTAGTTAGCTCTAATGGCAGATGACCTCAGCATAGCCCGCCTCCTGGTTGAAACATTACAAGAGTAGCTGAAGCTGTTGGTCTCCAGATTACCCTTGAATAAACTGAAGTAATGATGACTGAGCCGCATTTCCCGATACCAAATATGAAAATAAAAACCATTGCTTTGAGTTTATTATCGTGGAGAGATCATTTTATTTAATGCACCAAAGAAAGTCGCCCGGAACTATCGATGTAAACGGATGGAAACAGTTCTTTACCTCAGCAAACCTATTCATCAGTCCAAATTGATCTCATTGCAGGCCAAATAACGCCTATACACAACAGTGGTATGTCCTGAATCTGTACATGCTGTGGATGCTTGGCCCTCACTCCCCACGGTGAGATGGAACGGATCAAAATGAAATCGAAGAATTCCTACGAAACTCGGCGTCCTTCAAGATTCTAAGAACATGCAGAGCTGTGCTTTAAATATATATATATATATACACACACTCACATTTGCTTTACGTCGCACGGACACAGATAGTTTAGTTTAGTTATGTTTTATTTTACCTGGCAAGATTAAGGCCTTCAGGCCTTCTCTTCCATCTAACCAGGAACTGAAATATACATATATTGCATTGTATTACAATAACTAAATCTAATACAAATTAAATTAATAATAATACAAGAATGGTGAGATTACATTAAGATGAAATGAATTAAGATTAAATTAATAAATTAAGATTAAGTTAAGATTAAATTAAGATTAAATAAATCAGATATAAAAAGGGATAAATTCTTAAAACTAATATCCTACATGTAAAAAAAAAGGACAGTACATAACATTTGATTTTAAAGACAAATCGGATAAAAATTTTAGACTCTCTACCAGGACATCCATAACAATAGAATGGTTGTAAGTAGCAGCATCAAGTTTACAGATGATCCTTACTGGTGCATAAAATGTCTCCAAAGTGCTTCCTTGAAAGTGTGAATAGCGCTTAACCCCCTGATATTTTCGGGAAGGAGGTTCCACTCACGGCAGGCAATTACTGTGAATGATTTATCATAGATGGCAGTTCTGTGGGTAGGTAAAGCAAGGATGGAATTATTAGTGGATCTGGTGTTAAGACTGTGATAAGAGGATAAGTATTTGAAATATGAAGTAAGGTAAAATGGTTGTGAAGAATGAAGGATTTTATGGAGATGGCATAGGGAATGCACAGTGCGACGGATCTCTAGTCGGGGCCAAGATAGATGGTTATATGAAGGAGTTACGTGGTCATAGTACCGTAGGTTACAGACGTATCTCACACAAGCATTTTGACCACGTTGTAATCTGCTCAATAACTTGCCTCGAGCGTCTCTATAAATCGCGTCACAATAGTCGAAATGAGGGAAAACCAGACTTTCTACCAACATTTTTTTGAGTTTTTCAGGAAATAAGTATTTATACCCGCGCAGCATGTGCAATGCAAAGAATATTTTCTGGGTGATGTTCGTGATATGCGTTTTCCATGACATGTCATCATCGAAAGTAATGCCTAAGACTTTTACTGATGACGTGAATGGTATGTTAGTATTACACAACCTTATAGATGGAATCTCTGGTCGATTGACCTTCGTGAGTAGTTTTGGGTATCCAAGGATGATGGCTTGCGTTTTAGCTGGGTTTAACCTAAGCCCACATCTCAAAGACCAAGAAGAAAATGATGTTAGATCCTGATTGATTTTGTCTATGGCCGAAAGTATTAGATTTGGAGATGTATGGAGGTACATTTGTACATCATCAGCATAAATATGGTATTTGCAATGTGTTAGGTTTTGGGAGACATCATTAATGTAAATAGAAAAAAGAAGGGGTCCTAACACTGACCCTTGGGGCACACCACACTGCACAGACCGCCAAGTTGATTTGTTTATTCTATCTGTAACACACTGCCGACGGCCATGCAGGTAGGAATGCAACCAAAGGAGGGCGCTGTCCGAGAAATGGAGGGAATACAATTTCGAGAGCAAGATGTCAATGTCAACAGAGTCAAAAGCTTTGCTCAAATCTAGGAGTATTAAAACTGTCACTTCCTTGTTGTCCATAGCTTCTCGGATGTCTTCTGTGACCTTCAGTAGTGCCGTTGTAGTACTGTGTGCTTGACGAAAACCAGATTGTAGTGGGTCAAATAAGTTGTAAGTCGTCATGTAGTCTGTTATTTGTCTATGAGCGATGAACTCTAGCGCTTTGGATAAAGCAGAAAGTATGCAGATGGCTCTGTAGTCAGATGGTTCAGAAGGGGAAGCTACTTTTTTTAGAGGACGTATAATGCCCGCTTTCCATATTTCGGGAAATGTGCTGTCTACAAGGGAAGAGTTAAATATGTTAATTAGTGCAGGTAATATCACATCCAGAATAATTTTTATCATCTCTATTCCTATCCTGTCATTTCCTTTTGCCGTTGATGTTATCCGATTGATAGCAAACCTGACTTGTGAGTGGGTTGCTGGACGGAAGTAGAAGTTTTCTCTACCTGTTCGCGTCTTTGCATAATTCCCGTCTAGAACTTCCTGTTTCAGCGCTGCATTTAATGTGCAGTTAGATGAAAAATGATCGTTCAGTTTTTCCAAGGGTATATTTATTTCGTCATCGTCTCGTCCTTTGGTAATTCCAAAGCTCTTTATGGATTTCCACAACACAGCTGTTGAAACATTTGGTTGAATTAAACTGTGAGCGTGTCGTAGTTTCGCATTTCTAATCTGTTGGGTCGTAGCGTTTCTCAGTCTCTTATAGTTCAGTAGATTGTCAGGAGTGCAATGTTTCTTAACTCGTCTATAAGTAGCATCGCGTTCAGCCATTAGTGCTCTAATCTCATCTGAGAGCCAGGGAGCTGGCTTCCGCGTAACTCGAGCCTTCTTTTCAGGGGCGTGTCTATCATACAGTTCAGTCATATGTTGATTGAAGAGAGTCACTTTGTCATTTATGTCTTTAAGTTTAAATATGTCATGGCACTGCAACTGCGTCTTGTAAAAGTTTAATCTTATCAATTCTTCGTAGATCTCTGTATGAAATTATTTTCGATTTGAACTTGGGACTTTTAATAGAATAGGCCATAAATATAGCATCATGTCGCGATATACCCGGGACACTAATTTGACCGTGATGAAGAACTAATTCAGGTTGGTTAGTGGCAATGAGATCAATTAAGGTGTGTGATGTGTCTGTGTGATGTGTAGCGTTGAGAGGGAGAAACGTTAAATTGCAAGCTTTAAATGAAGTTAAAAGTTGGGTTGTCTGAGGAGAGTTAGGTTCAAGAAGGTTTATGTTAAAGTCGCCCATTATAATTATATTTGAGTAATCAGTGACTAAATCTTGTATTTGAGTCTCTAGATCGCATAAAAAACCCGCTTTCGGTGGCTTATATACTACACCCAGAAGACATTTAACTTCACTCACAGTTATTTCCAGGAACATGAACTCAGGTTTTCGCTCGTACGGACCTGGAGACCTACAGATTATTTTAGGGCGTAAGCTGGTCATAACATACGCAGCGGTACCCCCGGAGGGCTTATTTAATCTGTCGGATCTAAGAAATGTATAACCCGCCAGCTGCAGTCTTTCTATTGAGTGATGTGGTTTTAACCAAGTTTCAGAGATTAATATTGCGTGGAAACTGGGAGGCATAAATAGGGCTTTTATTTCGTCCATTCGCGCCTCCGCAAGGAGGCTTTGAGCGTTTATATGGCAAATCTTTAAAGCATTACTGTACGGAGAAAGCTGGTGGTTAATGATGTCCCTTGTCGACTGGGAATGGCAAGAAAGCTCAGATGACAATAGGTGTATGTTGCCTGCACAGCTGGTTCCAGCAACATTGGGGGAGGGTGGAGTAAGTGAAAGGTTTTGAGGAATGTTTGCAAGGAAGAGGGGAGCCTGTTCGTTTGTCTCAAGTTCGTTATCAGGGGGACTGTAAATTACGTTGTTCTCCGTTATGTTGGAGATGATTATGACAATAATGGGAATGAAATGGAAATAACAATTTACAGCGATCAATACGATAATGGCAATGTGTCAATAATGTAAGTGGAAATAAACACGACAAAAATAAGGCACTGAACCCAGTCTACCGCTACTAACACCAATCTACCACTACGGCAAGCAAAAGTAAGCTATATTACTAATTACGTTCTAATAGAGAGTTATAGTTAAAAATTACGGTATACTACAAGGTTAACTCTAAAATTAAACTACAATAGAAAGTAACAAAATGTTGTGATCATTTCTCCCGCATATCACTTTAGTTCATTTAACTGTTCCATAGTGCACACTTTAAACTTATTTGATCCTATTTTTATATTGATTACTCCATCAATGCTCCATACCTGGCGTACACCGAACCTCGAAATTGCCTCCTTGAGGACTGCGAGTCTTGTTGCAGTCAGATCCTCTCTTATTGTGACCGCCGTTCCCTTAAGGCCTCTTTTCTTGTGGAAGATTTCACTCCGCTTACGGTAGGAAACGAATTTCACTATCAGAGGTCGTGGCTTCGCACCCAGTCGTCTTCCAATGCGATGGCTCCTGTCAATGTCCCGAAGGTCAAGGTCGACACCAAGATCTCTTGCGATGCCTATTGCGATGACATCGGGATCTTCTCCTTCCTTTTCCGGAATGCCGAAAATACGGATACTTTGCCGGCGCTGGTATTGCTCCAGTTCATCTTGCTTGTTTTTAAAGTCGCTTTTGATTTTTACAAGTTCTTTGTCCTTAGCCTGAAGCTGATCTTGTAATAGTTTGACACTTTCCTTGTATTCCGCTCTTAGTTCCTGGAGCTGCAACATTAGGGGCTGTAACTGTTCGGCTACGGCTACGGCTACGGCCTGCTTAACGAGTTCTTGTATGCTGGCGCCATGCGGCGGGCTGGCTTGGGGAAGCTTCTTAGGAGCCATTATGACAACTTAGTAGTAGAACACTGATAGTTTACTGTGGTTAGCTGCACACGTTGAACTTCAGCACGAATGTAATAACGTCTTTATCACTTCAAGCACGTTGAACTTCAGCACGAATGTAATTCTTTATCACTTCAAGCACTATATCACCTGCAATTTACAATTTTTGCGAGAGAAAGTTTGCGCGCGACTAGCAGCTAGCGGCCATCTTGATCAGGTCTTATGGCGACGATGGGATAGGAAAGAGCTAGGAGTGGGAAGGAAGTGACCATGGTCTTAATTAAAGTACAGCCACAGAATTTGTCTGGTGTGAAAATGGGAAATCAAGGAAAAACATTATCTACCAAGATGAAGGAGTATTGAAAATCCAGAAAGGCTGACAAATATTTACCGTGGTCTTAAGTGACTGAAACAACATGTTAAAAAATAACAATAATAATCGCTTAGCCTGAGATAACGTGTGCAGGTTCATTCTTCTACCATTAGGTAGTTGAGTAATCCAAACTCTATTGGGTGATCTATGACAGATTTTTCATTTTGCGAGTGAACACCATATGTGTTACCAGAAATCTTCTACATGCTTTAATCGTACGATATGAAGTGTCTAATGTAGGCCTACTCTTTCCACCCTGAAGTTGGCGGGTTCGATTCCGGCTCAGTCCAGTGGTTTTTAAGGGTGTTGAAATACGCCAGCCTCGTGTTGGTAGATATACTGGTACGTAAAATAACTCCTGTGGGACAGCATTTCGACATCTCGGCGTCACTGCAAACCGCAATAGTTAGTGGGATGTAAAATTAATATACTTATTCCGTCCTTCAAAAACCCCACACCGTCGGTCAGGTTTGACCCCGGGATCTTGGGATCAGGAGGTTGACACTCTACCACTGATCCACAGAGGGAGCTTGCTAGAGTACAAAATCATTGCATCCAATGAGTGGAGTATTTTGAGTAAAGTCTCACTTGAACATATTAAGACAGTATGTGCTATTGCTACGGATAATTTGTTCTAGATTTAGGATCAAAGTTTGTCGCCTTTATACCGGTTTTATTCAATCATTAATGAGCAGTTTACGGAAAGGTGAAGGTGGGAATTGTGGTTTAGTGGTTAGTGTGATTAGCTGCCACCTACGGAGGCCCGATTTCCAGCTCTGCCATGAAATTTGAAAAGTGGTACGACTCGAACGGGTTCCATTCAGCCTCGGGAGGTCAACTGAATAGAGGGGGGTTCGATTACCATCGCAGCCATCCCTGAAGTGGTTTTCCGTGGTTTTCCACTTCTTCTTCTTCTCCTTCTCCTGGCAAATGCCTGGATAGTACTTAACTTAAGGCCATGGCTGCTTCCTTCCCTTTCCCTCGCCCATCCCTTCCAATCTTCCTATCCCTCACGAGATCCCTGTCCGGTATTGCCCTCCTCACCAGTTGTATCCCCGACCAAATGTCTCACGCACCAGGACACTGCCCTTGCGGTGGTAGAGGTGTGATCCCTCGCTGGACGGTAAACAGAATAAATAAAATATATATATAAGTATATAGCCAACGGCCGTAGCCGTGTTGAAACACCGGATCCCGTGAGATCTCCGAAGTTAAGCAACATTGGGTGTGGTCAGGAGTTGGATGGGTTGCCACGCGCTGTTGGGGGGGGGTAAGGGAATGGAGGAGCGGAAAGGGAATGGAGGAGCGGAAAGGAACTGGCCACCCTACCGCACGTAAACTCCGGCTCAGGAACTCCTCTGCGGAGGTTCGGACCTGCCTTCGGGCAGAACAACCCTTACCTTACCTATATAAGTATATAAACTAAAAGAGAGAAAAACAAGCTTTATTATAGGTCGAAGGGCTTGTTCCACTGACCTTGACACGTGTTTGTACGATGCTGTCATCGGTCAGCTCTATAACCGGCACATGTCAGTAAGGTGTGTTAGTCGGAAGATTTAGTGCAAAGGTTTAAGCACAAATCTGTAACCTGCATCACAAGTGATATGACATCAAAAGACAGTGTGGTGTTTTTTTTTTTTTTTTGTTTTTTGTTTTTTTTTTTTGTTTGTTTTGTTTTTTTCCTCCTTGTAACTGTATGTATTTCGCCAGGGGACATTCACCAGCTTCTGGTCTAATAATCGCATCAACTGTATTAAGTCCATTTTAAGGTTAGACTGGCATACACCTGTAGTTAAGGAGAACAGTTTCCTCCCTTCTACTGCTGTTGTTTTCTGTGCCAGCGAAATCCAAGCGGCTAAGAAAAAAATGGTACCTTTAATAGGCTGAAATACAATACACAATCTGCTCTATTGACTGAACCTCGTTTCTCACGTTGTAGACAGGTTGAGCGCAAGCACATACATTTCGATCGCGGAGTGGAGTGGTTAAAACACACGAAGCAGTCCTAAGGGTGCCGTTTTGTTCGTAGGGTCAAAACAACATGATTATAAGCCCCTAAAAAATTACTCACACGCTAAAGAGGAAGAAGGCTGGCTCTACGGAGAATGAAGGTATCGCCTAAGAGAAGGGGGGAGCCATTAACGATGCGAAAATGAAGGACTGCCTAGACCGGAGTCAGAAGAAAATAAACAAGTCTTGATGAAGGGAGATCTAATCAGAAAGATAAAACAAGAGGAAGTAGCTCAGCCAAGTAGAGAGACTCGACTAGTGGCATTATTGATAACCGTCCAGGTTTGGTTTCTCCCCCGGTCTCAGCGAGTATTCTCAGTATTCTGGAGCCTAAGACAATGAGACATTCGGTCAGGGATACAACTGGGGAGAAGTACCAGAACCTCGCCCAGGCGGCCTCACCTTCTATGCTGAACAGGGGTCTTGTGGGGATAGGAAGATTGGAAGGGATATGCAAGGAAGAGGAAGGAAATCGGCCATGGTCTCAACCTAGGTACCTTCTCGGCATTTACCTGGGGAAGACGTGGCAAACCACGGAAAACCACATCGAGGACAGTTGAGGTGGTAATCGAACCTGGGCCTCCGTGGGGAGGGGTGGGGGAGCTACTCGCACTAACCACTACACGACAGAGGCGGACGGTATTAGTATTTTTTTTTTTTTTTTTTACAATTTACTTTACGCCGTACCGACACAGATAGGTCTTATGGGGTAGGAAAGGGCCAGAAATTGGAAGGAAACGACCATGGCCTTAATTAAGATACAGCCTTGCATTTGGCTGGTGTGAAAATGGAAAATCATGGAAATCCATCTTCGTGGCTGCCGACAGTGGGGTTCAAACTCACTATCTCCCGAATGCAAGCTGATAGCTACGTGACCCAAGCAGCGCAGCAACTTTCTCGCTAATATTATTGTCCTACTGCCTTTCTAACTACCAACGCTTTTAGGCTAATACAAACCATGCTGTCGCAATGTTGTCCCGCGGAAATACACACACACTTCACTATATACTGTAAATTAATGGCACAGAGTTCTCAAATTAAACACCCTTATATTTCAGTGACTTTACACGGATGCGAACCTACGGTTTTCTTAACAGAAGGCTAAAGACAAGCTGACTGCGCTACTAAGGCCAGTGTATGTATGTATGCATGAGTGTATTATACACGAGTTAAACGAGATCTCCATTTGAAATATATAGAATATATGCATCCTTAGATATTTATCTTGTCTTAGTGTATTGCATTGCTTTCTTGCTCTTGATAATATGTAGCAAATCGATTCCTGCCATATTCAGTGTTGCAAACTCAGCGGATTTTCCGCCAAATTTGGAGTATTTTAAAATGGAACAGCGGATAAATTTCCCATTTAGCGGGCAGCGGATTTTTTGACGGATTTTCAAACTTCTTTTAGAGATTTTTAGCGGTAACAATCATCATCATCATCATCATCTGTTTACCCTCCAGGTTCGGCTTTTCCCTCGGACTCAGCGAGGGATCCCACCTCTACCGCCTCAAGGGCAGTGTCCTGGAGCTTCAGACTCTTGGTCGGGGGATACAACTGGGAAGAATGACCAGTACCTCGCCCAGGCGGCCTCACCTGCTATGCTGAACAGGGGCCTTGTGGAGGGATGGGAGAAGATTAGAAGGGATAGACAAGGAAGAGGGAAGGAAGCGGCCGTGGCCTTAAGTTAGGTACCATCCCGGCATGCGCCTGGAGGAGAAGTGGGAAACCACGGAAAACCACTTCGAGGATGGCTGAGGTGGGAATCGAACCCACCTCTACTCAGTTGACCTCCCGAGGCTGAGTGGACCCCGTTCCAGCCCTCGTACCACTTTTTCAAATTTTCGTGGCAGAGGCGGGAATCGAACCCGGACCTCCGGGGCTGGCAGCTAATCACGCTAACCACTACACCACAGAGGCGGACAACGGTAACAATCTCACCTTTAATCACCAGGAGAGAAAAAAATAGAACTTAGTATGGCAAATAGTGAAATTATTCCTGTTTTATTGAACTTATGCTGCATACTACCACTCGTTTTCTAGACCAGCTCTGGCCCACAGCCTCAGTCAGTACCTTATTTGTTACAATCGTTACTGTACTCTCGATGAGCCGGGTAGTGTCGTCTTTGATAACGTGTTTCTTTTGACATCAGGTTCTTTTTGGTACGTCGAAAGAAAAGGTTAAAAACTAGTGATATATTTCGTAAAGAGTAGTCAAATAAACTTTAAAAGACTAGTTGGTTGAGCTTCCCGGTGATGTCAAATACGGACGGTGCGTCTATTGGCAGTGCAATATAAATGCGAAATTGTTTGACATTAATTCTTTCCACACTTATAAAAAACAATGAGAACAGTAATGAAAGTGAAAATAACTTTCGAAATAGGTTTGAAAATTTCCGTATGGTCTTTGCTGCTGTGAACTGCCAGCATATTCTTCGAAAAAGAATAGTACCATGTGGCTTCATATGAAACCATAGGACCTCAACTCAGCACATCTGCTTCAGAGCATATAATGCGCGGAGATGATGAACTCCTGTTCTGCAACTGGTGAGTGTTGACTTAATTTATTTTATTAAAACAGCTGGTATATGCTATTTTGCTTCAGTTCGAAATTTACCGGAATTTAGCGGATTTTCAACTAAAATTTATCGGAGAAAAGATTTATGGGTTGGCTACATCCATAAAGTAGTATACAACTAATGAACTAGTCTTGTGGAATCTGACTTGAATACTTACTAGAATTAGCTCATGGCAACTTTATTATTAATAACGTTGTGCATTAAATTAATAGAACCTGCACGTAGCCATAAATGATGTGTCATAACTGAAACACAGTAAATTTCCCCTTTATTTATTTAGCGGAAGAACATTATTCCGAGTGAACAAGCACGTTACTCGTAATAGTACTGTAGTTTCATAAGGTATTCCTTTTGCAATTAACTTACAGTTAATAAGAGAATGGAACAACCATTTTATTCAGTAGCAAAGACAGAGTAAGTGTTACACGCTTCACTTCTGTTAAGATGATTCCTTTTTGAGATACATACAGTTTGAAGCAGTGGCGGCTCGTGCTATCTAATGGGAGGAGGGCGGATGTTAATTTCTAGTTTCCTCATTGGACAGGTCTTATCGTTTAAAAAAATGCATTAATAACCAGAGAAATGGATTTTAATTAATACATAGACTCACTTCATTAATCTGTTTGAAGGCTTCTTTTCTGAAAAATGGATGATAACCTCTTAGTTGAAACCAGGTATGGAAAGCAGATTTTTCAGTTGATCTCGTGGCAATAATAATAATAATAATAATAATAATAATAATAATAATAATAATAATAATAATAATAATAATAATATTAATAATAATAATCGTATGGCCTCAGTTAATTTGTGCAGGTACTTTTCAATGGTTATCGACAACTTTGGCGGTTCTCATCGCTGTTAATTCCCACATTTAACCAGAGAAGCTCTTCGTGTTATGAAGGACGAGACCAGATTTGTAAAAATTGTCAGAAATAAATGTTTTAGATGAATTGTAGATGAAGACAGAAGGAAATATGGGACTGTCCCTAGAAAACGGAAACGTCTGATACCTCCACCAGAGGTGAGCCAGAAATCACCCTCAGATCAAACGAAGTAGAAAGTAAAAAATGTTCCTTCTACTTTATCTGCAAGAAATAGTAAAATTAACCGAACAAGGAGAAGAAGAAGAATAAGAAGAAGAACTTAGGAAGATTGAGGGTATACGACAAAGGAAACAACATGAATGCGAGATAATGAAAGACCCTCTGTCACAGTGCTCGCGAATCTACAAGGTCCCTTTACTGAAAGTGAAAACCCATAAAAAAATATATATATATATTAATAATATCATGATGACCGATGTCATCGTATCTCGGGTAAGCGTGGGCGGTGACCTTGAGCTATCAGTAGCAGTGTTGCCAACTTATATTTTCAAGATCCGCTAAATACTACTAAAAATCCGCTAAAATTCCGCCAAGAAATCCGATCTCAAATAATGAGCAATAAAAATGAGCAATAATAATAATAATAATAATAATAATAATAATAATAATAATAATAATAATAATAATAATAAATGTCTGCACTCACCTGATCTGTGAGTTTCACTGGAATTAACCCTCTGCCTGCGAGTCGGCGAGCTAAAACTTGTAGGCGGTTTAGTGCCGGGTGCAAACTAGGTGAATCCCCTACCTCAAGGCCCACAGTTCAAGGCCAGTTCATTATACGGTCTTCCTTCATAGCATAAATATAAATGCTACTCTCTCACAGTTTCATTATCTGTCGTCATTCGTCAAGTAAGAGAAGTACCCTTTCCCCACGCATTACAAATTTATGATACCATGATTTCATAACATCAAATCCAAATAAAATGTTTTCCCCACGTGACTGCTAGCTCCTGATAAGAAATACGGAATAGCTTGGAGACAGACTGGAGTACACATTTTTTTTAAAAATGTAAAATGGATAAAACACTAAATTCCGCTATAATAAATCTAGAATTCCACCATAAAATCCGCTGTCCGCTAAGTGATATATTTCTCCGCCGACAGTCTTCTAATTCCGCCAAATTTAGCGGAAAATCCGCTGAGTTGGCAACACTGATCAGTAGAGGCGTCTGCATTTCTGCAGCATGCGAGGGAACCGAGGAGACATTTCAACAAGATGATAGCGCCATTGCCCGTGGTGTAGGGGTAGCGTGCCTGCCTCTCACCTGGGTTCGATTCCCGGCCAGGTCAGGGATTTTTACCTGGACCTGAGGGCTGGTTCGAAGTCCACTCAGCCTACGTGATTAGAATTGAGGAGCTATCGGACGGTGAGATAGCGGCCCCGGTCTAGGAAGCCAAGAATAACGGCCGAGAGAATTCGTCGTGCTGACCACACGACACCTCGTAATCTGCAGGCCTTCGGGCTGAGCAGCGGTCGCTTAGTAGACCAAGGCCCTTCAAGGGCTGTAGTGGCATGGGGTTTGGTTTGGTTTGGATAGCGCCATTGCAGCTGTGCACTAAGCCAGTTATTCGCTAGAAGCAATGGAAGTTATTGATGGTGAAAGTGTACCGTCAACACGATAATGCGCCACAACATTTTGCCAGAACAACACTGTCGACTATTGAGGTGGTGGTGATTACTGTTTTAAGAGGAAGTACAACTAGGTACCCATCCTCTACATAACACTAATCAGAGAAGGAAATATGGAAGGTATCCGAAACTTCGAAAAATGAAGATATCGGCCAAAGGAAGACAAGGGCCACGAAGGGTGTGAAAATGGAAAGCTCTGGGTCTCGAATGCCGTAATACCGTCGAGGTCGGAAAAGAACAAGAGTTGACCAAGGGAGGTCGAATAGGATAGATAAAAGCGACGAGCCTCGCACAAGTGGAAAAAAATGCCAGAAATCAGCTAAGGGCCCCGTGGTCGTCAACCCACGCTCCCAAGTTCAGAGCCCTTGGGGCCCCTTTTAGTTACCTCTTACGACTGGCAGGGGATACCGTGGGCGTTATTCTGCCACCCTCCACCCACAGCGGCGAGTCGACCATTGAGGAGTTTCAGCATGAGCGCATCCTTCGTCCTTCATATTCACCAGAGCTCGCATTTTCAGATTCCAGTGACTTTCATGCTGAGTGGGAAGATATTCTAAGTGCGATGAGATTAGATCGGGGTTGCATGTAGTTGTACATCCGTCGGACAGAATTTTTCTTCTCGCAGTATCTGCAAACACTGGCGTACGCGTATTAAACTAGGAGGGGACTACGTTGACCATTCCACATTCTGTCGTGAATGCTGTGTATAAAGGATATATTAAAAGTTTACCTTCGGAGGTATCTTGTAATAACGCGTAGATCGGAAAGTTAAGGATGTCGATCGGAAAAACTGACAAAAGACTAATGTAAGTAACTATACTGCTAATAATAAGAGTTGGCATCTGACATTTCTTAGAGGGAGGTCCGTTTACTGCCTGCCGAGGTGGGATAAAGGGAGTGGCTGTGTGGTTGCCATGGAAACGAGGGTGGGGCGACTGCGGTTGCCATGGAGATAAAACTTCAGGGCAGCTCGTCTTGCTGGGAGTTGCCAAACCTGTCACTGTCACTGATAAGAACCTGATTGTTTGTATAAGAGTGATCGCAAATGGGACGACACCGCCTGGCCAGCTAGTCTACAACAGATCACAGCGGTCAGAATGAAGGAGGGAACAAGTGAGCCGGAAGCGAGGGGTAAGAGTTTGTAGAAAGGAATGCTGGAATGTGGCAACATCGTGAAATGGCACGTGCAGTGCTCCTCCCTCCAACCTTACCTGTCAGACGCCAACTTTAGTTAAGTCTAGTATAGAAGAATAAGTGACTCAGCCGGGATCCGTCATGGTCAGACATACCTCTCATAATATGAGCACCTGGGGGATAGCAGGAAAGTTGTATTCGCTATACTTTCGTAACATACGGTATTTCACTGATATTCACAAGGATAATGGCCGTTGTATCACAAGTGTGTAAAGAAAATAATCAACAGCGCCTAACTGAGGAATTAATATTGTTACATGCTAGGAGAGTGCCTTCTCTTTTTAACTCGAGGACAATAGGGTGTTAATTAGCAATTCTGGTACCGAAAATGAAGGCGAGAGGAATGCGACTACTAATGATGTTCATTAAATCTACAAAAAAAAAAGCATTGAGTTGATATAAAATGAGATAGCAAGAAACTCATCAATCCTGATCCTAATAAATTAGTGGCCTAGCATTCGACGTGTCACTATGAGTCATCATATCACTTATGTTATTAGTCTTACTACCAACAACTGAAGTGGTCACAGTCAAGGGGTCATTAATTGTCAGCAATGGGGTCATTGTACAATGACAAATTACAAGTAGTCAGCGTTGTATGTCAGAGATGCATGTACTAGATAACGTTTGTTGTATAGTAGGGCCTATTACAAGAAACTATATACATAAAAATGTTCGTAATCTGTCTGTGGTTCAGTTCCTTGGCTAAATGACCACCGTAAAGGCCTTCGATTCAAAGGTCCCGGGATTCGATTCCCAAACGGGTCGGGGATTTCAACTTTGTCTGGTTAACTCCTCTAGCTCGGGGGTTGAGTGTTTGTGTTCGTCCTAATACATATCTCCATACAACACATCACACCACCAACCACCACAGAAACACACAATAGTGGATATATCCATCCACATAGGTTTGGCGTCAGGAAGGGCATCCTGCCGAAAACTGGGCTAAGCCCATACAAAGTACCGACCGCAGGTTATTGGAAAAGAGGTCTGGAAGAAGAGGAAGACTATTTTTTTAAATAATTTTGTTTTACGTCTTACGAGGACGATGGGATAGGAAAGGAATGGAAGTGATCGTGGCCTTAATTACGGTACAACACCAGCATTTGCCCGGTGCGAAAAGAGGAAACCACGGAAAAATGTTTAGGGCTGCCGACAGTGGGGTTCGAACCCACTAACCGCCGAATGCAAGCTCATAGCTACCCTAACCGCAAAGCCAATTCGCTCGGTAGACTACATATTTTAGGATGGATCACATCCTGGGACGAGCTTCAGAAATATTTCGGTATATCCTGAGGTGGAAACACGAAATGATCAACATATTTCTGGTACGTATTTATGAAGTGGACTTGGAGAAATAACTAAAAAAGAACTTTCTGGAACGACGTCGAGAATCACTAGAAATATGTGTTCTAATGCCCAGACATAGGAGTCCATTAGTCGTGGCGATGGGTGTTTGCGATGAACATTTATTTGTGCACACCATCTTTGGTTAAGAAGTTGGTTACTCCTTGCTTCAGACGCGAAGATCATTACTCGAATGTGTGTGGGTTTCTTTGATGTTGATGATGATGAGGAGGAGGAGGAGGAGGTAGTGAGAGGGTCAAAACAAATATCGGCGTGTAGTCTGCTTCTGTCGAGTCAAATTAAAGAGTCTGCTCAAAGCTTAACTTCGCCATCCAATGGGCGAACGACCACCAACAGTGTCATCACTTCATACAAGCGCTGCACAGAGGTGTAGAATTGAACCCAAGCTTTTGGCATGCAATCTGGTGATTAGGGATTGTATACCATTCTCTATATAAACTGTACCTTGCCGGCGAACAATTTGATGATGACAGTGCTTTCCGCCAGGTGGGTTTCGAACCGCCTAACCACATTGTCAGACCAGGCGGGCCATTTCCATAAATATTTTACAGTACAGGTTTCCGAAACGAATTAGGGAATGACTTTAAAAATATTGGCAAAGGCCCTAAAGGGGCATTGACTCCGTAGAACAGAGTATCGTGTATCCGTAAGTCACCGATTATTTGAAAATGTAAACATATTGCACAACAGTAATTGTAACCCATGTTGAGATGGCCAGTTACAAGGTAATCAGCAAATGTGTGTGTGTGTAAATGTCTATATGTGTGCGTGTGTGGAATACTTTTTATGTGACCTTAGCTTGCCCTCTGAACACGTGACATCCAGTGGTAGGCCACCTGTAGTTCCCAAGGGCTGTGCAGGGTAATAAATAAGAATACCCTTGACCTCCGGTGTTCAGTTCATCCTGGAGACAAATGGCAATGTACCCGCAAGACATCGGCGCTCTTTTCACGATCTTCTAAGAACTCGAGTTATCGTTTTGGATTAGTGTTGGTTGGTTCTGCTGTTTGAATCATCTTCTTCAACAGTTTTAACGTTTGTAAAACTAATAATTTACACCAGATGTGATCTCCTGCGAGAAGTAGCCGCTCATAAATATAAGACAAGCAACCATTACGACTTAGTTGGACGAGGTCAAATGATGTGTAGTAAGGACAATAATTTTCTCTAACTTTACAGTCCAACAAAATTATTTGCCAGTTATGATAACGATCATGAGAATATTCGGCGAACATTTAAGAAACGTATAACCTTAGAGAACCAAGATAACTGTGGTTCGAACTCAGTCAAAGCACATGGGATTTTTAAATGAAAAGTTACGTCCCACATAAAACTGGTGCTCTCGTGTTTATGACCACGATATCAACATTTAAGTAAAACTACAAGACTGCTTGTTTCCGAATAATAATAATTAATAATAATAATAATAATAATAATAATAATAATAATAATAATAATAATAATAATAATAATAAACCGAACCCCATGGCGCAACAGCCCCGAAGGGCCATGGCTTACCAAGCGACCGCTGCTCAGCCCGAAGGCCTGCAGATTATGAGGTGCCATGTGGCCAGCACGACGATTCCTCTCGGCTGTTATTCTTGGCTTTCTAGACCAGGGCCGCCATCTCACCGTCAGATAGCTCCTTAACTGTAATCACGTAGGCTGAGTGGACCTCGAACCAGCCCTCAGATCCTGGCCGGGAATCGAACCCGGGGCCTCCGGGTAAGAGGCAGGCACGCTACCCCCACACCGCGGAGCCGGCATAATAATAATAATAATAATAATAATAATAATAATAATAATAATAATAATAATAATAATTCTCCATAATATTTAACTAGAATTACAATGTCGGATTTTAAAAAACCTACTATCTTCATGATGTACTTCATAGTATCTCCAAGTGCACCTGTAAGCAAGGGCGCCCATACCCGGGGGCAAGGTGGGGCCGCGCCCCCCCCCCTCCCCCACTAGCTCTCAGGGAAAGGCAAAAATCTAGTCTAGTCAGGTGTTTTCCTTTCAAGAAGATGATTTAAAGGTCAGTATTACGTAGAAGCGGTAGTACCGTTCCCCACCAACAGGCAGGGAACACCGTGGGATATTCTACCACAGAATACAAATCGCCATTTATCTACCGAAATATTAAAAATACTACGTACCCCCAGGTCTGCCTCCCCCTCCCCCCCCCCCCCACCATACAAACTGTCATATGGACGCTGATGCCTGAAAGTATCGAAAGGTTAAACGTACATACGCGGATATGCAACGTCCACTTATTCTCTTCTCTATCATTGTGTCGCTAATGAATTGACAAGTGCCATTCATGAATTGGCTTCAAGCAGAATGAATGGACTTGTTTGTTTGTTTGTATTTCTTCATTCAGGCTGAGGACTGTTTTACGTCCTCTAGCTTAGCTTCTGCATATGAATCACTAGTCCTCTCAACTGAAATCGATAACATCAATTTTACATGTTGACATAAGGTCTGTAACAAGTCATTCTCAAGGGGATTCAACCAGAGACCTCCAAGCCTACATCAGATAAGAAAATGCGTGTATCTGCCTTGCAGTGCATATCAAACACAGACTGAAACACCTGAAGGTCAGAGAGAACGGACCTCTGCTCTGAGATAACATCGTTCTGTAGTCGTATTACCACTAGTAAAGCCCATTATATAACATAACTTGTCGAAGCAATTTGGGTTATCAACAGATTCGCATTTCTTGATTACAGGGGAGCAACCAACGGTAACAGTTATTAGAGGACATTTTTCCTGTCAGCTACGTAGTTGATGTGTCGTCCTGTGGCTGACAGTTTCGTGTAAACATGTGATCATGTCTTCCACAAGCCCAGCGCACTCTGGACGTTCGTTAATTATGAGTCTCGGTCAGTCCAGTCGGACAGCCATCCACTGACATCCAGAGCAAGAATATTACATTGGTTCTATGTATTTGGTCCGGACGTCCGAGGTTCGATTCCTTGTACTTATTCCAGTTGAGTGATTGTTTCCACTTTCACTTTTCTTTTATAAGTTGCTTTACGTCGCACCGACACAGGGAGGTCTTATGGCGACGATGGGACAGGAAAGGGCTAGGAGTGGGAAGGTAGCGTTCGTGGTGTTAATTACGGTACAACCCCAGCCTGATGCAAAAATGGGAAACCACGAAAAACCATCTTCAGGACTGCCGACAGTGGGGTTCGAACCCACTATCTCCCGAATTCTTGATACTGGCCGACTTAAGCGACTGCAGCTATCGAGTTCGGTTTTACACTTTCAACACAAGGAATAGTACCGTAAGCGTAAATAATCTAAGTGCCATCCGGAATAAAATATAATTATAATTACTCCAATACTTAATACAACACATGTTTTTGGTGATGTTATAATCGATAGTTAGTATCTGTGTTATTTTTTAAATCTCTCACAATGAATATTATCCACTTTGGTTTTATTAAACGAGTGCTTCTACGTTATTTTAATTGATTACCCACCCAATTCATGTAAAAATTTATCACATGTAGAATGATTGAAAACCCCAAGTATTTACCATTGCCATTTATATAATAAAAACAAATACAGTCGAGCATCAATATCTCGAACCTCTATTTATCGAATTTTCAGTATCTAGAAGTAACCTCAATTTCCTCGCTGCCTGTCCTACTATTCACGTGTATTTATTTCTCTGTTATCACGAAATTCCATTAGGCCTACAAGAGTTAATTGATTTCTCGAGGCAAATGTTTCCTCCCCAGAAGCTGAAGATAATTTGTACCTGGATGTTTGTACAACATTAACTGTGCAAAATAGCATTTAAAGTTTATTTGTTGTTCCATAACCCTTTTCTGTACCAGGCATTAAGTGCAGTGGTTGTCCAACTCGTTGGCTGAACGGTCAGCGTACTGGCCTTCGGTTCAGAGGGTCCCGGATTCGATTCCCGGCCGGGTCGTGGATTTTAACCTTAATTGGTTAATTCCAATGGCACGGGGGCTGGGTGTATGTGTTGTGTTCATCATCATTTCATCCTCATCACGACGCGCAGGTCGCCTACGGACGTCAAATAGAAAGACCTGCACCTGGCGAGCCGAACCCTTCCTGGGGTATCCCGGCACTAAAAGCCATACGACATTTAGTGCAGTGGTTATTCTTCGATCCTACATACAGAGTCAGTCGAATGTAAATTATAGTGTTTTCACAGCAATAAAGGTTGTTGAAATGAAGCTTAAGATTAAAAAAAAAACAGATTTTTGTCCAAGGTCTTAACGGGGTATGTTTCATGTTCCTCAACTGTGTGTATTCTCTCTTCAACAAGTTGTTATAATGTGTTGCAAGTAAAATGCTAAAATACTTCGAGTTTGTTTCTTGTATGGTTAAATAACACTGTATACTATTTCAAATCGTAGATACAAATGATCCGGTTGTGAGGCCGCCTCTGTGGTGTAGTGGTTAGTGTGATTAGCTGCCATCCCCGGAGGCCCGGGTTCGATTCCCGCCTCTGCCACGAAATTTGAAAAGTGTTACGAAGGTTGGAACGGGGTCCACTCAGCCTCGGAAGGTCAAATGAGTAGAGGTGGGTTCGACTTCCACCTCAGCCATCCTCAAAGTGGTTTTTCCGTGGTTTCCCACTTCACCTCCAGGCAAATGCCGGGGTGGTACTTAACTTAAGGCCACGGCCGCTTCCTTCCCTCTTCCTTGTATATCGTTTCCAATCTTCCCAAGCCCCACAAGGCCCCTGTTCAGCATGACAGGTGAGGCCGCCTGAGCGAGGTACTGGTCTTTCTCCCCAGTTATATCCCCCGACCCAATGTCTCACGCTACAGGACACTGTCCTTGAGGTGGAAGAGGTGTGATCCGTGGCTGAGTCCGAGGGAAAAACCAACCCTGGAGAGTAAACAGATTAAGAAGAAGAAGAAGAAGATACAGTACATATGATCCGGTTATGCATGCTCAAAAATCGATTATTTTCTACATCTCGAAATTTCGATAACTCGAAATAAAATTTAGCTACCGATATGATTCGAGAATCGAGGTTCGACTGTGGATGAGAGCCATCATTGGATTGTCCACAGTGATCATCGCATTTGAATAGTTGTGTTTTCATCCGTGAAATTATGTATAAATAGCGTGGCTAGGTAAACGGAAGACGGAGAAAAGATTCATCCCATCGAACTCGCAAACCAAATATAATGGGAATCGGAAGGGTGCAAAATGTTACGTCGGATAGGAAAGAAGAAACAGGTGAGGCAAGGATAATTACAGCGAGTGGATTTAATGAAACATAAAACTGCGTACCGGAGAGTGTAGAAAGGATATTTCTTCAAGAATGTATTTTACAGAAAAGTGCACTGAACTGAATCTATCAATCTAAAGTTGAACGATAATGCTGGAATTAGAGAATTATGTGAATGAAGAAACTGTAAAATTAAATGTCATAGGTCATAGGAAGTGGAGGTGGTGGTAATATTGTTTAAAAGGGGAAGTAATATACAGTCCGCCTCTGTGGTGTAGTGGTTAGTGTGATTAGCTGCCACCCCCCAGTGGGCAGGGTTCGATTCCCTCTGCCACGAAATTTGAAAAGAGGTACGAGGGCTGGAACGGGGTCCACTCAGCCTCGGGAGGTCAAATGAGTAGAGATGGATTCGATTCCCACCTCACCCATCCTAGAAGTGGTTTTCCGTGGCTTCACACTTCTCAAGTAAAATGCCGAGATGTTACCTAACTCAACGCCTTCTTCCTTGTCTAACCCTTCAAACCTTCCCATCCCCCCGCAAAGCCCCTGTTCAGCATAGAAGGTGAGGCCACCTGGGCGAGATACTGGTCATCCTCCCTAGTTGTATCCCTTGACCCAGAGTCTGAAGCTCCAGGACACTGCCCTTGAGGCAGTAGAGGTGGAATCCCTCGCTGAGTCCGAGGGAAGAACCAACCCTGGATGGTAACTAGATAAAGAAGAGGAAGAAGAAGAAGAAGAAGAAGAAGAAGAAGAAGAAGTACTGTTCATCTAGATAACAATACGCTCTTAAATCTAATCAGAAATGGAAAATGTATAAATGAAAGTCTCAGCAAAATAAGGGAATGGACAACGGAGGGCGTGAAAATGAAGACTCCATAAAACTCGGGATCAGAATACAGAAAGAGCTGACCAATGGTGGCTCGACAGAAAATATGGCTAGGGGGCTTTACGTCGCACCGACACAGATAGGTCTTATGGCGACGATGGGATGGGAAAGGCCTAGGAATTGGAAGGAAGCGGCCGTGGCCTTAATTAAGGTACAGCCCCAGCATTTGCCTGGTGTGAAAATGGGAAACCACGGAAAACCATCTTCAGGGCTGCCGATAGTGGGATTCGAACCTACTATCTCCCGGATGCAAGCTCACAGCCACGCGCAGAAAATATGGAAGTGAGAATCCTGCAAATGGTAAGTGTAACCAACCGCTGAAATTAAGAGCTCCTGGCGAATTGCCGCTTTGGACAGGTAGGATTAAGGACGGTTTTAGTTAGTATTGTTTACCCGGGGCCTTATGAACCAAACGCTGCTACGCTGACCATTCAACCAAAGAACAGTAGGCAAGCCAAATAGTAATTCCTATAATACAACTTTTTTTTTTTTTTTTACTATTGGCTTTACGTCGCACCGACACAGATAGGTCTTATGGCGACGATGGGATAGGAAAGGGCTAGGACTGGGAAGGAAGCGGCCGTGGCCTTAATTAAGGTACAGCCCCAGCATTTGCCTGGTGTGAAAATGGGAAACCACGGAAAACCATCTTCAGGGCTGCCGACAGTGGGGTTCCAACCCACTATCTCCCGAATACTAGATACTAGCCGCAATTAAGCGACTGCAGCTATCGAGCTCGGTAACACAACTTTAGAACTTTAGAACACTATTTATTTTATGCTAGTTTCTTTTTCTTGTTCTTTCTCCCAGTTTATTAGGGACGGCACTTGATATCGATTTGGCCTAGTTTTATGACGGATTACCTTCCTGTCGCCAACGTCATGCGGAGTGATGTATTCACTACTGCAATTTCCTGTACTCGTTGGTATTATGGCGTCTCGTATGCAGATGAAGAGAACTGTATTATGACGAACATAAACATCAAGGTCCGCCTCTGTGGTGTAGTGGTTAGCGTGATTAGCTGCCACCCCCGGAGGTCCGGGTTCGATTCCCGGCTCTGCCACGAAATTTGAAAAGTGGTACGAGGGCTGGAACGGGGTCCACTCAGCCTCGGGAGGTCAACTGAGTAGAGGTGGGTTCGATTCCCACCTCAGCCATCCTGGAAGTGGTTTTCCGTGGTTTCCCACTTCTCCTCCAGGCAAATGCCGGGATGGTACCTAACTTACGGCCACGGCCGCTTCCTTCCCTCTTCCTTGTCTATCCCTTCCAGACTTCCCATCCCTCCACCAGGCCCCTGTTCAGCATAGCAGGTGAGGCCGCCTGGGCGAGGTACTGGTCATTCTCCCCAGTTGTATCCCCGACCAAGAGTCTGAAGCTCCAGGACACTGCCCTTGAGGTGGTAGAGGTGGTATCCCTCGCTGAGTCCGAGGGTAAAACCGAACCTGGAGGGTAAACAGATGATGATGATGATGATGATAAACATCAAGTTCCCGAACCAAAGGCATTAATCATATACAGTTAAAATCCCCGGACTGGCCGGCAATCGAACTGGAGCACTCTGAAACAAAGGCCAGTATGCTAATCTTTCAGCCAAGGTGTCAGCCACTTTTCATAGACCGTTGTTAACCGGAGAGGGTCTTTTTATATGTGCATTTACCGCTAAGCACCGTCGCTTCAGAGGCCAAGGTCTATAAGAGCCGTTCTGTTATGGTATTTTTAAATTTCAAATAAAGAACAATTGCAGAACATTTGTTTAAATGTTCACTCCCAATTAAAGACGTAAGCAGTTCATCAAATGCGTAATACTATTGTCCGGGCGAGTTGGCCGTGCGGTTAGGGGCGCGCGGCTGTGAGGTTGCATCCGGGAGATAGTAGGTTCGAATCCAACTGTCGGCAGCCATGAAGAAATTCTATTGACACTGATGGTTCAATTTGATGTTTAGGTTTGTCTGCTTGAACACAATACTTTAATTCTTTTTTACAAGCTGCTTTACGTCGCAGATAGGTCCTATGGCGACGATGGAATAGGAAAGGGCTAGGAGTTAGGAGGAAGCGGCCGTGGCCTTAATTAAGGCACAGCCCCAGCATTTGTCTGGTGTGAAAATGGGAAACCATGGAAAACCATCATTAGGGCTACCGAAAATGGGATTCGAACCCACTATCTCTCGGATGCAAGCTCACAGCTGCGAGCCCCTAACCGCACGTTCAACTCGCCCGGTACAATAGGTATTATGGCGACGATGGGATAGGAATGGGCTAGGAGTGGGAAGGAAGTGGCCGTAGCCTTAATTAAGGTACAGCCCCAGCATTTGCCTGGTGTGAAAATGGGAAACCATTGGAAACCATATTCAGGGCTGCCGACAGTGGGGTTCGAACCCACTATCTCCCAAATGCAAGCTTTCAGCTGCGCGTCCCTCACTGCACGGCCAACTTTCTCGGTGCAATAATTTTATTCTTGACCGCAACATTGATAGACGAATTTTCGTTCTTTAGTTTTCATGTCCGTCAAGCTCAAAAACGTTTGTTCACATAAATAAGACGTGGAAAATTGAAATTGAAATTATATGTTAAAACTTCCTGCGAGATGCAGGCAACTCCTTTTTTTCTTTTTTTACGGGTGGCAGCAAGTCTGCACGTTGGATCATCAGCAGAGCTTATGTGCAGCTTCCTTTACAGAAGAACAACGATTGAGTTTTATGTCTGCTCTTAAGATAATTTATGAAATATCTCAGAACCCCGGTTAGGAATCGCTGGTGAATGTAGTCGTCTTCTATTGTTTATATCTTGGTATCCTGTATGTCCCTGTAAGAAAAAGCAACAAAAATTAAAAGGAGAAAGGTGCTTCATTACTCGATAGCCTGTAATCTCTCATAGCCTGGGGCAATACAGTAAACCACTTGTTATTTTAATTTTAATAGGTCTACCTACATGTAAATTTTATTCGTACGTAACGGAGAAAAAATTTTATGGGAGTTGCAGAAATGTTATTGCTGAGTAGAATTACGTTATTTTTTCAACTGTTTGCTTGAATCAACAGATAAATATCATGATAAATTGATGTTTGTATCATATGGATATGACGTTGAAAAAGGTACAGTGGAATGATCAGCATTAACTGCTTACTTTGGTGAAAATGAAATGGCGTATGGCTTTTAGTGCCGGGAGTGTCCGAGGACAAGTTCGGCTTGCCAGGTGCAGGTCATTCGATTTGACGCCCGTAGGCGACTGCGTGTCTTGATGAGGATGGTATGATGATGGAGACAACACAAACACCCAGCGCCCGTGCCAGAGAAATTAACCAATGGGGGTTAAAATTCATTACCCTGCCGGGAATCGAACCCGGTACCCCTGTGACCAAAGGCAAGCACGCTAACCATTTAACCACGGAGCCGGACGTTTACTTCGATAAACATTTACTTCGGTTACTTCGGTTACTTCGGTAAACATTACTAAATGAAGTTAGAGAGCATTGTTTCTGTCCTCTAAATGCTTATTTAAGAAATGAGGTGGTGGTGGTTATTATTTCGAGTGGAAACTGAGTCCTGGCATTGCTTCCACTTACTTGTGCCAGGCTCCTCACTTTTACCTATCCTATCCGACCTCTCTTGGTCAATTCTTGTTCTTTTCCGACCCCGACGCTATTAGGTTTGCGAGGGCTAGGGAGTCTTTCATTTTTACGCCCTTCGTGGCCCTTGTCTTTCTTTGACCGATATCTTCATTTTTCGAAGTGTCGGATCCCTTCCACTTTTCCCTCTGATTAGTGTTATGTAGAGGATGGTTGCCTAGTTGTACTTCCTCTTAAAACAATAATCACCACCACCAATCACCTGGAAACTGGGTAACTATCCTCTCTTAAAACTAATCAGAGCATGAAATGTACCAGATCCAAACCTTCGAAAAAAGAAGGTATCGGCAAAAGAATGGAAGGGTCACGAAGATTGTGGACATGAAAGACTCCCTAACCCTTCCGAAACTTATGTTCTCGTCGTTGGAAGAGAAAGGGGGCTAGCCGAGGAAGACTGGGTAGGAAAGATGAAAGTGAGGATCCTCACAATTAAGTGAAAGCAATGCTACACTCAGCTTGAGAACCCGTCGTCACCAACCCACGCTCCCGTATGACAGTCCTCGAGGGTTTCAACTTTTAGTCAACTCTTACGACAGATAGTGAATATCGTGAATGTATTCTACACCTTGCGCACAGACCAGATAAGGAGAAAGGTCTCGAAGGATGTATAAATGAAAAATTCCCTAGACCTTGCAAACTTGATACCGTCGGGGTCAAAGGAACACGGATCGAGCGGTATCGCCGTGTGGTTAGGGTCGCGCAGCTGTGAGCTTACACTCGAGAGATAGTCGGTTCGAATCCCACTGTCAGCAGCCTTGGTTTCCCATTTTCATACCAGGTAAATGCTGGGACTGTGTCTTAATTAAGGCCACAGCCACTACCTTCCTAATCCTAGACCTTTCCTATCCTTCCGTCGCCCAAAAACCTCAATGTGTTAGTGCGACGTTAAACAAGTAGCAAAAACAGAAAAAAAAAAAAAAAAGGAAGAACTTTAATTTGTGAAAACAATACTAGACTCACGTAGTGGTCCGTGATCACCCACTCTACACTCCCATAGATTTGCTTGTTGTACTCTTGTTGTTTGTTTGTTTGTTGTTGGGTAATTATGCTAACTTTACTTCATTATTACATTACTGTAAGTGACATTGCCAGCCGCATATTTCCCATTGGCAATGTATTTGTTAATCATCATCATCATCATCTGTTTACCATCCAGGTTCGGTTTTTCCCTCGGACGTAGCGAGGGATCCCACCTCTACCGCCTCAAGGGCAGTGTCCTGGAGCTTCAGACTCTTGGTCGGGGGATACAACTGGGGAGTATGACCAGTACCTCGCCCAGGCGGCCTCACCTGCTATGCTGAACAGGGGCCTTGTGAAGGGATGGAAATATTGGAAGGGATAGGCAAGGAAGAGGGAAGGAAGCGGCCGTGGCCTTAAGTTAGGAACCATCCCGGCATTCGCCTGGAGGAGAAGTGGGAAACCACGGAAAACCACTTCCAGGATGGCTGAGGTGGGAATCGAACCCACCTCTACTCAGTTGACCTCCCGAGGCTGAGTGGACCCCGTTCCAGCCCTCGTACCACTTTTCAAATTCCGTGGCAGAGCCGGGAATCGAACCCGGGCCTCCGGGGGTGGCAGCTAATCACGCTAACCACTACACCACAGAGGCGGACGTATTTGTTAATAATAATAATAATAATAATAATAATAAATAAAGTACAAGTCTGAGTCTTCTTCTTCTTCTCTTACAATCGCAATATTTTCTATTAACTGCTGGATCCGAAGGTACGCAGCGCTTCAGCGGGATAAATTAATATTATCAATAAATAATCACAGTTGGGAAGTAAGAGCAAAAGTAATCAAATTAGTTGTAACGATTACATTCTTAGTAATTTTTACTTGTAATTTACTTCTTGGTCCACGTCTGTGGTGTAGTGGTTAGCGTAATTAGCTACCACCCCCGGAGGTCTGGGTTCGAGTCCTGGCTCTGCCACGAAATTTGAAAAGCGGGACGAGGGTTGGAACGGGGTCCACTCAGCCTCAGGAGGTCAACTGAGTAGAGGTGGGTTCGATTCCCACCTCAGCCATCCTGGAAGTAGTTTTCCGTGGTTTCCCACTTCCCCTCCAGGCTGGTATGGGATGGTACCTAACTTAAGGCCATGGCCGCTTCCTTCCCTCTTCCTTGTCCATCCATTCCAATCTTCCCATCCTCCAGCAAGGCCGCTGTTCAGCATAGCAGGCGAGGCCGTCTGGGCGTGGTACTGGTCATCCTCCCCAGTTGTATCCCCAAACTCAGAGTCTGAAGCTCCAGGACACTGTCCTTGAGGCGGTAGAGGTGGGATCCCTCGCTGAATCCGAGGGGAAAACCAGCCCTGGAGGGTAAACAGATTAAGAAAGAAAGAAAGAAAGAAAGAAAGAATTGATTAATTTATATATTTATTTGAAACAGGTAGCCTCCTCTTTCATTTGTCAATTGAGATATTAAACATAATCGTAACATATACTCTCGGAGATATACGCGCTCTACCCAAACACTAAAAGCGTCTTAAAATTTTTCTTTCAATATACCAGTCATCAAAGAACGTAAGTCTACGTTAAAAATCAGTTATTCCCTTAAGACTAACCTCCTGTAAAGTAATTGTCATGTAATTTTACTGATTACTGATCGTAACTAAGTAAAATAAGGGAAAATAAATGAAATGTTAGAGGGCATTCGACCAGTGCAGGCTATTGTAAATAAAAAATGTGTGTGAAAAAATTAATTCCATCCCCTGGTCCATGGAGTTTAGACAGCCAAAGTAGGGGACTGCCTGTAGGGGTGAAGTACAGTGGGGACTTCGAGGGCCCTGGGACCGTTACGGTAGCTGTGAAGACCCTTCAGGAACTCTGAAAAGTGGTGGCAAAAGGGGCTCTGGTTAAGACGCAGCAGGTCATTATGCTACTTAGGTTCCAAAATGGGTATTTAAAAAAAAAAGTAAATAAATGCAATGTAAATTTTAATCTTATACCAGTTGCATAGTATTATTTGAAGTAATTCCACATACTGTATATGAATTGACTATGTTTGTAAGTATAGGAGATATTATAAGTAGAATTTTGTAAACAATATAAATTTATTAAGGATGATTTGTTTGTTTAATAGAAAAATTGTTAGCGTAAGTTGTATATTATTGTATTCTATAAAAAATTCTCTTGTTAATTTAAAATTTAGTGCTTGACAATAATGTATTTTAGTGTACCATTTGCCACCGAGGTAGACACCTCATTTTCAAATAAAGAGATTTTGATTTGATTTGATTTGATGTGATGTGATGTGATGTGATGTGATGTGATGTGATGTGATGTGATGTGATGTGATGTGATGTGATGTGATGTGATGTGATGTGATGTGATGTGATTTGATTTGATTTGATTTGATTTGATTTGATTTGATTTGATTTGATTTGATTTGATTTGATTTGATTTGATTTGATTTGATTTGATTTGATTTGATTTGATTTGAAATATTTCTCAAATAACTGTAATCGAGCCCAATTTTAGTCTTTCCATCACTGTAAATAATACTGAAGTGGAAGGTATGAGAACAAAATATAATGTTTCATACTGGATTATATTACCGACAGGAGAGAAACTTTAACCTCAAAGGGCACTAAACTTCGACTTATGTATAAAGATTGACAAATTACAGCCCGGAGTCCGGTCATTGGACTGAGTCACGTAGACCAGTCCTGAGAATGTGCCCGCTAGTCAGGCTGTTTATCTTGTAGACGGCTTGTCTGGAGCAGTGTTATCATTTTCAGACTCTCCATTACACAACACTTCTTTCAAGCGAGGTACATTCAAGCCTTGAGTTCAATCCCTTACCGTCTTCTTGGGAGAGAAAATACAATACGATGTGGCAGTAATGACCAACTGTAGACACAGAGAAGTTCTGTAACTTACTACAGCAATACAACTGACGTATGAAAGATCCATCGTTGCTGTAAACTTCAAAACTTATGAAAATCACCAAGCATTGTTAGAACAACAGTAAAGTTGTTAATAATGCTATTGGCTTTACGTCCTACTAACTAATTTTTCGGTTTCAGAAACGCCGAGGTGTCGGAATTTTGTCCCACAGGAGTTCTTGTACGTGCCAGTAAATCTACCGACACGAGGCTGTCGTACTTGAGCACTTTCAAATACCACCGGACTGAGCCAGGATCGAACCTGCCAAGTTGGGGTCAGAAGGCTACCGCCTCAACCGTTTGTTGTTAACCGGCCTGCTCGGGAGCGGAACCTCGGTCGTATAACGCAATGGCCGGTTAAATCGACATTAAAATAAAGGACCTATCCATTAATTTATAGTCCCATACTTCCATTAATAGATTTCATAATGTTTTAAACAATACTTCGAAACATATGATATACAGTTTATTTAGTTAAAGTAATCTACAGTATTAAAACATATTTAAACATAAACAATAGTCCATGTGCATTACTTGCCCTGTCCACCATACAAACCAAGTATCAGATTAATACTTAAAAAGTACAGACCTAAGGATTGTCATGTTATATCCCTCTCTGTATACTGTCTATATAGGCATTTTCGGTAGACACTGAACACTGCCAGCGGTCGACGATTGATTCAAGTTTTCAGTTTATATATTATTAAATTTCAGCACAACTGGATTTGATATAGCTTAGACTTACTTGCGTCAGTTTCTTCTCTTCCATATCTCTTCTTAGATTAACTCTTGTTCCCTTCCGGATCCGAAGACAGATTTGCAATGTCAACGAAGATTTTATGTTCATGTATGTTATGGCCTCACCGAGCGAGGTACCTTAAATCTTCAAATTGTCCGGCTTCTTCCTGTTTACTCTATGATTAGTGTTAATAAAGGCTGATAAACCCGATGCCTTGCCCTCTTAAAACATGCATTATTATTATTATTATTATTATTATTATTATTATTATTATTATTATTATTATTATTATTATTATTATTATTATTATTATTATTATTATTATTATTATTCCTTTGCTGGCGAGATGTAATGTTTACAGTGCACTATGTCTTCTGGTATGGGCTAGAAAAAAAATTTGTTACTTTCATTGACTTGTCTCAGTCTCATTCTTGGCTTTGACAATATGAAAGTGACTGAGGTATGAGGGATGCTAGTAATACCATTCCTTATGCAGCCAGTCCCTGTTATAAATGGTGTGAAAATATCGCTCATAGGATCAGTTGGTGCATGCATTTCAGTGGGCTTGGCAGACTGATATGTAATAGCAATTTCTGGCTCGGGGAGGAAAGCAACGGGAACTACCTCACTCATTTCCCTAGTATGCCCCTTCAGTGATGCCTATGCTGTTTATGACAACTGTTGGCGGAGCTGTAGAGGATCAAACCAGCCTTCGGGCTGAATACCCAACATACAACATATATTATTATTATTATTATTATTATTATTAATAATAATAATAATAATAATAATAATAATAATAATAATAATAATAATAATAATAATACAGAGCAAGTGGCTGCGTTGTTTGAGTCACGTAGCTGTCAGCGTGCATTCGGTAGATAGTGGGTTGGAATCCCACTGTAGGCAACCCTGAAGATGGTTTACCGTGGTTTCCCATTTTCACACCAGGAGATACCATAATAAAGGCCACGGTCGTTTTCTTTCCACTCCTAGCCGTTTCCTATTCCATCGTCGCCATAAGACCTATCTGTGTCGGTGCGACGTACAGCAAATTATAAAAGAATTACTGTATATAATAATAATAATAATAATAATAATAATAATAATAATAATAATAATAATAATAATAATAATAATAATAATAATAATAATAATAATAATAATAATCCGGCTCTTTGGACGAATGGTCAGCGTTGTGGTCATCGTTTCAGATTGCCCTGATTTTGATTTCCGGCCGGGTCGGGGATTCAAGAGGACAAATTGGGGTAAATATTCATTTATAGGAAGGGGAGGTAGGGTTTGGCATAATTTTCCAAGGGAGATGTTCAATAAATTTTCAATTTCTTTGAAATCATTAAAAGAAAAGCTAGGAAAACAACAGATAGGGAATCTGCCACCTGTGCGACTGCTCTAAATGCAGATCAGTATTGATTGATTGATTTAGCCATGCCTGGTTAATTCCTTTAGTTGGGAGTTTGCCGACCACCGTAGAAGCGCGCAATGGTGAAAGCATCTCTCCCTATATATTGTTGGCGTCAGGAAAAGCGTCCGGCTGGCCTGAGTGGCTCAGACGGTTTAGGCGCTGGCCTTCTGACACCAACTTAACAGGTTCGATCCTGGCTCAGTCCCGTGGTATTCAAGGTGCTCAAATACGTCAACCCCGTGTCGGTAGATTTACTGGCACGTAAAAAGACTTCTGCGGGACAAACTTACGGTACCTCGGCGTCACCGAAAACCGTAAAAGTATTTAACGGGACGTAAAGCCAATAACATTATTATTAAAGGCACCCGGATATAAAATTGGGCTTGATTTACAATAGTACCTTCTTCTTTATTTTCTTATCTCCAAGGTCGGTTTTTCTTTCGGACTTAGCGAGGGATCCCAGCTCTACCACCTCAAGGGCAGTGTCCTGGAGCTCCAGACTCTGGGTCGGGGGTTACAACTGGGATTTGCCTGGAGGAGAAGTGAGAAACCACGGAAAACCACTTCCAGGATGGCTGATTTGGGAATCGAACCCACCTCTACTGAGTTGGCCTCCCAAGGATGAGTGAATCCCGTTCCAGCCCTCGTACCACTTTCCAAATTTCGTGGCAGAGCCGGAAATCGAACCCGGGCCTCTGGGGGTGGCAGCTAATCACACCAACCACTACACCACAGAGGCGGTACAATAGTACATACCCGAAGTATTTGGGATAAGGTCGGAAAGAAGAAAATAATAAATATATATATTCGTTTACGGCCATTAGAGACCACGTTAGATAACAATTACATGTTTCTGGAAGCCTTCCTCACAGCCCAGAACTTCAGCATCCTCTCTCTGGCAGCCTGTCTTCTTTCGTCCGTCCATCCACGGTTAAGTTTTGGTTCGTCATGGAATCCCTGAAATCTGTCGATCACTGACCTAAACTTTGTTCGGTTTGAGATGTCTTCCGAATTTAGTCCCACCTGTCTGAGATCCTTTCTCACCTCCCTGAACCATTTGTCCGACACTTTAGGTCTGCTGTCTAGTATTGTGAAAATCCTTTTCGTTAGTCTCTTCTCATCCATTCTAAATAAATGCCCATAGAATTTAAGTCTCCGTTTTCTCATGGACTCAGTTAGCCTTTCATTGTCTCGGTAAAGTTCTTCCCTTCCTCGCAGCCTATACTGTCCATCCACAATCTTTGGACCCATTATTTTGCGAAGGATCTTTCTTTCAAATTTCTCAGCTTCTCTCAGTCCCGCTTTTCCTGTCATTTGGAGGCATTCACTAGCATACAGACATTCCGTTTTAATCACTGTATTGTAGTGCCTTAGTTTAGCTCGTCTGGAGATGGTTTTCTTTTTGTATATAGGATATGTCCTACGAAAAGCCGCAGCCATTTTCTCCCGTCTGGTATTGTTTGCTTCTCTTTCATTTGTTTTCAATTGCACTATTTCACCCAAATACTTAAAGCTATCAACTCTTTCTATTTTACCGTGTTCTGTCTTCAGGTACCGAGGGGCTGTTTTGATGTTTGTTATATATTTAGTTTTTTCGAAAGAAATCTGTAGTCCTGCTTTTTCTGCTTGTAGTTTTAGTACATTCAGCTGTTCTATTGCTGTGTCAGTATTCCTAGATAGCAGCGCAACGTCATCAGCAAAGGCAAGGCCATTAATCATGACACCACTTTTTGACCCTCCAATGTATAGTTGGTTAAGTAATCCTTTTCTGTCCAGTTCTTTTTCCCACTCCCGGATAATCTTCTCCAACACACAGTTGAAAAGAATTGGTGACAATCCATCACCCTGCCCGACTCCTGTTTTAATTTCGAACTGCTTGGAGTTTTCTCCCATGAACTTAACTTTCGAATGTGTCCCAGTTAAAGTCTGCTTAATAATTGCTGTTGTTTTGGCGTCAATTACAAATTCCACTAATATATTGAATAGCACTTCCCTGTCGACTGAATCATACGCCTTTTTAAAGTCTACAAAAACAACTACCAGATCCTTTGAGAGATGATTCTCTAGTACACGTTTCAGACTCCAGATTTGATCAACGCACGATCTTCCCTTCCTAAATCCCGCTTGATACTCGCCTAGTTGATGATCCACTTGTTCCACAAGTCTCCTCTGTAGTGCTTTAGAGAGTGTCTTATAAGTTACAGATGTGATGGAAATGCCGCGGTAGTTGTTAGGTTCTGCTCTATCACCTTTTTTGTGTAGAGGATGAATGATAGCATTTTTCCAATCTTCAGGGATTACCTCCATTTCCCATATCTTTTCCATTTCTCGCCTTAAACTTGTTATTGCGATTTCTCCACCACTTTTCAGCATCTCTGCTGTGACAGAGTTTTCCCCTGCAGCTTTGTTGTTCTTTAAGTCTGTAATTATTTCACGGAGTTCTTTTTCGTCAGGGGTTATTGAGTTTTCATTCCGTTGCTTTGGATCCTCTTTTGGCCATTTATTTTTAGGTTTTTCACAGTTCAACAATTTCTCAAAATATGTAGCTAATATCTCACAATTTTCATTCTTACTCACTGCCAATTTTCCATCTTCCCTTCGAAATCCCATGGTAGATGGTTGATATCCATGTATGTGCTCTTTAAAGGTCCTATAAAAGATTCTAGTATTGTTCTTCTTAAATTCCGTGTCAATACTTCGAATTTCCTCAGATATTTGATTCCTTTTGTCTTGCCGGAGGATCTTTGCTGTCTGTTTGCGTACCTCCTTGTATGTCTCAAATTTATCTTCTGTTTTATCTGCGTACCATGCTTTATAGGCTGCAGCTCTCCTATCAATTGCTACATCACAGTCTGTAGTCCACCATCGGTGTCTGCGAGTTCGTCGCAATGGTGCAACATCCTTAGCTATATTAGCCATATTCTCTCGAATTTTCCTCACAAGTCTCCATTTTCTTCTCCCGCATACGTCTTTGAAAGTCGTTTCTGTTTTCTTGAAGTTTTTCATGGTTTACTTTTATTGACGCATTCGGAGAGAGTCTCTTCTTGTTTAGCGGTAACGGCTTGAATTTTATGCGGGTCAAGAAGTGATCAGAGTCAAGATTGGCTCCTTTACGTACTACCACATTCATAATTTCTTTAGTGTTTCTCCTTGAAATTGCAACATGGTCCAGTTGATATTCACCTAGGTCTTTCCGTGGAGCGCGCCACGTTTTCTTTTTCCTTGGCAGTCTTTTGAAGTACGTGGACATTAATTTAAGATCGAATGTCTCACATAAGTCAATAAGTCTCTTCCCATTCGTATTTGTTCTGGTGTGAGCTGGATAACCACCTACTATTTTTCGGAACTGACGTTCTTTCCCAACCTGCGCGTTGAAATCACCCATCAGAATTTTGACATGATTGCTTGGCGTCTTTAGCAATTCATTCTCCAATTGATCCCAGAATATTTTCGCCTTATCAGGATTGTTTCTGTTGTCTTCATTTATAGGGGCGTGTGCATTGAATAGTGTGTATCTCTTGTTTGCACATTTCAGTGTTAGAGTGGAGAGTCTATCAGAAGGAGAAGAGAAGTCCGTTACGGAGTCAATAATCCTTTTGTTTACACAAAATGCTGTGCCAAGTTGCTGCAGATTTCTTCCAATTTTTCGTCCAGGTTTACCCTTAAAGATTCTATAATTATCTGAATCAAACGTATTAATATCAGTAAAACGCGTCTCTTGCACTGCTAGTATTAGAATATTCTGATTTTCCATTTCATCCAAAGTCCGTTTTAATTTCCCCGTCCTAAGTAGAGTCTGTATGTTGATAGTTCCAAAATAGTGATGTTTCTTTGTCCTTAGATTTTGTTTTAGGTTAGTCGTGTTTGTCGTTAGTACGTCATCAGTCTGGCTACCAGATGGCTCCGACTCCATCTTGCATGTTGGTACAAGCTCCCCGGAATCCGAAGGCTTGTTTGCGCCGCCTGGTGCGACGCTGGATTTCCATTGCTGGGTACCACCTGGGGTAGTTTTCCTTGAAAGTGTTTCCATCATGCATAATGTTACCTCATGGTAAGGCTTGGTGGGACAGATTACTCTGTCCGTGGTTAGAACTACGGTTGTTAGCCGTAGAGCCAGTTCTTCCGCCCTCTCAGCCGTTGGGAAATATCCTCATCCGCCATCGAGACCGTTGACTGCAGACCTTTTTGCCTCAGTTGATCCGCGGGTGTTTATTTGGCTAAGCCTTATTCACACCTGTCCTGCATATCTACAGGAACATTCCCTATCAGCCATATGGGACGCCCGTTTCGGGGTTGAGGCCCCCCGCCCCAGTGTCTTCCGTGAAGTTATGCCAAACACTTACTCAGTTCAGTGCGTGACCCCCACGGAAGCTAACCGGGCACGGAAATAAATAAATAAATAAATAAATAAATAAATAAATAAATAAATAAATAAATAAATAAATGAATAAATAAATAAATAAATAAATAAATAAATAAATACATAAATAAATAAATTAAATCTGCCTCCTTGGCTGAATTGACAGTGCAGTGGGTCTCGGTGATGTTAACTGTGTGTGATTAATTATTTTGACTTACTAGCGGGTGGACTGGGTGCTTTTGCTAATCCTCGAAAAGTCTTCATTTACACACAACATGCCATACTACCGGGAGTGAAGGGAGGCAGCTGTAGCCGAATTGTTTCCTCATTGTCTTAACACTTACGCGGTCTTGGTTCGAAACCCATGTGGGATTTTTGAAATGAAAACGTAACGCTCCTGTGATTCGGATTCTACGTAAAACTGGAGGTATCAACGATGTCAACAGTCAAGTAAAACTACACACTTGCTTGTGCTTAACCACAAACCACCAAAGAAGACATTATAGCAGAATACATCAACCCACATGCGGTTGTGTCAGAAAAGCTTCTGGCTTTTTAACTGGGCCAAAGTCCACCTCTGCGACACACATCACACCATCAATACCATACAGATAGGGGGAAGGCTGTGGTATAATAATAATAATAATAATAATAATAATAATAATAATAATAATAATAATAATAATAATAATAATAATAATAATAATAATAATTCAGAGTTGGCTGAGTAGCTCAGATGATAGAGCTCTGGCCTTATGGTAATAAGATAGGCTATTTGGCAGGATTCACAAATGTTATGACCGCATGCTTTGTTCTTTCTCCGAGTTGCAATATTCAAGTCAAAATGGTAGAAGAGGGTACCAAACTGCATCACGAAATGATATTTCAATAAGGTGTTTAATAATGGTGTGTATGATTCCTGATTTTAAATTTATAAAATACCAATGACACCATGTAACATTTCGCAAAATCTGAGGACTACTACCAACAAAACCAAAAAAAAAACTTACCAGAAGCCTTCAACAAGAGTATTCTACAGGTTCTACGAGCTGCCAGATGTTGCTCCTGTTGTGTCTTGTTAACGTAACATTCATTAGTGCTTCCTGTAAGCTGTTGACTGACCAATTAACATTTTAAATAGCAAAGAAACGAAACAAGGCACTGAAAAACTTGCCAGCTACGACGACACCGCGCATTAAGTGCCGGGAAGTGATTTTAAAGCTGAGAGAGCCGTCCAAAATATAACACTAAACACTGCAAACTTTTGGACTAATGCTTCATTTTACACGGAACAGGAATTTTATCGCAATTATGATTATGATTATTATTATTATTATTATTATTATTATTATTATTATTATTATTATTATTATTATTATTATTATTATTCTCTTTTGTGGTCAGTAGTGAAATACGTAAAATTTTAAGGTTTTCTGGGTGGTCTTCTCTTACCTTTCCAGAACATCCTCATTTCTCTTATTTCTCTGTTCCTTGTATACTATCAGTTTGAACCTACTCTTTCGATGCTTCTCCTGTAATTTTGAGGTTGTCGATTCGATTCCTGAACTCCTTTCTGTTGTGAATCAACTCGGCAGTGATTCCAGTCTCATCTGTGTCCTTCTTGACCTCTTAAACCACTTCGCGGTATTATTATTATTATTATTATTATTATTATTATTATTATTATTATTATTATTATTATTATTATTATTATTATTATTATTATTATTATTATTATGTTCCAGATTATTAAGTTATGGTTATGTAACCTGCATCTTAACTCATACTATACAGAAGCAATATGATCTGGAATCGAAGGAGAACCTCTTCCTTTCCGAAAAGAATGCTCTGATCGCCGAGCTTCCTGAAAGGTCATCCTGATCTGCAGGCTGAAGTATTTGCGATATACCTAATTCTATCGAACTACAGCCATAACAGAGGTGGACTAGAAGATATTTCATTAAATACTAATGTTATGTGATCACACAGATATTAGATCATGTACATGTCACACACATATTAGGACAAATTCATCAGAGGGCTTTCAAACAGAATTCTATGGCGGCAACTATTCATCTCCCGGAAATGTGGCAGCACTAGGAATTCATTATGTACGATTGAAAAAGTGATCTGTGTTTCGAAATGTTATCACTTGTTGGATCATGCGTGCAGGAACCTCTGGAAGAATAGAAGGAACAAACTTGAAATTTGACATCATCGTTTTATCCACGTACAACCTGTTTGAGTTCCTTCAAAGTAGTTTGGTGGTTATTATTGTTTTAAAAGCAAGTACCACGGAGCAACTATTTTCTCTTAATACTAAGGGTAGTGTCCAGCTCCATGACTAAATGGTTAGCGTGCTGGTCTTTGGTCACAGGGGTCCCGGGCTCGATTCCTGGCAGGGTCGAGAATTTTTAAAATAATTGGTTAATTCCCCTGGCACGAGTACTGCGTGTACGTGTCGTCTTCTTTTCATAATTTCATCCTCATCACGACGTCCGACTCGTTGGCTGAACGGTCAGCGTACTGGCCTTCGGTTCAGAGGGTCCCGGGTTCGATTCCCGGCCGGGTCGGGGATTTTAACCTTAATTGGTTAATTCCTACGGCACGGGGGCTGGGTGTATGTGTTGTCTTCATCATCATTTCATCCTCATCACGACGCGCAGGTCGCCTACGGGCGAAAGACCTGCACCTGGTGAGCCGAGCCCGTCCTGGGATATACCGGCACTAAAAGCCATACGACATTTCATTTTTCCTCATCACGACCCCCATGTTGCCTACGGACGTCAAATCAAGAGATCTGCACCTGGCGAGCCGAAGTCCTCGGACACCTCTCGGTACTAAAAGCCATACGCCATTTCATTTACTGAGGAGATATAAATATGGAAGGCTCTGATATTTCGAAGAATTATGGTGTCTTAAATACGAAAGGGAAGGGCCATAAAGTTGTACGTATGAAGGATTTCGTAGACCTCGTGTGCCTGTGCCCTCGGAGTCGAAAGAAACCCAGAGGTCGGATGGGAAAGATTAAAATATGGAGCCTGGCATAAGTAAGTAGATTTGGCAATGGGAAAAGCTGAGGGTACCTAGGTGTTACTCCTTTTAGTTGGCAAGCAGGGGGTTTCGAAATAGTCTTCCAGGTTGTACAGGGTTCAGTGCCAAAGAATTCATTTTCCTGACCTAAATGCAGATCAGTAATGACTGACTGATTGACATCACCCCGCTAGTGTCTGGCTCTTTGGCTGAATGGTCAGTGTAGTGGCCTTCTGTTCAGAAAGCCCTGGGTTTCGTGGTTTCCCATTTTCACACCAGGTAAATGCTGGGGCTGTACCTTAATTAAGGCCATGGTCGCTTCCTTCCCACTCCTAGGTCTTTCCTATCCCATTGTCGTCATAAGACCTATCTGTGTGGGTGCTACGTAAAGCAACTTGTAAAAAATAAGCCCTAGGTTTGATTTACGACCGGGTCAGTGATTCAAATCTTAAATGGTTAATTCTCTTGGTTCAGGGACTGCAACTCATACACCACACACAACACTACCCTCCCATCAGGATAACGTGCAGTTTCCCATACATGGCAGATGCCTTCCAACCCCGTCTGAGAGTTTGCCTTACAAGGGCTGCACCAGGCCAGCAATAACCACACGAAATTATTATTATTATTATTATTATTATTATTATTATTATTATTATTATTATTATTATTATTATTATTATTATTATTATCCCACTAGACATTTTGTGTCGGGGGCAATTGAAAAGTCTCGTGTATGAGAATATAATTCAATCTAAGAGCTTGTCGCTGGGGTTGCTTTCATTTGCTTACTCTACCACAGTGGTTCTCAAACTGTGATAAGCGTACCCCTAGGGGTACACCTGAGACTTTTAGTAGAATACGCGAGCAGCCTTCGGGGAAAATATTAAAGAACAATTGAAATATGGAAATAAATACGAAAAATATGTATAAATTGAGCCATGATTCGCTTGAAAGTTTCACCTAGACCACGACACATCAGAAAAATGTCACGCCATGCAGGCACACCCATCCCATTGAAATTTTTAATGGTTCGCAATGTCTGAATTCCAGAGTTAAGATCGAAAATTGTTCATCCTTACTTATTAATTTGATATTGATGCTAAAATTTAGCGTTTTGTGAAACTTTCATACAAACAGGGTACCTCATCATCATTGTATTATACTTGGTACAGACACAAACTCTTAAATTTCTTGTGATGTGTTGTTATAAAAATTTATTTACTTTCACAATATCGTCTTATTTACAATGCGTGTTTAAAATATTGGTGTGTAATCAATTAAATATGCCTCAATAATTAGCCACCTACTCATATTTTTAAACCTATGATTAAGATATAATTTTGTGGGGGTACAATGAACCATTAGCCATAAATGAGGGGTACAATAATATAATAGTTTGGGAACCTCTGCTCTAGCACAAGCCTAGAGTCTTTGAACGTGTATTGCAGAGTGAGTCCGCGTTTTTGTAAAGGATTGCAATTAAATCCATATGTATTCGTTTCATTCTCGATCATGTCATTAGTCGATTACCGGCATATGGTGTTTTAATATAACATATTTATGTTCGTCTCTCCTATCATTCTTCGAGGTTTATTATACCCGATTTTCGTTTCTGTGTTGAATCATTTTCCGAAGGTGAAAAGTTGTAGCAATGATAGTGGTGGTGGTGATGATTAATGTTTTGAGGGGAAGTACAGTGTACTAGGTAACCATCCTCTATAACAATAATCATTAAGAAAAAATTGAAGGGGTTCGATACTTCGAAAAATGAAGATATCGGCCAAAGAAAGACAAGATCCATGAAGGGCGTGAAAATGAAAGACTCCCTAGAATTTGCAAAACTAATACCGTCGGGTTAGGAAAAGAACATGAGTTGAGAAGGGGAGTCGGATGGGATAGATGAAAGAGGAGACTGGCACAAGTAAGAGGAAGCAATGCCAGGACTCAGCTAAGGGCCTCGTGGTCGCCAATCCACGCTCCCATGTAGAGCCTCTGGGGCCCCTTCCAGTCGCCAGGCAAAGAATACGGTGGATGTATTCTACCGCCCCCAACCACAGGGGATATGGTGTCATGATATAGGAAACAACAATGTGTGCATAAATACTTTTCAGGATAACTTTTCCAAACAACTCGTTTTTAAATTTAAATCATTTGGTTATGAGTATGCGAAATCTATCCAGTAGGTCGAATACAGTGCTTGAATACAGACCCCGATCTTACCGATTGTTTGATTTTTTTAAACTGGCATCTACTCCTGAAAGCGATCGACATTTGGGAATCATCCTTAATTAATTGTACGTAAAGTGTTGGGATACTAACATATAATAATTATGGTCCATTTCCTTGGCTGAGTGTCCAAAATTACGACCTTCGGCTCAGGGTGCCTCGAGTTCGATTCTCGGCCGGTTCGCGAATTTAAAGTGTGTCTGGTTAATTCCTCTCTCAGGAGCTGGGTGTTCGTGTCCTTCTTACCACACAACTTCATTTACATACAACACATCCCACGACAAACCACTACAGAAACACGCAATAATAATGCCGTCTGAGTTACTCAGCAAGGGAGATGATAAGCAGTGTCGGAATTGTAATCCTAAGGTACACTGTACTCGATTATAAATCAATGAATGCTAGTTTTTTGACTCACTCACCCACTGAATGGTCAGCATATTGACGCTTCGGATTAGATGGCCCTGGTTCGATTCCCGTTCGAGTCCTCTGGCTTGGAGAATGCGTGTTTATATTCGTCGCATTATACTTCTCGTAATCTGCATACAACACTTCAAACTACCAACCACCACAGAAACTCGAAAAAGTAAATATGTCTCTCCACGTAGGGTTGGTGTCAGGAAGAGCAATCGTCGTAAAACTGGACCAAATTAATATCAAGTGCTGGCCCAGGTGAAATGAGGGAAAGGTCAGGAAGAAGAAGATTGATATATGGGCAGTATTATAGATAATAATGGCAGAAGTAAGGAGGGCATCGTGGGTAGAGTAAACGAAACAAGAATAAATTTCTTAAGAAAATTGCTGATCCTGAACGTAGATACATATATTACGAAGATGCTTATTTAGATCAGGAAGGAGAAAATGGACAAGGACTGTTGAAGAAAAGAAAATCCCTTGAAATGTTTTATGACAGAAGAATATTGAAGTTGTGACACAGTAGATCGGGTTGGAAGTGAAATGGTTCTGAATCAAATTGGTGAGCTGGGCTGGATGATTATTGTTTCAAGATGAAGTATAGCTAGACATCCATCCTCTCTTAACAATAATCAAGGACGAGTTCCGAGACTTCGAAAGATGAGAAAGAGTCTTCGCAAGGATACAATGATATCGTCGGGGATAGAAGAGAACAAGATTTGACTAAGGTAGGTCGGATAGGAAGCATGGAACTGAGGATACTGACCTAAGTGAAGCAATGATAGGCTCATTTGGGGTCCTGTGAGCATCATTCCACGTTCTTCGTGATTAGTATTGTAGCTGATATTACATTCTTTTCCCCCCTTGTAAAACCAGTACGAATAAATTGATTTAGAGTTATTAGAGACAGTTATTTATATCAAATATTTCCTTCAAATTTATTATGTGCCTCAGTTTTTCTTTACACTATTCGATTCTGTATGTAAAAGAAATATGCCTCTGTCTTGATTCACATCATACAAGCTTAAGCCACTTAAAAATATGCGAGTACATAGGTAAGATTTCAAGCGTTCTAGACATGTGCAGAGTGGTACAAAAATATAACTTCATCTTTGTTATGAATTACTGTTCCTGTGCATCTACTGAGCGAAGTGGTCGCTCGTGTTAATGCGCTATGGCCATGGAGACAATCTTTACATTTCGGAGATGAGTTGGTTCGAACCCTGTCAAGAGCTGTCTTGAGAATGGTGTCCCCCTGTGGGTTGGGGCGGTAGAATAACACCCACGGTATCCCCTGCCTGTTGTAAGAGGCGACTAAAAGGGGCCCCAGGGGCTCTGAACTTTGGAGCGTGGGTGGGCGACCACGGGGCCCTTAGCTGAGTCCTGGCATTGCTTCCACTTACTTGTGCCAGGCTCCTCACTTTCACCTATCCTAACCGACCTCCCTTGGTCAACTCTTGTTCTTTTCCGACCCCGACCCTATTAAGTTTGCGAGGGCTAGGGAGTCTTTCATTTTCACGCCCTTCGTGGCCCTTGTCTTCCTTTGGCCGATATCTTCATTTTTCGAAGTGTCGGACCCCTTCCATTTTTTCTCTCTGATTAGCGTTATATGGAGGATGGTTGCCTAATTGTACTTCCTCTTAAAACAATAATCACCACCACCACCACTTGAGAATGGTGGTTTTCCGTGGTTTCCCATTTTTACTTCCAGGAAAATGCCGGGATAAATCTTATTCCTAGGCCACAGCCGTCCTTCCACCTCTTTATGCAATTTCCTTCACCGGCATTCATTTCATCATTACTTCTCAACTGAGATTAGCATCAGGAAGGAAATCAGTCCGTAAAAACATGCCATATCATTTCATCTCGCCTTATACCCGACCCCGTATCAGGGAACAGGACTAAAGGGTAGCCACATAAACTGTTCCTGTACATCTAAAGCTGATTTCACTGCGCCATGTTCAAGTATGAATAGAATCAAGTGGGTCAAATACGATTAATTTGAAATACTTTTAATAGTCGAGCCTCCGTGGCTCAGGCGGCAGCGCGTCGGCCGCTCGCCGCTGGGTTCCGTGGTTCAAATCCCGGTCACTCCATGTGAGATTTGTGCTGGACAAAGCGGAGGCGGGGTAGGTTTTTCTCCAGGTACTCCGGTTTTCCCTGTAATCTTTCATTCTAGAAACACTCTCCACTACCATTTCATTTCATCTGTCAGTCATTAATCATTGCCCCAGAGAAGTGCGACAGGCTTCGGCAGCCGGCACAATTCCTATCCTCGCCGCAAGATAGGAGCTTCATTCGATGCATCCCTGACCCGGTCACTGACTGGAAAACAGGTTGTAGGTTTTCATTTTCACGTTTAATATTCATGATCTTTAACTATACATCTGATACTTCTGATAAATATATATCAAGGATATTACCAATGTCTTCTGAAAACCCGTGCGTTCGTAATTCTTCACCTGCGCATAAATCCTGCATTTCTTGTGATTGTATCTACAAATTTGACCATTATTGTCCAATTGTCAATTGATGCAATCAACTGACTAATATATTTGTCCTGACCTTGTTCGTATTGGTGGTAAGCAAAACATGTCCAATATCGTTCCAGTTCGCACTTAGTTTATGCCTGCCAGGATGTATGAAATTTCTTCATTTCTAAAGAAGGAAAAGCGAAACTTCGTAAATAAAAACACAAGAGTGAAGTAAATGATAACTTACATTCGAACGAGGCGGCTGTTGTGAGTCGTGTGGTGGACTTTACGGTACTGATTGAGAGCAACAGACTGGACATATTTCTAGACCTGTTTGATTTTAATTGTAACGCTAAACGCAAATGCAACATATATAACCAATAGAGCTGAAGTTCGGCACGTCGCATTCGTACACAAAACTGGTGATCCAACGTCTGTGAACAGACCTATCTGTGTTGCTTCTTTAATTTAAATTTGTGACATAACCAAAGTCCGCCTCTGTGGTGTAGTGGTTAGTGTGATTAGCTGCCACGAAATTTAAAAAGTGGTACGAGGGCTGGTACGGGGTCCACTCAGCCTCGGGAGGTTCAACTGAGTAGAGGTGGGCTCGATTCCCACCTCAGCCATCCTGGAAGTGGTTTTTCCGTGGTTTCCCACTTCTCCTCCAGGCAAATGCCGGGATGGTACCTAACTTAAGGCCACGGCCGCTTCCTTCCCTCTTCCTTGTATATTCCTTCCTATCTTCCCATCCCCCCGCAAGGCCCCTGTTCAGCATAGCAGGTGAGGACGCCTGGGCGAGGTACTGGTCATCTTCCCCAGTTGTATCTCCCGACCCAGAGTCTGAAGCTCCAGGACACTGGCCTTGAGGCGTTAGAAGTGGGATCCCTCGCTGAGTCGGAGGGAGAAAGCAACCCTGGAAGGTAAGCAGATTAAGAAAGAAAGAAGGAAAGAAAGAAAGAAAGAAAGAAAGAAGACATAACCGAATATAGAACATTGCAACTATTATAACCTTTAACAAGGTCATCACACGGTGGTCATCAAATTGTGTTTGTGAAGCCTAATAAATTTAAGATCAGTTTATAGATTACATTTTAAGTAGATTTAGTGATAATGTAATTTTTTAAAGGTCTAGATATGTTAAGAGATTTTAGAATTTGTGAGCTGATGAAGAGAACTGAATGCTCTCGAAACAAATACTCTTGAAATGATGTAGACAATAATTTGTGATTGTGCATTTAGGTTGACAAGGCGGATCCACTAAAAGAAAAGAAGCACTAATTGTAGAAAGTAGTCACTTGATCACGAGCCTCCGTGGCTCAGGCGGCAGCGCGCCGGCCTCTCACCGCTGGATACCGTGGTTCAAATACCGGTCACCCCATGTGAGATTTGTGCTGGACAAAGCGGAGGCGGGACAGGTTTTTCTCGGGGTACTCCGGTTTTTCCTGTCATCTTTCATTCCAGCAACACTCTCCATTATCATTTTATTTCATCTGTCAGTCATTAATCATTGCTCCAGAGGAGTGCGACAGGCTTCGGCAGCCGGCACAATTCCTATCCTCGCCGCAAGTTGGGGGTTTCATTCATCCCATCCCTAACCCGGTCATTGACTGGAAAACAGGTTGTAGGTTTCTATCAGTCACTTGATCACCCCCTCCGCTACCTTGACTTTGCATCTACTGATTACTATGTCTTCCTGCATCTGAAGGGGTTCCTCACCGTCAGGCGTTTCCACGCCTACATATCGAAGTGTCAGGAACTGGCTTCCCTCGCAGGCAGCAGATTTCCGTAACGAGAGTCTGCAGAAACCTATTTCATACCGAGATAATACACTGCCTAGCTTCGAAAGCACTGAATAATAATATTGCCTCTGTACTCCAGTATACTGTATAATACAGTAT